>NC_092147.1:71849558-72595808 GCF_045791955.1 Oncorhynchus clarkii lewisi
ATTTCAATGCAGTACAAAGATGTGGTTTCACTTACAGTATGATTATAATAAGTCTGTTTTTTATTTGAAAATGTGGCTGTTATTTTTCATTTCTTTGTTTCAGGAGGAAGAACTCATGCAGCAGTACTTGGCTCAGTTATGGTTATTGCAGTTTTTCTTATTTTTTGCTGTCTGAGGCGAACAAATAAATGTTGTTTTGGTAAGCATTTGGGTCATTCAGACAGCTGTAGGCTATGCTAAACCACCACAAGGAGGCACAAGAGATTGTTCTATCATTTTAGTTAGTAAAGCAGTTGTAGAGAGCGGAAATCTGTTTTTCGTTGGAAAGCTCCCTGTCCAAAAGTATCAAAATTATGTTTTCACCCTTGAAACATTTTTAAAAATGTCTGTTTTTGCTTCATTAGGGAAAAAGCTGGGGCAAAATGATGGTTTGACCAAAATGCCCAACCAGAATTTAGAGGTAGCTGAGGTAATTATCTTCAATAGGTTACACTACTCCACCCTGTCCTTGACCAAAACCACTGCTTAAAACACACCCATGCATCTCTAGTGCTACATTAATGTCACAGTACATACACTACATGACCAAAAGTATGTGGACATCTGCTAACCGAACATCTCATTCCAAAATCATGGACATTAATATGGAGTTGGTCGCTCTTCTGGGAAGGCTTTCCGCAAAATTCTGGAACTTAGCTGCGGGGACTTGCTTCCATTCAGCCACAAGAGCATTAGTCTGGCACTGATGTTGGGTGATTAGGCCTGGCTCGCAGTCTGTGTTCCAATTAATTCCCGAAGATGTTAGATCGGGTTGAGGTCAGGGCTCTGTGCAGGCCAGTCAAGTTCTTCCACACTGATCTCGACAAACCATTTCTGTATGGACCTCGCTTTATGCACGGGGGCATTTTCATGCTAAAACAGAAAAGAGCCTTCCCCAAACTGTTGCCACAAAGTTGGAAGCACAGAATTGTCTAAAATGTCATTGTATGCCATAGCGTTTAGATTTCCCTTCACTGGAACTAAGGGGCCAAGACTGAACCATGAAAAACAGCCCAGACCATTTATTCCGCAACCAAACTTTACATTTGGTACTATGCATTGGGGCAGATAGCGTTCACCTGGCATCCGCCAAACCCAGATTCGTCAGTCAGACTGCCAGATGGTGAAGCGTGATTCATCACTCCAGAGAACGCGTTTCCACTGCTCCAGAGTCCAATGGCGGCGAGCTTTATACCACTCCAGCTGACGCTTGGCATTGCACATGGTATCTTAGGCTTGTGTGCGGCTCCTCTGCCATGGAAACCCATTTCAGGAACCTCTCGACGAACAGTTCTTGTGCCGACGTTGCTTCCAGAGGCAGTTTGGAACTCGCTAGTGAGTGTTGCAACCGAGGACAAATTATTTTTACGTGCTTCAGCACTCGCCGGTCCCATTCTGTGAGCTTGTGTGGCCTACCACTTCGCGGCTGAGCCCTTGTTGCGCCTAGACGTTTCCACATCAAAATAACAGCACTTACAGTTGACCGGGGCAGCTCTAGCAGGGCAGCAATTTTACGAACTGACTTGTTGGAATCCTATGACGGTGCCACGTTGAATGTCACTGAGCTCTTCAGCAAGGCCATTCTACTGCCAATGTTTGTCTATGGAGATTGCATGGCGGTGTGCTCGATTTTATACCTGTTGGCAACAGGTGTGGGTGAATTAGCCAAATCCACTAATTTGAAGGGGTGTCCACATACTTTTGTATATATAGTGTATCATGACACTTATTATAATTACTGAGTGAAATATCATTGGTGAATTTGTTTTGTACTTGTAAACATTTGTTTGCTTATTTGCAGGAAATGCAGCCACTGAGGGGTAATGACATCATCAATATTACCATGTTTACTAATATGAACCATATATGCCATCCCCAACTAAGAATTAACCTCAATCCTGCTTCTTGGTTTCAGGTATTGACCTCTGGCCACATCTCCCAGATATCGCTAAGACCTTGGGGTGGAAGGACATGAAACAGGTGGCCGAGCGCAGTGGGATGACTATTGCCACCATAGAATCCCACCAGCTAAACTATCCCAATGACTCCGAGGAGCAGTGCTCCAGCCTACTTAGGGCCTGGGTGGAGAAGAAGGGGATGACCACAGCCTCTGAGGCACTGATCCATACTCTACGCCGCATGAATAAAAATGCCAAGGCAAATAATATCATGGCTATCATCAGCAACAAGGAAAACATAGTTTCGAACTCCGGGGTAGAACAAGTGTAGATACCGTACGGTCAGTGGTACTGTCCATGCCAGTACTAAGTACCTATGTGCAAATGACCTGTTTGTTGCATTATAAAATATATATTTATTTACAGTTGAAGTCGAAAGTTTACATACACCAAATACATTTAAACTAAATTTTTCACAATTCCTGACATTTAATCATAGTAAACATTCCCTGTTTTAGGTCAGTTAGGATCACCACTTTATTTTAAGAATGTGAAATGTCAGAATAATAGTAGAGAGAATGATTTATATAAGTCTTTATTTATTAAATCACATTCCCAGTGGGTCAGAAGTTTACATACACTCAATTAGTATTTGGTACCATTGCCTTTAAATTGTTTAACTTGGGTCAAATGTTTTGGGTAGCCTTCCACAAGCCTCCCATAATCATTTTGGTCCATTCCTCCTGACAGAGCTGGTGTCACTGAGTCAGGTTTGTAGGCCTCCTTGCTCACACATGCTTTTTCAGTTCTGCCCACAAATGTTCTATAGGATTGAGGTCAGGGCTTTGTGATGGCCACTCCAATACCTTGACTTTGTTGTCCTTAAGCCATTTTGCCACAACTTTGGAAGTATGCTTGCGGTCATTGTCCATTTGGAAGACCCATTTGCGACCAAGCTTTAACTTCCTGACTGATGTCTTGAGATGTTGCTTCAATATATCCACATCATTTTCTTGCCTCATGATGCCATCTATTTTATGAAGTGCACCAGTCCCTCCTGCAGCAAAACACCCCCACAACATGATTCTGCTACCCCCGTGCTTCACGGTCGGGATGGTGTTCTTTGGCTTGCAAGCCTCTCCCTTTTTCCTCCAAACATAACGATGGTCATTATGGCCAAACAGTTCTATTTTTGATTCATCAGACTAGAGGACATTTCTCCAAAAGTGCGATCTTTGTCCCCATGTGCAGTTGCAAACCGTAGTCTGGCTTTTTTATTGCGGTTTTGGAGCGGTGGCTTTTTCCTTGCTGAGAGGCCTTTCAGGTTATGTCGATATAGGACTCGTTTTTACTGTGGATATAGATACTTTTGTACCTGTTTCCTCCAGCATCTTCACAAGGTCCTTTGCTGTTCTGGGAATGATTTGCACTTTTCGCACCAAAGTACGTTCATCTCTAGGAGACAGAAGGTGTCTCCTTCCTGAGCGGTATGACGGCTGCCTGGTCCCAGTGTTTATACATGCGTACTATTATTTGTACAGATGAATGTGGTACCTTCAGGCGTTTGGAAATTGCTCCAATTGTACATGTCCAATTGACTCAAAATGTCAATTAGCCTATCAGAATCTTCTAAAGCCATGACATAATTTTCTGGAATTTTCCAAGCTGTTTAATGGCACAGTCAACTTAGTGTATGTAAACTTCTGACCCACTGGAATTGTGTTACAGTGAATTATAAGTTAAATAATATGTCTGTAAACAATTGTTGGAACAATTATTTGTGTCATGCACAAAGTATATGTCCTAACTGACTTGCCAAACTATAGTTTGTTAACAAGAAGTTAGGGAGTGGTTGAAAAACAAGTTTTAATGACTCCAATCCAAGTGTATGTAAACTTCCGACTTCAAAAAGTATAGCTTGTGATTAGATTACAAAACTATTTGTATCCACATTTGTTTTGAGACTAGATATGGTTCGTATTATTGTGGAACAATTATATGAATGGTTTGTAGGTTGACTGATATATACAACATTGTACACATTATTTTTATATCAAATGTTTAAGTACGCTCTCATTGGTTTGACCTGTACTTCCATTTTGTATACCATTTGGTATTATTAGTTTACAAATCAAATTGGAAGATACATCTGATGAATTTGAGACTATTTATTTATCACCAAGCCAAGAGTGCTAATGTATGTAAGATTGTAAAATCCCAGCACAAAATACAGAAAATATTAAAAAGAATTGAGCTGTTACTGTGTACTAGTGTTTCTGTGTCAGAGAGCATCAAATGAACTGCAAAACAAGTGATACTGCACTTCTCACTTATTTCAACAAGGTGTTGGTATTGTATAGAGTGCCTGTTATTATTTCGTCTGTCACTCAATTGGTGGAGTCAACCACTAGCCATAAAATAATGTTGAGGATTTACACCAACTTCTGAACCAGAACAGTATTTTAACTTCGTGCCAATGAGTCATCACTATCCTTTCTTACAAACAGAGCCACGGTAGACTTTGGCTAAGATTGGCATTATTATTATTATTATTGGGGCAGCAGCGCAGCCTAGTGGTTAGAGTGTTGGACTAGTAACCGAAAGGTTGCAAGTTCAAATCCCCTAGCTGAATGTCTGTTGTTCTACCCTGAACAGGCAGTTAACCCACTAGGCCATCATTGAAAATAAGAATTTGTTCTTAACTTGCCTAGTTAAATAAAGATAAAATTATTACAAACTCAATTTCAATGTTCTGCATTATAATATACATTACATTTGGCTCATATTGATTTTATTATGATTTTATAAAATAGTATGTGCATGTGTTCACATACAATTTGCAAAGTGATGATGACCAGTGGAAAAAATTATACTTTCAAAGAAATGAAAGTTGGGCACTTGTTTATATTGCAGTGCAATTATTTTCCTTCATTTTATCTACACAATGTCCCTTTCCAGATTGTGTGGCAAGCAAATCAAAGGTCAACGACGATAATGGTGTTGGACTTTCATTTCTTTGAAGACTGGCAATATTCTCCTCCTGATTAAGTGGCAGTAATGAAACAAAAGGCTGTGAAGCTTATGAGGTATAGCCTGGCTGAAGCCACCCACGTGAGGACGAAGTTAGGTGTAAGCTAGGCTACATGAAGTAAGCCCAAGACAAAAATGGGTGAAAAGCCCAATATTGTGTAGTATTTCAGTCAAATACCTAAATGATCAAGAGCGTATCTGAGTAGTTTGTTGAAAAACTGTTAAAGGATAACTTACACTGTAAAAAAAAGATATATCCAGTTTTTACATTAACTTACTGGAAGCCAGTTACTTCTAAGTTACTGTTATAAAAATATACAGTATGTGCCTGTAAATTGCAAATAAAATTTGGTTTAATAGTAAACTATTGTAAAGTTTAGTTTTCTCTCTCAAGCATTGCCAGTCAGTCACATTCCCTAATGACTAGGGGGAGGAAAATTAAATGAGATGGGTGATGATCTAAAAGTGATCCACAGTTATTCAAAGGCACAGAGAAATAACACCTAAAGCCATGCCTGTACTTTTATTCATTCACATGAGTTTTATTCACTCATGCTTTGTTTTGTAAGGTGAGTAATTTGAGGGGAATGAACCAAATGTTTTCTCACCAGGCGAAGTGGATAATGTTTTATTTATTTAGTTGAGAACAAGTTCTCATTTACAACTGCGACCTGGCCAAGATAAAGCAAAGCAGTGCGACACAGACAACAAAGAGTTACACATGGAATAAACAAACATACAGTCAATAATACAATAGAGAAAGTCTATATACAGTGTGTGCAAATGAGATAGGATAAGGGGGTGAGGCAATAAATAGGCCATAATGGCGAAATTATTACAGTATGGCTAATTAATCACTGAGGTGATAGATGTGCAGAAGATGAGTGTGCAAGTAGCGGTACTGGAGTGCTGTTAGATGAATTTAGTAACTATGTGTTCATTAACCAATTCAATTTACCTCTTACAGCTACCCCCATGAAGACATACCCAAATCTAACTGCATGTAGCTCAGGCCCAGGACCAAGGATATGCATATTTTTGGTTTCATTTGAAAGAAAACACTCTGAAGTTTGTGTAAATGTGAATTTAATGTAGGAGCATATAACACAATAGATCTGGTTTAGATAATACTATGACAAACCATACATTTTTTCATTTTTATTGTTGTATCATCATCTTTAAAATGAACAAGACAAAACAAACATTCAGATAGGATGATGGCGACAATTTCAGTTAAAAACATAAGAGGGCAACAGTACTTGTGCAAAGTTTCAGAATGATAACTTCCAAAATGAGTGTGCTACATGACATTTATCATGAAATCACCCAGGCGTCCCACACAAGTAGCCCAAATGTACCCAAGTGGCCAAATTGGTGAAGTTATACATTTTGAATGGAACAACTATATTCAAAATATCAAAATGGTGTTCTAACACACCCCCCCCCCCAAATTTTTTTTTAGAAAAAACATGAAAAACATATATATACATTGACTGTTCTACATCAGAATCATACCTCTTATTATCAGGATTTCTTTATAATCTTCATCAAAGAAACAGTCTAAACATCAAAACAAGAGATAACTTGGTCTCATCCAACATAGGCTCCTCGTATGTGATGAAGCCGGATCCATCTGCTAGGTCTAAAGTCATGTATTCATCATTCCACTGGTCAGAGCTCGGAATCGGTCAGTATCTCACCATCTGTTGCGTCATCGATTTCCCCAGAGTCCTGAAAATGAGAACCTTTCACACTGGAATTATCTCCACAAAACTAACACAGTCACACAGGTGAAGGTTGCCCAAAACACAGTGATTTGTATGCTTTGTACGGTCTTAGATATATATGTGTTTGTCTATTTAAACAGTAACCTTTCTCTCCTTTCTTATTTCACAGGCACTAGTCAATGCTACTATTTCGGCCTGATTGTGCAGAATAATTTCTGGGCAATGTTTCCGTGTTAAACCCCTTAGTTCCTGAAACCAACTAAGCTTTCATTCCCCCTTTTGTCTTCCCCTATCTTGCTCATTTCCTGGCCCCCCTTCTAAACCTTCTCCTCTCTGCTCTCAAACCTTCAAGGTCTCAGCAGTGCGAGGAGGGCTCCTCTGTCTGCCATTTCCCCTATCTGTCTGTAGCTCTTTCTCATAACAGTCCGTAACAACTATGTGTTGTTTCCAAACATTAACTAAGTGTCTCACTGTTTGGCTTTATCTGAACTCATGGATGTTTTGAAAAAACATGTCTATGGTGGCAATTTCTAAAGTCCTCACTGTCACGACTCCTACCGAAGGTGGCTCCCCTTCCCATTCGGGTGTTTTGCGTGTACGTGTGTTGTTCGGGACTCTTTAGTTCCCCTGTGTTTTGGGGCATTTGTTTGAGTGCCGTCGTTATCACCTGTGTGGTGAATAAAGAAGTATTGCTACTCTGAACTCTCTGTTTCCTGCGTCTGACTTCTTTTTTAAAATTGTATTTTTATTTAACTAGGCAAGTTAGTTAAGAACAAATTCTTATTTTCAATGACAGCCTAGGAACAGTGGGTTAACTGCCTGTTCAGGGGGCAGAACGACAGATTTGTATACAGCTCGGCAATATGAACTTGCAACCTTTTGGTTACTAGTCCAACGCTCTAACCACCAGGCTACCCTTCTTCCACTATACCCCGGGGATTACACTCACATAGGTTAATTAAGGTTATCTCGATCCTATCAACAATCCTGAATAACCACAGATGTCATATATCCCTGTCCACTTTATACTATTTAAATAAAAATCTTCTAATGATCAAATGAAACCAAAACAAATCCTACCCATATCATATGCTTTCTGTACTAATGAAATCTCTCCTTCAGGAGTCCACTGCATTTTATCTAACAATAACATGGGTTAACCTTAAATCAGTCTCATCAATAGTTAATATTTGTTGCATAGTGTGGGATACATTATCTACAGTAATTTACCATCCCTAAGAACTGCAACTTATTTCTTTTCATAAATAATCTTAATGCTTAAAAAATCACAATATATTTTCCTGCCCTATTTGCTTAAAATATGTCCTGTCCAAACCTCAAAGGACCATATCTTCCCCTATTTATTATCGATGATAAGTAGGATTTCTGTTCCTGTTGTAATACCAAATCGATAGTAGCCAATTCGAAACATTCACAGTCAGTGTTTACAACAGAATCCTGAACCTCTTTCTTATCCTCACTAGAGTCTATTCCCCCGCTCCCCATAATTTGTCCTTTCTCAATTCCACTTTCGCCTCTGTGGTTTAAACTACAATTATGTCCAAGAACTATAAACTCCATCATAATTAATTTACCTTGAAATCAGTATCACAAATGACCACAAATGCATTATCCAAATGGCCCTCCACTGAGGCTGATCAGACCATAAGGGAAAGCCATGATAGAGGTCAATGGTTATACCACCCTTTTACAGTCGTGTTCCATACTATATTAGACATATTAAAGAACCCTTTATCTAAAGAATTCACGTGTTTAATTAACTTCTTATGGCTGCAGGGGCAGTATTGAGTAGCTTGGATGAAAAGTTGCCCATTGTAAATGGCCAGCTCCTCAGTCTCAGTTGCTAATATATGCATATTATTATTAGTATTGGATAGAAAACACTCTAAACTTTCCAAAACTGTCAAAATATTGTCTGTGAGTATAACAGAACTGATATTGCAAGCGAAACCCTGAGGAAAATCAAAACAGGAAGTGGCTTCTATTTTGAAAACTCCATGTTCCATAGCCTCCCTTTGCTCCATTTAAAGGGATATCAACCAGGTTCCTTTTCCTATCGCTTCCTCAGGGTGTCAACAGTCTTCAGACATAGTTTCAGGCTTTTATTTTGAAAAATGAGCCAGAAAGATAACATCTCGTCAAGTGGTCACATGAGTTTTGCTCGCGTAACAGTGTTTGGACAGCCATTGCTTTTCCCTCTCCTACTGATAAAGACATTTGCGGTAGATATATTATCGATTATATATTTTAAAAACAACCTGAGGATTGATTATAAAAAACGTTTGACATGTTTCTGTGGACATTACGGAAACTATTTGGAATTTGTCTGCGTTGTCGTGACCGCTCTTTCCTGATGCTAAGTGTACTTAATGTATTGTCGAGCGATCGATAAACTTACACAAACGCTTGGATTGCTTTCGCTGTAAAGCACATTTTCAAAATCTGACACGACAGGTGGATTAACAAAAGGCTAAGCTGTGTTTTCCTATATTGCACTTGTGATTTCATGAATATAAATATTTTTAGTAATATTCATTGAATGTAGCGCTATGCAATTCAGCGGTTGTTGATGACAATTATCCCGTTAATGGGATTGCAGCCATAACAAGTTAAAACTCAGAAAATAAAACTCCTAATATTCCATATGTGAGTGTACCCCTTTAAGATATCTTGTCTCTGGGAAACATGGAAATCCCCTCAAACCCAAACGTTTAATACAAACAAAACCTAATAATTATGATAATTCTATTGTACTCCCTCAAATCATTAGTTTTAAATTTCCTCAATGATTATATCTAAAAACCCATTCAATCTCTCTTCAAACAGTCTCCCCAAAATGCTTGATAGGAATACCCTGCTATTTGACACACACAACTGTGATAAACGTGCACTGTCCCTTTCAAATAAAATCAACTCAACCTGCAATCCCCTTTGTGGACCTGTCATGGTTCCACTTAATGGAAACAGGCTATAATGTTAGTATACCTTAACTTCCTGTTAAATTTTACTGGTGTTACCTAAACAATCAAACTAAAAATCAATAAAGAGCTATCACAAAACTTTTACGATTCAACTATTCAGACCTTCCTCTCTTATAGCCAAATATAGCCGAGTGAGCGCCACCAACCAGTGATGCCCACCTAGCAATTTTGTTGCTAGTTTTAGCATCTTTTCAGATTAACCAGACAAATTCATCTACTTTTTAAAAATGTTTTTGGAACCTTTAGCAACTTTTGAAAAGTGACTCAAAGCTATAATGCACGCATTTTCCCTCTAAATGACACAAACAATTTTCTCTGTCACCCTCAGTCACAACATCATTGCCATCAGATTTTAGTCAGAGCTATTTAACCATTGAACCACCATCACTATTGGAGTGACGGAGCCTCCCCTCCAACAACCCTATTATTATAATTGTCTGTAGTCGCAAACTCTGGCACCGAGACAATTCTCCGAAAATAGCCCTAATTTTAAGGTCCAAGCTTTTCCCCAGCGAGGATTCTCCTTACTCTCTCTCGTTTTCTCTGTATGTCCCCTTATCTTGTAACCTTCTTTTCCGGGATTCAGACAGCCCGGTATTTAACCCTCGTCCTGCTGTTTCTCTTGACTATCTACACCTTTCTTTTGACTGTCTCTATACACTTTTCTCGAATTCCCCCCCTTTCTCTACCTCTATTCACTTTCTCAATAAGTTTGCTAAATCCTGTCCTAGTTCGGTTAACTCTTTCCTGACTTTCCCTAGAGTAGCAATAAATATTTGATTCCTGTCTGTCCGCTCTCTCTCTCTCTCTCTCTCTGCTCTCTATCTATAGCCCACTGTAAAACCACCGCTGCCCCCTGTCCTGGGGTTCCCCTTTTCCTTTTACAGCCGCCCAATCCTTTTTCTGTCTCATCTTCTTCTATGTGTATGTGCTTTTTGCCTTCTATGTGTGTGTTCTTTTCTACCGCTATCCAATTACTATAGTTACAGTGGGGCAAAAAAGTATTTAGTCAGCCACCAATTGTGCAAGTTCTCCCACTTAAAAAGATGAGAGAGGCCTGTAATTTTCATCATAGGTACACTTCAACTATGACAGACAAAATTAGAAGAAAAAAATCCAGAAAATCACATTGTAGGATTTTTTATGAATTTATTTGCAAATTATGGTGGAAAATAAGTATTTGGTCAATAACAAAAGTTTATCTCAATACTTTGTTATATACCCTTTGTTGGCAATGACAGAGGTCAAACATTTTCTGTAAGTCTTTACAAGGTTTTCACACACTGTTGCTGGTATTTTGGCCCATTCCTCCATGCAGATCTCCTCTAGAGCAGTGATGGGGCTGTTGCTGGGCTAGACAAACTTTCAACTCCCTCCAAAGATTTTCTATGGGGTTGAGATCTGGAGACTGGCTAGGCCACTCCAGGACATTGAAATGCTTCTTACGAAGCCACTCCTTCATTGCCCGGGCGGTGTGTTTGGGATCATTGTCACGCTGAAAGACCCAGCCATGTTTCATCTTCAATGCCCTTGCTGATGGAATGAGGTTTTCACTCAAAATCTCACGATACATGGCCTCATTCATTCTTTCCTTTACACGGATCAGTCGTCCTGGTCCCTTTGCAGAAAAACAGCCCCAAAGCATGATGTTTCCACCCCCATGCTTCACAGTAGGTATGTATGGTGTTCTTTGGATGCAACTCAGCATTCTTTGTCCTCCAAACACGACAAGTTGAGTTTTTTTCATCTGACCATATGACATTCTCCCAATCTTCTTCTGGATCATCCAAATGCCACTCCTGCGTTGTCTTGGCTGTTTGCTTAGGGTCGTTGTCCTGTTGGAATGTGAACCTTTGTCCCAGTCAGAGGTCCTGAGCACTCTGGAGTAGGTTTTCATCAATGATCTCTCTGTACTTTGCTCCGTTCATCTTTGCCCCGATCCTGACTAGTCTCTCAGTCCCTGCCGCTGAACAACATCCCCATAGCATGATGTTGCCACCACCATACTTCACCGTAGGGATGGTGCCAGGTGTCCTCCAGACGTGAAGCTTGAAATTCAGGCCAAAGAGTTCAATGTTGGTTTCATAAGACCAGAGAATCTTGTTTCTCATGGTCTGAGAGTCTTTAGGTGCCTTTTGGCACAGGCAAGTGGGCTGTCATATGCCTTTTACTGAGGAGTCTGGCCACTACCATAAAGGCCTGATTGGTGGAGGTCTGCAGAGATGGTTGTCCTTCTGAAGATTCTCCCATCCCCACAGAGGAAATCTAGAGCTCTGTCAGAGTGACCGTCGGGTTCTTGGTCACCTCCATGACCAAGGCCCTTCTCCCTGATTGCTCAGTTTGCCGGGTGGCCAGCTCTAAGAAGAGTCTTGGTGGTTCCAAACTTCTTCCATTTAAAAATGATAGAGACGACTGTGTTCTTGGGAACATTCAATGCTGCAGAACATTTTTGGTACACTTCCCCAGATCTGTGCCTCGACACAATCCTGTCTCGGAGCTCTACGGACAATTCCTTCGACCTCATGGCTTGGTTTTTGCTCTGACATGCGCTGTCAACTGTGGGAGTTTATATAGGCAGGTGTGTGCCTTTCCAAATCATGTCAAATTAATTGAATTTAACACAGATGGACTCCAATCCAGTTGTAGAAACATCTCAAGGATGATCAATGGAAACAGGATGCACCTGAGCTCAACTTCGAGTCTCATAGCAAAGGGTCTGAACGCTTAAGTAAATAAGGTATTTGTTTTTTTATTATGAATACATATATTTAAAAAAAATCTAAAAACTGGTTTCGCTTTGTCATTATGTAGATTGCTGAGGAGTTTTATTTATTTAAGCCATTTTAGAATAATGTAACAAAATGTGGAAAAAGTCAAGCAGTCTGAATACTTTCCAAAGACATTGTATTCATACTCCCACGTCTTTCTTGCCCAAGAGCTACGACATCACACCTGCTTTTACCCTCTGTTGACTAACTGAGGTTGACACTCCAATAGAGCTAATGTGCTTGGCTCCAGTCCAGTTAGCCCTAAGCTTTTTTGGGGTTAGGCTGCTGTGGCGTCACTCATAGCCCCATTAGTTGAACCTCAGCCAGGTTTCCATTGCTCCATTAATGTCACATTGTCCCAGACTTGGCACCTATCCTAAGACTTGGACTCCGCAGTCACACAGTGCTGCCTACACCCTCACTTTCCTGATGATGCAATCCATGGCCTTCCTACGCAATAAAAACTCCATTGCTGAAGGAAGGTGGGTGGGGAATATTCTTCCTACGCTGCCAGCATGAGTCATCTTCATAGAGTTTGTTTTGTCTGTGGGGGTTGAGGGTTGGATCACTAATTGTTATAAGTGGAAAGGGATGAGTTGATTTAATCAACCACTTCTGATCCCGCAGACAGCTAAATACACAAGTAGATCATCTAATTGAATTCAGTAAACCAGAAACTTTTTCTCTGGCCCTGTTTTTTCAACCTTTATCTGCAAAAAGCAACTACTTCAAACAACTTACCTGTACTGAGATCAAGTATCAACCTACTTTGCTGGTATGATTAGTCGAATCCTATTGAATGCAGGTGGTTGGTTACTACAGACAGGTCGTCAAAGTGTCAGCATTTCCCTTGTGGTATGCTCACCATTTGACTCTTTCTGATCATACCTCCTGGCCTACCAATATCTGCCCTCCATTACCAAAAGCTAGTTCAGTGGTTCTGTTGTAGAAAAACCAGCTCTTGTAGTCAAGAAAACTGTTAAGCATTCACCCAGGGTTTATTCAATAGTGACCTGCGCAGGGGAGACCTTTTCTGGATGCAGCCAGCATTGGACTCTCTTAGACATAAATACGTTTTAGCTTATATAGGCTAGGAACATCTGGCAAGCTTATCTATTCAACTTGGATAATAACTTTAAAGCACACAGTACAGTTGTCTAACAATTGTCATTAAGCTTAATTTCCCCATTGCTGCACTCACCCATGTAAGCTTTATGACTGCAGGGAACATTAGCTAACTGGTGTTTCTGGGGGATGTTTTATATTTCTCCTCAATAAGACCCATGTGAGATAAAAAGGAGAACTTGTTCTCACTGATATCCAGATGCCTGATTCTCCAGCTCACTGATATCCAGATGCCTGATTCTCCAGCTCACTGATATCCAGATGCCTGATTCTCCAGCTCACTGATATCCAGATGCCTGATTCTCCATCTCTCTCTCTCTCTCTCTCTCTCTCTCTCTCTCTCTCTCTCTCTCTCTCTGTTCGTGTTTGCATGTGTGTATACTGTACTGTATGCTGTATGTGTATAAAACTAGTTGTCAAATCATGGAGTAATACTATGTGTTATGACCCACTTACAGTAATGGCATCACATGCTACCCATAAGTCAAACATTCCCCATTGGTGTCGGGTTCTGAATGAGGAAGAAAACTGACCACAGACTCATCCTGAGTGATATTTTGAACCCCGGCTTATTATCCTGTCTGTCTACTCTCACTTCTGCAGTTGATGTCAATCGAAAGTGATGGAAGATATGCACCAGTGGTTAGCCACCACACAACAATGTTATCTATACTTTCTGTTATAATCTAGAGATGTCACAATTGTCTCCATAAGAGGAAAAGGGGTATACCGCATTAACCATGAAGACAAACACGAAAATACTATTTTAGTTCATGACCCAGAAGGCTACATTTCTAATGTTTGTCCACTTTGGGGTGACAAAGTCTAATGATGATTTTCATTAAGGTCCATGTCTGTGGGTTATATTTTGGTATGATAACCACTTATTGGAGTTAGCTAAATGTGGTTATCACTGCATTATATATAATGACCCCTACTCGGTTAATTGGGCCAACAGGATTGAGGGTATGAAATGTAATTTTGTATGACCAGGGAACAATCTTCTCAACCTAAGGCAATTTGATATTATTAACTTCATAATACAACACATGTGAAGGTATGAAACAATTGGATTGGTAATGACATCTGTATGGGCCCACCTGGAGAGGTGATCATACATGTCATTATTTTAGGGTGCATTGAGACAGAATGGGCAGTATTGGGATGCGCTCTGTTACCACTTGGTATCCTATATCACCTATTCGCAAGAAATGCTGTCGGTGGTACACCAAATAAAAATGTGATTCACTTTTAACAACAAAAAAAAGAAAACAGTCAATTTATATTTTCCAACGGGGCTATACATCTGGGGGAGGTTTTTTGCTCGCCTGGGTAGCCTCGTTTCACTGCCAAAAATAAAATTAAACCATTTCTGTTCAGCGAAATAACAACACAGTGTCAAATACAGGTAGCCTAGTCAAATAATTAACATCCAATCACATTAACCATTACTCTCTCGTGGGAATTCCACTAAGGGTTCAAATGTAGCCAAACGTAGCTTCTGCTCATTACGTTTGCTCAAAAATTGATAAATGGTTAAAAAAAAAGTAAGGCCCGCGTCCATTGAGACACATACCAGCTCTGCTGGTAGTACTGCTACTAGCAGTACTGCTACACCTGCACCAGCAGTACTACACCTGCACCTGTCGACGACACAAGATGTTCTGCTTCCACGAACACATCCAATGCTAGCATCAGTAATTCTACATTTGTTGTTAGCCCAGCTGGCATGGACACTGACAGTTGTGAATTTGATGCAGCTGAAGAGCTACCCAGGAAAGCACCGAACAACAGACAGGAACGTTGGACCATCGAAGAGGCGCAAATATGATGAGAACTACATTGATTTGGAGTTCACTTATATTGGGAGTAGTGCCTTTCCTCAGCCACAGTGTGTTATATGAACAAAAGTACTATCTCACAACTCAATGAAACCTTCACTCTTGAGCAGACATTTAGAAACAAAACATGCCTATTTGAAAAATAAGCCATGGGAGTTTTTTGAGCGAGAATGAATAAAACTTTTGAGTAGTAAGACATGTATCAAAGCAACAGATACCATTAATAAGAAGGGGCTAGAAGCGTCTTATATGGTGATCTACTGAGTGGCTAGGACAGGCAAGCCCCATACTATTGTGGAGGACTTAATAATTCCTGCTGCCCCAGATATGGCTTGGACAATGCTGGGGGAAAAGGCCAAAACAACGATACAGACAATGACTTCATCAAACAACACTGTTTCACGACGCATCAGTGACATGGCAGGAGATGTTTTGAAACAATTACTGCTTCGCATACAAGCCAGTCAATTCTATGCATTACAGCTGGATGAGACAACAGACGTCTTGGGCCCAGCGCAGCTCCTGGTATATGTCCGTTACGTTTATGAGTTGCCAATTAAGGAAGACATCCTCTTCTGCAAACCACTGGAAACCAGGACAACAGGAGAGGATATTTTTTAAGTACTGGACAGCTTTATGACATCAAATGGACTTTGGTGGTCAAGATTTGTTAGCATCTGTACTGATGGCGCAAAAGCCATGACAGAGAGACATAGTGGAGTGGTAACACACATGCAATCAGTTGCTCCTGACACCACTTGGCTACACTGCAGCATCCACCGAGAGAATCTTGATGCCACGGGAATACCTGACAGCTTGAAAGACGTTTTGGACACAACAGTGAAAATGGTTAACTTTGTTAAAGCAAGGCCCCTGAACTCTGGTGTATTTTCTGCACTATGCAATGATATGGGCAGCGAGCATGTAACACTTTTACAACATACAGAAGTGCGCTGGTTATCAAGGGGCAAAACGTTTTTTAAAATTGAGAGTCTAGCTTAAAGTTTAGAGTCTAGCTTAAAGTCATTACTGACCATCATTTTCACTTGTCTGACCGCTTGTACGATGACGAGTTTCTCACAAGACTGGCCTATTTGGGTGATGTTTTTTCTCGCCTGAATGATCTGAATATAGGATAATAGAGACTCTCCGCAACTATATTCATGGAACTCTTCTCTGTCTGCATTAACAAGGACAACACACAGGTCTTTCCATCATTGCGTGATTTTTTGTGTGCAAATGAACTCAAGCTTACGGAAAATGTCAAATAAGAAATAGCGAAGCACCTGAGTGAGTTGGGTGCACAATTCCGCAGGTACTTTCCTGAAACGGATGACACAGACAACTGGATTCGTTATCCCTTTCATGCCCTGCCTCCAGTCCACTTACTGATATCTGAACAAGAGAGCCTCATAGAAATTGCAGCAAGCGGTTCTGTGAAAATTGAATTTATTTAGAAGCCACTGCCAGATTTCTGGATTGGACTGCGCTCAGAGTATCCTGCCTTGGCAAATTGCGCTTAAGACACTGATGCCCTTTGCAACCACTACCTATGTGAGTGGATTCTCAGTCATCACTAGTATGAAAACTACATACAGGCATAGAATTTGTGTGGGAAATTATTTAAGACTGTGGCTCTCACCAATACAACCCAACACTGCAGATTTATGTGCATCTGTTCAAGCACACCCTTCTCATTAACCTGTGGTGAGTTATTCACAATTTTTGTATGGGTATGCAGCTGGAGATTGAATGTTTGAAGGGGTACGGGACTATAAAAGTTTGGGAACCACTGCCCTAGATGATAACTATTCCAAATTTAAGACAGAACAAGAAAACCCATTGGGAAAGTATTTTTTTAACTACAGTATATAGAGTCATCATAGACTTTGTCTATAATCAGTCCCAGTATCCTATTTTCAACATGGCTGCCATTAATTTCAATGGGGAGGAACTGCATTGATTGCATGGCCATAATATAATAAATCATTTGTGTAATGCAATTTTTGTGGGCTTAAAATGTGTGTTAAAATAAGGACAACCCAAAATGATGGTCCACGTATATCAGTTATATGTATTTAGCTAAATATTTCCAAAATAGTGGTAAAAATATGAGTTTGTAGCCGTTTCAAATGTATTACATTAAAACACGCATTCAGTGATGTCTAGTGATTAAAATGATATGCAATATGATTCTATAAATTGTGTTGTAAAATCTGCCCTGTACATTGTACCCCAAATGAAATCCCATAGGAATGCATTACGTTCAGCAAAGAGGTACAGGTAACCCATTTTCACAAAATGCCCTTATAATAACTGTGTAACCAGTGTGAAATGGATAGCTAGTTAGCAGGGTGCGCGCTAACAGCGTTTCAATTGGTGACGTCACTCGCTCTGAGACCTTGAAGTAGTTGTTTCCCTTTCTCGCGGCTTTTGTGGAGCGATGGGTAAAGATGCTTTGAGGGTGTGAGTTGTTTATGTGTACAGATGGTCCCAGGTTCAAACCCAGGTAGGGGCGAGGAGAGGAATGGAAGCAACACTGTTACAAAACCTGACACGAAGCTAGGAAAAGTCTAAACCATGATGCCTCGGTATTGCTGATTTAACCATAGGATACACATTTTCCAATAAGGCAGTCAATAGGCTCCACTGGTGTTCATTGGATGGGTCTGACATTGCCACAAGTCTTTCAATAATAGGTGGAATATGCCTAATGATAATTATATTTAATGATAATAGTTATGCAGACAACACAGCCAATTTACCTAGGCTTGCAAAACATATAAGCATTTGTAAAATATCAGCAAAATTGTTTTCAAAGTATGCCTAAAAACACTATTCATGTAACTGGTTTTGGTCAGTATTTGCATCCTTCATTTCTATATTTTAATTTCAAACAATAAAACATGTATCTATAATATTCTTAAAGGGATCTTTCACCAGTTTGTTGTGATTATTATGATATACAATATTATATTATGCCATATTGTTAAATATAAGATCTTGAATCCTGTCATAACATAACATTCTAACAAACCTGACTGATGATGAGGGCATCAACTTACATAGATGATGAAGTATTAAAGCCTTATCGATTGTGTCTAGTTGCAATACTAATGCAAAATTGTATATTGTAGCATAGGGCCTACTGAAATATGTAATGGTTAGTAGCTGCTAAGGGTCGTCAAGGCCGGCAACGGTCAATTTGGTAAAATGCTGGATTTGTTTCACATCACCAGTTGCATAATTTCAATTAAATTTGTC
Organism: Oncorhynchus clarkii lewisi; assembly: GCF_045791955.1. NCBI lineage: Eukaryota > Metazoa > Chordata > Actinopteri > Salmoniformes > Salmonidae > Oncorhynchus > Oncorhynchus clarkii. Next base: position 71,868,253 of record NC_092147.1, read on the forward strand.
AATCAGCCACTGAACTAATGGCTACAAAATTATTAGGAAACATGTTTCATTAAATAACTTCTAAGGTTAGAGCATAATTTTAAGATGGTCAAGGACAGAAAAAATTATAATTGCCAATGTTCCTTTTTAGAGATCATTTGTGTTTAACTAAATATTTGTGTTAAATTGCTGGGACAACTCAACAAATAACAGAGCACACCTTTCATCCTAGCATGCTTAGTATTGCTATACAACAGAATATTACAACTAACACGCTACCAGATTTGTATCTCTCGAACTTGTATTATTTCCCAGTATGACCAACAGTTCTGCTATTTGTAACATTGTTGTTTCAGTAATGAGTCAGTCTAGGTAAATCATTAGATCTGATAGCAACAATGTACCAAATACCATGGTTTTTAAGATAGAATGTTCCGTTGTTGTTGGATACAGTCATTTTCAATGAGCATGTGAACATTCCAACTTGTCTCAACATTATTTTATCAGCCTGCAAACATTATTTTGCATAGACTCCCATATAACAAAATATGAAAGGTGTGAAAAACATAGAAAGCTGCTTTTTTGGAGAGGTTGTTATATATACATTTGATCAGGGGCTTGTGGGGAAAAAATGCAATACCATCAAACCTTTGCCACCCCAAAGTGGCCACAGTCTTATCCTGGCCCATGGACTTGTGGCAGTTGTGCTCAATGCCATCTTCAATAATCTTTTTTAATGAAGTCCACATAAATAGCACAATGCCCCAAACTCACTATTAAATTAGTCCCAAAGAGTGTGCCAGACCTAACGCAAAAGGTCACCACATGATAAGACTGACTATATTTTTCAAATAGCCTGTTGTTTTATACAGTCAAAAAACGATTAACCACAAGTTGTTGTGCAGTGTATTCCCTGCATCTCTCTTCAAGGGGACATTCCCTGGCATTCGTAGACTCCATAATTGGAAATTCATGTGGCGAAAACTTTAGGGTAGCTAGCTGATTTGTGAGAGTGAGATAAAATAAAATAACTTGGTAAACAATAGAATCTCAATCATATGGGAATCTACCCAACTGCTCAATGTAAGGAAGGATCAAGAGACACATACGTCATAAAAGACTCCTGACAGAACACACCTTGAGGTGAGCAAATACAAACCACCCACAAAATAATGAAATCCTTGTTGAGTGATGACATTCATTCACGTTTTAATAAAAGAGGTTGCTTCGTTTACTTTCATAAAATTTTTTTTTTTTAAATCAACAAACGTATTACTCTGAGTAATGCCTCTCTTTGACTAAGAACCATGTCATTTACCAGGGTGTGTGCCATGGTGTTCGTTTAGCATTCACTTACTCATTCACGTGACAAAAAGATGTTCAGGATTACTGTAATGAATAAACTCAGCAAAAAAAGAAATGTCCTCTCACTGTCAACTACGTTAATTTTCAGCAAACTTAACCTGTAAATATTTGTATGAACATAACAGGATTCAACAACTGAGATACAAACTGAACAAGTTCCACAGACATGTGACTAACAGAAATTGAGGGGGGGGGGGGGGGGGGGTTCAAAATCAAAAGTAACAGTCAGTTGTAAGGCACTAGCTGCATTAAGTACTGCAGTGCATCTCCTCCTCATGGACTGCACCAGATTTGCCAGTTCTTCCTGTGAGATGTTACCCCACTCTTCCACCAAGGCACCTGCAAATTTTCGGACATTTCGGGGGGAATGGCCCTAGCCCTCACCCTCCGATCCAACAGGTCCCAGACGTGCTCAATGGGATTGAGATCCGGGCTTTTCGCTGGCCATGGTAAAACACTGACATTCCTGTCTTGCAGGAAATCACGCACAGAATGAGTAGTATGGCTGGTGGCATTGTCATGCTGGAGGGTCATGTCAGGATGAGCCTGCAGGAAGGGTACCACATGAGGGAGGAGGATGTAATGATGCTGTGACACCGCCTCAGACCATGACGGACCCTCCATCTCCAAATCGATCCCGCTCCAGAGTACAGGCCTCGGTGTAACGCTCATTCCTTCGACGATAAACCTGAATCTGACCATCACCCCCGGTGAGACAGAACCGCGACTCATCAGTGAAGAGCACTTTTGCCAGTCCTGTCTGGTCCAGCGACGGTGGGTTTGTGCCCATAGGCAACGTTGTTGTCGGTGATGTCTGGTGAGGACCTGCCTTACTACAACAGGCCTACAAGCCCTCAGTCCAGCCTTTCTCAGCCTATTGCGGACAGTCTGAGCACTGATGGAGGGATTGTGTGTTCCTGGTGTAACTCGGGCAGTTGTTGTTGCCATCCTGTACCTGTCCCGCAGGTGTGATGTTCGGATGTACCGATCCTGTGCAGGTGTTGTTACACTTGGTCTACCACTGCGAGGACGATCAGCTATCCGTCCTGTCTTTAGCGCTGTCTTAGGCGTCTCACAGTACGGACATTGCAATTTATTGCCCTGGCCACATCTGCAGTCTGCATGACTCCTTGCAGCATGCCTAAGGCATGTTCACACAGATGAGCAGGGACCCTGGGCATCTTTCTTTAGGTGTTTTTCAGAGTCAGTAGAAAGGCCTCTTTAGTGTCCTAAGTTTTCATAGCTGTGACCTTAATTGCCTACCGTCTATAAGCTGTTAGTGTCTTAACGACCGTTTCACAGGTGCATGTTCATTAATTGTTTATGGTTCATTGAACAAGCATGGGAAACAGCGTTTAAACCCTTTACAATGAAGATCTGTGAAGTTATTTGGTTTAGTTTAGGATGTACACTCTTTGAAAAAAGGCTTCCAAAAGTGTTCTTTGGCTGTCCCCATAGGATAACTATTTTACGTTCCATGTAGAACCCTCCGTGTAAACGGTTCTACATGAAACCCAAAAGGGTTCTACCTCAAATCAAATCAAATCAAATGTATTTATATAGCCCTTCGTACATCAGCTGATATCTCAAAGTGCTGTACAGAAACCCAGCCTAAAACCCCAAACATCAAGCAATGCAGGTGTAGAAGCACGGAACCAAAATGGTTCTACCTGGAACCAAAAAGGTCTCTTCAAAGGGTTCTCCTATGGGGAGAGCTGAATAACCCTTTTAGGTTCTAAATAGCACCTTTTTTTCACATAGAGTGTAGCAGATCTCCAAAGAAACCACATTTTTTTGAGTGTATTGTTTGCAAACAAAAATGAGATTAGTAACCTATCCACAAACCAAGGTTGTATTATTTCTGGATGTCAAGTGGGTGAACAAGAGTGTGGAGGGTCATTGTCCCTTTACCATTAGCCACTCTATGTGACCAGTAACATTTGATTTGATTTGATTTGCGCACTAAAAGGGCTCATGAACGTTCAATCTAAAGCATTTTATTTCATGGAAATTCCCAAACCTCGTTTTTCTTCGCTGGGACTGGTACAGTTCATGTTATGCCCAAAACGAACCAGTTGTGAATGTAACTGTTAGTTTTGCATTGATGGATTCATGTGCATTTAACATCCCAAAACCCATACTTCTCCCATAGTATTCACATACCTACATACATATTGCTTTCGCAATACTCCAATGCCCAAGTGAGATGACAGACACTTTGGCACCCTACTACATAGAACCTGACAGGCATGATTCTCTATTTCCATGCATTGTTTTGTCTTGAAAGATATTTTTGCACAGAGGATGTTGCATGACAGTTGTATTGTGAGTAATGTTTTAGTTTTGGTACCTCTGCCAATAGTTCATTGACATGTACTGATCTGTTGGAAGGGAGGTACAATTTCAGTGAGTTTATAAATAATGTATCACATGTACTGGTCCTCAGACAGTTTTCCATTCGGTCTTGAAACAGGAAATACTGGTCAGGAAATACTGGTCTTAAATCTGTGACTGCACTTCCTCCTTGCAGTATATACACTGTAATGGAAAACTGTAATTTATACGGTAATTTTAGGAATTATAAACAGTAAGAAACTCAGACATTCCTTCAGTCGTTCATTCCGATTTCATTGGCGTTGACTTTTTTATTACAGTTTAATAGTCATTTTTACGTCGTTGTTCTGTGTGTCATTACACAGTACTTACTTGTGTGCTCTCCTTGAGAGTTTTATTTCTGGTTTAAAGGTGTACACACACTATACATGTTAGATAGCTTTTCATATTTGTGTTTTATTTTGGTAGAAAATGTAAGTAAAATATGATTGACAGTCAATGTCAATACCCATTGATTGTGAAATATAGTATAATCTGTGAAAAAAATCTTACCAAGAGGCGTATGGTCTGTCAGCAAGGTACATTTCATACCATACAGATACTCATGAAATGTCATAACTTCAAACACTAGTCCTAGAGCTTCTTTCTCTATTTGAGAATAGTTGCTTTCTATTTTGGTAAGCATCCTAGAGGCAAATCATATGGTGGTGGAAAAAGTATCCAATTGTCATACTTGAGTAAAAGTGAAAGTCACCCAGTAAAATAGTACTTGAGTAAAAGTCTAAAAGTATTTGGTTTTAAGCAGGGACGTCACTGGAGATTCATGGATAGGGGAGCTAAACCTCTTTTAGGGGGGTCTGGCCATACTCCTCCAGGATTTGTTTTAAAGCCTGTTTGTTGTTCCTCTCTCTCGGGATCTGTTTGTTGTTCCTCTCTCTCTCTCTGGATCTGTTTGTTGTTCCTCTCTCTCTCTCTGGATCTGTTTGTTGTTCCTCTCTCTCTCTCTCTGGATCTGTTTGTTGTTCCTCTCTCTCTCTGGATCTGTTTGTTGTTCCTCCCTCTCTGGATCTGTTTGTTGTTCCTCTCTCTCTCTCTCTGGATCTGTTTGTTGTACCTCTTTCTCTGGATATGTTTGTTGTTCCTCTCTCTCTGGATCTGTCTGTTGTTCCTCTCTCTCTGGATCTGTTTGTTGTTCCTCCCTCTCTGGATCTGTTTTTTTGTTCCTCTCTCTCTGGATCTGTTTGTTGTTCCTCTCTCTCTGGATATGTTTGTTGTTCCTCTCTCTCTGGATCTGTCTGTTGTTCCTCTCTCTCTGGATCTGTTTGTTGTTCCTCCCTCTCTGGATCTGTTTTTTTGTTCCTCTCTCTCTGGATCTGTTTGTTGTTCCTCTCTCTCTGGATCTGTTTGTTGTACCTCTCTCTCTGGATCTGTTTGTTGTTCCTCCCTCTCTCTCTGGATCTGTTTGTTGTTCCTCTCTCTCTGGATCTGTTTGTTTTCCCTCTCTCTCTGGATCTGGTTGTTGTTCCTCTCTCTCTGGATCTGTTTGTTGTTCCTCCCTCTCTCTCTGGATCTGTTTTTTGTTCCTCTCTCTCTGGATCTGTTTGTTGTTCCTCTCTCTCTGGATCTGTTTGTTGTTCCTCCCTCTCTCTCTGGATTTGTTTGTTGTTCCTCTCTCTCTGGATCTGTTTGTTGTTCCTCCCTCTCTCTCTGGATCTGTTTGTTGTTCCTCTCTCTCTGGATCTGTTTGTTGTTCCTCCCTCTCTCTCTGGATCTGTTTGTTGTTCCTCTCTCTCTGGGTCTGTTTGTTGTTCCTCTCTCTCTGGATCTGTTTGTTGTTCCTCCCTCTCTGGATCAGTTTTTTGTTCCTCTCTCTCTGGATCTGTTTGTTGTTCCTCCCTCTCTCTCTGGATCTGTTTTTTGATCCTCTCTCTCTGGATCTGTTTGTTGTTCCTTTCTCTCTGGATCTGTTTGTTGTTCCTCTCTCTCTGGATCTGATTTTTGTTCCTCTCTCTCTGGATCTGTTTGTTGTCCCTCTCTCTATGGATCTGTTTGTTGTTCCTTTCTCGCTGGATCTGTTTGTTGTCCCTCTCTCTCTGGATCTGTTTGTTGTTCCTCCCTCTCTGGATCTGTTTGTTGTTCCTCCCTCCCTCTCTGGATCTGTTTGTTGTTCCTCTCTCTCTGGATCTGTTTGTTGTTCCTCTCTCTCTGGATCTGTTTGTTGTACCTCTCTCTCTGGATCTGTTTGTTGTTCCTCCCTCTCTCTCTGGATCTGTTTGTTGTTCCTCTCTCTCTGGATCTGTTTGTTTTCCCTCTCTCTCTGGATCTGGTTGTTGTTCCTCTCTCTCTGGATCTGTTTGTTGTTCCTCCCTCCCTCTCTGGATCTGTTTTTTGTTCCTCTCTCTCTGGATCTGTTTGTTGTTCCTCTCTCTCTGGATCTGTTTGTTGTTCCTCCCTCTCTCTCTGGATTTGTTTGTTGTTCCTCTCTCTCTGGATCTGTTTGTTGTTCCTCCCTCTCTCTCTGGATCTGTTTGTTGTTCCTCTCTCTCTGGATCTGTTTGTTGTTCCTCCCTCTCTCTCTGGATCTGTTTGTTGTTCCTCTCTCTCTGGGTCTGTTTGTTGTTCCTCTCTCTCTGGATCTGTTTGTTGTTCCTCCCTCTCTGGATCAGTTTTTTGTTCCTCTCTCTCTGGATCTGTTTGTTGTTCCTCCCTCTCTCTCTGGATCTGTTTTTTGATCCTCTCTCTCTGGATCTGTTTGTTGTTCCTTTCTCTCTGGATCTGTTTGTTGTTCCTCTCTCTCTGGATCTGATTTTTGTTCCTCTCTCTCTGGATCTGTTTGTTGTCCCTCTCTCTATGGATCTGTTTGTTGTTCCTTTCTCGCTGGATCTGTTTGTTGTCCCTCTCTCTCTGGATCTGTTTGTTGTTCCTCCCTCTTTGGATCTGTTTGTTGTTCCTCCCTCCCTCTCTGGATCTGTTTGTTGTTCCTCTCTCTCTGGATCTGTTTGTTGTTCCTCTCTCTCTGGATCTGTTTGTTGTTCCTCTCTCTCTGGATCTGTTTGTTGTTCCTCCCTCTCTGGATCTGTTTGTTGTCCCTCTCTCTCTCTATGGATCTGTTTTTTTGTGCCTCTCTCTCTGGATCTGTTTGTTGTCCCTCTCTCTCTCTCTGGATCTGTTTGTTGTCCCTCTCTCTCTCTCTCTCTGGATCTGTTTGTTGTTCCTCCCTCTCTGGATGTTTGTTGTTCCTCCCTCTCTGGATCTGTTTGTTGTTCCACTCTCTCTGGATCTGTTTGTTGTCCCTCCCTCTTTGTATCTGTTTGTTGTCCCTCCCTCTCTATCTGTTTGTTGTCCCTCCCTCTTTGGATCTGTTTGTTGTTCCTCTCTCTGTTTGTTGTTCTCTCTGGATCTGTTTGTTGTTCCACTCTCTCTCTCTCTGGACCTGTTTGTTGTCCCTCCCTCTCTGGATCTGTTTGTTGTTCCTCCCTCTCTGGATCTGTTTGTTGTTCCTCTCTCTCTGGATCTGTTTGTTGTTCCTCTCTCTATGGATCTGTTTGTTGTTCCTTTCTCGCTGGATCTGTTTGTTGTCCCTCTCTCTCTGGATCTGTTTGTTGTTCCTCCCTCTCTGGATCTGTTTGTTGTTCCACTCTCTCTCTCTCTGTATCTGTTTGTTGTCCCTCTCTCTTTGGATCTGTTTGTTGTCCCTCCCTCTCTGGATCTGTTTGTTGTTCCTCTCTCTCTCTCTGGATCTGTTTGTTGTTCCTCTCTCTCTCTGGATCTGTTTGTTGTCCCTCCCTCTCTGGATCTGTTTGTTGTTCCTCTCTCTCTGGATCTGTTTGTTGTTCCTCTATCTCTGGATCTGTTTGTTGTTCCTCTCTCTATGGATCTGTTTGTTGTTCCTTTCTCTCTGGATCTGTTTGTTGTCCCTCTCTCTCTGGATCTGTTTGTTGTTCCTCCCTCTCTGGATCTGTTTGTTGTTCCTCTCTCTCTGGATCTGTTTGTTGTTCCTCTCTCTGGATCTGGATCTGTTTGTTGTTCCTCCCTCTCTGGATCTGTTTGTTGTTCCCTCTCTCTGTTTGTTGTTCTGGATCTGTTTGTTGTTCCTCTCTCTCTGGATCTGTTTGTTGTTCCTCCGCTCCCTCTCTGGATCTGTTTGTTGTTCCTCTCTCTCTGGATCTGTTTGTTGTTCCTCTCTCTCTGGATCTGTTTGTTGTTCCTCCCTCTCTGGATCTGTTTGTTGTTCCTCCCTCCCTCTCTGGATCTGTTTGTTGTCCCTCTCTCTCTCTATGGATCTGTTTTTTGTGCCTCTCTCTCTGGATCTGTTTGTTGTTCCTCTCTCTCTCTCTGGATCTGTTTGTTGTCCCTCTCTCTCTCTATGGATCTGTTTTTTGTTCCTCCCTCTCTGGATCTGTTTGTTGTTCCTCTCTCTCTGGATCTGTTTGTTGTTCCTCTCTCTATGGATCTGTTTGTTGTTCCTTTCTCGCTGGATCTGTTTGTTGTCCCTCTCTCTCTCTATGGATCTGTTTTTTTGTGCCTCTCTCTCTGGATCTGTTTGTTGTCCCTCTCTCTCTCTCTGGATCTGTTTGTTGTCCCTCTCTCTCTCTCTCTGGATCTGTTTGTTGTTCCTCCCTCTCTGGATGTTTGTTGTTCCTCCCTCTCTGGATCTGTTTGTTGTTCCTCTCTCTCTGGATCTGTTTGTTGTTCCTCTCTCTATGGATCTGTTTGTTGTTCCTTTCTCGCTGGATCTGTTTGTTGTCCCTCTCTCTCTGGATCTGTTTGTTGTTCCTCCCTCTCTGGATCTGTTTGTTGTTCCACTCTCTCTCTCTCTGTATCTGTTTGTTGTCCCTCCCTCTTTGGATCTGTTTGTTGTCCCTCCCTCTCTAGATCTGTTTGTTGTTCCTCTCTCTCTCTCTGGATCTGTTTGTTGTTCCACTCTCTCTCTCTCTGGACCTGTTTGTTGTCCCTCCCTCTCTGGATCTGTTTGTTGTTCCTCCCTCTCTGGATCTGTTTGTTGTTCCTCTCTCTCTGGATCTGTTTGTTGTTCCTCTCTCTATGGATCTGTTTGTTGTTCCTTTCTCGCTGGATCTGTTTGTTGTCCCCCTCTCTCTGGATCTGTTTGTTGTTCCTCCCTCTCTGGATCTGTTTGTTGTTCCTCTCTCTCTGGATCTGTTTGTTGTTCCTCTCTCTATGGATCTGTTTGTTGTTCCTCTCTCTCTGGACCTGTTTGTTGTCCCTCCCTCTCTGGATCTGTTTGTTGTTCCTCCCTCTCTGGATCTGTTTGTTGTTCCTCTCTCTCTGGATCTGTTTGTTGTTCCTCTCTCTATGGATCTGTTTGTTGTTCCTTTCTCTGTTTTTTGTGCTGGATCTGTTTGTTGTTCCTCTCTCTCTCTCTGGATCTGTTTGTTGTTCCTCTCCTCTGTTTTTTGTTCTGGATCTGTTTGTTGTTCCTCTCTCTCTGGATCTGTTTGTTGTTCCTCTCTCTCTGGATCTGTTTGTTGTTCCTTTCTCTGTTTGTTGTTCTGGATCTGTTTGTTGTCCCTCTCTCTCTCTATGGATCTGTTTTTTGTGCCTCTCTCTCTGGATCTGTTTGTTGTTCCTCTCTCTCTCTGGATCTGTTTGTTGTCCCTCTCTCTCTCTATGGATCTGTTTTTTGTTCCTCCCTCTCTGGATCTGTTTGTTGTTCCTCTCTCTCTGGATCTGTTTGTTGTTCCTCTCTCTATGGATCTGTTTGTTGTTCCTTTCTCGCTGGATCTGTTTGTTGTCCCTCTCTCTCTCTATGGATCTGTTTTTTTGTGCCTCTCTCTCTGGATCTGTTTGTTGTCCCTCTCTCTCTCTCTGGATCTGTTTGTTGTCCCTCTCTCTCTCTCTCTGGATCTGTTTGTTGTTCCTCCCTCTCTGGATGTTTGTTGTTCCTCCCTCTCTGGATCTGTTTGTTGTTCCACTCTCTCTGGATCTGTTTGTTGTTCCACTCTCTTTGTATCTGTTTGTTGTCCCTCCCTCTCTAGATCTGTTTGTTGTTCCTCTCTCTCTCTCTGGATCTGTTTGTTGTTCCACTCTCTCTCTCTCTGGACCTGTTTGTTGTCCCTCCCTCTCTGGATCTGTTTGTTGTTCCTCCCTCTCTGGATCTGTTTGTTGTTCCTCTCTCTCTGGATCTGTTTGTTGTTCCTCTCTCTATGGATCTGTTTGTTGTTCCTTTCTCGCTGGATCTGTTTGTTGTCCCTCTCTCTCTGGATCTGTTTGTTGTTCCTCTCTCTCTGGATCTGTTTGTTGTTCCACTCTCTCTCTCTCTGTATCTGTTTGTTGTCCCTCCCTCTTTGGATCTGTTTGTTGTCCCTCCCTCTCTAGATCTGTTTGTTGTTCCTCTCTCTCTCTCTGGATCTGTTTGTTGTTCCACTCTCTCTCTCTCTGGACCTGTTTGTTGTCCCTCCCTCTCTGGATCTGTTTGTTGTTCCTCCCTCTCTGGATCTGTTTGTTGTTCCTCTCTCTCTGGATCTGTTTGTTGTTCCTCTCTCTATGGATCTGTTTGTTGTTCCTTTCTCGCTGGATCTGTTTGTTGTCCCTCTCTCTCTGGATCTGTTTGTTGTTCCTCCCTCTCTGGATCTGTTTGTTGTTCCTCTCTCTCTGGATCTGTTTGTTGTTCCTCTCTCTATGGATCTGTTTGTTGTTCCTTTCTCGCTGGATCTGTTTGTTGTCCCTCTCTCTCTGGATCTGTTTGTTGTTCCTCCCTCTCTGGATCTGTTTGTTGTTCCTCCCTCCCTCTCTGGATCTGTTTTTTTGTACCTCTCTCTCTGGATCTGTTTGTTGTCCCTCTCTCTCTCTATGGATCTGTTTTTTGTGCCTCTCTCTCTGGATCTGTTTGTTGTTCCTCTCTCTCTCTCTGGATCTGTTTGTTGTCCCTCTGTCTCTCTCTGGATCTGTTTGTTGTCCCTCTCTCTCAGGATCTGTTTGTTGTTCCTCCCTCTCTGGATGTTTGTTGTTCCTCCCTCTCTGGATCTGTTTGTTGTTCCTCTCTCTCTGGATTTGTTTGTTGTCCCTCCCTCTTTGGATTTGTTTGTTGTCCCTCCCTCTCTGGATCTGTTTGTTGTTCCTCTCTCTCTCTCTGGATCTGTTTGTTGTCCCTCTCTCTGGATCTGTTTGTTTCCCCTCCCTCTCTGTATCTGTTTGTTGTCCCTCTCTCTCTGGATCTGCTTGTTGTCCCTCCCTCTCTGGATCTGTTTGTTTGTTCCTCTCTCTCTGGATCTGTTTGTTGTTCCTCTCTCTCTCTCTGGATCTGTTTGTTGTCACTCTCTCTCTGGATCTGTTTGTTGTACCTCTCTCTCTGAATCTGTTTGTTGTTCCTCTCTCTTTCTCTGGATCTGTTTGTTGTCCCTCTCTCTCTGGATCTGTTTGTTGTTCCTCTCTCTCTGGATCTGTTTGTTGTTCCTCTCTCTCTGGATCAGTTTGTTGTTCCTCCCTCTCTGGATCTGTTTGTTGTTCCTCTCTCTCTCTCTCTCTCTCTCTCTCTCTCTCTCTCTCTCTCTCTCTCTCTCTCTCTCTCTCTCTCTCTCTCTCTCTCTCTCTGGAGGATATGTTTGTTGTTCCTCTCTCTCTGGATCTGTTTGTTGTTCCTCTCTCTCTCTCTGGATCTGTTTGTTGTTCCTCCCTCTCTCTCTGGATCTGTTTGTTGTTCCTCTCTCTCTGGATCTGTTTGTTGTTCCTCTCTCTCTGGATCTGTTTGTTGTTCCTCTCTCTCTGGATCTGTTTGTTGTTCCTCCCTCTCGGAATACTATATAACAAAGTATTGAGATAAACTTTTGTTATTGACCAAATACTTATTTTCAACCATAATTTGCAAATAAATTCATAAAAAGTCTTACAATGTGATTTTCTGAAGAAAAATTAATCTAATTTTGTCTGTCATAGCTGACGTGTACCTATGATGACAATTACAGGCCGCTCTCATCTTTTTAAGTGGGAGAACTTGGACAATTGGTGGCTGACTAAATACTTTTTTCTCCCACTGTATGCTGCCATATGCTGTACAAATTGAACTGAAAGCTTAAACATCTACTTGCTTTTTTTCTCACTAACCTTCTTCAGACATGCTCCCTCAGCCCTGTCAGCCTCCAACTGCTTTCCCTCATTCTTGTCTGCTGTGTTTTGACATGTATTGTTATTAAACTCCTATTTACAATAACTCAAGGCTTAATAGGTGATTAATCAGTTTAAGTTTTAATTTGTTTGTTTGAACTGGTCAAATCTTCATTTCTCACCAGATTGGCCTTCTGGCTGCTGGCACAGCCTCTCTTGAAGAGTTTCCATATATCCATCTAACGTTAGTCATTAGCTAGCCTACAGTTGAGAAGTTGAGGATAATACAATGACATTATGATCAACACTATGTCACCTTTTCTACACATGACCTACTGATAATTGTTTTGCAATGGCCTACTGAATGAAAGCAACTGAGTACGAAAAGGTCTGTCTCATTTATAGCCTGGCACAGATAGCAAGACTACATTAAATATAATGTTAATTAGATATCATCTGTCTCATGTATAGCCTGGCACAGATAGCAAAACTACATTAAATACAACGTTAACTAGATATAACTTAACTTGTGTCGAATTTAAAAGACACCGTCACCGTTAGCTAGCTCGCAGCGTCTGTTACACTGTAACTTACAGGCAGACTCACATAAAAACTTATTGGTTAACAAAAAATACTTTATTTTATTCAGCCAGGACTTTATTGTATGAAAAACATATTTCACTGTCTCTGGCATCTAATGGTGTTTGTCTTGGTCTTAAAAACATCTGATGAACATCTGATGTTAATTTCATCAGTGATTTGAAATTATGTCATCAGTGGGAAAGGCAGGGAAAGTTTTTTCAGGGTATTTAGGAGCATACACTGGGGAATGGTTCCTAGCTACCTACAGTATGAGGCCATGAGAATAATTAAATAAAATATCAGAAGCCAACGAGAGAAGTTTTGTGCAAGAGAGAGATGGGAGGGTGAAAAGAAAAGGAAAGGGAACGCGAGGAACAGGGAGTAGCAGGTACTGTATATGGATGTCAGGTTAGCGAACAAGAGTCTTGAGGGTCATTGTCCCTTTACCATCAGCCACTCTGTCTCAGCCAGTCTTACTGAATACATCAACATGCATTATGCAAATATGTGTTAACAACCAATGACATTGATTTGCTGTGATTTGATTAGATTCGCTCTAAACATACTCATGAAAGTTCAATCTAAAGCATTTTTTTAATGGAAAATCCCAAACCTCGTTTTTCTTCGCTGGGACGGGTACAGTTCAAGTTATGCCCAAAACGAACCAGTTGTGGATGTAACTGTTAGTTTTGCATTGATGGATTCATGTGCATTTAACATCCCAAAACCCATACTGCTCCCATAATATTCACATACCTCAGTTTGCTTTCACAATTCTCCAATGCCCAAGTGAGATGACAGACACTTTGGCACCCTACTACATAGAACCTGACAGGCATGATTCTCTATTTCCATGCATTGTTTTGTCTTGAAAGATATTTTTGCACAGAGGATGTTGTGTCACAGTTGTATTGTAAGTAATGTTTTAATTTTGGTACCTCTGCCAATAGTTCATTGACATGTACTGATCTGTTGGAAGGGAGGTACAATTTCAGTGAGTTTTCCAGTGAGTTTTCCATCCGGTCTTAAAACAGGAATTACTGGTCAGGAAATATTGGTCATAAATCTACTCTACTCACAGTGTGCTCTCCTTAACAGTTTGACATCTGGTTTGAATATGTACACACTATACATTTCAGATTGTGTTTTATTTAGTAAAAAATCGAAGAAAAATATTATTGCTGGTAACTAATGAACGTATCCTCTGCATCAAAGGTAACCCTTCCTTTCCTTTGGCGGTCATGTTTTTTGCAACTGCACTTGAAGAAACTTTCAACGTTTTTGAAATTGTGCAAATTGACTGACCTTCACGTCTTAAAGTAATGATGGACTGTCATTTCTCTTTGCTTATCTGAGCTGTTCTTGCCATAATATGGATTTGGTCTTTTACCAAATAGGGCAATCATCTGTACCACACCTACATTGTCACAACACAACTGATTGGCTCAAATGCATTAAGAAGGAAAGAAATTCCACAAATGAACTTTTAACCAGTGACACCTGTTAATTTAAATGCATTCCAGGTGACCACCTCAAGAAGCTGGTTGAGAGAATGTCAAGAGTGTGCAAAATATATTTGGATTTGTTTAACATTTTATTTGGGTTACTACATGATTCCATATGTGCTATTTCATAGTTTTCATGTCTTCACTATTATTCTACAATGTAGAAAATAGTAAAAGAAAAGAAAAACCCTTGAATTAGTAGGTGTGTCCAAACTTTTGACTGGTACTGTATATACACACACACACACACATATATATACACATACACACACATACACATACTGTATATTCCAACGATTTTACTGAGTTACATTTCATATAAGGAAATTGGGTAGGCCTGGGAGGGCATAGGCCCACCCACTTGGGAGCCGGGCCCACCTACTGGGGAGCCAAGCCCAGCCAAAAGTGCTTTATTATAGACAGAAATACTCCTCAGCACCCACCACCAATGTTCCCTCAAATGTTTTTCGTCACTGAGCAAATGTCATGTCTGCTGAGTGCAAACCTGAGCGTTGTGAAAATTCTGTGCAACTTCCAGCAAACTTTTACTGTGAACTCTGAGGCTGTACCCACTTTAAGTTACAGTTTTAAAAGTGGCCAAGAAGGCTACTGTGGCTATTTGATCATGATGTAGGCCTACCAGAGTGACCTACCATCAAAAACAATGGAGAAAATGCACCCCATAACATCTTAACATAGAAATAGCTGTTCAATCATTCAGCCTACACTAGCAGCCAATGTGTGGTATTCAATGTAGGTCTACATTCCGTGAGACTTTTGAAAAAAACACATGCAGGGCTTGATATCAACCTGTTTATCCACTTCTCCTTCAGACAAGGAGTTGACTGAAAATGATGCAAGAATCCACCTTATAAAATAAAATGCATTATTATTACAGAGAATTAGACAAATTATACTACCCTCTGCCCATTGGCTACTTAGCTTATTCAAGCCTGTCTCAAGATACAACACTTTCAGCTCATGAAACATGGGACCAACATTTCACATGTTTTTATTCAGCAAATATACACATTAGATATATATATACAGTATATATATATAGATACACATATATATATATATTTATAGATACACATATATATATATTTATATGTATACACACTGTATACACACACACACACACACACACATATATATATATATATATATATATATATATATATAGATATAGATATAGATATAGATATAGATATCGATCTATAAATATATGGGTGATTATGCAACTACGGGCACTTCTATGTCCTCGGGTCAATTTTGGGGATTTTATAAAAAATAAAACAAATACAAATATTTGTATGTTAAGTTCACACTGGATCACCCCATACTTTTTAAAACACCTCTCTATCAAGTATTCTAGCTACTTTTCAGATGCATTGTATACCTCAATTTCACTATTTTGCCCTTGTCCCTAACCCAGACTTTTAAGCTTCTACTACGTTTTTCTATGAGAAAACATTAATAATTACACATGATATAATATTATGTACTACAGAAAGAGTCAATTAAATAAAATCTATATCAATATTTATTGTGAGTGTGCATACAGAGCATACAGAGATCTTATTATGACAAATGTCAAACTTGATCATGCTTTATGGAAAGCTGAGAAATACAAAAAAAGGTATGATCGACTGATGAACAAAATGGAGAGACAAGATTCCCCAAAGACAAAGACAAAAACGCAAATGAAGGGAACTCTGAAGAACTTGAGAAGGATTGTATTGTTTCAAAATGCCATCATTGCAGAGTTAAAACAAAAGTATAAAAGAAATTGCAGTGCTTTGTAACTTTGCAGAGAACTACAGTACCTGTGTAAATACACCAGTGAAATCCAGGCTGTTCACTTTGTTTTCATGTTTTATTTTTACATAGAAGTCATTTCCACCACACCTTGTCATTTCCATCACAACCCATATTTTTGAGGTAAATTAGTATATTCTGCATAATTTACATACATTTATTTGTTTTAGATATGGAAATCATACGGTTATTATCATAATCTCACAAAAAGGTTGGGTGGAAATATCTTATTTTTCATGATAAATAAATGTTTTCAGCTGTCAGCAAGGCAAGTTTATACATTCAGGCATCGTGTTGAATTATTCATATTAGGAAAACCTTAAAAATCACTTAAAATAATATTCAATGCAAGTTCATGTACAAATGTATAAGAAATATGTTATAAATCAATTGTATGATATTTGATTTTCAACAAAAATGGATGTTTAATGACGTGATGGAAATGACATTTGTCTGTGGCTGTCTGGGAAAAGGGACAAAAATATATACATTCCTGAATAGTACGATCGCAGGCATTATCAGATATAGTTTCTAGACAAATAAAAGGCAAGTACAATACTGGTAAAATGGTGTTTGAATAAGTTTTACTTTCTGAAAGTTTGCACGGCCAAAGTGGCCAAAGTTGCAGAATCACCCATATATACACTCATATACACACATATACATACATTCATTGTATTGAAGCAGCTACAGTAATAGTCCATTGGTCACATGATTCTCAATTTTTTTCTTCACAGTTTTGCATTTTTAAAAACAGAGATAAGATTCATACATTCATACAGTGACATAGTACTATTCTGTTTAGTTTCGTTCTAAGTTAAATGTATACATAATTTAGTCATTATTCATAAAAATCCAAATAACAGTCAGAGAACAGGTCCTCCTCATTTTCCTCTGAACTGTACCTCATAGTCTTTCACACAGCTTTGTGTAGTCTCATACACTGGTGCATGGCTTACATCAGTCACACCACTTGATGCTGTATCACATCTTTTTGAAGCATCCAACACATCTACATCAAACGTGTCTGGTTTGTCTGTATGCAGCAGCGAGCCAAACAGCCTGTCCCAGTGTGTGAAGTAGGGTGCGTAGTTGACCATGAACTTGAGATGGTGGAGGTCGTGGTGTGGAGATCCGCCATAGAGCCCAAAGGGTACCAGTCTGTGAGGGGCCCAGGGCAGGTCATAACCTGAGTGGTCCTCCACAGACAGCCAGATGTTCAGGGTGAAGAAGAACATCTTGGTGAGCGGGTGGCAGCCCAGCAGGTTAGGGTTCACTGCAGCAAACAAGCCCAGACTCAGGGTCTCCCAGATCCCAGAGTGCTCTGTGGTCAGGGCGAAGGTGGCTGTGTAGCGGTGGTGCACCTTATGGAAAGTCCGGTAGAGCCAGGGCACCTTGTGGTGCAGCACGTGCCACACAAAGTACTGCAGGTCAAAGAGAAGGAGACAGGCTAACACATCCCAGGCCACACGAAGAGACCCAGGGGCTTGGGCAGGGAGGACCACTGGTCTCCAGTACCAGTGCAGAACACTGAGGGGGAAAATGAACACAGCGTGGGTGTGCAGGGAGGTAGCCAGGCAGCTCCATGCCATTGCCCAGGTCACCCTGCTCTGTGACTGAATCTTGTAGCGGTGCACCAGGGCTACTCTGGAGGACAGGGTGTCCAGGCACAGGTAAGGCAGGCAGCAGCTCAGATAGAGTGTCATGGAGAACAGGACAGGGAACAAGGGAGAGCGGAGAAAGTCTTCTTGTGCTCTTATCTTGTCCCATAAAGTCTGTAGCAGGAAAGGAGAGGAGGACTCCAGTGAGGGCTCCATCTTTACTGATCGAATGGTCTTCAGTCTGCAGTAGAGGATGCCCTGCCTTTTAAAGAGGGTGTCTTGTTACTCTGTGTGACGTTGTGCAGGTCCTTATGAGTCTTTTCCTGCTGGGGAACTCCGCAAGGAGGGAACGACATGCTTCACTCTCCAAACTATTTAACCCTGTGTGTCTATGAACAACTGTCCTCAAATCAAAATGTCATTTTTCAAAGGGAAATAAAATGATGTTTAGGGTGACAACGAAGTAAGACATTATTCATTAGTTTAACATAGTTGATCGTAACTGTTTTCAAATGGTCTCCTTCCCACCCGTTTGAACCATAGACAGGTAAATACATCACTTGATCACGTCATGGACTCTAGTTTCCAACTGTGTGTATGTTTGTTTTGTTTCGTGTTTTTATTTACAAAAATACTAGTATTTAGTATTTATTGCTGGGTTAACCAATAGGAATACGCCTGAGTTTCATTTATATGCAGTACCAAAAGTTTGGACACACCTACTCATTAAAGGGTTTTTCTTTATTTTTACTATTTTCTACATTGTAGAATAATAGTGAAGACATTACAATTATGAAATAACACATATGGTATCATGTAGTAACCCAAAGATTTGATTTTATATTTGATGTCTTCACTATTATTCTTCAATGTAGAAAATAATACAAAATTAAGAAAAACTCTTGAATGAGTAGGTGTGTCCAAACTTTTGACTTGTACTGTTGGTACAAGGTCAGGGTTAGGGTAGGCGGTCAGAGACAGAGTTTTGGTAGAAAGCAATGTGGAATGAAAGGTGACTAGACTTCAGTATCCATCCCAATACATCACCTTCTCAGAAGTGCTCCAGAAATCACAGTATAATTTCTCTTAGAAACATTGGACAACATTTTGCCAGTAGGCCTACTGTACAGTATTTCACATATTCTTAAACTTCTATTGTACATGACATTATTGAAATACCCACTACACTGCACACCTATTGATCTTCTTGATGTTGTACAGTGCAGTAGTGACAGTGGGGTCATTCGTGGGTCATTCGTCTCTTTTTGAACGGCTCTTGTTGGTGAACGTCGAATCGCATCCGTGGAAGAGACATTTCTTTGTCTCCCAGATTTGTCTAGCCTGCTGTTACCACTGCTTTTTGAGCTGCCAACAACAATTATCTGTAGATAAGTTATTTTAAATATTATCTGGAGATTCCTCACTGCAGGAATAATAGGTAGTGAGGAGAGAGCATCATTCTGGTCCACACACTGTGTAAAAAAAATAATTTCATTTTCTTTGCAGATGTGCTCTTTTGTATGGTTTTATGTAAAAGTTTAAGCACTACAGAATGAGGAACTATTTGAGAGGCAAATTAACAACTCTTTTAGTTGAAAGGAGCAAAATGATCCGGCTCACCAAAAAGACCAGAATGCCCATCACTATAAAGTAGACTACCCCTTCAGTCTTCGTGATATACAACACTCTTTTCCTTGCAATGGCTTGACAAAAAACAGGATTTTATTTTTGTTTAAGGTTCCACCTAGTGTTTTAGTAAAGTCAATGCATCACTTCACCATCGTCTCATGCAGGGATTGGCAACTCCAGGGTTCCCCAAACACGGTCCTGGGGCCACATTTTGTTTTTTTCCCCAGAGCTAGACAGCTGATTCAAATAACCAACTCATCAACTAGCTTTGGTTATTTGAATCAGCTTTAAGGAAATAAGCAAACGAGTTCGGGAAACCCTGGCCTAGCCCATAACTCTTGTGCGCTCTTAAAGGGGCACACAGCGATTTAACATTAACGTCACATCTCTAACCATCTTTTTCTCTTTGAAAAGTGAGATGACGAAACATTGCTTTTGATTTCTTAAGAAGAAGAACTAAGAACTAAGATGTTTCAAACATTATAATAAAATGTATCTAAAAAAGCTAAGTCTTGTTGTCAACTATGGGAACCTGTCCTGGGTTATTAACTGTGGGAACCTGTCCTGGGTTATCAACTATGGGAACCTGTCCCGGGTTATCAACTGTGGGAACCTGTCCTGGGTTATCAACTGTGGGAACCTGTCCTGGGTTATCAACTGTGGGAACCTGTCCTGGGTGCACCAAGAGGAGCTAAACCACACGTGATGTCATAAAATAAGAAAGTCTTGATGCCATAAAATATGAAACCTTTACATCTGGTGTACAACACATCTAGACCTTGGACCTGAAAGAGCCTGCTCTCTGATCTTAATAAACTTTAACCTGTAAGATGTGATACACAAAACCTCCTTTGGCTCAACGTGTTGACTCAACATCTCTGTGACTGCCAATTAAAACGGGTCAGTTAGCAATCCACTGACGTGTTTCTTACTTTTGCATAGAGTAAAAAAGACTGAATAATGTTTGTATTCATTTCTCAGAAATATCATAATATCATATATTAAGTCATTGTGATGATGGGTCAGTTGGTTGGTTGGTTGTTTGAAGTTGATTGATCTTTAAATGTAAATGATATTGGAATGGTGTCTTCAATGACCATTCACTTTAGTCTCTATTTGCTAGAAACAAAACTATGGCTAGAAATTAAACTTTGATACTGCTTGTAAAGTGAGGCAGTAAACAGCATAAGCAGCTGATTGTAAGATAACAATGTGGTCCAGACAGTATAAAATCAGGAGAAAAGTCAGTGAGGTATCTAATCAGACACTCATTTGCTCTTGAAACTCAGAGACGACAAGATGGCTTTCTCTTGTCCAACTAAGAGGTAAGCTCTCGCTCTCTCTCTCTCTCTCTCTCTCTCTCTCTCTCTAAACAAGTAATTGGTTCATCATCCAGGTCTGAAATATCTCTCTTAAGTATTGTTAGTTCTAAACTATTTTGATTGAAATGTTGTCTTTTTTTAACCAGAATGGCTCAGACCTCCTTGAAAATTAGGCTGCAGGGTTTGGAATGCCACTTCACCTGGAAGCTGGACTACAACAGATCTAAACTGGAAAGTCTCAGACATACCCTGATAGATATCATCAGCAGCGAGGGGGTTCAATGTTCCTGGACGGGTCATCTGTACAACCTCCTGGCTTACCTACACCACGCTTTGGGCTCCACAGAGGACGCTCTTCAATGCCTGAAGAAGCCTGAAGAGGCCATTCGCCTAAACAGCCCAGACGACGTGGAGCTAAGTCTGGTGGTCCACTATGGGAACTTGGCCTGGGTGCACTATCACCAAGGGGAGCTGACAGAGAGCCAGACCTATGTGGAGAAGGTGGGGAGACTACTGCGGGACAACCCCTCACCCTGCCCAGGTGTAGTGTGGGGAGAAAGGGCCTGGACTTTGAATAAGTTTGATGTAAGCAAGAGGAAGGCAGCGGTATATTGTTTCCGGATGGCCTTGAAAGGGGACCCTGAGAACAAGGTGCTGCGCTGTGGTTATGCCATAGCATTTAGTAAATCTTTTGAAAATAAAGACATTACCCCGAGGCTGCGATCTGAGATGTTGGAGCACCTACGGATTGCTAGAGAATTGGATCCAGAACATTTGACCATCACAGTGATGTACCTGCAGAGGCTTGCAGATAGCGGCCAGGTTGAGGAAGCACGTAAACTTGCAGAGGAAGTGATAGAGAAGCCTTTGGACAGCTTTGGTGGATTTGGACTCTTACTATCATTTTTCAGAGATTACGTCTCTCATGATTCAAGCATTGACCTGGCAAGAAGGACCCTGGAGAGACACCCTGATTCACGCCAACTGAAAAAGCGTCTTGCGCAGTGTTACAAATGGAAGATTTTCTCTCCGGAAGAGAAAAGGAACCCAATGAGGCATATTCTGATTGAAAATGCAGTCAGTCTTTATGAAGAGGTGGTCACACTCTACCCAAAATCCCTTGCTGTAAAACTGGAACTGTCTGCCATGTACAAAGAATCTGGCAGAGTTGATAGAGCAGATAAGATATTCGAGGACCTGCTTCTTGAAATAGAAGCAATGGAACCACAGGATTTACAAAAATTCTACAACAGGTATGCCCAACATCTGTTTTATGCCAAACACGATGCTTCCAGGTCAATTGATTTCCACAAGAAGGCAGTAGAGATTATGCTACCCACTGGCCAACGTGACAGCAGTATTCGTGTTTTGTTGTCAAATGTCCATAACGGAGGAGACAGAGCTGAGGAAATTGTTGACTTTCTGGATGGACTTGATAGAGATGGTGCTGTCAGTTCTAGACCTTTTTTTTACAATAAAGGCTTGAATTAACCAGAACTGCTTGTCGAATCAGTCAAATTTGCATAACCTGTTTATGATTGATTCATGTGGAAAATATATTCACTATACCACTAGGACAAATCTAGGGCAATCTAGGACAAATTTTAATTTAGTTCTAACTGAATACCTTCGTATTCCAAATGTCTGTGCTCAATTTTACTACTGGGATTGCTGAGAGATGCATGATCATCAATACTAACACTGGAAAGGAGATTCAAGGCTGAGAGTAAAGTCATAAATATGTAGGCCTAACAGGACAATATCTGTCTGGAATCCACATTTTGAATTGAGTCTCTACAAGTTAACTGTGGACAATGTACTGCAGACAAACTAATATGTTATTTTAAATGTTTCATTATAGAGTAGAGAGGTCCTGTATAGCCTCACAGACAGACTATCCAGAACAATATGATATTATTTATTTTATTTTCTTCACATTAGGCACAATAGATAGAAAATGAAAATGTATGTAATGTGTAATATTATACTGTCTAATATCTTGTAAGTTCTTGTGAAAATAAAGTTGTTCTGTTCTATTAAGAGATCATTAATTAAAGAAATACAATAACAGCAAACAACAACAAGTCATTTTATAATTATAAACCACTATCCCAGTAGGTTACTGAAATGTCTTAATGCATAGCTGTGGATATCCAGTTGAAATTGTTTGACTAAATACATTGACTGTCATCAGCTATGGTCTGAGTTTGATTGATTAAGGCTCTGAAGGTCATGGATACGGTACAAGGTCAGGGTCAGGGTACACGGTCAGAGACAGAGAACACCCCAATACAGCACAAAATGTTTCAGTGGAAAGCAATGGGGGAATGAAGGGTGATAAGTGTCAGTTGACATCACAATACATCCATCACCTTCTCAGAAGTTGCTCCAGCAATCACAGTATCATTGCTGCTGAAAAAGATTGGCCAACAGTACTGTGCAGTATTTCACTAATGTTTTAAGTTCTAAGGTATGTGACTTTATTGAAATACAGATTACACTACACACCCATTGAGCTCCTTGATTGTGTTCAGGAGGCTTCCTCTTCAGTTTTTGTCAGAGGAAAAACAGGATTAGATGTGTATACTTTGCCATCTAGTGTTTTAATAAAGACAATGCATCACTTCCCATTGTCTCATGCATCACCACCAGTTCAGCATCCAAAATTAAGTCAACCTTCATGAAGAGGTGGTCGCACTCTACCCACAACCCTTTGCAGTAAAACTGAAACTGTCTGGCTTGTACAAATAATCTGGCAGCGTTGATTGAGCAGATAATATAGAGGATTTACAAAAGATTCTTCAACTGCTATTTCCAACATCTGTTTTATGCCAAACAAGATGCTTCCAGGTCAATTGATTTCCACAAGGCAACAGAAATTATGCTACCCACTGACCGACGTGAGAGCAGTATTCGTGTTGTTTCGTCCACTATCCGTAATGGAAGAAACAGAGCGGGGCAAAAAAACGCCACCTGCTGGAGACTTCATATTTTGGGCCCACTTCACACCTCTCGGTTCAACTCTCTCCCCTAACATAACTTTCATGCGCTCTTAAATGCGGCACACACCCATTAGCTTTAGTCTCTATTTGCTAGAAACTAAATCATAGCTAGAAATAAATCTGTAACACTTGAGGCAATAACAGCCCATTGGAAGATAAGGATGTGGTCCATACAGAATAAAATCAGGACAGAAGTCAGTGAGGTATCTAATCAGACACTCATTTGCTCATTAAACTCAGAGATCATGAGGTGGCTTTCTTTCCCTAAGTGCGTTTCTCTCTCAATCTATCCCTCACTCACTCACTTAGGCATTGTTAGTTGAACTAACTTAGTTCTAAACTATTTCTCATTGAACTGTTTTTTTTTTTTAAAAAGCTCTTCAACTGGTATGCCCACCATCTGTTTCATGTCAAACAAGATACTTCTATATCAATTATTTTCCACAAGAAGGCAGCAGATATTACGCTACTTACTAAACACCGTGACAACAGAAACCGTGTTTTGTTGTCACTTGTTCGTAATGGAGGAGCAGCTTTGGAAATTGTGGACTTTCTCAATGACCTTGATGGAGAGGGTACCGTTGGTCAGTTCTATTCCTTTTTTCCAATAAAGGCTTGAATTAACCAGAACTATCTAGTATCTAGAACAATCTAGAGACAAAAATTATTTAATAAAAACAAAATACTTTCACATTAAAAAGTGTCTGGGCACAGTTTTAGCTACTGGGATTGTTGAGAGATGCATGATCATCCATACAAACATTTCAAAGTAAATTCAAGGCTGATGGTAAAGTATTCTAATTCCTGTAAACATGTAGGCCTAACATGACAAAAATTTGTCTGGAATCAATATTTTCAAAATCAAATAAATAACAATTGGTCACATACAGGTGTTGAGCAGATGTTATAGCTGGTGTAGCATAATACTTGTGCCTCTAGCTCCAACAGTGCAGTAATATCTAACAAGTAATATCTAACAGTTTCACAACATATACCCAAAATACACGTAAATCTAAGTAAGGAATGGATTAAGAATATACAGTTGAAGTCGGAAGTTTACATACACTTAGGTTGAAGTCATTAAAACTTGTTTTTCAACCACTCCACACATTTCATATGAACAAGCAAGTTTGGCAAGTCGGTTAGGACATCTACCAGTTCCTCTTGCAGCAAAGCACCCCCACAACATGATGCTGCCACCTCTGTGCTTCACAGTTGGGATGGTGTTCATCGGCTTGCAAGCCTCTCCCTTTATCCTCCAAACATAATGATGGTCATTGTGGCCAAACAGTTCTATTTTTGTTTCATCAGACCAGATGACATTGCTCCAAAAAGTACTATCTTTGTCCCCATGTGCAGTTGCAAACCGTAGTCTGGCTTTTTTATGGCAGTTTTGGAGCAGTGGCTTCTTCCTTGCTGAGTGGCCTTTCAGGGAATATCGATATAGAACTCGTTTTTACTGTGGATATAGATACTTTTGTACCTGTTTTCTCCAGCATGTTCACAAGGTCCGTTGCTGTTGTTCTGTGATTGATTTGCACTTTTCGCACCAAAGTACGTTCATCTCTAGGAGACCGAAGGTGTCTCCTTCCTGAGCGGTTTGACGGCTGAGTGTTTATACCAGCATACTATTGTTTGTACAGATGAATGTGGTACCTTCAGGCATTTGGAAATTGCTCCTAAGGATGAACCAGACTCGTGGAGGTCTACAATTGTTTTTCTGAGGTCTGGACTGATTTCTTTTGATTTTCCCATGATGTTAAGCAAAGAGACACTGAGTTTCAAGGTAGGCCTTGAAATACATCCACAGGTACACCTCCAATTGACTCAAATGATGTAAATTATCTTATCAGAAGCTTCTAAAGCCATGACCTCATTTTCTGGAATTTTCCAAGCTGTTTAAAGGCAAAGTCAACTTAGCATATGTAAACTTCTGACCCACTGGAATTGTGATACAGTCAATTTTAAGTGAAATGATCTGTCTGTAAACAATTGTTGGAAATATTACTTGTGTCATGCACAAAGTAGATGTCTATAGGCAGCTAGTGATGGCTGTTTAGCAGTCTGATGTCCTTGAGAAGCTGTTTTCCAGTCTCTCGGTCCCAGCTTTGATGAACCTGTACGGACCTCGCCTTCTGGATGATAGCAGAGTGAACAAGCAGTGGCTCGGGTGGTTGATGTCCTTGATGATCTTTTTGGCCTTCCTATGGCATTGGGTGCTGTAGGAATCCAGGAGGGCGGGAAGTTTGCCACTGGTAATGCATTGGGCAGACCACACCACCCTCTGGAGAGTTTTGCGGTTGTGGGCGGTGCAGTTGCCATACCAGGTGCCATACCAGGTTGTGATACAGCCCGACGGGATGCTCTCAATTGTGCATCTGTAAAAGTTTGTTATGGTTTTAGGTGTTAAGCCACATTTCTTCAGCCTCCTGAGGTTGAAGAGGCACTGTTGCGCCTTCTTCACCACACTGTCTGTGTGGGTGGACCATTTCAGTTTGCCAGTGATGTGTACACCAAGGAACTTGAAGCTTTCCACCTTCTCCACTGCAGTCCCATCGATGTGGATAGGGGAGTGTTCCCTCTGCTGTTTCCTGAAGTCCACGTCCTTTGTTTTGTTGATGTCGAGTGAGAGGTTATTTTCCTGGCACCACACTCCCAGAGCCCTCATCTCTTCCCTGTAGACAGTCTCATCGTTGTTGGTAATCAAGCCTAGTACTATTGTGTCGTCTGCAAACTTGATGATTGAGTTGGAGGCGTACTTGGAAATGCAGTCATGGGTGAACAGGGAGTACAGAAGTAGGCTGAGCATACACTGTTGTGGGGCCCCAGTGTTGAGGTTCAGCGAAGAAAAGGTGTTGTTTCCTACCTTCACCACCTGTGGGCGACCTGTCAGGAAGTCCAGGACCCAGTTGCACAGGGCCTTTGTTCAGACCCAGGGCTTCGAGCTTGATGATGAGCTTGGAGGGTACTATGGTGTTTAATGCTGAGCAATAGTCAATGAACAGCATTCTTAGATAGGTATGCTTCTTGTCCAGATGGGACAGGGTAGTGTACAGTGTGGTGGCGATTGCATCGTCTGTGGATCTTTTGGGGCGGTATGCAAATTGAAGTGAGTCTAGGGTGGCGGGTAAGGTGGAGGCGTTATAATCCTCGTCTAGTCTCTAAAAGCACTTCGTTATGACAGAGGTGAGCACTACGGGGCGATAGTCATTTAGTTAAATTACCTTTGCTTTCATAGGTATAGGGACAATGGTGGCCATCTTGAAGCATGTGGGGACAACAGACTGGGATAGGGTGAGATTGAATATATCTGTGAACACACCAGCCAGCTGGTCTGCGCATGCTCTGAGGATGCGGCTATGGATACCTTCTGGGCTGGCAGCCTTGCGAGGGTTAACACGCTTAAATGTCTTACGCGTGTTGGCCACGGAGAAGGAGAGCCCACAGTCCTTAATAGCGTTCCCCGTCAGTGGCACTGTATTATCCTCAAAGCGAGCGAAGAAGGTGTTCAGCCTGTCTGGAAGCAAAACTTTGGTGTCCGCGATGTGGCTTTTTCTCCTTTTATAATCCGTGGTTGTCTGTAGACACTGCCACATGCGTCTCGTGTCTGAGCCGTTGAACTGGAACTCAACTTTGTCCCTATATTGACGTTTAGCCTGCTTGATTGCTTTGTGGAGGGAATAACTACACTGTGTGTATTCTTCCATATTCCCAGTCTTCTTGCCCTGGTTAAATGTTGTGGTTTGTGCTTTCAGTTTTGCGCAAATCAAATCAAATGTATTTGTTACATACACATGGTTAGCAGATGTTAATGCGAGTGTAGCGAAATGCTTGTGCTTCTAGTTCCAACAATGCATTAATAACCAATGAGTAATCTAACCTAACAATTCCAAAACTACTACCTTATACACACAAGTGTAAAGGGATAAAGAATATGTACATACAGATATATGAATGAGTGATGGTACAGAACGGCATAGGTAAGATGCATGTAGATGGTATCGAGTACAGTATATACATATGAGATGAGTAATGTGGGGCATGTAAACAAAGTGGCATAGTTTAAAGTGGCTAGTGATACATGTATTACATAAAGATGCAGTAGATGATATAGGGTACAGTATATACATATACATATGAGATGAGTAATGTAGGGTATGTAAACATTATATTAATGCTCCCATCTATCTACGGTTTCTGGTTGGGGTAGGTTTTAATAGACACAGTGGGTACAACATCTCCTATGCACTTCCTGATAAATTAATTAATCGTATTTAATGACTCCAACTGAAGTGTATGTAAACTTCTGACTTCAACTGTATATGTCAAAACGGCATTGGACTAATATACAGTGACATAGTATAGAGTACATTATATACATATGAGATGTGTGATGCAATATTTACAAACAATTCAAGTGGCTAATGTGTCAATATTATTTTCTGAAGCTACTCTGAACATATCCTAGTCCACGTGATCAAAACATTCTTGAAGAGTGGATTTCGATTGGTCAGACCAGAGTTGAATAGTCCTCACCACAGGTGCTTCCTGTTTGAGTTTCTGCCTATAGGAGGGGAGAAGCAAAATGGAATCGTGTTCCGATTTGCCGAATGGAGGGTGGGGGAGGGCCTTATATGCATTCTGGAAGGTAGTATAGCAATGGTCGAGGGTTTTAGCAGCGCGAGTACAGCAATCAATATGTTGATAGAATTTAGGAAACCTTTTCCTCAAATTTGCTTTGTTAAAATTCCCAGCTCTAATAAATGCAGCCTCAGGATATGTGGTTTCCAGTTTGCATTAAGTCCATTGAAGTTCTTTGAGGGCCACCATGGTATCTGCTTGGGGGGGATATAGACCGCTGTGGCTATTATTGACGAAAACTCTTTCGGAGATAGTACGGTCGGCATTTGATTGTGAGATATTCTAGATCGGGTGAACAGAATGTCTTGATTTGCTGTATGATATCAATTAAACCATAAGTCGTTAATCATAAAACATATACCTCCACCCTTCTGCTTCCCGGAGAGATGTTTGTTCCTGTCGGCGCGATGTACTGGGAACCCAACTGGCTTTACAGAGTCAGACAGTATATCTCGAGAGAGCCATGTTTTCATGAAGCAGAGTATGTTACAATCCCTGGTGTCTCTCTGAAAAGCAATTATTTTCATATTGTGTCTGTAAAGGCATACTGCGGACGAATGTAGACAAACTAATGTTACTCTTAATTCTTGCATTATAAAGTAGAGAAACCCATTATAGCCTCACAGACTGACTATCTGTTTGTTTTTGTTTTCTGCACAGTGGGAACAATCGATTCTGTTTCTAGAAAATCTGTTAAATGTGTAAGATATACTGTATAATACCTTGTAAGTTCTTGGGAAAATTAAGGTATTCTATTCTATTGTCTTTACATATCATTAATTCAATTAATACAGTAACAAACAAGGCAAAGTAATTTTACAATGTACATCGCTATCCCATGTAGATAACTAGAATTTCTAAATGGAGTTGTGGATATCAAGTAGCAATTTTAAGGCTTAATACATTGACTATTAGCTAAAGCGCCATTGAGGCCATTTTCATTTTGAAGTAGTCAATATTCTTCTTCTACTTCTTCTAGGAGTTGGCAAACAGACTGAAAGGGAGCATTCTGCCACCTAGAGTGGGTTGTTTGAAAAGGTATAAAGCTACGGTTTGTAATTTACTGCCATGTCCAGTTATGGAATGTTTGCTCACCAGTATAATTCATTGGAATATCCCTTCTGGTGACCCGGATGTAATCACGTGCAGTGATGCCAACTTAGCAATTGTGTTGCTAGATTTAGCAACTTTTCAGACTACCCTGGCAACTTTCTTTTCAAACAGCACCTAGCAACAAATTTAGCTACTTTAAAAAATTGATTTAGAACTTTTAGCAACTTTTGAAAAGTGACTCAAACGCTAAAATGCACACATTCTCCCTCACACTCAGTCACAACACACGTGCCTGGCTGCAAAAGTGCATTGTGAGTGATGTCAGCAGCAGGCGCTCAGCTCGTGCACAGGCAGCAGCAGGCCAGCAGCTATTTCAGCAAATTGCAAATCATTGTTGGCTGACTGCAGCAGCAGTAGTACAGGTTCGACAAGCCAGACCCAATGAATATACACTGCTCAAAAAAATAAAGGGAACACTATAATAACACATCCTAGATCTGAATGAATGAAATATTCTTATTAAATACTTTTTTCTTTACATAGTTGAATGTGCTGACAACAAAATCACACAAAAATTATCAATGGAAATTTATCAACCCATGGAGGTCTGGATTTGGAGTCACACTCAAAATTAAAGTGGAAAACCACACTACAGGCTGATCCAACTTTGATGTAATGTCCTTAAAACAAGTCAAAATGAGGCTCAGTAGTGTGTGTGGCCTCCACGTGCCTGTATGACCTCCCTACAACGCCTGGGCATGCTCCTGATGAGGTGGCGGATGGTCTCCTGAGGGATCTCCTCCCAGACCTGGACTAAAGCATCCGCCAACTCCTGGACAGTCTGTGGAGCAACGTGGCGTTGGTGGATGGAGCGAGACATGATGTCCCAAATGTGCTCAATTGGATTCAGGTCTGGGGAACGGGCGGGCCAGTCCATAGCATCAATGCCTTCCTCTTGCAGGAACTGCTGACACACTCCAGCCACATGAGGTCTAGCATTGTCTTGCATTAGGAGGAACCCAGGGTCAGCCGCACCAGCATATGGTGCTCTTTCCACTGGGATTCTCTGCCTCTAACCCTATTACAGGGGCTGAGTACCTGGCTTTACTGGGGCTCTCTCATGCCGTCCCTGGAGGGGGTGCGTCACCTGAGTGGGTTGAGTCACTGATGTGGTCATCCTGTCTGGGTTGGCGCCCCCCCCCCCCCCCCCGTTAGGTTGTGCCGTGGCGGAGGTCTTTGTGGGCTATACTCAGCCTTGTCTCAGGATGGTAAGTTGGTGGTTGAAGATATCCCTCTAGTGGTGTGGGGGCTGTGCTTTGGCAAAGTGGGTGGGGTTATATCCTTCCTGTTTGGCCCTGTCCGGGGGTGTCCTCGGAGTGGGCCACAGTGTCTCCTGACCCCTCCTGTCTCAGCCTCCAGTATTTATGCTGCAGTAGTTTATGTGTCGGGGGGCTAGGGTCAGTTTGTTATATCTGGAGTACTTCTCCTGTCCTATTCGGTGTCCTGTGTGAATCTAAGTGTGCGTTCTCTAATTCTCTCCTTCTCTCTTTCTCTCTCTCGGAGGACCTGAGCCCTAGGACCATGCCCCAGGACTACCTGACATGATGACTCCTTGCTGTCCCCAGTCCACCTGGCTGTGCTGCTGCTCCAGTTTCAACTGTTCTGCCTTATTATTATTCGACCATGCTGGTCATTTATGAACATTTGAACATCTTGGCCATGTTCTGTTATAATCTCCACCCGGCACAGCCAGAAGAGGACTGGCCACCCCACATAGCCTGGTTCCTCTCTAGGTTTCTTCCTAGGTTTTGGCCTTTCTAGGGAGTTTTTCCTAGCCACCGTGCTTCTACACCTGCATTGCTTGCTGTTTGGGGTTTTAGGCTGGGTTTCTGTACAGCACTTTGAGATATCAGCTGATGTACGAAGGGCTATATAAATACATTTGATTTGATTTGATTTGATATGGTCTCACAAGGGGTCTGAGGATCTCATCTCGGTATCTAATGGCAGTTAGGCTACCTCTGGCGAGCACATGGAGGGCTGTGCGCCCCCCCAAAAAAATGCCACCCCACACCATGACTGACCCACTGCCAAACCAGTCATGCTGGAGGATGTTTCAGGCAGCAAAACGTTCTCCACGGCGTCTCCAGACTCTGTCATGTCTGTCACATGTGCTCAGTGTGAACCTGCTTTCATCTGTGAAGAGCACAGGGCGCCAGTGGCGAATTTGCCAATCTTAGTGTTCTCTGGCAAATGCCAAACGTCCTGCACGGTGTTGGGCTGTAAGCACAACCCCCACCTGTGGACTTTGGGCCCTCATTACCACCCTCATGGAGTCTGTTTCTGACCGTTTGAGCAGACACATGCACATTTGTGGCCTGCTGGAGGTCATTTTTGCAAGGCTCTGGCAGTGCTCCTCCTGCCCCTCCTTGCACAAAGGCAGAGGTAGCGGTGCTGCTGCTGGGTTGTTGCCCTCCTACGGCCTCCTCTACGTCTCCTGATGTACTGGCCTGTCTCCTGGTAGCGCCTCCATGCTCTGGACACTACGCTGACAGACACAGCAACTCTTCTTGCCACAGCTCGCATTGATGTGCCATCCTGGAGGAGCTGCACTACCTGAGCCACTTGTGTGTGTTGTAGACTCCGTCTCATGCTACCACTAGAGTGAAAGCACCGCCAGCATTCAAAGTGACCAAAACATCAGCCAGGAAGCATAGGTACTGAGAAGTGGTCTGTGGTCACCACCTGCAGAACCACTCCTTTATTGGGGGTGTCTTGCTAATTGCCTTATAATTTCCACCTGTTGTCTATTCCATTTGCACAACAGCATGTGCAATTTATTGTCAATCAGTGTTGCTTCCTAAGTGGACAGTTTGATTTCACAGAAGTGTGATTGACTTGGAGTTACATTGTGTTGTTTAAGTGTTCCCTTTATGTTTTTGAGCAGTGTAGTTGGTCATGAATGTTTGATCTTGAACAGAACTTACAACATCAATCAACATATATCAATCAAAATTGTACAGCCAGAAGTACAGAAGAGAGTGGGAGTCTGTACCTGAACAAATGTCAAATCATATTTTTTGCCAAGATGGCCAGTCAATTTGAGTAACGTTATTGTTTATTCTACATAATGACGCAGTTTTACGTTATCACGCAATGATCATGTGATCCTTCCTTAATCCATAGCAAGTCCCACCAAGTTGACTACTTTCTTTATTAACCCAGTTGACTACTGTAAAATGGTGAAAGTTCTTGGCACTGCCCATGCTGAAATTTGGGCACACGAGCCCTCTAGCTATCTCAATGGGGGAAAACTAGTTCCGATTGTGGGTAAAGACAGCCAGGTAATACCAAGGATTTGACGAGATTGTGGAAAATTTGGTTTTGTTTGAAAATGCTAGTTAGTCGGGTGAAGATAATAGCACAGAGAGTGAGAATAAGTGGGTTACAGTGGCGAAGAACTGAAACAAAATAAGTAGAGTTGTGGTGGAAACTAGGAAACCCTAGACTAGATTTTAGTCGGAAGGATAAGGAAAATCTGGTATATTTTGGAGGAAAGTGTTGTCGGTGAGAGACACAAGAAGTGGTCATATTTAGACATTTTGTGTGTTTACCAAGCAGAAGAAGCATGTTTTAATCCTTATTAAAAAGATAATCGGTGGAATGTTCCTGTATGGATTTTTTTACGAAGCAGGGCGCCTATCAAGAGGGTTATTTCTGGGGTTGTGTAAGAAGTAAAGGCAGATGATATAACTGAAGACATACTGTAGATGGAGTGGTTGTTGCACGTTGACTGACCCGTATGGTGGATGGAGAAAATACATTTACTTCATCCATACTAGTGTTCTTTAATGAAGAGTCTTTCCCTTCTCATATAAAGTCAGGATTCATGAGTTTTTGTGCACAAACCCTTTCAGTGTCATTAATGCAGAAGTTTTGATCTTGTGTCAAATGCGGGTAGATGGGAAGAGTATCATATGCCAGATGAAGTGAAATGCTGCAATTGTCGTGGTGAACATGCGTCCGAATTCCTGGAGTGCCCTTTTAGGGTGAAGGAGACAGAGGTGGAAAGAGTAAGGGGTGTCCAGAGTGTCTCCTATCTGGAAGCGGAGAGAAGAGTGGAAGGAGCAAATGGCGGTGAAGGAACAATGGTAGTAGAGCCACACTAGTTTCTCATTAAACAAGGGATCATGAAATGTTACATGTTAAAAAGGTGGACTTTGTATTATTTATTTCAATGGTTGTAAACTGTTCAGCACAAGCTGAGTAGAAGTCTGAGAAAATTGGAATCATTGTGAATGCAGATTATAGTTTTTGGGATATTCATGATTTCACAGCCGAGGCCTTGCAATAAATCTGATCGGTGAATGTTCAATCCTCACAGGCCTCTGAGCCTGTGTAGGGATGCATTCTGAAATGGACTGTGATTGAATAAATGGGATGCGTTTTGTTTGTTGAAGTGTTTTTTCCACAATTAATGTTTTTATTTTCTCTTTCAATACCCCGTCAATGGAGAAGGAAATGCGAAAGCTTTTTGTCAGTTCTAAACAAGCTCCTGTTGGTCTTGAAGAATTGCAATCACAGAAGAATGAATTATGTTTAAACGTTTGTGATAGTTCTTAAAAATGCAATGTATCATAAAATGTATCGTTCAGTTGATCATCTTTTATTTTGGCTCCAGTTCAAGTGTTCCCGTTCATTCATTGGCCTAAACATTATTAGTGGAAAAACTTCTAGTTTTGTTGAGTTATTGCATGAATCCACAATTAAACCATGGATTGTTACAATAGAAAATGGGTAAATTGCAACTTTTTTAATAGACAGCTGGTTTTGATAGGCTCAATGTATTATGTCTACGTTTAAAGCAACATCTTACAGTATTTCAAGTTGGAACTTTATGACTCATCGTCAGGTCCGGCAGTGCTAGTCGTCAGCGGTCCAAATTGCAGTGTCATAATAAATGTCCATCCTTCATTGGCGTATGGGCTAGTTTGAAGTATCTTTTAAACAATAACAAAACACTTCATTACCAGTAATTGCTTTGCTAATGGTGTATGGTTGTAGGCAGTTCCTATTTCATGCAAAAAAGAATTGTAGAATTGTTGAATTGTTTTCAATTGAGTCAGTGTATTTTGTTTGGATCCCTGTAAGTTATGGGTTGTAAGGAGCCCAATATAGGACTGAAGGAGCTAACGTTACTTCTTAGTCGAGAGCCGTGTATCCTCTGAAACACGACCCAGCCGAGCCGCACTGCTTCTTGACACAATGCCTGCTTGACCCGGAAGCCAGTCGCACCAATGTGTCAGAGGAAACGCCATACACCTGGCGACCATGTCAGCATGCATGCGCCCAGCCCGCCACAGGAGTCGCTAGAGCGCGATGGGACAAGGACATCCCGGCCGGCAAAGCCCTCGCCTAACCCAGACGACGCTGGGTGCTACCCCCGTTATCACTCCTTTCAATGGCGCCCTGCTCCGGAGAGGGAGAGGGAAGCAAGTCCCAGTCCTTGTCGCTTGGTCCGGAGCACCCCCTCCCACTGGACGGAAGAAACACAATAAATCATCACGGGTCCACTTCAAGTTACTTTCACAGATTCAATAGATTCTCTTCTCTACCCAACCACATACCACACATGAATCAGCCAGAATACAAGGATAGATTCTCTCCAGAAATCTCAATCCCACTGGGCCAGAATCATACTTGTGGTCATTGGGTTGAGGCATGAACTAGGCGGTCCTCACCGCTGGTACTTCATCCTCACTCTCGCCAGGTTCCATCTCTGAACTACTGGAGCACATGTCCCTAGTTTTGCACTGGATGCCAACCTTCCTCACCACACTGCTTCCCTCTACACTCAGCTCTTTCTCGGTGTTCATCACTGCCACATCAGTTAATTCATCCTCACTCTCGTTGCGTTCAATTTCCGTCTGTTAGCTCTTCCAAAAGTTTTGTGAATTCCTCCATTCCATATTCCCTCAAGACATGTTAAACTTTTCCTTCTATTCTTGTCCACCATCTTCTCCTTCAGATCTTTCAGAAGGCTTGTGCATTTCTCCACTCCATATTTACTCATGTTCCATTTTCCTCCTTTTTTTCCTGTCCGCCATCTTGGCAGCCATCTCTCCTGTTCTGTCTCTCTCACCTCTATCGCTTAGATTCTGCCAGTCCACTCTGTCTTCCATCTGTTTTCCACAAACAAGTGCTGTGACATGGAAATATGGCCGTGTGGGAACCCTAAACATATAAAGTTGATCAATTTAATCTGTTTCGATTAATGAAAGATGAAGAAGGTCCTCATGCTTCCAAAACTGTACCGCAAGCAATGGGGGTTAATGTTCAGACAGAGTGTAGCAGCTCTTAACAACCCCCCCCCCCCTAAGGAAGATGCCTTCGTCCAATGACTCTTATGTGTAATGTAATGCAACTAAGAGTCATGATCAAGGGCTAGGGATGTATGGTAGGCTACTGTAGAGTCGTAAGAGTGGCCTTTTGGTGTTGAAAAATAACTTAGACTTTAGGTGTTATCAGTAATTTGTCTTGATTCTAAAGACAAATGTCAGTGCTTTGAATAGAGAACACCACTTGTCATCTCTTGTTGTTGCAGGCCTAGATTATTTGTTGAACTGTAGATTATGGAAAATGCAAATAGCCAAGTGAAGTAAGTAATGGGAGAAAAGATTTGAAGTGTTAGCAAGGTAAAATGTTACTCTGAATTATATTTTTCCTGGCTCTATAACTTTCATACCTCACTATAGTCTTTGTCATGAGGGAAAATTCAAAGAACAGACAAAACCCACCTAAAAGCCATGACAACTTTATGGGGTATATTTTGTATCATATGCTTGGCTACTATTGCAGTTTGCAGAGGAATTGCCAAATATTCTGAACAAAATATAACCGCAACATGTAAAGCATTGGTCTCATGTTTCATGAGCTGAAATAAAATACCCCAGAAATGTTCCATAAGCACAAAATGCGTATTTCTCTCAAATTGTGTGCACACATTTGTTTATATCCCTGTTAGTGATCGTTTCTCGTTTGCCAAGATAATCCATCCACCTGTGTCACGACTTCAGCCGAAGTTGGTCCCTCTCCTTGTTCGGGCAGCGTTCGGCGGTCGACGTCACCGGCCTTCTAGCCACCGCCGATCCACTTTTCATTTTCCATTTGTTTTGTCTTAGTCTTACACACCTGGTTTCACTCACCCAATTACCTGTTTATTATTTAACCCTTTGTTCCCCATGTTTGTTTGTGAGTGATTGTTCTTTGTAAACCGTTATTTGTGGGCTCGTATATTTGCCTTGTATTTTTGAGTAAAGTACGTTGTTTACTCATTTCTGCTGTCCTGCGCCTGACTCTCTACACTAGCTACACACAGGACCACATTAAAACCTGACAGGTGTGGCATATCAAAAGCTGATTAAACAGCATGGTCATTACAGAGGTGCACCTTGTGCTGGGGACAATAAAAGGCCACTCTAAAATGTGCAGTTGTGTCAAACAACACAATGCCACAGATGATTCCAATTTTGAAGAAGTGTGCAATTGGCATGCTGACTGCAAGAATGTCCACCAGAGCTGTTGCCAGAGAATTGAATGTTCATTTCTCTACCTTAAGCCTCCTCCAACATTGTTTATAGAATTTGGCAGTACATCCAAACACCCTTGAAACCACATGTAACCATGCCAGCCCAAGGACCTTCACATCCAGCTTCTTCACCTACGGGATCGTCTGAGATCAGCCACCAGGACAGCTGATGAAACTGAGGAGTATTTCTGTCTGTAATCAAGCCCTTATGTTGGGAAAATGTATTCTGAATTGTCGGGCCTGGCTCCCAAGTGGGTATATATAAACGCAACAATTTCAACGGTTTTACTAAGTTACAGTTCATATAAGGAAACCAGTCAATTGAAATACATTCCTTGGGCTCTAATCTATGGCCTTCACATGACTGGGCAGGGGCGCAGCCATTGGTGGGCCTAGGAGGGCATATGCCCACCCACTTGGGAGCCAGGCCCACCCATGCCTGCACCCCTGCCCAGTCATGTGAAATCCATACATTAGGGGCTAAGGAATTTATTTCACTTGTCTGATTTCCTTATATGAACTGCAATAGTATATTTTTGTTCAGTATAATTAAAGGAAACTATTCCCCTCTGTTTAAGTTCAGTCTTGGGTCAATGTATAATTAAATGTCAAATAGAAATGTATGGTTGAAGATAGAAGAGTGGAATGCACTAGTTAAAATTTGTGTAAATGTTTGTTCCTTTTATTTAAAAAAAAGTTGTATGTTTTGTAGTATTGCCAGTATCTCTCATACCCATTGTAACTTGCCTATTTTACCACAGAATGTAATTTTAACAATGTATGTTTTTATTTGCATTAATGCAAATAAAAACGATTCATTAATGTTGAAGGCTGCTTCCATTTTGAAGGACTGTCTATTACTTGTGTTGTTAGTCATTACGTTGATTTAGCTATGCGTGGACATACAAGATAGGACTTGACAATGTGGCAGGCAAGACAGTAGAATAACCAATTCCACAAAGAGATATTATTACATGGCAGTGCTCCACCCTCTTTTCACAGACCTGTCCAAGTACCGTATAGGTTTATGTCAGGACTGGTGGTGAACATAAGGTAATGCAGATGACTATCACACTATTTCACTTCCAGATTTCAGGAAAACAATAAAAAAAACACCGGAACTCTTGTTGTGCAGTCTTTATTACATTAAAATATTTATATGCTTTTGTAAATGTTTTTTATTTTTTTTAATATGTCAGGTGTTGACAAAGCATGATAGAATTTAACTTCAACAGACATGATTCACATAGTTCCCATCAGTATTTCTGATCTACCTCTTATGAACCTACACTACAATCATTCTAAATAATCATTGTTATGGGTTCATTGAACATCTGGTAATCAAACCATGTTCCATATACAATGAAATGTAAACAAAGGAAAGGAGTACAGAAATGAACCTTCAGAAAAGTTTCCTATGAGATCAACAGCTGCACAACTAAGTTGACATCTTCAGTTGATGCCCTAATTACATAGAGGATATATAAGAAATCATTTTAGAATGGGAAAACTGGGCGGTTAAGGGTGAATTACCATCGTGCCATGTATCTACAGGCAATAGTCAAAATTGGATTTCCATTCGACCTTTGTTAATAAAGGCCTTGTACAGTAGGTCTCATTGGGGTACATGGTGGCTTTCACTGTTGGATCCTCAAACATGCATTCCGTCCACTTCTTGAGCTCAGTGGGAATAAGAGAAGAGATGTATTTTATTTTTTGAAATGAGACTAATGAGCCCTTGTCGATCGCAGTGCACTTTAGTTGAGCCAAACTATATAAATCACTCAAGTAACAGGACCATCTCATAAAACCTGTGAGAGACGCAATAAGAATATGGAGGATTTTGTAAACTGCTATTCATACACTAGGGCCGGTATTCACAAAGCATTTCAGAGTAGGAGTATGATCACACTATCGTATGATCAGGGGGGACCAGAGCCCTTATCCAAAAAGCGTCCCAGAGTAGAACATTTGTCGCATGTGCTGAGAATAAACTCTTATGGGTAAAAATAAAAACTATGAATGAAACCTCTTTATTCATAAGAGTCCCACTTAGGAGACAGATACTTAGGATCTAATGAGCTCAGTGTTGCCAACTCATTTTCAGGGTAAGTTGCTAGAGGCAGGTTGATTTGTTGCTAAAAGTTGCTAAATGACGTTGTGATGTCATTGCGTGATAACGTAAAACTGCGTCATTACATAGAATAAACAATAACGTTAATCAAATTGACTGGCCATCTCGGCAAAAAATATGATTTGACATTTGTTCAGGTTACAGACTCCCACTCTTTTCTGTACTTCTGGCTGTGCAATTTTGATTGAGACATGTTGATTGATGTTGTAAGTTCTGTTCAAGTTCAAACATTCGTGACCAACTATATTCATTGTGTTTGTCTCGTCGAACACGTACTACTGCTGCTGCAGTCAGCCAACAATAATTTTCAATTTGCTGAAATTGTTGCTGGCCTGCTGCTGCCTGTGCACGAGCTGAGTGCCTGCTGCTGACATCACTCACAATGCACTGTTGCAGCCAGGCACATGTGTTGTGACTGAGTGTGTGACAGAGAAAATCGTTTTTGTGTCATTTAGAGGGAAAATGTGTGCAGTGTAGCATTTGAGTCACTTTTCAAAAGTTGCCAAAAGTTCAAAATACATTTTTAAGTAGCTAAATTTGTTGCTAGGTGCTGTTTGAAAAGAAAGTTGCCAGGGTAGTCTGAAAAGTTGCTAAATCTAGCAACACAATTGCTAAGTTGGCATCACTGAATGAGCTGCCCTAACCAGTTGAGTTAATAGCAGGTGTCATTATAATAGAAAAATGCAGTGAGTCAATGGTTCCTGCGCCACATGCAACTGCTTTGGAGTTGCTAACATAATGTTTTGGTATATGATCACTCCATAAATAATGTAGACCGACGTACATGCAACAGTGTCTCTTGCGCTTTTGACAATGATGTTGCATGATGCCTATTTCACATGATATGCCTAAATACTTATAACCACTAGTCCAATAAATACGTTTCTTTCGATTATTGAATTAGCTACATCATGTTATTATTGAAGCGCAACATCACATAAAAATAAACAAAAATCCCTAAAATTGGGCATGCTTAAAGTTGGGAAATTGAAGGCATCTAGGACTTATGTTAATTTTGATTTGTGTTTGATGGAAAAAAAATCAACATTTGTTTCAAACGTATGCAATGTTGTATGCAACCCAGACAGCACACATACATCTCACAGAAGTCAGCCTGAAGGCGGGATATAAATAGTAGATCAGGGTCCATTTAGAAGGTTGGCACGAGGGCGTGTAGACATCGAAATGGGGCCGAGTGTAACAATGCTGCCTTCTCTCGATGCATAATCATTCCTCACCCGCTGGGGCCACATTTCACATATTTTATGCATAGCCTACCCATGGACAGTCAAACATCTACGGGTCATGGTTGGCAATACTTTTACCAGAAAAGATGTATAAAGCCTATAAGCTTAAATTAATTAATTCAAACGCATTTTCTGACAACAGGACACCACTTGGCTCAAATGTTATCGTTTTTTGTAAATATATTCATCACACATTCACTGCAAAAATCAATTACCCTGTAATAAAACCTTAATTCCATCTTTATCGAGCTAACTGGACACCATCTGCATTAGATATATTTTTTGTTACATGTGATGTTTCAGTTTCTCTGTTCCTTGTTTCTCTCTTTATGCTGGAGTTCTTTTAAGAACTTGATTGTATAGCAGTAGCCTGATAAACATTAACTTGAACCTTTTCTTTTCATTTTACTTACAAACAAAATCCCTTATAGTCCATTATAGTCCCATTTAGCTCAGTTGGTACAGCATGGTGCTTGAAAAACCAGGGTTGAGGGTTCAATTCCCATGGGGGACCAGTATGAAAATGTATGCACCCACCACTGTAAGTTGCTCTGTAGAATAGTCTCTGCTAAATGAAAAGCATATTGTGTTTCATTATTGCCAGTGTAATTTTGCTAATAATATTTTATATATTTTCCATTCAAATTTGATGTTAACACTCATTTGGTAATGAGTATTTCAAATCATGTAGTGAAACATTATTTGCTGTTGGATCCGACCTCAAATAAAGGTATTTTTAATGTTGTCTGTAGAGAGCTAGAGGCATCAACATCAAGTCACTTTCCCTGGTCAATTGTAAGTGCTGTTATTGTGAAGTAGAAACGTCTAGGAGCAACAACGACTCAGCTGCGAAGTGGCAGGCAACACAAGCTCACAGAACGGGGATGATGAGTGCTGAAGCGCCTAGCGCGTAAAAATTGTCTGTCATCGGTTGCAACACTCACTACCAAGTTCCAAACTGCCTCTGGAAGCAATGTCATCACAATAACTGTTCCTAGAGAGCTTCCTGATATGGGTCTCCATGGCCGAGCACCCACACACAAGCCTAAGATCACCATGCGCAATGCCAAACATCAGCTGGAGTGGTGTAAATCATTCCACCATTAGACTCTGGAGCAGTGGAAATGTGTTCTCTGGAGTGATGAATCCCGCTTCACCATCTGGCAGTCCGACGGACGAATCTAGGGTTTGCTAGGAGAACGATACGTGCCCGAATGCATAATGCCAACGGTAAAGTTTGGTGGAGGAGGAATAATGGTCTGGGGCTTTTTGCCATTGCTCCGGCCAGGCCCCTTAATTCAAGTGAAGGGAAATCTTAACACAACAGCATACAATGACATTCTAGACGATTCTGTGCTTCCAACTTTGTGGCAAAGGGCCCTTTCGTGTTTCAACATGAGTCTT
The DNA here is from genome assembly GCF_045791955.1 of Oncorhynchus clarkii lewisi. NCBI lineage: Eukaryota > Metazoa > Chordata > Actinopteri > Salmoniformes > Salmonidae > Oncorhynchus > Oncorhynchus clarkii. The sequence continues at coordinate 71,909,521 of NC_092147.1, forward strand.
GTGGAGCACACACCCATTTGCTTAAGTCTCTATTTGTTAGAAACGAAACTATGACAATAACCACATAACCCTCCCATTGGAAGATAACAATTTGGCCCATACAGTATAAAATCAGGATAGTCAGTGAGGTATCTAATCAGACACTCATTTTCTTTGTCGTGAAACAGACACTCATTTTCTTTGTCGAGACCACAAGATGGCTTTCTCTTGCCCAACTACGAAGTAAGTGATCTCTCTCTCTCACTCACACATAAACAACAAGTAATTGGTTCATCATCCAGGTCTGAAATATCTCTCTTAAGTATTGTTAGTTCTAAACTATTTTGATTGAACTGCTGTCTTTTTTTAAACCAGAATGGCTCAGACCTCCTTGAAAATTAGGCTGCAGGATTTAGAATGCCACTTCACCTGGAAGCTGGACTACAACAGATCTAAACTTCAAAGCCTCAGAGAATCCATGATTGACATCAGCAGCAGCGAGGGGGTTCTCTGTTCCTGGACGGGTCATCTGTACAACTTCCTGGCTTACCTACACCACGCTTTGGGCTCCACAGAGGACGCTCTTCAATGCCTGAAGAAGGCTGAAGAGGCCATTCGCCTAAACAGCCCAGACGACGTGGAGCTAAGTCTGGTGGTCCACTATGGGAACTTGGCCTGGGTGCACTATCACCAAGGGGAGCTGACAGAGAGCCAGACCTATGTGGAGAAGGTGGGGAGACTACTGCGGGACAACCCCTCACCCTGCCCAGGTGTAGTGTGGGGAGAAAGGGCCTGGACTTTGAATAAGTTTGATGTAAGCAAGAAAGCAGAAGCACTAGATTGCTTCCGGAAGGCCTTAAAGGGGGACCCTCAGAACAAGGTGCTGCGCTGCGGCTACGCCATGGCGTTTAATAAATCTGTTGAAAATAAAAACATTACCCCGAAGCTGCGATCTGAGATGTTGGAGCACCTACGGATTGCTAGAGAATTGGATCCAGAAGATTTGTACATCACAGTGATGTACCTGCAGAGGCTTGCAGAGAGCGGCCAGGTTGAGGAAGCACGTAAACTCTCAAAGGAAGTGATAGAGAAGCCTTTGGACAGCTTTGGTGGATTTGGAATCTTGCTATATTTTTTACGAGATTACGTCTCTCATGATTCAAGCATTGACCTGGCAAGAAGGACCCTGGAGAGACACCCCAATTCACGCCAGCTGAAGAGACATCTTGGGAAGTGTTACAAATGGAAGATTTTCTCTCAAGAAGAGAAAAGGAACCCAATGAGGCATATTCTGATTGAAAATGCAGTCAGCCTTTATGAAGAGGTGGTCGCACTCTACCCAAAATCCCTTGCAGCTAAACTGGAACTGTCTGCCATGTACAAAGAATCTGGCAGAGTTGATAGAGCAGATAAGATGTTCGAGGACCTGCTTCTTGATAGGGAAGGAATGGAACCACAGAATTTACAAAAAATCTACAACTGGTATGCCCAACATCTGTTTTATGCAAAACAAGATGCTTCCAGGTCAATTGATTTCCACAAGAAGGCAGTAGAGATTATGCTACCCACTGACCAACGTGATAGCAGTATTCATGTTCTGTTGTCCATTGTCCATAATGGAGGTGACAGAGCGAAGGAAATTGTGAACTTTCTGGATGGCCTTGATGGAGAAGGTGCTGTCGGAAAATTCTAAACCTTTTTTCCAATAAAGGCTTGAATTAAGTAGAACTGTCTGCTGAATCAGTCAAATGTGCATCACCTTTTTAATATTGATTAATGTAGAAAATATATTTACTATACCAAACACCACTAGGAAAAATCTAGGGCAATCTAGGACACAGTTTGATTTAGAAGAAACGGAATACCTTAGTATTAAAAAGATCTGCACTCAATTGCATGACCATCAATACTAAAACTTGAAAGTAAATTCAATGCTGATAATAAAGTCTTATAAATATGTAGGCCAACATGACAAACATCTGTCTGGAATCCACATTTTGAATTGAGTCTGTAAAAATGTACTTTGGACTAATGTACTGTAGACAAACGAATATGTTATTTTACATGTTTCATTATAGAGTAGAGGCCCTGTATAGCCTCACAGACAGACTATCCAGAGCAATAGGATCGTATTGCTTTTATTTTCTTCACACTGGACACAATAGATTGTGTTCCTGGAAAAGGTATGTAATGTGTAATATTGTACTGTCAAATATATTGTAAGTTCTTGTGAAAATAAAGGTAGTATGTTAAGAGATCATTAATTAAAGAAATACAGTAACAGCAAACAATTCCAAGTTATTTTATAATACACCACTATCCCAGTAGTTTACTACAATTTCCTAATGCATAGCTGTGGATATCTAGTTGAAATTGTACAACAAAATACATTGACTATGACCAGCTATGGTCTGCGTTTGATTAAGGCTCTGAAGGTCATGCATACGGTATAAGGTCATGGTACACAGTCAGAGACAGAACACCACAATACAGCACAGAATGTTTCAGTGGAAAGCAATGGGGAATGAAGTGTGACAATGGTCAGTTGGCATCAAAATACATCTTCTCCGTAGTAGCTCCAGAAATCACAGCATCATTTGGGCGGCAGGTATTCTAGTGGTTAGAGTGTTGGGCCAGTAACCGAAAGATTACTAGATTGACTCCCCGAGCTGACAAGTTAAAAAGCTGTTGTTCTGACCCCGAACAAGGCAGTTAAGAAGGCTGTTCCTAGGCCGTCATTGTAAATAAGGATTTGTTCTTAACTGACTTAACATTGCTCCTTCAGTTTTATACAGACAACTACTTATCTCGAAAGGGTTTGACAAAAAAAATGATTTTATGTGTATAAGGCGCCACCTGGTGTTTTAATGAAGACAATCCATAACTCTCCATCATCTCATGCGTCACAACCAGTTTAGCATCCATAAATTCACCCATGTGTCTCTATTTGTCATTGATTGACTGACCTGCTGAAGTCCGGTCAAGGAAAACTCCTGGCCTTAAACATAACATTCTCATTCCATCTCTCTTCTCCTGTCTCTGGTGGTGGTAGCTATTCATAGTAGGTGAATCCAGTGTGAGGAATATGTGAACCCTGGGCTCGTTAATATACATTCTGTCCCGTACTCTTCGATTGTATATCCTGTTTCTCTATTTGGTTATCTCTCCCCTAACCTAATCTGTCAGGCCTCCCCAACATCCTGGATCTGACATGAAGAAAAAAAACTTTCGGGGGAGGTTCTCTTCTGCACTGTTCAACCAATCCAGTAAATGTGGAGTCACCTCGTGTCTGCCAGCAGGGGAGGACCTAACACCTCAGCTCGTGCTGTATGGGGTGGGCCGAAGGCCCATTCCATCAAAGGCCTTCACCAAGCTCTGGCCCACCCTCACGTGCCTGAAGGAAGCACTGTGGTCCTCCCGTAACCTGCTGGTAGCGAAAAACGTAGAGACCACCCCCCAGGCAGTGGCCACGGTAGCCACGGAAGCCCTGGGGTGGTACGGAAGGAAGGGGGCCTCGACCCCAGGCGAAGGGTCCCCCACAACACCCTAGGTCCCGGCGGCCACGGCCTGACAGCGCTGCGGCGCCTAGGGCGATGCGCCTAGGGGAGGGATCTCCTCTGGGCCCCGAAGGATGGGACGATGATCTATTCAGAAGAGCAGGATGAGGTGAGCTTGATAAAGGACTCACCCCGCTCCTGTACAAGGGACCGAAGACAGCCTTTTAACAAAGTGACTTTTTAACATGTTTTTCATGTCTTAAAAATGTTTTACCTTTGTTAGATCATTAGTACACATTTTAAATGGCTTTTACAGATTTGATGTTTTTACAAGGAAAGTACTTTTATTCATGGTTGTTTTCATTGGTTTTAACAACATGTACTTTTTAACAAATTTAAATGTAACTTTCAAATGCTGTGTTTTATGCTTTGTTGCCGTTTTTATGTGTATCAATGATGTAAAAAATGAATGAGATGTTTTTAAAGGAATGTGTCAATAAAACTTTTCCAAAAGAAAAAAGTAACTGTGGAGTAGTTCAAATGGAGTGTCGCCACAGATAGAACAATGAGACAGATATTTCACTAGATGTATAAATGTGAAGCATCCGGAAGCATCCGCCAGCAAGCCTATTTGCGGGCAATGGGAGAAGATGGAATGAGATGGATTTTGATCGACATCCTGCAAATCTTCACATCAATGAAACATTTGATCTCAATGCAGTTTTCTGTTCCCAAAACTAAAATATGTTATGAACAGAACATACAAAGTTTTGTAGACTTCACCCTTTGCCAAAGCTTTTAAAAAATTGCGCTGTTTAAGAGTGCAAAGGTGAATTGAGTTCTTACACAAACACACACACACACACACACACACACACACACACACACACACACACACACACACACACACACACACACACACACACACACACACACACACACACTTCAGAGTAGGCGTTCCCAAACGGAAATATGCAGCTGTAGACTAGAATGCGCCAATAGGTTCTGCCCACTATGACTCATTTGTTCCTATTGGAAACGACAAGCTTTTTATTTTATTTTTGTCTAACGTTTTTGTCTCTTTTTTTTACAACACAATTTTTGATTGTTTTAATGTATTTAGAAGCCCTCGAATGAATTACATCCAAAATCAAGGCAAATTTCTTCAGCCAATGGCTGGGCCACAAATTCAATACTAAAATATCCAACTTGTCATGTCTGATGCAACAAAAACTATTCTAATGACATGCCACTATCGTTGTTGTCTCGTTGTTAACGTCCAAAAGCGGATTTGGTTCACAGGCTCTCTTTCCATTTCTTCTGAAAACCAGAACCAGATCTGGTTAGGGGACTCGGCAGAGGCACAGATAATCGATTATATTGACCAGAAACTCCAGAGAGAAATAGTAATTACGTATTTTTGAGGCACACGAACTCTGAATTGTGTTTTTGTAGTTTTGTTTTTGGATAAACGCCAAAAATAAGGTCAGCGGCAAACACAGGTTTAGGAGATCTTAAACGTGTTTTTGTAATCTTTATCAGGCTAATGTCACTTAAAAAAATAAATAATTTAAAAGCACATAAAGGCTTCATCATTAATAAAGGTCATGTTAACTGACTTATATTATTTCACAGAATCATGTATGTTAACCTCAGACCTTATTTTCGGCATTTAGTCCAAAACCCTTCTCTTTCCCGATAAATAATCCACATTGGAATACATGAACCAAAGATTATGGTCATACTGACAAAATACATGTTTCACAGCCATAACAATGGGAGTTGTTGTTCACAAAGCGGCACAGAGAGCTGTCTAGCTCCCGCTTATCCTTTCTTTGGATTGGTGGATATATCTCATTATTGTAAACCTCTTTTGAATATTCGATGAGGGTTGTTGACGTCAACCGCCCATATTCAATAGAGAGATGCTATGCTACTAACCTCAGACCATGCATCTCAAGAAAGGAAATGTATCAATAAAACTTTTCCAAAAGAAAAAAATTATTGTAAACCTCTTTTGAATATTCGATGAGGGTTGTTGACGTCAACCGCCCATATTCAATAGAGAGATGCTATGCAACTCTGATTACGTTATTTTTTTCAAAGTTGCTGGGTTGTCACGCACACTCGTAACAGCAATTAGCAGTAATTAGCATTACGAAACCTATTTTCAATCAAATAAACCTCACGTAGCAAATAAGCCATGCATTTTTTTATTTACCAAATTCGAAACTCCATACAATTGATTTCCTTACAAAAAGTCCTTGCTTGGTTGGGGAAACAACAAAAAAACGTCATGCTGGAGGGAGACAAAATTTCCCCCGAGTTGGGTCTTCCTCTCTAGCTGAACGAACCAGAGGAAAGAACCAGAGGAAATGTATTTCCAGGTTTAATGACTACAACAAAGATATGTACAGTGGGGCAAAAAAAGTATTTAGTCAGCCACTGTCCACTATCCCAAAATATGTTTTCTGTATAGTTCACAGTGAGCAAATTAAGAAATGAGCTGGGCAAAGTCAAGCACGAGATACTGGCGCGTTGTAGCAACTATTTGCATATTGTCGTTAGGTAACGCCTTCTCTGTGAAGTACGCGTGTGCACAAACTCAATTCAAAATTGCACTCCTTCTAAACAACGCATTTTTTTTTTTTTTTACTTTAGCAGTGTGTCAACTCTATAAAACTTAGTGCACTGTGTTCGTAACATATCTTAGTTTGGGGAACTGAAAAATGTATTGAGATCAAATTTTTCATCGATGAGCCAATTAACAGGCCCAGTTTGACCAGAGATACTTTAGAGGAGACGGAAAACTCCATAATTCTCTTGATAACGTCATTGACGATGCATGGGCAACGTACACAAAGGGTGTGCATTCTGAGCTATTTTGGGACACAGAGCGTCTCTCCTTCAAAAGGGTGAATGGGAGTCAATTGGGTGCCAGCTCAAATCAAATCAAATGTTATTGGTCACATACACATGTTTAGCAGATGTTATTGCTGGGTGTAGTGAAATGCTTGTGTTCTTAGCTCCAACAGTGTAGTAATATCTAACAATACACACAAATCTAAAAGTAAAGTAATGGAATTAAATAAATATTAGGACGAGCAATGTCGGAGTGGCATTGACTAAAATACAGTACAATAGAGTACAGTATATTGATATGAAATGAGTAAAGCAATATGTAAACCTTATTAATTACGGTGCAGGGTTGAGTAACCAGGTGGTAGCCAGCTAGTGATGCCTATTTAACAGTCTGATGACCTTGAGACAGAAGCTGTTTTTCAGTCTCAGCTTTGATGCACCTGTGCTGACCTCGCCTTCTGGATGATAGCGGGGTGAACAGGCCGTGGCTTGGGTGGTTGATGTCCTTAACGATCTTTTTGGCCTTTCTGTGAAATCGGATGCTGTAGGTGTCCTGAAGGGCAGACAGTGTTCCCCCGGTGATGCGCTGGGCAGACTGCACCACACCTGGAGAGCCCTGCAGTTGCGGGCAGTGCAGTTGCCGTACCAGGCGGTGATACAGCCCAACAGGATGCTCTCAATTGTGCATCTGTAAGAGTTTGTGAGGGTCTTAGGGACCAAGCCAAATTTCTTCAGCCTCCTGCGGTTGAAGAGGCGCTGTTGCGCCTTCTTCACCTCACTGTCTCTGACCATTTAAAATCATCAGTGATGTGTACGCTGAGGAACTTGAAGATTTCCACCTCCACTGCGGTCCCTTCAATGTGGATAGGGGTGTGCTTCCTCTGCTTTTTTCTGAAATCCACAATCAGCTCCTTTAGTTTTGTTGACGTTGAGGGAGAGGTTATTTTTCAGGCACCACTCTGCCTGGGCCCTCACCTCCTCCCTGTAGGCTGTCTTTTTTTATTTTATTTTTTATTTAACCAGTCAGATAAGAACATATTCTTATTTACAATGACGGCCTATACCGGCCAAACCCGAATGACGCTGGGCCAATTGTGTGCCACCCTGTCTCGTCATTGTTGGCAATCAGGCCTACTATGGTTGTGTCTTCGGCAAACCTGATGAATGAGTTGGAGGTGTGATTGACCACACAGTCATGGGTGAACAGGGAGTACAGGAGGGGGATGAGTCCTACCCTTGTGGGAACCCTGTGTTGAGGAACAGTGAAGTGGAGGTGTTGTTTCCTACCTTCACCACCTGGGGGCGGCCAGTCAGAAAGTTCAGGACCCATTTGCACAGGGCGGGGTTCAGACCCAGGGCCCAGAGCTTGATGATGGTACAATGGTGTTGAAGGTTGAGCTATTGTCAATGAACAGCATTCTTAGATATAAGTATTTGATGAGAGGGCGGAAAATGAGGTTTTGTTTGAAACTGTTCGTGAGTTAGGTGAAAATAATAGCACAGAGAGTGAGAATGAGTGGGTTACAGTGGAAAAAAAGGGAAACAAGAAATGTACAGTTGTCATTTTTAGTCGGAGTGAGGGTATTGGACCAATGCTACCTGGGAAATCTGTTTAACGTCTCTAGGAAAATCTGGAATGTGTTGAAGGAAAGTGTTAAGTCAGTGAGAATCACAAGAAGTGGTCTTATTTAGATGTTTCATGTCTGCGGAGCAGAAGAAGCATGTTTTAATACTCAAAAAGATAATCGATGGAATGCTTCCTGTATGGATTTTCTGAAGCAGGGCGCCTATCAAGAGGGTTATTTCTGGGGTTGCGTAAGAAGTAAAGGCAGATGATATAACTGAAGACATACTGTAGATGGAGTGGTTGTTGCACGTTGACTGACCTGTAATGGTGGATGGTGAAAATACATTTACTTCATCCATACTAGTGTTCTTTAATGAAGAGTGTTTCCCTTCCCATATAAAGTCAGGATTCATGACTTTTGTGCACAAACTATTTCAGTGTCATTAATGCAGATGATTTGGTCATATGTCAAATGTGTGCAGACGGGAAGAGTATCATATGCCAGATTAAATTAAATGCTGCAATTGTGGTGGCGATCATGCGTCCAAAATCCTGGAGTGCCCTTTTAGGGTGAAGGAGACCGAGGTGGAAAGAGTAAGGGATGTCCAGTGTCTCCTGTCTGGAAGCTGTGAGAAGAGTGGAAGGAGCGAGTGGCGGTGAAGAAACAATGGTAGTAGAGCCACACTAGTTTCTCATTAAACAAGGGATCATGAAATGTTGCATGTTAAAAAGGTGGACTTTGTATTATTTATTGTAATGGTCATAAACTTTGCAGCACAATCAAAGAAAAAGTCTGAGAAAATTGGAATCATTATGAATGCTGATTAATGTTTTTTAGATTTTTGTTATTTCACAGCCGGGGCCTTGCAAGAAATCTTGTCTTTGAATGTTCCACTCTCACAGGCCCCTGAGCCTGTGTAGGGATGCAGTTTGGAATGGACTGTGATTGAAAAAAGTGAGATGCGTTTTGTTTGTTGAAGTGTCTATTTTTTGTATTTTGTATGATGTAATTTTCCCCACTTTTCTGCAATGGATTTTTGTATTTTCTCCTTCAATATCCCGTCCAGCTAATGTACTATCAAAATTGGATGCCAAACGCCGTTTAACCCAAATGAAGAAGAAGGAAATGAGAAGGCTGAACCAAAGATTTTTATAAATTAAACAAGAAATCCTATTGGCACGTTCTAGCACACGTCTGCATATTTCCGTTAGGGAACGCCTACTTTGTGACGTGAGCGTGTGCAATAACTCAATTTGTCTTTGCACTCCTAAACAGCGCAATTTAAAAAAAAACTTTTGCCACGGGTAAAGTCAAGAAAACTTTTCCCACTCTGTTCATAACCAATTGTAGTTTGGGGAACAGAAAACTGTATTGAGATCAATTGTTCAATCGATGAGAAAATTTACAGAATGTCGGCCAAAATCCATCTAGTTTCCTACTGCACGCCAGTAGTCTTCCTCTCACTACCATATTTGTTAGGGAGTGGAAACGCCAACCGGATGCTTCACATTTATACATCCAGTAAAATATCTGTCTTATTGTTCTGTCTGTGGCTGAACCACTTCTTCCTCATTCGCACATTTCAGAGTTTGCGTTTCCCCGGTTCTAAATAATCTCCTGTTTGTCTTGAAGAATTGCAATCGCAGAAGAATGAATTATGTGAGATCTGACATCACTTAAAGGTTCGTGATTTTAAATAGTAAATCAAAATGCAATTTATCGTTTAGTTGATAATGTTTTATTTCGGCTCTCGTTCGAGTGTTACCGTTTATTCATTGGCCTAAACGTTATTACGGAAAAAAAACGTTTTATTGAGTTATTGCGGTAATCCACAATTATCTATGGATTGTCAGAAGAAAATGGGTGAATTGCTTATATATACACACACACATATATATATATATATATATATATATAGCTTGTTTTGATAGCTTCGATGTATTCTAACCGTATTTATGGAAACATCTCATTCTTTCAAGTTGGCACTGTGTGACTCATCCTCAGGTCCGGCAGTGCTAGTCGTCAGTGGTCCAATTTGAAGTGCCATTCTATTTTTCTATCCTTCATTAGCCTATGGGCTATTTTGAAGTACCCTAGAAACAATAACAAAACATCATTGCCAGTAATCACTTTGCTAATGGTGTGTGGTTGTAGGCAGTTACTATTTCAGGCAGAGAGTACTGCAATTTTGTAAAAGTTTTTTTGTTTTATGGTTTTCCACTGAGTCAGTGTATTTTATTTTGTCCCCTTTAAGTTATGGGTTGTAAGTAGCACAATATTGGACTAAAGGAGCTAGCGTTACTCCTTTGTCAAAGAACCATACAAATACTCCATCTGAACGTGAAATTGATTCTCAATTGCTGTATGTCTCTGGAAACATAAATCCATCTACTTTCATATCAAAATAATTTCACAAATGCAAAAAACACACTTAATGTACACTGTTTAACCGGTTTAACACAATTGCAGACGACAGTTATTTTACAGTGACGCACGTTTGTGGAGTCAGTCTTCTGTTTATACACAGGTGGTCGGAGACACAGATAGCTAATTAGCACAGGTAGTCCACTTTGGGATTGGGTTGGCGGATCGCATCCAACTTTTAGGTGCATATACCGCCACCCACGGTCTAGGAGTGTGAGGCCAGTCACGGCCTACCTACAAGAAATTCTAGTACTACAAAATTGTGGAAAAAGGAAAATTACCCTGAAAACTATTATCCCTCACAAAAAAACACCACCTCATTCCACTATTTAACCGTATCTAATCTTACTACTGGCCAACGGTCTGGGAAGACAGATACTACTATCACACAACACCCCCTGCAACTCTTCTGCAGTAAAACCTTGGAATCCCAATGACTACTTTGCAGCTGCCAACACAACCTCTATTTTCTGTGACTTACTTTTTCTGTAGTACAGTTGACAACCATGGCTATGAATGCTAAGAAAACCCACCATACTGAAGCACATTCTTCCCATCCCCCTGTATTGGTCTCTGCTTATTCACAGGAATCCTCTCAGGATCCCTCACCCTGTACCCATCTTACTCTACCAATCTCTTCACTGCTTCAGCATACAACACTTTCTTTACTACTCTGACCCTGGAAACCTCAACCTGCCTTTCTCTCAGACGGAGTGTAGTGGCTCTTAACAAATCCCCCCCCAAGGAAGACGCCTTCGTCCAATGACTCTTATGTGTAATGTAATGAGGGGTTGGGTTAAATGCGGAAGACACATTTCATTTGAAGGCATTCAGTTGTACAACTGACTAGGTATCCCCCCTTTCCTTTCCTAATGGAACTGAGAGTCATGATCAAGGGCTCGGGATGTAGGATAGGCTACTGTAGAGTCAAAAGAATGGTATTTTGGAGTTAAAATAGTTTAGGCTTTAGCTGTTATCAGTATTTTGTCTTGATTTTTAAGGCTAATGTCAGTGCTTTACATAGGGAACACAACCTGACATCTCGTTGTTGTAGGCCTATAATGTTTGTTGAGCTGTAGATTATGGAAAATACAAATAGCCAAGTGAAGTAAGTCATGGGAGGAAATGTTGCCAGTGTAAAATGTTACTCTGAATAAAAAAAAATCCTAGCTCTACAACTTACATACCTCATCATAGTCTTTGACCTGAGGGAAATTTCAAAGAACAGACTAATTCCACCTAAAAGTCATGAACAACTTTATGGTGTATATTTTGTATCATATGCTAGGCTACTATTGCTGTTTACAGGGGAAATGGCAAATAGTTGTTCAGCATCTTAATGGCCTATGGGAAATTCCAGCGAAATGTCTCAGAATGGACCAACCAAACAAATTAAATGTGTGTCTACAGAACCACTTCGGGGGGAGCGTAAACCCCAAAAAACAGACTTATACATATTGGCATGTTGGAGAAAAAGCTAATAATGGACGTTATAGATGTGTCATGAAATGGACAAGCTTTTTGGGGAGACTGAACATAATTAGCTATGTGAGTTTGTAAGTCCTACGTTAATGCATGGATGGCCATTTCGAAGGAAAGGCTTGGCTGAATACAAAAACAATAATTTTGATCAAGAAATCAATCATAACACATTTGTAGTCATCTGGAATAGGGATGCACAATTTATTGGTGAACATATCGGAATCAGCCGACATCAGCTACAAATGGCAACATCGGTATCGGCCCGATGTCTAGTTTAACATCGATGTGAATAACCGATGTCAAAGCTGACATGCATACCTATATGACGTAATGACGCCAAGGAAAAATTTTCGCTACACGTGCAACACAGCATTCCTAACCTAGCCCACAATGTCTGCTATGTGGATCGAGCAGTCATTTGAAAGAGTAAGAAAATTTCAGCGAGACAACTCAAAAGGCGAAATCCATTAATGCCAAGATAATGGAATTCATTGCCCTTGACAGTCAACCGTTCTCTGTCATGGGTGATGTTGGCTTTTGCTAATGGCTTCAGCACCGGTACACACTAACGTTACCAACTGCACTGTTATTCAGATGTTGCCCTACCGGAGTTACACAGTAATAACGTCACTGCTATTAGCTTCACAGCATAGCTAGCTTTTGCTTGGTACCTAGAGATCACCAATACAACCAGCATGAAAACAATGACCAGTAGAAACTGCAGTCATTTTCACTGTTCTTAGCAATGATTTAGGAATCCTTGTGAGTAAGTATTAGCTAGGTAGCCACTTGTTGTTTGCCTATTTAAATTGAACTTCAGTTCATGAAAATAAATAGCTAGCCAGCTACTTAACCTTGATGCCCAAAGCTAATGTTATAAGCAGCCAGACAACTTCATCTGGCTAGTGAGGCTTGACCTGACCGGGTTATGTGTTGTGAAGCTAGCCACAATAAGGATTAAGCACAATAGTGGAATTTGCTGTTTGACTTCAAAATAAAAGTACCTCTTTGAAAGTGATGCAGAAGGTTACAATTGGTGGAATCATGCCATATTTAGACTAGATAATGTTAAACAAGGTTGGAATGTGACGCAATGAAATGGGGTATCAGTCTACTCGGTGACACCCACAGAACACAACTGTAAAGAGTTTACGCAAATAGCATTGTAGCTCTTATCGCAGGACTGTGACTATGTGAAATCACCTCCCCAGTTAGCCTATTGTGTGTATTGACATTCATTTTGCACTCTACAGCTTTACCTAAGAATTGGGAATCAATGAAATGGGGTAACACTCAATACCCAATATATTTTCTCCCAATGTGCTCCTCATCAGACTCTCAGCATCCACACAGTATTGTTTTTCCTTAGGAATAGTGTTCAATACACATAGGTTGACAATAAATGTGGCTCAATTCACAGTTGTTTCAGAGTCCCGCAATAAGAGCTACCATGCTAATGTTCTCTGGGTGTCACTGAGTAGACTGATACCCGTGTCATTAATCCACAATCCATAGGTAAGGCTGTACAGTGAAACACGTATGCCCCCCAATGCAATTCTAAAGTATAATTAATCCAGTGTGATTAACAGATTTGCCAAATTAACAAATTGTCTTTTATTGATTTTATATAACAACATTCCAACCTTGTTTGGCATGAGCTACTAAAAAAAGTATGGCATAATTCTACTATTTGTAATCATTTGCATCACTGTCAATAAAATACTTTTATTTTGAAGGCTAACCGCAAAGTTCACTATTGTGGCTAATCCTTATTGTGGCACGCTTCACATAGATGTGTCCGACCACCATTAATCAAATAAGAACTGTCTTATAAATTAGGGTTATTTTAGATGATGACACATAGCTCTATAGTTAGCTAGCTAACTGTAGCCACTGAAACAGATTATGCCGTTTTGCTATGTTTTTGGGGAAGAACATTGTTTGCATCCATGAGCTAGCTAGCTTTTCTTTATGACCAGCACTGTAGGTGTGCGAGACAACTTCACCAGCATCATAGCATCGGTATCGACGAATCGTTGTGACATATGAAATACGAGTGATTGTGTAATAACTACGTAAAAAAAATGTATGAACGCCTTAAATGATTACGTGACGTGCAGTCATATTCAGGTCTTGATTGGTCAACATGCTTATTTGACGTGTATCTTTTTTGACATGCAAAGACCCAAACGGCGTTCCATAGAAATCCTGGTTGAGAATGAAACAAATGAGCAACGAAACAGCACAGCAAGTAAGTGAAAGAAATAGGTTTTGATTATGTTTTACTGGTAATGGGGACATACGTAAATGCCAACAAAATAACTTTTTGGTCAGTGTGGTGTGTGTGTGTAACCTTTTTTTTACTAGGCAAGTCACTTAAGAACAAATTCTTATTTACAAATGACGGCCTACCCCGGCCAACCCCAGACGACGCTGGGTCAATTGTGCAGTGCCCTATGGGACTCCCAATCACGGCCGGATGTGATACAGCCTGGATTCGAACCAGGGACTGTAGTGATGCCTCTTGCACTGATATGCAGTGCCTTAGACCGCTGCATTCATGTGTGTGTGTTAACTATTTAACTGTACTAGAATGCTTAAAAGGCTGCCAAAAATGTCATATTGGTGCGTCACTAGTTTGGAATGTTTATGTTCAGTCTCCCAAAAAGCTTGTTAATTTCATGACCCATTCATAATGCCTACAATTTCTTTATTTCTCCAAATATTTAGACGTCTGCTTTTTTGATTATATGCTCACCCCATTATGGTATTTCCTTTCCTATTTAGGCTAAATTATGGTTCCTTCCTATCTAAACACAACCAAAATGTTACATGAACTGAGCTACTATTTACTCCCTTAATACCGCTATGCAATAGTGATTCTTTGACACATAAATAAAAAGGAATTATACATTTGCCAAATTATTTATTGTAAGGCTTTTCATCTAATTGTTTACTGGAAGCAAATTCTTTACAGATGCAATGCGATCCGTTCTGTTTGGTTCTCGCAGTGCTTACTTCCTTCCATGACACACAGTTCAATATTTGGCTACAGTGCGTCACTCCTCTCTCTCTCTATATTTAGAGGTGCAGGCTGCTTCCTCAAGAAGGCTGAGGCTCTTGTGATTTTGTGTTATGATTCTACTGAATCACCTCGCAATGCATAGTACACAATAGCAACGTGTTTGAAGAAGTAAACTAGCTCTCAAGCTGATTACGAAATCCTCCAAAAAGTTGCAAGGACATTTCATAATTTTGTCAAATCCTATTTATTTTTCAGGTTTTGGGCTGCAGCTTGATCAGAGTTGATGAGATGCTGGCGTGAGGGGTGACACTGGTTTTGTCTCCCCCCTGAGGTCCAGGGAGCCAGGATGCAGGGGGCCATAGCACGGGTGTTTGTGGTGGTGGCAGCGGCCATCTTGAACCATCCGCTGCTATTCCCGCAGGAGAACACCACCCTCCCAGAGCAGGATGAGGCCCTGCTGGCCCGCATGAGGGAGCATGAGAAGAGGCTGGAGCTGGAGCAGGCGCGGCTGGAGCAGGAGCTCTTATATGCAGGCACAGAGCAGCAGGACCCTGGCTCAGAGGACGGCTACGGCTGGTACTTCTGGAGCGCCCTCTCACTGGTCATCTTCTTCACTATTGAGGTGTGTCGGCAGGATTTGGCAGACATGGAAGCCCGATACGCTGATGATGAGGATGGGTTTGTTGAGGGTGGATCCATCAGTTCCAAGACACTCCAGCTTGATAAGGGAGTCCTAAACAGCTTCTGTGAGAGATGCATCCACACCTCGGCCCATGAGAACTGGAGGGTGCGGGAATTTGTGGAGGGCTTCGCTGATGACCTGCTGGAGTCCATGAGGAGTGTGTGTGACAGGGAAACTGACATGGAGGTGGCGGACTTTGTGGGCGTTGGGAGCATGTTTGAGTCGTGGAGGGTGAGCAAGCCCCTGATGTGTGATCTCATTGTCCCTTTCGCCCCACCGGAGCCATACTCCTTCCAGTTCCATCTGTGGTGCAGCCCCTCCAGTGACGTGCCCCTGGACATGCAGGGCTGTGGCAGGATCAAGGTGACAAAGGTCGGGGAGAATGAGGACGGCTGTCTCTGTGGCTCTGCCAACCTGGGTGAGGACATGCTGTGCTTGCTACACAGCAAAAATGAAAAGCCTAGAGCAGACTACATCCCGGATGACCTTCTGTGCTCCAAGAACACACCATATCTGGCTAAGGACCAGGTCATGAAGTGGTTCCAGATCTCCGTGACCAAAGCCTGGGGTCGGATTTCTCACAAGTACGAGTTTGAGCTCACTTTCCGCAACCTGGATGCTACTGGAGCACTGAAGGTCCGATTCCGCTCAGGAAAGGTTGTTGTGATGAACATCATCCCCGTTGTGGAACTAGATGGCACAAATGCCTACTTTGTGTCACACTTCCCCTCTGACAGCAGCACCTCCTCAGACACTTACTGGCCTCTCTCCTTCGCTGTCTATGAGAGGAACCTGCTCAAACATCTGGCTAAAAGCCTGCCTGAACATTCCTGCCACCTCCACTGCCTTCAGATCATCACTTTCCTACACAACAAACAGATGGGTCTAACTGGCAGGTGTGCTCTGACCAACTACCACCTGAAGACGACCCTGCTGCACCTGTTGTTGAGTAAGGGCTCGTCTAGCTGGGGCTCTGAGAGTCTGGAGCACAGGCTACGGGACATGCTAGGCTTCCTTCACAGGAGTCTTCAGGAGAAGAGACTCTGTCACGCTCTGGTTGGGAACAGCCAAGTTCCACCAGAAGTCCAGGTTCCGGAAACATTCCACAGAGCGGAACCCATCAATCTTTTCCGGCCACTGGTGTTACAGAGAGAGCTTTACGCTGACACGCTTCGGCATTTCCAGGAGATGCTCAGGAACGCTCCTGTTCTGATTCAGGAGTACACGCCTCTGTTGCAAAATGGCGACACTCACCACAGATTCAACTCAATGGCACAGTCTGAGTAATGGACTCTGTTTTAATGCACTGCAATGAGTGGAGGTATCCTTAATAACAACAATAATAATAACAATAATTAACAAATGTATGTTACAGCCTTAAGACATTTCTCTAGGCACTGAAAAGAGAGGTGAACAATGTTCCTTTGTTATTTTGAAATGGACTTTGTGGTTGGTGGTTTTATTTGATAGCAGGTTCTAAAAACACTCAAGGAAGTTACCAAAGTGTGTTCTTAGTAACAGTACTGTAACTGCTATTTCAATATGGCTGTTTCACAAGTGCAATTATATTTTACTGAATGAAGGTTTACAAAAACTGTTTTCCCCTCACAAAATTAGAGCAGTATATTTTGATATGAAGAATAAGTATTATTTTTGTATTCTAGAGAAGACCACATCATACTTTGTAGTATGTGTGTTTTTATGATGCAGTACTTGTCAGCAATTGCTGTTTGACATGAAGGAATATTAATTTTGTAAGCCGTGCAACAGTTTGAAAATACCAATTGAAGACTCCCTGTTACATGTCTTGGCTGTCATTCACCAAAAGATAAGAATGTCAGCAAAGGTATTCCGTTGAAATTCCTTTACAATGGGTACACGAGGAACATAAGATAATTTTAGAAATTCCTTTCAGCATGACAATCTTAGAAATGACACACAACATGTACACAGCAGATGTTGTAAGGTTGTGCTAACTAATTGAAATAAAAATTCCCCTCTGTTTAAGTTCAGTCTTAGGTTCAAGTATAATTAAATGGCAAATAGACAACGTATGGTTTGAGATAGTGGAATGCACTCGTAAAAATGTTATTTGTATGTATGTATGTATGTGTGTGTGTGTGTGTGTGTGTGTATGTATAGATGTATATACACATACATATAGATGTGTGTGTATATATGTATATACACATGCATATTTTGTAAGCCGAAATACACACATTTTATTTATTAAAATAAAATGTATATTTTGTATTACCTGTATCTCTCATACCCATTGTAACTTGCCTGTTTTACCACCGAATGTACTTTTAACAGCGTATGTTTTTTGCAGTAATTGTATTCATAAATGTTGAAGGACTATCTATTCCTTGTGTTGTGAGTAATGCCATTGATTTTTCTACACATTCTACACATTTTCCTACATAAAAGATAGGATTTGACAATGTGACAGGCAAGATAGTGGCATAACCAGTGTCAGTGCTCCACATTCTATTCACAGACTTGTCCAAGTACCGTATAGGTTTATGTCAGGACTGGTGGTGAACATAAGGTAATGCAGATGACTATCACACTATATCACTTCCAGATTTCAGGACAACAATATAAAAACACTAGAACTCTTTTACATAACAATATTTATATGCTTTGTAAATGTAAAAATAAATATCTGCCAGGTGTTGACAAAGCATGATAGAATTTAACTACAACAGACATGACTCACATAGTTCCATCAGTACTTCTGATCTAGCTAAACTAAATTATCATTGTTATGAGTTCATTGAACATCTGGTAATCAAACCATGTTCCATATACAGTGAAATGTAAACAAAGGAAAGGAGTACAGAAATGAACCTTCAGAAAAGTTTCCTATGAGATCAACAGCTGCACAACTAAGTTGACATGTACAACTGATGCCCTAATTACCATAGCAGGAATGTAAAATATATTGAAAATGGGAAAACTGGACGGTCAAGGGTGAACTGCCACTGTACCATGTATATACAGGCCATGGTCAAAATTGGGTTTCCCTCCAACATAGCTCCCTTGTAGGTCTCACTGGGGAACATGGTGGCTTTCACTGTAGGATCCACAAACGTCCACTTCTTGAGCTCAGTGGTACCATTCAGACAGCTTGGAATAAGAGATTACTTTTGAGTTTTGAAAATGAGATCTTGTCACTCGCAGTGCACTTTGGTTGAGCCAAACTATATAAATCACACAAGCAATAGGACCTTCTCATAATACCTGTGAGAGACACAATAAGAATGTGAATGATTATGTAAACTGATATTCATACACTAGGGCCAGTATTCACAAAGCGTTTCAGAGTAGGAGTATGACCACACAATCATATGATCAGGGGGGCCCAGGGCCCATATCCACAAAGCACCCCAAGAAGGGAAAATTGGTTGCAAGTTCTGAGAAGAGACATTTTACTCCTCCTCTTATGGGTAAAAAATAGATTTTTAGGGAACCTCATGAGCTGTCCTAACCAGTTCTGTTTTAATAGCAGGTGTCTTGATAATAGAAAAATGCATTGAGTCAGTGGTTTCTGCACCACACGCAATTGCTTTGGAGTTGTTAAAATGTTTTGATATTTTCATCCATAAATAATCTAGAAGTACATGCAACAGTATTTGCACTTTTGACTATGTCGATCATTTAATTACCTGCATCATGTTGTTTCAAGTTATCCCTTTGGAGCGCAACATCACATCGTAAAACATATATTTCTACAATTTGTAACGGTTGTCGTAGGTGGAAGAAGGTGAAGAGGACCAATGTGCAGCGTGTACATGGTAAATTTAATAAAGAAACTGAACACTAGAACAAAAGAAACAACAAAACAGTTCTGTCTGATGCAGACACACAAAGACAGAAAACCACTACCCATAGTAGGAAAACAGGCTGCCTAAGTATGGTTCTCAATTAGAGACAACGATAACCAGCTGCCTCTGATTGGGAACCATTCCAGGCCTAAACATAGAAACACAACACCTAGACATACAACATAGAATACCCACCCACATCACACCCTGACCAAACTAAAAATAGGAACACACAAAGCAATCTATCAGGCCGTGAAACAATTGTGCATGCCTAAAGTTGGGCAATTGAAGGCATCTAGGGCGTATGTTAACTTTGATTGTGTTCGATGGAAATAATAGACAGTTTCAAACGTATGCAATGTTGTATGCAACATTATCAGGAAGTGACTTAATCTTGATGCCTGTCAGCCAAAACGATTTAGAGTTGTAAAACTGGAGTGACGAGTGTGTTGATACAACGGTAATATTGTAAAAATTCCGCTTTAACAACCATCAGAATTGCTTTAAAAAAAGTTATTCATGCCAACATAGTCATCCATAATTAAGAATATGCAAAGTGATCATGTCAGGCAAAAATTATTTTAAACGTTTATACTAATGCTGATGGTTGTTAAAAGCGGAATTTTGACAATATCACCGTTATATCAACACACTCCTCATTCTCGTTCTACAACTTTAAATTGTTTTGGCACACAGGAATCAAGATCAAGTCACTTGCTGGTAATGTTGCATACAACATTGCACAAGCAGCCGCACAATGCATAATGCCAAGCGTCGGCTGGAGTGTTCTAAAGCTCGCTGCCATTGGAAACACATTTTCTGAACGGACGAATCTGGATTTGGCAGATGCCAGGAGAACTCTACTTGCCTGAATGCATAGTGACACATTTTTTATTTGTTGGAGGAGGAATAATGGTCTGGGGCTGTTTTTCATGGTTCGGGCTAGGCACCTTAGTTCTTCAGTGAAGTGACATCTTAATACTACAGCATAGAATGACATTCTAGAAGACGATACCGTGCTTCCAACTTTGTGGCAACAGTTTGGGTAATGCCCTTTCCTGTTTCAGCACGAATATTGTGCACTCTTAAAAGTGGCACACATAGGACTGTGGCGGTCATGAAATTTTGTCAGCTGGGGATTGTCAAGCAAATAACTGCCGGTCTCACGGTAGTTGACAGTTAATTAACAAACATATTTAGCATATCCAGGCTTCCACACAAGCTACTGATGCAGTCCTTTGGAACATCTACATTTTAAAAAGTCAAATAAACCCATGTGATATAGCCTACATCTTCACAATAAATCCATTATTTATTTTGGATAAGTCTAAAGAAACATGATATGAAGAAAATGTAGTCTATTTCAGAAGAACAGAATAGCATACTCTGAGTTGTCCTTATGTTAGGCCCTGATCTGGCTATGCCATTTGGCTGTGGGCTACGCTAGTTAATTTAGCAGACAAGATTGGCTTAGAATTCCGTGGCATTATTTTACAGTTTGAAAAATACAATAATAAAATAAAATAGAAAGGATAAATAAAATAGAAAGGATATTTTCTCCAAACGATTTGAGGGAGTGCGCACACTTACCTATTCTGTGTTAAGTTGTTAACATACTGTAGAAATACAATGCATTTGGAAAGTATTCAAATCCCTTGACTTTTTCCACATTTGGTTAAGTTATAGCCTTATTGTTTTTTCCCCTCATCAATCTACACACAATACCCAATAATGACAAAGCAAAAGCAGGTCGTAATTTTTTTTGCAAATGTATTAAAAATCGCAAAGTATTCAGACCCTTTACTCAGTACTTTGTTGAAGCACCTTTGGAAGCAACTACAGCCTCAAGCCTTCTTTGGTATTACACTACAAGCTTGGCACACTCGTATTTGAGGAATTTCTCCCATTCTTCTGTGCAGATCCTCTCAAGCTCTGTCAGGTTGGATGGGAAGCGTCGCTGCACAGTTATTTCAGGTCTTTCCAGAGATTGATCGGGTTCAAGGCTGGGCCACCCTAGTCTGAGGTCCTGAGCACTCTGGAGCAGGTTTTCATCAAGGATCACTCTGTACTTTGCTCCGTTCATCTTTCCCTAAATCCTGATTAGTCTTCCAGTCCCTGCCGCTGAAAAACATCCCTGAAGCATGATGCTGCCACCACCATGCTTCATCGTAGGGATGGTCCAAGGTTTCTTACAAACGTGACACTTGACATTCAGGCCAAAGAGTTTAATCTTGGTTTCATCAGACCAAAGCATCTTGTTTCTCATGGTCCTTTTGGTGCCTTTTGGCAAACTCCAACCAGGCTGTCATGTGCCTTTTACTGAAGAGTGTCTTCCATCTGGCCACTCTACCATAAAGGCCAGATTGGTGGAGTTGGTTTTAAACTTCTTCCATTTAAGAATGATGAAGGCCACTTTGTTCTTGGGACCCTCAATGCTGCAGAAATGTTTTGGTACTCTTTCCCAGATCTGTCCCTAGACACAATCTTGTCTTGGAGTTCTACGGACAATTTCTTCCACCTCATGGCTTGGTTTTTGCTCTGACTTGCACTGTCAACTGTGGGATTTTATATAGACAGGTGTGTGCTATTTCCAAATCATGTCCAATCAATTGAATTTCCCACAGGTGGACTCCAATCAAGTTGTAGAAACATCTCAAGGATGATCAATGGAAACAGGATACACCGGAGCTCAATTTCTCACTTTTGAGTCTCATAGGAAAGGGTCTGAATACTTATGTGAATAAGTTTATATATATATATATATATATATACAGTCATGGCCAAAAGTTTTGAGAATAACACAAATATACATTTTCACAAAGTTTGCTGCTTCAGTGTCTTTAGATATTTTTGTCGGATGTTACTATGGAATACTGAAGTATAATCATAAGCATTTCATAAGTGTCAAAGGCTTTTATTGACAATTACATGAAGTTGATGCAAAGAGTCAATATTTGCAGTGTTGACCCTTCTTTTTCAAGACCTCTGCAAATCCGCCCTGGCATGCTGCCAATTAACTTCTGGGCAACATCCTGACTGATGGCAGCCCATTCTTGCATAATCAATGCTTGGAGTTTGTCAGAATGTGTGGGTTTTTGTTTGTCCACTCGCCTCACACCTGCCTGCTGCCATTCCTGAGCAAGCTCTGTACTGGTGGTGCCCCGATCCCGCAGCTGAATCAACTTTAGGAGACGGTCCTGGCGCTTGCTGGACTTTTGTGGGTGCCCTGAAGCCTTCTTCATTCACAACAATTTAACCGCTCTCCTTGAAGTTCTTGATGATACGATAAATGTTTGATTTAGGTGCAATCTTACTGGCAGCAATATCCTTGCCTGTGAAGCCCTTTTTGTGCAAAGCAATGATGACGGCACGTGTTTCCTTGCAGGTAACCATGATTGACAAAGAAAGAACAATGAGTATATGCAAATTGCCATCATACAAACTGAGGCAGCAGACTTTGTGAAAATGAATATTTGTGTCATTCTCAAAGCTTTTGGCCATGACTGTGTGTGTATATATATAAATTGACAATTTCTTTTAAAAAATCTGTTTTCACTGTCATTATGGGTATTGTGTGTCGACTGATGAGGATTTGTGGAAAAAGGTATGGGGTCTGAATATGCTTAATTTAGTTGTTCTACAAACACTGGGCTATATGTTTTGATTTTGAATACATTGTAAGGCTGCAGCATGCGATTAATGATGATTTGAAAAAAGTTGCATGAGCTGTGCTTTGTTTTTTTGCACAGGCTGTACACACTTCATCAGTCTGTCATTCACAATTTGACAAGCACATGATAATGCCTCGACTTTCTCCTTTGTGTGTCCGTAATGCCTCCTAACAAAATCCATGCCTTTGCGCTGAATATAATAAATTACTATTCCCTTCTCCCTGAGTGCTGCACGCTCCGAAGCACCTCTCACTCACATGGTTCTCCATCATCTGATCGGGTGTTGTTAGGCCTACTTTCTCACGGGCTACAAGTGAAGACAGACACATCGGGGACTCAACTACGTGCGTCCTTATCCTATTCCGAGGTGCATATTGAAGATATTGGAATGTCTGTCCACATTTACAATTTTGTCAGCCAACATGATAAGTAGGCCTGACAAACAACAAAAGCACTAGCCTATGTCAATCCACTATCCTCCATAATACAAAAGTTGACCTATTCTATTCTGTGTGAGATAAAAATATTCCAAACATAGTCTGGGACAGTTATGGGAAGCTATAGATCCCAAATTAATACAACTACTAGCATCAAAAAAACAGTTTTACTCAATGAGGCTGACTCAACAGATCAGAACATTTAGCTTAAAATGTTGATAAACTATTAGGCTATTTCTTCACATTATAAATGCAGCAATGCACACACAGCAGTAGGCTATAAGTGTGAATGGTCCATTAGCGGGAAAACACCATTATCAAGTGACTGCAAATGCGATTACTCATGTAATGCTTTTATTATAAAGGTGCGTTTTTATTGTGAAAATGATCTTCCCCAAATTTGAAACTCAGGCACTGCTTATGTATGCCAGTTAGGCTGTACACCCCTTGTAAAGCGGATTAATGTGCTTATTTTTAAGAAGTTATTTTGCCACTTTAGTTGTAAACAAACCTTATCAAAACATATAGGCCTATGGGCGCTTGATAATGGTGTTTTCCCGCTAATGGACCATTACTCATGTAATGCTATATGATTCAAAATTGTTGCAAAAAAAAAAAAAGCATAGTTTCTTGCCTTACGCTGGGCATCATTCACAAGTAATAAAATATAATTCACAAGTGTTAGCCTAATATTGTTATTAGGGATGCACGATATATCAATAAGCATATCGGAATCGGACGATATTAGTTAAAAATGCCAACATTGGCATCGGCCCGATGTCTAGTTTAACGCCGATGTGCAAAACCGATGTCAAAGCTGACGTAAAAAACCTACAGTGCCTTGAACAAGTATTCATCCCCCTTGGCGTTTTTCCTATTTTGTTGCATTACAACCTGTAATTTAAATAGATTTTTATTTGGATTTCATATAATGGACATACACAAAATAGTCCAAATTGGTGAAGTGAAATTACTTGTTTAAAAAATGAAGCCTCTAAATAAGATCTGGTGCAAATAATTACCTTCAAAAGTCACACAATTAGTTAAATAAAGTCCATCTGTGTGCAATCTAAGTGTCACATGATCTGTCACATGATCTCAGTGCATATACACCTGTTCTGAAAGGCCCCAGAGTCTGCAACACCACCAAACAAACGGCACCATAAAGACCAAGGAGCTCTCCAAACAAGTCAGGGACAAAGTTGTGGAGAAGTACAGATCAGGGTTAGGTTATAATAACAAATCTGAAACTTTGAAGAATGAAGAATATGGCACCACAACAAACCTTTTTGTGCAAAGAAATGATGACGGCACGTGCCAAGAGAGGGCCGCCCACCAAAACTCATGGACAAGGCAAGGAGGGCATTAATCAGCGAGGCAACAAAGAGACCAAAGATAACCCTGAAGGAGCTGCAAAGCTCCACAGCGGAGATTGGAGTATCTGTACATTGGACCACTTTAAGCCGTACACTCCACCGAGCTGGGCTTTATGGAAGAGTGCCAGAAAAAAGACATTGCTTAATAAATAACAAAATAAGCAAACACATTTGGTGTGTTTAGGGAGACTCCCCAAATATATGGAAGAAGGTACTCTGGTCAGATGAGACTAATATTGAGCTTTTTGGCCATCATGGAAAATGCTATATCTGGTGCAAACCCAACACCTCTCATCACCCCGAGAATACCATCACCACAGTGAAACATGGTGGTGGCAGCATCATGCTGTTGGGATGTTTTTCATCGGCAGGGACTGGGAAACTGCTCAGAATTGAAGGAATGATGGGAATGAGGGAAACCTGTTTCAGTCTTCAAGAGATTTGAGATTGGGACGGAGGTTCACCTTCCATCAGGACAATGACCTTAAGCACACTGCTAAAGCAACACTCAAGTGGATTAAGGGGAAACATTTAAATGTCTTGGAATGGCCTAGGCAAAGCCCAGACCTCAATCCAATTGAGAATCTGTGGTATGACTTAAAGATTGCTGTACACCAGTGGAACCCATCCAACTTGAAGGAACTGGAGCAGTTTTGCCTTGAAGAATGGGCAGTGGCTAGATTTGCCAAGTTAATAGAGACATACCCCAAGAGACTTGCAGCTGTAATTGCTGCAAAGGTGGCTCTACAAAGTATTGACTTTGGGGGGGTGAATAATTATGCACCCTCAAGTGTATAGTTTTTTTTGTCTTATTTCTTGTATGTTTCACAATAAAAAATATGTTTCATCTTCAAATTTGTAGGCATGTTGTGTAAATCAAATGAACCCCCCCCCCCCCTCCCCCCCAAATTAATCTATTTTAATTCCAGGTTGTAAGACAACAAAATAGGAAAAATGCCAAGGGGTTGAATACTACGATGACGTAATGATGCCATGAAAAATATAGCTCTACACGTGCAACACAACAATCCTAACCTAGCCCACAATGTCTACTGTGTGGATCTAATTTTAAGTTTCAAAGGAAGATAACAAAAAGGCCATATGCCTTGTGCTGCTATTATTTCGCGAGGAGGAAAGAAAGTGACATCATTTAATACCACAAACCTAATTACTCATTTGAAAGTGCATGACCCCCAGACGTTCAGCAACTACTTAGAACAAAAGCAGAAAAAAATTAAGAGCACACTTGCAGCAACTGAACAAGTTCAAGTCGAGCAGTCATTTGAAAGAGTAAGAACATTTCAGCAAGACAACTCAAAGGCGAAATCCATTAAAGCCAAGACAATGAAATTGATTGCCCTTGACAATCAACGGTTCTCTGTCGTGGATGATGTTGGCTTTCGCCGACTGGTCAATGTTGATGATTGAATTACAGGAGAGTGAGACCAAATCATGGACGCTGGACAGAGTGGATTTCAGTTGTAACAAAAAGGCAGTTTATTGAGTCAAAAGATATCTTGTCCTGCAGTTTAACGTGCACGGACCTGATTCATATAGCTCAGAAGGAGTTAGCTGAAAAAGGGGCTTAGACAAAGGTTACATCAGTTTTTATACATGGAATAATGTAGGTAGCGTCTTGTCGTGTCGCCTTCTGAATGGTCCCGAAGGGTTGGAGGCGGACCTGCTCTAGCCAGAGCAGGAGCCCCATTGGTGCACAGCAGAGTCTTCTGCTCTGGGCACCCGACCAGTAGAGGGGGGATGAAGTGTGTGTGTTTATGCAAGAAGGTATTTGTGTGTCAGGGGATCGTGAGGTAGGGGGAACTGAGAGGGGCAGTTTTATGGCTGGGTGTGTGTGTTCGTGCGATGGAATGTCTGTGTGTGTCCTGGGGTCGTGAGATAAGAGAACTGAGAGGGGCAGTTTATGGTTGGGTATATGTGTTCGTTCCTGTTTGGGCAGGGATACGTGCAATGACTTGAGTCAAGCGGATAAGTTTGGCGCTGTATAATATATGAGCTATGTGTATATGACATCAAGCACCCCGACACACATCCATGAACTACTTGCTATGGACGTCACTGCTATTAGCTTGATAACTGACATTTAGACCAGCGATGTCAGCCCCATGAGCATGCTGAGTCTGACAGCACAGTGGGTCGACAAGGATTTCGTACTGAGGAAAGTCGTATTGCATGCTCAAGAATGTGCTGGCACCCATACCGCTGCTGCCATTTCAATGGCATTTGAGAACATGTTTGAAACTTGGAAACATGAACACACTCCTCGCTCCATTCGAACAACTGGCTCGAGAAATAAGCTCATCAACTGCTTCTGCAGCAGATGTAATACCCTCTGTCACGGCATTGAAATGCCTGCTCAACAAAACTTCCGACAGACCGTGAGGTTAAACTTGCAAAGGTATTCTAAAGAGGCTGTGAACAAGCGATTCGGTGGCATTCTCTCTGAGCCTCTTTACTGTGTCACCACTATGCTCGATGCTAGGTACAAGGACCGCTACTTCAATGCAGACAAGAAACAGGGTTTACGTGAAATGTTACAGACACAGCTGGACAAGTTGGAAACGGACACAGTGACAGTGCGCACCAAGGAAGAGAAACCAAGGACACACAGAGCTGAAACTTCACTACTTGACATGTATGACGAAATCCTGGTTGAGAATGAAACGACTGAGCAAATGAACAGCGAAACAGCCAGCAAGTAAGTGAAACAAATTGGTTTTGATTATGTTTTACTGGGAATGGGGACATAAGTAAATGCCAACAAAATAACTTATTGGTCAGTGTGTGTGTTTCAACTATTTAACTGTACTAGAGCGCTTAAAAGGCCTCTAAAATTTTAAATATTGGTCATCGTATCGGGTTTTCTGGCAAGAAAATATTGGATTTTGGTATCAGCTAAAAATGTAATATCGGTCCATCCCTAATTGTCCCCAATCAGACTATTCTTGATTTAATCTTGTCTTTACATACACTAAATAATATGTGTGAAATTTGTTTTGATTTAGAATGGATTGTTACGGAGTCTAGTTGATAGGTAATCGACTAGCTGGGCTGTTCCCTGGACCCCGTATGTAGGGACTACTACAATACTTGAACAAGGCTATTGAACTTCACATTTGTGTCTGTCTTTATTCATTTATCCAATATATCATACTGAAACATGGTATCAGAGGCTCAAAAACCATGTTTGTTATTTTTGTAGCTAAGTACAGTTTAGGCGCAGTTACGTTCCATATGTTAACATACACCGTTTCCTACTGCCAATGTTAGTCACACCACTGATCAACTCGTTGTTAGCTGGCTAGCTAGCATCACTACCTACCTCGATGGCTGAAGGCAAAGAGATCTCCTATTCCATAGCTATGGCAGTGAGCATTCCGCCACCAAATCCCGTGGTTCTCACAGGGGACTGGAATACTAATTGGGACAACTTCAGGGATGAATTTAAAGACTATGCACTAGCGACCGGTCTACAAGAGAAACCCAAAGAGGTCCAAGCGGCAACTCTGAGGAGCTTAATGGGGAGAGAATGCAGGTAAGGCAACTCTGAGGAGCTTAATGGGGAGAGAATGCAGGCATATTTACCGGCACAATCTCACCCTCACAGCACAACAACAGGGTGATGCAAAGGCCATACCGGATACATTAGGGAATTACTTCAAACCCGCCAGGAACGTAATTTACGAGTGGTTTGTTTTTGGAAGCTGCAAACAGGAAGAGGGTGAGTCAGGACAACTTCGTAACCCATTTGAGAGAAAGATCAGCTACTTGTGAATGCGGGGGATTAAAAGATGAATTGATTCGTGACAAAATAGTACTGGGAATTCCAAATGAGAACACGAGCCGGAGGCGACTACTAAGAGAGATAGGCTTAACATTAGTAACTGCCATTGAAATGTGCCGCACTGCCGAAGTCACTGACATGAGAATGAGAGCAATGGAAATTGAAACCACACGCACAAGGCAAAGTGCAGTGCTCTGCCAACGGAAAACCTGCATTGCTTGTGGAACTAATTATTCCTTTGCAAAAGTGTCTCAAAAGCAAAAAATGGGTGAGTGAGGGCAAGATTCACTATTTTTTAAGGTACACTTAAAAAATTGGATGAGAGCTTCCCTCCAGTCCAGTGTGCTCCTCGCAATGTGCCCATTGCAATGAAACTGGATGTGAAGGCCCAGCTGGACAAGTATGAGGCCGATGGCCACATGACATCTGTGACTGAACCAACTGACTGGATCAGCAATATGGTCGTAGTGAAAAAAAACTGAGAAGCTGAGGGTCTGCATCGACCCAAAGCATCTGAACCAAGCACCAAGCTCCCACTACATCGTGCTGACACTGAAGGACTTCCTCTACAAGCTACCCAAGGCCAGGATTTTCAACTTGGTGGACGCCCGAGATGCATTCCTTCCATGCAAGCTGGATGAAGAAAGCAGCTTCATGACTACCTTCTGGACCTCCTGGGGTCGGAAACGCTGACTCAAGCTCCCGTTTGGTGTCTCAGTGGTGCCTGAGGTACACCAACGTAAGCAGCACAAGTTATTGGCTGGGCTCAAGGGAATTGAACCCATCGCTGATGAGGTGCTGATTGTTGGCTGTGGTGACACAGATAAAAAAGCAGAACGTGACCACAATGTGAAGCTCCTGGCACTGAGGGAGCGCTGCAGATCAGTTAACTTCTTCGGGGTAGCCCCCCCTTCTTCTCAATTTCTGCCTGAAAACATACCCTAATCTAACTGCCTGTAGCTCAGGCCCAAAAGCAAGGTTATGCATATTATTTTCACGACTTCTGCCGAAGTTGGTCCCTCTCCTTGTTCGGGTGGTGTTCGGCGGTCGACGTCACCGGTTTTCTAGTCACCACCGATCCATGTTTCATTTTCGATTTGTTTTGTCTTCATTATACACACCTGGTTTCCATTCCATAATCATTGTTCCCTATTTAACCCTCTGGTTTCCACCTTGGTTTTGTGCGTGTTTGTTATTGTCAAGTTGTCTCGTTTTGGGAATATTGTTTTTGAGTAAAGTAACGGTTATTACTCATCTCTGTGTCCTGTGCCTGACTCCGCCTTACCCGTTTCACATAGACATATGACAATTCTTGGTATCGTTTGAAAGGAAACACTCTGAATGTTATGGAAATGTGAATTGAATGTAGGAGAATATAACACAATAGATCTGGTAGAAGATAACACAAGGAAAAATTATTTTATTATTTATTTTATTATTGTTGCATCATCTTTCAAATTTATAACAACAGCCAAACATTCAGATAGGATGCTGGGGATAATTTCAATGAAGAACATAAGAAGACAACAATAGTTGAGCAAAGTGTCAGACAGATAACTTCCGGAATGAGCAAGCTACATGACATTGAGCATGAAGTCACCCAGGTGTCCCACACACATGTGTACCTAAGTGGCCGAATTGGTACAGTGATACATTTGGAAGCAAATAACTATATACAAAATACATAAATGCTATTCTAACACACCCCCTAAAATAACAAATAAAAATAAAGAATAACAAGGGTAACTATTTACACACTTTCAATTTACAATATTGTGAAGACCCTCAGTCCTCTACACAATATTGTGCTGCTGATGCCATGGCCCATAGCAGTCTCTTTCTGCTGTAAAGCAGAGGGTTACTGAACAAGTGGTGCAGGTGATGGGTCATTTCCTGTGACAAAGCGCACAACGATAACCTCCCTACTGTGCCCTTTTTGCCCTGTGGCACATTCATGCCTGCAGAGATGAATCTGGGCAGGTGAACACCACTGGTTGGAGCAGAAGGGACAGAGGTAGAGGGGACAGAAGGTGCTACAGTGGACTTGCTGTAGCTAGCAAGCTCCTGGATGAGCAGCTCTCTGAAGGCTAGCTGTGAGATGGGGGGCTGTCCACAGCTCTTAGCCATTTCCTTCTGGAGCATGAAGGCATTCACCACAGCAATGTCGATGAAATGATAAAACAATGTCTTGTACCATTTCATTGTCTTGTGGAGAACATTGTAGTAGCCTATCAGCGCGTCTGACAGGTCCACACCTCCCATGCCCTTGTTGTAGTCCTTTACAGCAGCTGGAATGGGGACATTTTTTGTGGTCCATGCCCCAGTAGCGACCTACACGCCTGACGATGTGATCGCCACTGAAGGACTTGTGGATAGTTGTGCACATGACCACCTCTCTGGTATCCATTCACTTTACAAAGAGCAGGCCATCTTCACGAATCCATCACATGGTACCCCGATCAGCCCGCATGTCGTTCACCTATGTTTTTGGAAAGCCCACTCTGTTGGTCCGAATGGTGCTACAAGCCCACACAACCTGCTTCCTCAGGTCTGTAAACAGGGTAGGGCTTGTGTAGAAGCTGTACACAAATAGTTTGTAGCCCTTCCCCAGCAGTTGAAAATCCAATAACTCCATAATGAGTAAGTCCTTTACTGGTAGCAAAACTGTTTACCCTTCATAAACAAAAAAAATGTAAGTGTAGGCACACACAGTATCAGCCAAAACAAACAGTTTGTAACCCCATTTTGTTGGTTTGTTACGCATGTATTGTTTGAGGCCAATTCTGGCCTTTGAGGCTACCATCCTCTCATCTATGTATCAACATCAAAATCTGTTTTTCGGTCAACCAGAGGATTGCAATGAAACCAACCATGACTGGATAAACATATGTTTAGTGTGTGTAATTACATCAAATGTTTCATCAAAAGTTGAATGAGACGGAATTCACGACACAAGCGGTTTACAAATGTTTCGTGTTAGGCTATAAAAATGGATTTTATCAAACAAAATGAACATTCACTGTATCGCTGGGATACTTGGCATTGCCACCAGAGGAATATCTTTAAAGGTAAGCAATTTATTTTATTGCTATTTCTGACTTTCGTGACGCAAATGCTTGGTTGGAAAATGCTAGTAATACTTTTGTGTGCTGGGCGCTGTCCTCAGATAATCGCATAGTATGCTTTCGCCATAAAGCCTTTTTGAAATCTGACAAAGCGGCTGGATTAAGAAGAAGTTAAGCTTTTAAATGATGTAAGACACATGTATTTACATGAATGTTTAATATTACAAATGGTGTATTTAGACTTTTAGCACTCTGCAATTTCACCGGATGTTGGCCAGGTGGGACGCTACCGTCCCACCTGCCCATAAATTAAGCTACGCCTTGGCCTGAAGAAGCTGCAGTTCAAGGTGAAAGACGTCCACTTCCATGGCCACATTCTCTCGGTCAAAGGCCTGAAGCCAGACACAGACAAAGTCAGAGCGATCCTCGTTATGTCAAATCTGTCTGATGCAAATGGAGTGCAGCGTCTCATCAGCTTTGCAAACTATCTTGCAAAGGTCATGCCACACCTATCAGCAGTCTGTGAGCCTCTGCGCTGGTTGCTGGACAAAGACACACCATGGCACTGGCTAACCAAACATGAGGCCATAGTGCAGGAGATGAAATCTTTGGCTTCATCCATGCCAGTTTTGCGGGACTCCAGCCAAAGTGAACTTGGATGCTGCCTTATGCAGGAATCAAATCAAACTGTATTTGTCACGTGCGCCGAATACAACAAGTGTAGACCTTAGCGTGAAATGCTTACATACAAGCCCTTAACCAACAGTGCAGTTCAAGAAGAGTTAAGGAAATATTTACCAAATAAACTACAGTAAAAAACTATTAAAAGTAACACAATAAAATAACAAGAACATGGATATATACAGGAAGGCCAGCCCATTGGGTTCGCTTTGAGATCGCTCACCCCCACCTAACATGCACAAATTGAGAAAGAGTGCCTCAGCATAGTCTTCTCATAGTCTTCTCCTGCCAGTGCTTCCATCACTACTTACAGTGCCTTGCGAAAGTATTCGGCCCCCTTGAACTTTGCGACCTTTTGCCACATTTCAGGCTTCAAACATAAAGATATAAAACTGTATTTTTTTGTGAAGAATCAACAACAAGTGGGACACAATCATGAAGTGGAACGACATTTATTGGATATTTCAAACTTTTTTAACAAATCAAAAACTGAAAAATTGGGCGTGCAAAATTATTCAGCCCCCTTAAGTTAATACTTTGTAGCGCCACCTTTTGCTGCGATTACAGCTGTAAGTCGCTTGGGGTATGTCTCTATCAGTTTTGCACATCGAGAGACTGAAATTTCTTCCCATTCCTCCTTGCAAAACAGCTTGAGCTCAGTGAGGTTGGATGGAGAGCATTTGTGAACAGCAGTTTTCAGTTCTTTCCACAGATTCTCGATTGGATTCAGGTCTGGACTTTGACTTGGCCATTCTAACACCTGGATATGTTTATTTTTGAACCATTCCATTGTAGATTTTGCTTTATGTTTTGGATCATTGTCTTGTTGGAAGACAAATCTCCGTCCCAGTCTCAGGTCTTTTGCAGACTCCATCAGGTTTTCTTCCAGAATGGTCCTGTATTTGGCTCCATCCATCTTCCCATCAATTTTAACCGTCTTCCCTGTCCCTGCTGAAGAAAAGCAGGCCCAAACCATGATGCTGCCACCACCATGTTTGACAGTGGGGATGGTGTGTTCAGCTGTGTTGCTTTTACGCCAAACATAACGTTTTGCATTGTTGCCAAAAAGTTCAATTTTGGTTTCATCTGACCAGAGCACCTTCTTCCACATGTTTGGTGTGTCTCCCAGGTGGCTTGTGGCAAACTTTAAACAAAACTTTTTATGGATATCTTTAAGAAATGGCTTTCTTCTTGCCACTCTTCCATAAAGGCCAGATTTGTGCAATATACGACTGATTGTTGTCCTATGGACAGAGTCTCCCACCTCAGCTGTAGATCTCTGCAGTTCATCCAGAGTGATCATGGGCCTCTTGGCTGCATCTCTGATCAGTCTTCTCCTTGTATGAGCTGAAAGTTTAGAGGGACGGCCAGGTCTTGGTAGATTTGCAGTGGTCTGATACTCCTTCCATTTCAATATTATCGCTTGCACAGTGCTCCTTGGGATGTTTAAAGCTTGGGAAATCTTTTTGTATCCAAATCCGACTTTAAACTTCTTCACAACAGTATCTCGGACCTGCCTGGTGTGTTCCTTGTTCTTCATGATGCTCTCTGCGCTTTTAACGGACCTCTGAGACTATCACAGTGCAGGTGCATTTATACGGAGACTTGATTACACACAGGTGGATTGTATTTATCATCATTAGTCATTTAGGTCAACATTGGATCATTCAGAGATCCTCACTTAACTTCTGGAGAGAGTTTGCTGCACTGAAAGTAAAGGGGCTGAATAATTTTGCACGCCCAATTTTTCAGTTTTTGATTTGTTAAAAAAGTTTGAAATATCCAGTAAATGTCGTTCCACTTCATGATTGTGTCCCACTTGTTGTTGATTCTTCACAAAAAAATACAGTTTTATATCTTTATGTTTGAAGCCTGAAATGTGGCAAAAGGTCGCAAAGTTCAAGGGGGCCGAATACTTTCGCAAGGCACTGTATATGGCCGAGAGCTGGTCACCAATGAAACGGACCACAAACCATTCATTGCCATATTCAGTAAACCTCTCCTCAACGCGCTCAAGAGGCTTCAAAGCATGCTCATAACTATGCAAAACTACAGCCTGAAGATTGTCTACAAGAAAAGGCCAGAGATGTACATCAGCGACACACATGAGCAGGGCAACAGCACAATATACAGGCAGAGGCACTGCCTATCAGCAGCATGCCATCTGTTCGCTACAGCAGGAACAACAATATGTTCAACAGAGCATTCAAGCAGACTACTTAAACGTAACAGTCACTGAAGTCCATGGCTCTCACATGTTGGCCATACCTGAAAGAGGAGACACCTTTCACAGTGAGAGAATACTGGATCTTTCGAGATGAGATCAGCGTGCAAAATGGCATCTTGTTCAGAGGTCAGAATGTCATTATTCCCAAATCACTAAGTCCAGAGATGCTTACTCGCATACACTCGAGTCACGTTGGAGGTGACGCATGCTACTGCCAGGCACGTGAAACATTATACTGACCAAAAATGCAAGCAGAAATTAAAGACTTTGTCAGCAGCCACATGATGTCACACGAACTGCCCACAAGGGCTTGGCAAATCATCAGCATGGACTTATTCAGCCACAGACAAAAGCACTATCTTCTCATTTTTGAGCACTACACTGACTTTTGAGAAATTGAATGGCTCCCTGACTTGTCTGCAGAGACAGTCATAAAGTGCTTCAAGGCGCAGTTTGCAAGGTAAGGCCAGCCTGACAAGGTCATCACGGACAATGGCCCACTGCACAGTTCAAGCGTTTCGCCTCAGAATGGGAGTTTGACCATGTGACCTCCACACCCAAAGGCAAATGCCAAGGCAGTGTCAGCTGTCAAGATTGCAAAAAACCTGTGACAGAGGGCCTTGCGTGACAGCAACGACCCCTGGAAAGCCATCTTACAGTGGGGGAATACACCCACCGAAACATGGACAGAAGCCCAGTGCAACGCCTGCTGTCCAGACCTCTGAAGACTACCATCCCCGTAGCTAACAAGCTAATTGAGCCATGCGTCATGGTTGGGGTCACGGACAAACTGTGGCACAGAAAGCAGCTCACTAAGTGCTTCTACGACTGGACAGCTGGAGACTTACCAGAGCTGGAGGTGGGTGAAACAATAAGGATGAAACCACTGCCGGGAGACCACCCAGGACTTTGGAGTCTGGATACATGCCTACAGAGTGTTGCACCACATTCTTACCTGGTGGCTCCCTCTATCGTCGCAATCGGGTGGATCTGCACATAGCAGAGCAGACAACTAACCTAGAACACGCCATTCATGCACCTAGATGAGTTGGATCTCAGTCCAGGCCTAAAGGCAAGGGGCACAGAATTGAGACATGAGCCAACTGAAGGTGAGGCTTCTAGCCCACCAAGCTCTCCAGCTCGCGGCCCTAATCCTACCCCTGTCAGAGCCCATACTTACTCACGGGTGGGTCAACTGTGTAAGCCACCGGACAGGCTTACTCTGTAAGCAAGAGACTGTGGTAACTTGTCTTCTGTTTATATAAAAATATAACATGTAAAAACAAAGAGGAAAATGACAACTGAAGTAAATAGAAAATGTAATGCTTTTTCAATTGTTAATAAGAACTTAATGTTGTTCTGTTATGTTTGCATTTCTATTGAAAAGGATGATGTTACGGAGTCTAGTAGATAGGTAATTGATAGCTGTGCTATTCCCTAGACCCCGTATGTAGGGACATGTACAATGCTTGAACTCAACATTTGTGTCTGTCTTTATTATTTTGACCTAACATATCATACTTTAACATGGACCATTGTCATGCACCTGTCTCAAAACAGGGGCAGGGGAAAAAAAGACATGTCATCCATGCACTTAAATAGCAAATGGAGGTTCATTGTTTAATGCCAGCCAGGTAGGCTATACTCCTGCTGTAAAGAGAAGCAATTTGCTTAATATTAGGAGTTGAGAGTTGAGAAATGGGAGAGTTGAGAAATGAATATTGTAAGCCTTTAGAAAGCTGATGGAATCCTCCTCTTTTTAATAGAGGCCACCACTCTGTTTTCTCACACAATTGCATAGACTATAGAAATGTTGCACAACATGAGCTCATGGGCTCTCATGAAGTGTTAGATTAGATTTTCGAAGACATTTGCATTGACGTCAGAGTGATTAGAGGGACAACAGAGTGCTGAGTACCAGGCAGTTAGCGTGTTTGGTAAGCTACTAATGACCATCATTAGCATCAGAGCTTGAATAAGACTAATTACCGTGACTAAACGGTCAAGTGGAATTTGACTGCCTTCATGACTCATAACTGCTGATGTGACGGTAATATGGTTATCGTAACAGCCCTTGGCAAACACTCATTTGTTTTAGTCTCTATTTGCTAGAAACAAAATTATGTTGTTTGCCAAGGGCTGTTGTTTGTAAAGTGAGGTAATATCAGCATAACTTGCCCATTGGAAGATAATGTGGTATAAAATCAGGATAGAGTCCGTGAGGTATCTAATCAGACACTCATTTGCTCTGTGTTGAAACTCAGAGACCACAAGATGGCTTTCTCTTGTCCAACTATGAGGTAAGTGATATCTCTCTAGCACACTCTCTCTCTCTCTCTCTATCTCTCTCTCGTGACTGAAATTAGTCCTTGGTTCACCATCCAGGTCTTAAATATCTCTCTTAGGTATTGTTCATGAAAAAAATGTATACAATTAAAATGTTGTCTTTTTTTAACCAGAATGGCTCAGACCTCCTTGAAAATTAGGCTGCAGGGTTTGGAATGCCACTTCACCTGGAAGCTGGACTACAGCAGATCTAAACTTCAAAGCCTCAGAGAAACAATGATAGATATCAGCAACAGAGAGGGGGTTCAATATTCCTGGGAGGGTTATCTGTACAACTTCCTGGCTTACCTACACCAGGCTCTGGGCTTCACAGAGGACGCTCTTCATTGCCTGAAGAAGGCTGAAGAGGCCATTCGCCAAAGCAGCCAAGATGGCGTGGAGCTAAGTCTGGTGGTCCACTATGGGAACCTGGCTTGGGTACACTATCACCAAGGGGAGCTAACAGAGAGCCAGACCTATGTGGAGAAGGTGGGGAGACTATTGCGGGACAACCCCTCGCCCTGCCCAGGTGTAGTGTGGGGAGAAAGGGCCTGGACTTTGAATAAGTTTGATGTAAGCAAGAGGAAGGCAGCGGTATATTGCTTCCGGATGGCCTTAAAAGAGGACCCTGAGAACAAGGTGCTGCGCTGTGGCTACGCCATGGCGTTTAATAAATCTGTTGATAGGAAAAACATTACCCCGAAGCTGCGATCTGAGATGTTGGAGCACCTACGGATTGCTAAAGAATTGGATCCAGAAGATTTGTACATCACAGTGATGTACCTGCAGAGGCTTGCAGAGAGTGGCCAGGTTGAGGAAGCATGTAAACTTGCAAAGGAAGTGATAGAGAAGCCTTTGGACAGCTTTGGTGGATTTGGAATCTTGCTAGATTTTTTCAAAGATTACATCTCTCATGATTCAAGCATTGACCTGGCAAGAAGGACCCTGGAGAGACACCCTGATTCACGCCAGCTAAAAAGGCATCTTGGGAAGTGTTACAAATGGAAGATTTTCTCTCCGGAAGAGAAAAGGAACCCAATGAGGCATATTCTGATTGAAAATGCAGTCAACCTTTATGAAGAGGTGGTCACACTCTACCCAAAATCCCTTGCTGTAAAACTGGAACTGACTGCCATGTACAAAGAATCTGGCAGACTTGATAGAGCAGATAAGATATTTGAGGACCTGCTTCTTGAAATAGAAGGAATGGAACCACAGGATTTACAAAAATTCTACAACTGGTATGCCCAGTATTTGTTTTATGCCAAACAAGATGCTTCCAGGTCAATTGATATCCACAAGAAGGCAGTAGAGATTATGCTACCCACTGGCCAACGTGACAGCAGTGTTCGTGTTTTGTTGTCCATTGTCCATAACGGAGGAGACAGAGCTGAGGAAATTGTTGACTTTCTGGATGGACTTGATAGAGATGGTCAGCCAGTTCTAGACCTTTTTTTACAATAAAGGCTTGAATTAACCAGAACTGCCTGCCGACTAAGTCAACTTTGCATCACCTGTTTATGATTGATTAATGTGGAAAATATATTCACTATACCACTAGGACAAATCTAGGACAAGATTTTATTCAGTAACAATTGAATACTTTAGTATTAAAAATGTCTGCGCTTAATTTGGCTACAGGGATTTATTTGCATGATCAACAATACTAAAACTAGAAAGTAAAAATTCAAGGCTGATTGTAAATCCTATAAATATGTAGGCCTAACATGACAAACATCTGTCTCAAATCCACAGTTTCAATTGTATCTGTAAAGGTTTGCTGCACACTAATGTAGTGTAGACAAACTAATATTTTGTTCTTCAATATTGCATTAGAGACTAGAGAGGCCCTGTTAGCCTTACAGACTGTCTATCCAGATAGGATCTTATTGCTTTAAAAAAAAAAAAAAAATGCGGACCTGGCACAATAGATTCTGTTTCAGGTAAATGTATTTAATGTCTAATATTGTACTGTCTAATATCTTGTAAATTCTTGTGAAAATAAAGGTATTCTGTTCTATTCTATTAAGAGATAATTAATTAAAGAAATACAGTAACAGCAAACAACAAGTCATTTTATAATTATAAACCACTATCCCAGTAGGTTACTAAAATGTCTTAATGCATAGCTGTGGATATCCAGTTGAAATTGTACGACTACATACATTGACTATCATCAGCTATGGTCTGAGTTTGATTGGTTATAAGGTCATGGATACGGCACAAGGTCAGGGTCAGCGTACACAGTCAGAGACAGAGAAGACCACAATATAGCACAGAATGTTTCAATGGGAAGCAATGGGGGAATGAAGGGTGACAAGTATCAATAGACGTTACAATACATCCATCACCTTCTCTGAAGTTGTTCCTGAAATCACAGTATCATTGCTGCTGTGAAAGATTGGTCAATCTATTGCCAGTACTGTGCAGTATTTCCAAAATCCTTAATGTACATGACATTATTGAAGTACACATTACACGACACACCCATTGAGCTCCTTGACTTTGTACAGTAGGCTACCCCTTTAGTTTTAGTCAGACAACACTACTTCCCTTGCAATGGTTTGACAAAAAACATGATTTTATCTGTGTAAGTAGCCACCTACTAATATAAGAAAGACAACGCATCACTTCGCCAATGTCTCATGCATCACCAGTTCAGTATCCATAAATTTGCCCATGTCTCTATTTTAGTCATTGATTAACTGACATACAGAAGGCTGAAATACAGGCTCAGAGTTTTTCCTGGTCTGGTCAAGTAGTCAGGTAAAACTCTTGGCCTTAAACATTCTAATTTCAAGAATATGTGAACCCTGGGGTCGTTTATTTACATTATGTCCTGTACTCTTGGATCATTTATCTTCTTTCTCTATTTGGTTATCTCTCCCCTAAACTAATGTAGCAGGCCTAACAGAAACGCCTGAAACTAGATTCCCCCAATATGCTGGTCTTGACAAAAATAAAATAAAACTTGCAGGGTTCTCTTCTGCACTGTTCAACCAATCCAGTAAATGTGGACGAGTTAAAATGGAGTGTCGCATTGTTAACGTCCAAAAGCGGATTCAACCTCACAGGCTCTCTTTCCATTTCTCCTGAAAACGGGAACATCTGTTTAGGGGACTCGGCAGAAGCACAGATTATCCATTATATTTACAGAGAGAAATATTAATGGCATCTTTTTCTAGGCACGTTCACTCCGGCATGGCTTGTTGGACAAAGCCTGTGTGGAAACGAATGGTGTTTTTGGATAAACTCTGAAAATGAGGTCTGTAGTAAACACAGGTTTAGGAGATCTTATGCGTTTTGTTCTATGAGATAATCTATCAGCTAACTTCCCTTTGTGAATGTTAAGGCATTTATATGATTTAAAAAGCACATAAAGGCTTCATAATTCATAAAGGTCATGTTAACTGACATAATCTCAAAGAACAAAACGTAAAAGAACTCCTAAACTTGTGTTAACCTCAGTGTAATGTTCGTCATCTTCCTCTGATGAGGAGTAAGATAGATCGGACCAATTTGCAGCGTGGTAAGTGTCCATTTTAATGAGTAAAAACTGACCAGGGCAGTAGCCACCTACTGACAGGCGGGAGACTCCGGCAGCGCTGGAGTGAAGGACAACTCCGGCAGCCCCGGACAAGCGGGAGACTCCGGCAGCCCCGGACAAGCGGGAGACTCCGGCAGCGCCGGACAGGCGGGAGATTCCGGCAGCGCCGGACAGGCGGCAGACTCCGGCAGCGCCGGACAGGCGGGAGACTCCGGCAGCGCCGGAGTGATGGGCGATTCCGGCAGCGTCGGAGTGATGGGCGATTCCGGCAGCTCCGGAGTGATGGGCGATTCCGGCAGCTCCTGGCTGAGTGACGGCTCTGGCAGCTCCTGGCTGACTGACGGCTCTGGCAGCTCCTGGCTGACTGACGGCTCTGGCAGCTCCTGGCTGACTGACGGCTCTGGACGGACTGGCAGCTCCTGGCTGACTGACGGCTCTGGGCGGACTGGCGGCTCTGGCAGCTCAGGACGGACTGGCGGCTCTGGCAGCTCAGGACGGACTGGCGGCTCTGGCAGCTCAGGACGGACGGGAGACTCTGGCAGCTCAGGACGGACGGGATACTCTGGCAGCGCTGGAGAGGAGGAAGGCTCTGACAGCACTGGACAGGCAGGAGCACCTGTAGGGAGAAGACGGAGAGACAGCCTGGTGCGGGAGGCTGCCACCGGAGGGCTGGTACGTGGAGGTGGCACCAGATAGACCGGACCGCGAAAGCACACAGGAGGTCTTGAGCACCGAGCCTGCCCAACCTTACCTGGTTGAATGCTCCCCGTAGCCAGACCAGTGCGGCGAGGTGAAATACTCCAGATATAACAGACTGACCCTAGCCCTCCGACACATAAACTACTGCAGCATAAATACTGGAGGCTGAGACAGGAGGGGTCAGGAGACACTGTGGCCCCATCCGATGATACCCCCGGACAGGGCCAAACAGGCAGGATATAACCACACAAACTTTGCCATAGCACAGCCCACACACCACTAGAGGGATATCTTCAACCACCAACTTACCATCCTGAGACAAGGCTGAGTATAGCCCACAAAGACCTCCGCCACGGCACAACCCAAGGGGGGACGCCAACCCAGACAGGAAGACCATGTCAGTGACTCAACACACTCAAGTGACGCACCCCTCCTAGGGACGGCATGGAAGAGCACCAGTAAACCAGTGACTCAGCCCCTGTAATAGGGTTAGAGGCAGAGAATCCCAGTGGAGAGAGGGGAACCGGCCAGGCAGAGTTAGCAAGGGCGGTTTGTTGCTCCTGTACCTTTCCGTTCACCTTCATACTCCTGGGCCAGACTACACTCAATCATAGGACCTACTGAAGAGATGACTCTTCAATAAAAACTTAAAGGTTGAGACCGAGTCTGCGTCTCTCACATGGGTAGGCAGACCATTCCATAAAAATGGAACTCTATAGGAGAATGCCCTGCCTCCAGCTGTTTGCTTAGAAATTCTAGGGACAATTAGGAGGCCTGCATCTTGTGACTGTAGCATACGTGTAGGTATGTTCGGCAGGACCAAATCGGAAAGATAGGTAGGAGCAAGCACATATAATGCTTTGTGGGTTAGCAGTAAAACCTTGAAATCAGCCCTTGCCTTAACAGGAAGCCAGTGTCGGGAGGCTAGCACTGGAGTAATATGATCAAATTTTGTGGTTCTAGTCAGGATTCTAGCAGCCATATTTAGCATTAACTGAAGTTTATTTAGTGCTTTATCCGGGTAGGCAGAAAGTAGAGCATTGCAGTAGTCTAACCTAGAAGTAACAAAAGCATGGATTAATTTTTCTGCATCATTTTTGGACAGAACATTTCTGATTTTTGCAATGTTACGTAGTTGGAAAAAAGCTGTCCTTGAAACAGTCTTGATATGTTCATCAAAAGAGAGATCAGGGTCCAGAGTAATGCCGAGGTTCTTCACAGTTTTATTTGAGATGACTGTACAACCATCAAGATTATTTGTCAGATTCAACAGAAGATCTCTTTGTTTCTTGGGACCTAGAACAAGCATCTCTGTTTTGTCTGAGTTTAAAAGTAGAAAGTTTGCAGCCATCCACTTCCTTATGTCTGAAACAGAGGCTTCCAGCAAGGGCAATTTTGGGGCTCCACCATGTTTCATTGAAATGTCAAAAACAGCTGTGTGTCATCCGCATAACAGTGAAAGTTAACATTATGTTTTCGAATGATATCCCCAAGAGGTAAAGTATATCGTGAAAACAATAGTGGTCCTAAAACGGAACCTTGAGGAACACCAAAATGTACAGTTGATTTGTCAGAGGACAAACCATCCACAGAGACAAACTGATATCTTTCTGACAGATAAGATCTAAACCAGGCCAGAACTTGTCCGTGTAAACCAATTTGGGTTTCCAATCTCTCCAAAATAATGTGGTGATCGATAGTATCAAAAGCAGCGCTAAGGTCTTGGAGCACGAGGACAGATGCAGAGCTTCGGTCTGACGCCATTAAAAGGTAATTTACCACCTTCACAAATGCAGTCTCAGTGCTATGATGAGGTCTAAAACCAGACTGAAGCAATTTGTATACATTGTTTGTCTTCAGGAAGGCAGTGAGTTGCCGCGCAACAGATTTTTAAATTTGTTTTGAGAGGAATGGGAGATTCGATATAGGCCAATTGTTTTTTATATTTTGTGGGTTTTTCAAGAGAGGCTTTATTACTGCCACTTCTAGTGAGTTTGGTACACATCCAGGGGATAGAGAGCCGTTTATTATGTTCAACATAGGAGGGCCAACACAGGAAGCAGCTCTTTCAGTAATTTAGTTGGAATAGGGTCCAGTATGCAGCTTGAAGGTTTAGAGGCCATGATTATTTTCATCATTGTGTCAAGAGATATAGTACTAAAACACTTGAGTGTCTCTCTTGATCCTAGGTCTTGGCAGAGTTGTGCAGACTCAGGACAACTGAGCTTTTGAGGAATATGCAGATTTAAAGAGGAGTCCGTAATTTGCTTTCTATTGATCATGATCTTTTCCTCAAAGAAGTTCATGAATTTATTACTGCTGAAGTGAAAGCAATCCTCTCTTGGGGAATGCTGCTTTTTAATTAGCTTTGCGACAGTATCAAAAATAAATGTAGGATTGTTCTTATTTTCCTCAATTAAGTTGGAAAAATAGGATGATCGAGCAGCAGTGAGGGCTCTTCGGTACTGCACGGTACTGTCTTTCCAAGCTGGTCAGAAGACTTCCAGTTTGGTGTGGCGCCATTTCGTTCCAATTTTCTGGAAGCTTGCTTCAGAGCTTAGATGTTTTCTGTAGGGGTGCGACTGCATAAAGGGTTTTGCGCAAGGTTAAATTGAGTTCCTCAGTTTGGTGGTTAACTGATGTTTGTCCTCTGACGCCCTTGGGTAGGCAGAGGGAGTCTGGAAGGGCATCAAGGAATCTTTGGGTTGTCTGAGAATTTATAGCACCGACTTTTGATGATCCTTGGTTGGAGTCTGAGCAGATTATTTGTTGTGATTGCAAATGTAATAAAATCGTGGTCCGATAGTCTAGGATTATGTGGAAAAACATTAAGATCCACAACATTTATTCCATGGGACAAAACTAGGTCCAGAGTATGACTGTGGCAGTGAGTAGGTCCGGAGACATGTTGGACAAAACCCACTGAGTCGATGATGGCTCCGAAAGCCTTTTGGAGTGGGTCTGTGGACTTTTCCATGTGAATATTAAAGACACCAAAAATTACTATATTATCTGCTATGACTACAAGGTCCGACAGGAGTTTAGGGAACTCAGTGAGGAACCCTGTATATGGCCCAGGAGGCCTGTAAATAGTTGCTATAAAAAGTAATTGAGTAGGCTGCATAGATTTCATGACTG
Organism: Oncorhynchus clarkii lewisi; assembly: GCF_045791955.1. Taxonomy (NCBI): domain Eukaryota; kingdom Metazoa; phylum Chordata; class Actinopteri; order Salmoniformes; family Salmonidae; genus Oncorhynchus; species Oncorhynchus clarkii. Next base: position 71,953,838 of record NC_092147.1, read on the forward strand.
GAAGCTCAAAAGACGAAAACATTTTTTTTGTAGATTGAAATTTGCTATCGTAAATGTCAGCAACACCTCCGCCTTTGCGGGATGCGCGGGGGATATGTTCACTAGTGTAACCAGGAGGTGAGGCCACATTTAACAAATTCATCAGGCTTAAGCCATGTTTCAGTCATGCTAATCACATCAAGATTATGATCAGTGATTAGTTCATTGACTATAACTGCCATGGAAGTGAGGGATCTAACATTAAGTAGCCCTATTTTGAGATGTGAGGTGTCACAATCTCTTTCAATAATGGCAGGAATGGAGGAGATCTTTATTCTAGTGAGATTGCTAAGGCGAACACCACCATGTTTAGTTTTGCCCAACCTAGGTCGAGGCATAGACACGGTCTCAATGGGGATAGCTGAGCTGACTACACTGACTGTGCTAGTGGTAGACTCCACTAAGCTGGCAGGCTGGCTGGCTAACAGCCTGCTGCCTGGCCTGCACCCTATTTCATTGTGGAGCAAGGGGAGTTAGAGCCCTGTCTATGTTCGTAGATAAGATGAGAGCACCCCTCCAGCTAGGATGGAGTCCGTCACTCATCAACAGGCCAGGCTTGGTCCTGTTTGTGGGTGAGTCCCAGAAAGAGGGCCAATTATCTACAAATTCTATATTTTGGGAGGGGCAGAAAACCGTTTCAACCAGCAATTGAGTTGTGAGACTCTGCTGTAGAGCTCATCACTCCCCCTAACTGGGAGGGGTCCAGAGACAATTACTCGATGCAGACACATCTTTCTAGCTGATTTACACGCTGAAGCTATGTTGCGCTTGGTGACCTATACTCTCTACACTCACCAGTTTTAGCTTTAGGTAGCACCATCTTCAGATTAGCCTTAACGTCAGTTGCCCTGCCCAGTGGTAAACAGTGTATGATCGCTGGATGATTTGTTTTAAGTCTAATACTGCGGGTAATGGAGTCGCCAATGACTAGGGTTTTCAATTTATCAGAGCTAAGGGTGGGAGGCTTCGGCGTCTCAGACCCCGTAACGGGAGGAGAAGAGACCAGAGAAGGCTCGGCCTTTGACTCCGACTCGCTGCTTAATGGGGAGAATGGGTTGAACGTTTCTGTAGGCTGAATGAGCGACACAGGTTGAGCATTCCTACAGCATTTCCCTCCAGAAGCCATGAGAAAGTTGTCCGGCTAAGGGGACCGTGCGAGGGGATTTATACTACTATCTGTACTTACTGGTGGCACAGACGCTGTTTCATCCTTTCCTACACTGAAATTACCCTTGCCTAACGATTGCGTCTGAAGCTGGGCTTGCAGCACAGCTATCCTCGCCGTAAGGCGATCTTTCTCCTGTTTATTATGAGTACAGTGACTGCAATTAGAAGGCATCATGTTACTGTTACTACTTAGCTTCGGCTGGTGGAGGTCCTGGCGAACCCTGTCCAGATAAAGTGTCCGGAGTGAAAAAGTTGAATGAAAAAAAGTTGGGTGAGGGAAAAACAAAAAAATATACACGGTAATTAAAATGTAAAAATCGTAAAGTTGTCAGGTAGCAAAGTAAGGTTAGCAACAAACGCAAAAAAAAAAAAAATTGAGTGAGGGAAAAACTACAAATATAAACGGTAATTAAAAGTAAAAATCATTGTTAGGTAGCAAAGTAAGGTTAGCAACAAAACGCACAGCAGCACGTAAACAAGTCTGCAAGTTGTGACCGGAAATAAGAGATTACATTTATGTGAGTTTTGAAAATGAGACTAATGAGTCCTTGTCACTCGCAGTGGACTTTGGTTGAGCCAAACTATATAAATCACACAAGCAATAGGACCATCTCATAAACCATGTGAGAGACGCAATAAGAATGTGAAGGACTTTGTAGACTGCTATTCATACACTAGGGCCAGTATTCACAAAGCATTTCAGAGAACGAGTACGATCACACGATCCTATGATCAGGGGGACCAGGGCCTGTCAGACAGCTGGGAATAAGAGATGAAATTTATACTGAACAAAAATATAAAGGCTACAATTTAAAAAAAAATTATGATGGGGAGGAGACAGGTTCAAGAAGGATTTTCAATTCAGACATGGATTGTGTATGTGTGCTATTCAGAGGGTGAATGGGCAAGACAAAATATTGAATTGCCTCTGAACAGGGTATTGTAGTAGGTGGCAGGCGCCCCTGTTTGTGTCCAAAACTGCAACGCTTTCTTCCTTTACAGACTCCATAAACTTATGACTGTTTCCAAAATATTAATTTTGTGTATGGCTTCCTAGAAACAAGGGGTGGCTCAACTAACCTTTTGGGACAATTTATCCCACCCTCCCTTAACTTAAACAAAGATCCTTATAATCCAGTGACAGTGAGTTTGCAGAATTTCAAGAGTACTAGGCTACATACAGTAATCACATCTTGATCATGGTGACTTAAATAGGTCCAAACGAGACTTGGCCCAATGGCTCCGGGTCATCTATAAGTCTAGGTAAAGCTCTGCCTTATCTCAGCTCACTGGTCACGATATCAACACCCACCCGTAGCACGCGCTCCAGCAGGTATATCTCACTGGTCATCCCCAAAGCCAACACCTCATTTGGCCGCCTTTCCTTCCAGTTGCCAATGACTGGAACGAATTGCAAAAGTCGCTGAAGCTGGAGACTTATATTTCCCTCACTAACATTAAACATCAGCTATCTGAGCAGCTAACCGATCGCTGCAGCTGTACATAGCCCATCTGTAAATAGCCCACCCAATCTACCTACCTCATCCCCATATTGTTTTTATTTACTTTTCTGCTCTTTTGCACACCAGTATTTCTACTTGCACATCATCATCTGCTGTTTATCACTCCAGTGTTAATTTGCTAAACTGTAATTACTTCACTACTATGGCCTATTTATTGCCTTACCTCCTCATGTCATTTGCACACACTGTATATAGACTTTTTTTTTTTCTATTGTGTAATTGACTCTACGCTTGTTTATTCCATGTGTAACTCTGTGTTGTTGTTGTGTCGCACAGCTTTGCTTTATCTTGGCCAGGTCACAGTTGTAAATGAGAACTTGTTCTCAACTAGCTTAACTGGTTAAATAAAAGGTGAAAATATATATTTTTTAAAAAGTGACAATGTTATGAAGTTGAACGTATGAGCTATGACAGAATGTGTAACGATCGTCGTTGGTGGAAGGAGAGGAGGAGCGTGGTAAGTGTTCTTCATACTTTATTTAACTGAACGCACAAAACAAAATAACAAAGTGAAATGAAAGAAACGAAACAGTTCTGTAAGGTGACATACACTAAACAGAAAACAAACACCCACAACCAAAATGGGGAAAACAGGCTACTTAAGTATGATTCTCAATCAGAGACAACGAACGACACCTGCCTCTGATTGAGAACCATACTAAGCCAAAAACATAGAAATATAACATAGAAAAAAGAACATAGACTACCCACCCCAACTCACGCCCTGACCAACCTAACACAAAGACATAAAAAAGGAACTAAGGTCAGAATGTGACAGAATGTTTAAAATGAAAATAAAAAGTTAGTGTATTTTTTTTGTCCAAAATAACTACCAGACATTCTATTCATATATTTAAAACCTTTATTTAACTAGGCAAGTCAGTTAAGAACAAATTCTTATTTACAATGACAGCCTACCAGGGAACAGTGGGTTAATTGCCTTGTTATGGGGCAGAACGACAGATTTTTTACTTTGTCAGCTCAAGGATTCGATCCAGCAACCTTCGGTTAATGGCCCGACACTCTAATCACTACGCTACCTGTCGCCACAATTGACACATATAATGAGGCAAGGACAAGGTAGAAAATACAGCTGGAGGAAATACAGCTTAAGAACTATAGCTAGCTATGGGCCCGAACCAACACATTACATAACCCTTGTGTGGTGTTCATGTTTTTGTTATTCACCCAATGTTCGCGGGTCTGATGGACCCACAACATTATTCTGTTTTTAAAACAATACAGCGATAACAATTTACTTAAAAATATTTAATACTTAAATGTTGACTTATATCAATTATAAGCAATATAGACAGCATACATGGTTAATATTTGCCATTTACCTCTGCTAGATCACATTTATCAAGAAAAGCTCTATTCATAAAATAAAAAGATTATGGTAGGAAAATAAGTATTTGGTCAATAACAAAAGTTTATCTCAATACTTTGTACTCTTTGTTGGCAATGACAGAGGTCAAACGTTTTCTGTAAGTCTTCATAAGGTTTTCACACACTGTTGCTGGTATTTTGGCCCATTCCTCCATGCAGATCTCCTCTAGAGCAGTGATGTTTTGGGGCTGTTGCTGGGCAACACGGACTTTGATGAAAATTACAGGCCTCTCTCATATTTTTAAGTAGGAGAACATGCACAATTGGTAACTGACTAAATACTTTTTTGCCCCACTGTACAGTATTTTAGGGAAATTATAAAATGAGCCCCATTGAACACAAATTAAGGCCGGTCTATACACCACATGAGGGACAGAGTTTTACTGTGTGTGTGTTTCAAAGCATTTCTTGCACTTGATGCATTTGTACTGTGTCTTTCTGTCCTTCTTCGGTCCACACCTGGCAGCGCTTCTTCTTGTTGCTACCGGCTGCAATCTAGTATGATGAAAACACTTAGTTCAGGAATTTTACGAACATCTCACTCACTCACTCAGTCACATATATAGCTGCAGCAGGCCAAGGTAGGAGAGTCAGACACACGCACATGCAACATCACTCACACTTACTTGTGTGAATTGTCGGTTCTGTGGGTCATGCGGCTGGGGCAGCAGCATCCTCCTCCTGAATCCTCTTCACGATGGATTCGTCAAGGTGACAAACACGTTGTACGCCAAAATGTCCAAGTGGCCAGCGTAGGGTTCTTCTTTTGCAGCTGTAGCCAGTCACCAGCTTATCTAAAAATTGTCCACCGCTCCTTTCATGGCATTGTAATAATTCATTATGATTTCTGTTTTTTTCTGGTCATCCCTATTCAGCGTACTCATGAGTACCACATTTTTGCCTTTCTTTGGCACGTAGGACACTAGGGACGTATCGGTCGTTAACACAAACTTAGAGGAATTGATAGGCCTGTGCCGTGTATTCAACAGCTGAGGTGGGAGCTCTGGCTGGGGTAGAGTGTGGGAAAATACTGCATTTTTTACAATGTTTCGAAATAATGTATTGTAATACCATTGTGCAAGTTCCCGCAAGATATTGTGTAGTTTCACACACTACAAAGGGTAAAGAGTATGAGAAAAGCGGGAGACAGGCAGACTGGCAGCGAGACAGACAGGTGCTTGGTGTTATGTTGAAACAGCCAGCCCAGGGAGGAGGAAGACACACACTTTTCCACACTTTTATTACCCTCGGGTCCAGGAAGACCTGAACACCACATATGTAATATAAATGTATAGGGGGGTTCACAGTGTGCACTCAATGAAAATGTGTTATTTTACATGTTCTTCACAGAAAATTAGCCAAGGCCAGTGAGTCTTAGATTGAAAAAATAATTAATTGTATAATTTTTAATTTAGTAAACATTGAAAATGGGTCCCACAGGCCCGAACACCACACAAGGGTTACATAGATTTTAGAAGTTGTCTTTCTTACCTTTGGCAAAAGAAATTCAGAGGCCATGGAAGATGAGCAGTTGTGGTTACTCCGAGTCTCTAAGTGACAAATGAACACGTTGCACACTTGTATAGAAACATTACAATGCAAACACTCCTTGTGCACATGTTTTGTCAGATTAAATTAATACCAAGGTAACACTATTTTCTTTACCAAAGTCACAGATAGAACAAGGAGCTAGTTATAGTGTTAGTTATTATAAATATATTTGGCAATGTTACGTTCTCCTCTTTGTTTTGACCGTGTTTCCGAGGTCTGTGGATTTAACACAGAGTTACTGTCTTAACAAGAGTATGGACAAATATGTTTTTTTTGTGGTATGGTCAAAGATTTGTTTATTTTATTTATTTATAAAAACATGTTTTTTTACAAAAAGTATAAACTGGGTGGTTTGAGCCCTGAATACTGCTTGGCTGACATACAATGGGTATGACACCACTTTTCTTTTTACTGCTCTAATTACGTTGGTAACCAGTTTCAAATAGTAATAAGGCACCTCAGGGGTTTGTGGTATATGGCCAATATAAGAGCTGTATCCAGGCGTTGAGTCGTGACTAAGAACAGCCCATAGCCACGGTATTTTGGTAATTTTATTTTCTTTTGTCTTTTTTTAAATTCATAATGCAGATTACATTGCTACATCAACTTACATTGCTACATCAAACAAAAAGAACGCAAGTATTAACCAGAAAATACTAAAACACAAAAAATATCAATGAAATAATAAAAAAATAAACAATTATAGTGCACTTGTAATCCCTCTGAAACAATATCATTATAATGATTCAGGAACATTTTATTCCTGTTGTTATTCACTGGGGTTAATCTTTTAAGAAGATAGTTAAATTCAATCAAAAATATGTGTAATTTTGGTATAGAATTTGGGGATTTTTGTTTGTGTATAAAGTATTTGGCAACAAGAATAAAAAAAAATCACAATCATTTCAGTGGTCTTGTTATCATTGCAATAGCAACATATTATATCCTTCATGTCAAAAACATGGGTAGTGTTCATAAAGGTAAATAAGTATTCTGCAAGCTTTTCCCAAAATTCTGACACAAATTTACATTCAAAGAACAAGTGGTCAAATATTTGTATGTATTTTACTTTCCTGGGTGTGACGGATTTAGAAATCAACAAATGGTTCAAACGCATGTAGGGGGAGGGTGTGGAAGGGAAATTGTAGTTGTCAAGACAACAAACCAAACATTTGCTCCTGTGTTACATGCTAGCTGTTAGTTGTCTTGCACAGCTCAGTTTATTCAGTACATTTCCAGAAATGGATGTATTGGGAAATTTAGAAGTCAGGTAAGTTAAAATGCATTGGTTTGTTCGTTTGGTGATACGTGGTGTATCTTAGTTCATCTAAAATTATGTGTGTTAGCGAAATGGTAAGATAGCAAACTATATAAATGATGTATCTATATTCACGTTAACGTTACAGTAACTATAATGCACTCTTAGAAAAAATGGTTCTTCGTCTGTGTGTTCTGTTTCTTAGGTGGGCTCAGGGTTTGACAAGCCAAAATGTTGAATTTGTTGACAAGAAAACAGCCTGCTACATTTGTGGGAATTACATCGTTTTCCTGAATATAGAGACGAAAATTAGAAGTGTGATGCAGTGTCCTGGTCGGGGTATTGGTGCCTTCACAGCAAATGGACATTGCAGGACACTTGCATTCTCCAACCATAAACTAAATCCCTCCATATTTGTGTACAACTACCCTGAACTTATTCTGAAGAATGAACTGAAGGGTAAGTCTTTATCTGAAACACTGACATTATTAACATGATTAAAGAGTTATATACATTGCATTAGCTATTCAAATACTTCCTCCAGTTAGCAATATTACTAAAGTGTTTTCTCATTTACAGGAACAGCCCATGTAGACTACACATCTCTGGCACTAAGTGATGCTGGTCCTTATTTGGCCTGCTGCTCATCAATACCAGACCACACCATAACAGTATGGTAACTGAAACCACTCCACTTAATATCCTCCTTCCACATTCATTTAAATGACCTCTGTTTTGTACACTCACTATTTGTGGTAATACCAATGCTTTTTTGTAGGAACTGGGAAACTGGGAATCCAATTTGTAACCAACCACAAGCTGGAAAAGATATCACCTCTTTGGTGTTTAACCCAATGAACTGGCTCCAGATTTGCTCTTTGAGTGCATCATCATCCCTTACAGTTTGGACCATTGAGAAGAGTGACAGCTTTCATATAATGAAACCAGGGTAATTGAGGTTAATTGTAACTACATAAATGTTGCTGGTTATTTCAATAATCACAATTGATACCTACAATACATGTTATCCATGTCTTCACTATAAATTACATTTCATGGGTACATTTCATGTGTTATTAATGTATTATTCATTACATTGTCAATTGTCAGTGTGATAGATCTCCCTGCGACTGATGGCTGTCTGGTTGAGAGGGAGATTAACCCCTCTCATGTCCCCACTGGAATACTCACCTACTTCGGACCTCAGATGCCCAACTCAGCAATCGCAGGGCTTGCAGAAGACAAGGCAGAAACCTTTGTGGTACTGTCTTTTTAACACCTCTCAACTGCAGGAATTAATTGCACAGGTTTTGTCTCACTCTGTAGTGAGTAGCTTGTGTAAAAAAAATATTCAAAAATGTGCAATTGTACTCTTCTCAATCTCAAAACAAGTTCACTATCCCTGTTTTGAAAGCCCAAAGAGCGCATCAAGACCAGGCTAAGACCTAGCACCATCTGCTGGACAGCCTCATCAGAGCTCTATGTGGGCTGTCAGGAAGGCCACCTGCTACATGTTGACCCAGACTCTCTGGCTGTCTCTGTCCTCTTCAACCCCTCAGGTACACCCTGCTGTCTCATAGCGTTCTTTACTCTGGCCTAGGGGACCTGCTGTGCACTGGCTCTCACTCCAGATGAGTATCAGTCAGACACTCATATTGAGGTTCATGGGGAACAAAAATGTACTGACAGTCACCAATTTTAGAAACATTGCCGAAAAGAATCTACTTGGTTAGAAAAATTGTGCACTGACATATCACGTCAATGATCACAATTGTATGTGTAGTGTTATATTGCATGTTCATATCAATATGAGTGTGTGCTTGTATGTGTGCTTACTATACTATTGTTCAGCTGCAGATGACATTCCTGGGTTCCAGCAGGGTAGCTTCCAGAGCTTAGCACTGCACAAGGATGGACTATTTGTGTCAGGAAAGGTAACAAACTGCTCTTCACATTGATAGGAGGATAGATCCATGATGATATCCAGCGAATTCAGCAGTATGAAGTCTGGGTCTTAGAGTTCAACTTACCCAGATGCTTTCCCATTTGGTCTGTTAATCCACCTATTTAGAGCCAACAACAACATATTCCAGATTCATATTGTTTAAAATAGGCTTTTCTATTCTACAGGAGAATGTGCTACGCTGCTTAAAAATTAAGGGGAACCAAGTGGAGGTTACACAAACTTGGACATTGGAGGAACCAGCCACAACCATAATATATTCGCCAGACTATGAAACACTGCTCTTAGCTTCCAGTACAGTGAGTGCATACATTGTACTGTATTATGGATACATATTTTTATTATTTCTAGGCTCTTGTTATAGTATGCTTTTTCTTTTTTCCAGGGGTGCATCTACAGGTATAAACGATCCCAGTGCGAGAAGGTGGTGAAAGTCCTGGACGTTCTCAGTGGAGACTTTGTGGCAGCAGCTTCACTGTATACTGATAATAACTTATGTGTGGTAAGAGATCATTGATGTCATGTTTAACTGATGTAAATGTTTTGTAATGGATCCTCATTCATAATGATGTTGGCGTTTCTGTCCTCGTTACAGTCAGTGAGGGACTCGGGAGAGTTGCAGCTGTGGTCTCTAGATGCTGGCTTCTGCATCGGCTCTATATCTCTTCAAGTAAAGGTTAATAGTCATTAAATTACAATAGTATTAGGGCAGCTATGCTAAATAATACAGTAAGTAGGCATAGTCAATTGTGAATTGTGCTTGTTACAGTATTTAAGTGAAAGTCTCATGTAAACTTCATGGACAATAGAACAATAATAAAAATAAAAAAAATAAATCAACTACTATTGTGTCTAGGTGACCAGTTTGGCCTGCTGTCCGATTGCTCAATACGTTGCCGTGGGAACAGTGTCGGGGCATGTCCTGTTCATTGAGCTGACCAGGGAGCAGCAGCCTCGTCTGGTGCACAGGGTTCACCTCTACTACACTCCTGTGGACCACCTACTGCAAGTATCTCCAATGGGTTTACTGTTGTTATTTGCGTTTTGGTTGTTCTTATTGTAAAATGAGCCTTTTAAAGTTATCAATGTTCAATAGTAATATAGGATTTCATATTGTTTTTGGTTTACAGTTTTGATCAAGGAGGAAACTTCCTTATCACTGGTGCCTCGGATGCAAATATATATGTGTTGAATGCAAGGGCTTCCAGAGTATTTGAGGTAATCGGATACACAGGTACATTAATGCTCCACAAAAGTCCATATATGTTTCTCCTGGTATTTCTTTAACTCATTTCAACCCATTATGTTTGATTAAAGCAGTGTTGTTCTCTCCAGGTGCTAAAGGAGCCATCGTGTCCCTGTCTACCCAGTACAGCCGGGACATTAAGCAGGTCAAACTGCTGGCTCTGTGTGCTGGAGAGAAGGACATAGGCCGAGGGGAGGGAAGTCTGCTTACACTGCTCACTCTGCCTGTGCAGGAGCTTACGGGTACTGACTGGGCTGTGTGTGTGTGTGTGTGTGTGTGTGTGTGTCCACAGAAAGAAGCTGTTGTTAATCATCCTGCCTGACTTTGGGTCTGTTCCATTTTATTTCACATCTGTCTCTGTTTAATTCCTGTATTGACATGCTGGAACTGAGATAGAATGGAATTTGTGTACTGCTGTTGCTTTGCAGGGGCAGGAGTGTGTGCAGACCTGAGAGGATGTCTTTCCAATAATGTCCTACAGCGGTGCACATATGAGGTCCCTCACGCACTCAGCTCCTCTGCCCTGGGAGCCAATAAGATCTTTGGCTACTGCCAAAAGAGGAAAGCTCTCCAGAGATTCCAGCTACCTGAGGTAAGGTCCCATGCATTACCAGTCTGACTTATGTTTAAAACCCCCAAAATCTTATATCTAACATCTGAAAATTTGTTGATGATGGGTGGTTTGCTGTTTAGTTTTTATTTGGTCATGACGTATGACCAAATTTGACACAATACCAATAACATTTGCATAAACACAACACAATACACGTGACCACTGTGCCATCCATGTCTGTCTCCTAGAGCACAGAAAGGTCCTCTGACCAGGACGTGGTCCAGTTGACCCCAGAGAAGGAGGTGGAGGGTCACCCTATGGGCCCCGCCTCCATCCTCCTGTCGCCCCACCAGTCTTGGCTGGCCTCAGTGGGCCAAGACGGACTGCTGCGCATCCGGGAGATCTCCAGTCTGGTACGACCTTGTTTCACTTCAGGCTTTGCATGTTACATTGAACATAACATGCAGCTTTATAGAGCTCATTTGAAATATGCTGAAGAAAAAAAACAGTATTGCATTATAAATGTAGTATTGTTCTTAAAAGAGTGAATCTCAAAAGAGGAAATCTGTGAGAACAAAATATTGATGAAAACACATTATCTTTGTGTTATGACCACTCGTAATGCTATTAACCTGAGTATGTTGTCATTGTCATGTACAGGACCGGTATGTTCAGATGCAGTGTCACTCGTGTTGGCTGGGAGGGGTGAGGACAGTGTCCTTTACCTCAGACAGTCAGACAATGATCACTACAGGCCTGAAAGACGGCTCTATGGTCTGTACAAGACTAAGGTAAGTCAACGGGGACAAGTCTGAAGGCAATGCAGCGTTGAACACCAGAGAGCACTGTAGTTCATGTAGATGTGGAATTTCAAAGATTATTAGATCATTCTAAAACATTTCACAATTTCTACTATAACAAGGAGAACCTTTCTCTCATTATAATGCATTGGACTACTTTTATTTGTAAGACATTGTATTCTGTCTATGTATTTTTCTGTTTTCCATGAAGACTGAAAATGGCAGGTGTTGGCAAAGCGAATGCAGCTACACAGTACAGCCAGTCTATAGCCAAATACCAGGAGAGTGTGATAACATCAGAGAACCCTATTCTCAGTAGGATGGCTGACTGGGACCCAGAGGCCCTGTCCCCTCCTGGGTCAGCAGATCTACACAGAGAAGAGGTAGCCAAGGTTACCATTCACATCACAGGAAGTTGCTGGCACCTTAATTGGGGAGAACAGGCTGGTGGTAATAACTGGAGCGGAGTTAGTGGAATGGTGTTAAATACATCAAACACATGGTTTCCAGGTGTTTGATGCCATTCTATTTGCACCCTTCCGGACATTATTATGAGTCATTCTTCCCACAGCAGCCTCCTGTGATTCATATAGATTTTACATCCTCCATCTTAACTTACGCCTCACTGCGCCAGCTAAATACATCCTAGTTGACGCTATTCACACAGGGTTTGTCCTTTGCATCAGTGTAATGAAGATCATTTCAGATCCATCAAATCTTATGGAGTCAGATATGTGATGTTTCATATTTACACATGAAATGTAGTTAATTTGTTTGTCCTCACCTCCTGTCTTTAGGCCAATGATAAGCGACAGATAGTTGATGTGACGGAACAGGATGAGAGCTCCACCAACCTGCCCTCAGCCACAGCCTCAGACTCCACCTGGCTGGACAACAAGCTGGAAGCGGTCAGTAACACTGCTGATGTCACTTCAGCACAAGAGCTTTAGTCCGTCATTGTAGGCCGTCATTGTCAAGAAGAATTTGTTCTTAACTGACTTGCATATTTAAATATAGATTTGGTACTCAGTTTCACTCCAGTACTGATGGGAGAAATATTGATGTTGCCCGTGACAAATACTTCAATACCTGATTCACAAAACAGTTGTGTTGCTGTTGGCACATTCTTCCTGGGTGAAAAGATCAGGCGCAGGTTGGGAGAAAGGCAGATAAACATTTCAGAGATTGTAGATAACACTGAACTGATATCAAAGCTGTGGCATTCATTGTGTTGTGGGTTTTCACATTGTAGATCACAGTTAGATAACACGAAACAGCCATAGTTGGGTAACGTTCAGCCACTGTGCCATTACCTGCTTTATTATTTGTGTGGTGATGTGTTTGATTCCATTCAAGTCCCATCATGTTGAGTATAGAAGAATTTAGTAGGGTGTAATGTTATAGCTGATGTATTGTGAAATATATGACAACAGTTCTGGTGAAAGTCAGTGTTGAAAGATATGCTGGCAAAACAATGTACTGTTTTTCAGGTAGTCCAGATAAATGTATCCACTGACGTGCTTTGAGTATGGGGATACAAAACAGAACAACAAATTGTCATCAGACAATACACACATCCTGCTACTACCATTATACTGTCCACAGGTTATCAATGAGGAGATCCAGCAGTTTTCACAGACAAAGAAAAGCCTGAGGAAAAATGTCAAACAATTGCGTGACACAGTAAGCAGAGCTCTAATCCTCTTTTTATTTACTTTGCTTAATGAATCATGCGTGAGTGTAAAATTAGACACAATATCATCAAAATGCTAATGGCTAATGTGACCATGTCGTCGGCCCCAGATCCAGGCAATGATGCGTGAGAACGAGACGCTGCCTGACATGGAGAAGCTGGAGCAGCAGGAGTTCAACCTGGATGTAGATGAGCAAAAGAGACTGCAAGCCGAGGGGGAGCAGGAGGTCACCAGGGTAAAACACACACACACACACACACACACACACACACACACACACACACACACACACACACACACGTGATAGTATTCTTATTGACTCCCTTACAGGTCCGAAATGAGATTGAGTTGGAGAACCTAGCCAAGTGCTACCTGCGTGACGTCCTTAAGAGAGAATGCTGGGATTCCATGAAGGTCAAAGGGCAAGCTATCAAGGTAAGTTGAGAGTCACAACCAAAATGGAGTTGGTTTTCAAAGTTGCAGCAACAGATATGTTTTGAGACTGTGTGTTTTGTTGGCTTTACCTTAGGCCTTCCACACTGAACACGAGGTGAAGAACTACCCCATGAAGGAGCGGACACAGCAGGAGCTGGATGAACTTCATAGAGTGGAGAGTATGAGAAAGATTGAACGGGCTGACAGTAATGTGAGTTAGAATGTGCTGTATGTCCCTTTAGTCACAGTGCAATTGCTAGAGATTTTAATTTTATACACCTTCATTGGCAAGAGTGCCAAACGATATGTTTTTTTTGTTTTACATGCCACTCATCCTCTTCCAAAACACTCTAGCTCCAGCAGGAGATTCTAGAGAAGAAGACCAAGACCACGACGGAAGAAGAGGAGGAGGAGGAAGGCCGTGAGATGGAGAGTGCTTCCCTCACAGGTAGCCTCAGTGCCCAGTATGGAGGCTCAAACCCCTACCTCTACAATCAGTTCAACCTGCATATCAGAGAGCAGAAGATCAACCAGATCACTTTGCTACAGGTAAACAAACAGTTTGACAATATGTACTAGGATTTTAATAACCAATGTATACATATTCAGCATTTAAAGGGCAATTCCACCACTTTTCAACCTCTTATTCATTATCTCCATCACGATAACAACAGTGTCTACATATGCGAACACAGCACATTTCTATGATCTGTGGTTGAAATGATAAAAAAATCCATGAGTTGCGAAACCTGTAACAAGTTGTTTTTGCCAAAGACAGGGTATTTTCTTGCTCCTCATGTCACGGTGAATCTCAGTGTTTGAAAATCATTTAATATATTTTTTACTACAAAACATAAACACACCGTTTTCACATATGTAGACACTGGTATTGTGCTTGAGATAATGAATATGAGGTTGAAAAGTGGTGGAATTGCCCTTTAATGATTAAAGTATTAGTGTTTAGCATTTAATAACCAAATTGAGTTTAGCTAAGTATTTCACCTAATTGCCTATAACAGCCTCCTTCTCCATTTGACTTCTCACCTTCACTCACACACTAGGATGTCATCTACAAAGTGAAGACAGCCTTTAACACAGACTTTAAGGGGGTGCACAAGCAGAAGGAGCAGGAGATCAACCGAGTGAAAGATAAGAATTGTCGCATCATGGAGATCATGTCAGAGCTGGACCACAAGATGAAGCTGTGGGAGCCCAGTCTGTCTGACAACGAGCGGCCAGAGAGGGCACTGTCTGTGGAGGACTCTGAGGTTAGACTTGAAGCTGTTTTTTTTGTTATTGACCTACTTTAATGGTTTAGATTTCCACCAAAACACAAGTTACTGCACATCAAATGATAATTTATGACTTATGACTCCGTCTCCAGATTCATTTTGAAAAGTACCTCACCCCAGAGCAGAGAAAAAAAGAGGAGGAGAAGAAGAAAGAGGAGGAACAAAGACGGCAGACGGCCAAGGTACCTTCCTACCTTTCCCATCTCCAACTTATTAAATGTTTACTCTTAGGGGTCATTCTAACAGCCGATAAACCATTACTAACCCAAGCAAGGTCTTAATCACTAACCGATAAATTGTGAAAACTGAGCTGTTTTCTTAGTAAAAATACAGTGTGAATTGATGTTATTGGCTTGGGTACCCATTGAAACAGACATTCTGGTTCTCCTTTTCCTTAGAGTGACAATATCAGAGAGCGAGCTCTAGATGAAATGATGGGTGGAGTACTCGAGCTAAAAAAAGAGGACATCTTGAGAGTGGTATGGTGGTGGTCAAAAAATGAAAAATCTGAAATATGGATATGAATTTAATATCCAATATTAATTAACATTTAATACATCTACCGTTAACATGATAAACATTTATTAAACGTGATTGTCCTGAAGAAAAGTATTTGAATGACAGAATGGGTTTGAATGTATTTTCTGACCCTGTACTTTTCTACATGCAGGAGGTGCCTCAGCCTGAGTTCATTGTATCCAAACCGGACATTCAGTGGACAGAGGAAGAGAAAAAGATCTATAAAGAGTATGAGAAGAAAGCCAAAGAACTGAGCGAGGAACAGGAGAAGTACAGAAAGGTGTGATTTTTGTGTGAAAACATCTGCTTTTCAATGTTGTATTCAAAAGAAATACACCATCATAATAGGACCCAGACTTGATTTACTACACAAGTTCAGTTGCCATTGTCTTGTTCCAGACTCTGGAAGCTGAAATGAATAAACTACAGACGTCCATCATGGACTCCACTCAGGGGTTTGATGAAACCTTGACCAAGCTCTTTGAGAGGAAGGTGAAATCTGAGATGGTTATATACCAGGTAAGACAGAGCACACACACACACAGATCAAGATTTAATTAAAGAAATATACAGTACATTTCATGTGCCATTGTTGTTTTCTTGCTATGTTCTTTTGTAGGAAGAGCTGAAGATTACAAATCTAGTTCACTCCATTCTGATAGAGGAGGAGGTTCTCAATAGAGAGCGAGAACTCAGCCTCAAGCTAGAAAAAAACAGGGTCTATAAGGTGAGATGTCGTTATATTAATGCCAATGGAGGGTGGCGTGAGGAGCTATAGGAGGACGGGCTCATTGTAATCCTGCCTTTACAATGAGCACATCCTCCTATACCTCCTCCTACCATACTTCATGCTCTATTGGCTATCTTTCTCATGGGGAAGGGATTTACAATGGTTGAGTCCACAGGAGGTTGGTGTTTGTGGTAATGGCTGGAGCGGAGTGAGTTTTCATGTGTTGGATGCCATTCCATTCCAGACAATGTTATGAGCCGTCCTCCCCTCAGCAGCCTCCTGTGGTTGGGTTAGAGATCATTTTATGTTAGCTATGCTATCTCTATTATATACAACCATATTATTACACATTCCAGTCAGATATTATCCTGTTTCTCTGTCTTAGACTGTGTTTTACAAGCTTCAACATGTGTGGCATCTTAATTGGTTTGCCTTCAACACTGTTACTTCCTGTACTTTGCGTTCCCATCGCTTAACATGCCTTATTCTCCTGACAGAATGAGATTGGAGAAGAGCTTAAGAAGCACAAAGAGGATGTAGAAATGTTCCGGGAGACCTACGACAATGTTGTGGCCGAGGACAAAGTACGACTGGCAGTAGCACGTCTACTATCTCATGTCAGATACTGTCCGACACTTGTTGTTCTTGGGTACTATCTGACATATTGTGTATCCCTAGCTTCTCGACAGGGGATTCAGGAAGGAGTTCTTTGATGTCCCAGGCCATATTGTTGATCAGCTGTACAAGCTATACAAGCGCAGACCCAGGTACTGCATAAAAAAAGAGAAACTGTACATAGCTTTTGCCATTCAGATTTTTAGAATAGGGTGCAACATCCCAGTACTCTCTTGCCCAGGGTCCAGAGGATGAGGACCCAGGCAGACAACAGTACCAGCCCCTTTAAAGAGCGGCCCCTGCCGGGCCCAGTGGCAGCAGAGGGTCTCTGTCAGATGATGAAGGCCATGGAGGAGCTGGACGCTCCAGAGAACATGCCTGAAAGCCTAGACGTGTCTGTGTGGGAGAGGTTCTGCCTGGCCCGCAGAGCCAAAGTTGAGAGTGAGCAGCAGGTAATGGAAAACCAGCCACAGAACAAGTGAGGTAGTCTGAGGAAATGTTAGTGGCAGTACATGCATTTCCTTGTCATTGACATTCTCCAGCACCTTGAAACCTACAGTATATTTCATAGAATATATAAACTTACTTTACTTACAGGGTAAGTCTGCCTTATTAAAGTGTTATGTAACACAGGACACAAAGAATGTGGAACAGAGAATGAGAGATTGGATCCAGTTAATTATCCCATTTTGTTAAACATTGTAGTAGTTCTAGTTAATTTCCCTTTGTTATTTCAATGTCATCTTTTGTGTCTTGTCCTACTCAGGTGAAAGTTAAGGCTTTGACTCTGGCTGAAATGCAAGCCTTTCTGCAGAAGAGGACCGATGAGGATGAGAGTGCAAGACTGGAAATGAAAAGTCTCATGGATGACATCAATGGGTAAGAGTGTCATACCGTGAGAGTACATCAATTATATTCTTAAAAGCGCAGTACATTTTTCACTAAACACAAATGTTTCCACCCCATGATTCTTTTGAACACTTCATACAGGTGTAGTCTTTCTTAACAGCTGTCTGTCTGAGCACGAATAAGCTTGGCACGCAAGGCTAATTCAGGAGTGACTCATTGATAGCGCATGGTCTTTAAACTCGATGTCTCCAGGCTACGAGAGGAGAAGATGCGTTTCCGCCTGGACATCATGGTTCAGATCCTGATCAAGCAGGGCCAGGTGGAGGTAGAGAACGGAGACTTCATTGCGGACTACTCTGACTCTCTGCTGCTCCATAAGAGTGTGGTGGAGGACCTCAACGGGACCATCAGAGTGAGACCCATAGACATTCTTTATTAGAGCAGAATCATGCTAACATTGTAGCATAAGTTAAACATTTGTAAATGGGGACAAACAGGGCAAAAATGGGTCATGAGGAACTCCACCGATGAGATGCATAGGCTATGTATTGACCTGTGCTCTTCTGTCAGGCTCTGGGAGAGCAGAAGATAGCCAGCATGGTGGAGTGCAAGGACTTCCGTAAAGGCATCATCCAGCAGGAGTGGGAGCACAAGAGGATGAGAATGCAGAAGGAGGACCTGAACAACAAAGCCAGGGACATCCAGATGCTGCGAGTCTCTCAGGAGCTGCAGGAGGTACACTAAAGCTTACCATGGGACAGGTCTCCCTGGAACAATAGTTAATTACAAAGGCATACAGTACACTACCGTTCAAAAGTTGTCACATAAATATCCTTTTTTTAAAATAAAGAAAAGCAAAAAAAATTGTCCATGAAAACAATCAAATTGATCAGAAATAGTGTAAACATTGTTAATGTTGTAAATGACTATTGTAGCTGGAAACAGATTTATGGAATATCTACATTATCAGCAACCATCACTCCTGTGTTCCAATAGCACATTGTGTTAGCTAATCCAAGTTTATAATTTTAAAAAGGCTAATTGATCATCAGAAAACACTTTTGAAATTGTTGGAACAGCTGAAAACGGTTCTGATTAAAGCAATAAAATTGGCCTTAGACTAGTTGAGCATCAGCATTTGTGGGTTCGATTACAGGCTCAAAATGGCCAGAAACAAATAACTTTCTTCTGAAACTCATCAGTCTATTCTTGTTCTGAGGAATGAAGGCTATTCCATGCAAGAAATTGCCAAGAAACTGAAGATCTCATACAACGCTGTGTACTACTCCCTTCAGAAGAAACAGCGCATACCGGCTCTAACCAGAATAGAAAGAGTGGGAGGCCCCAGTGCACAACTGAGCGAAAGAACACAAAGTACATTAGTGTCTAGTTTGATAAAGACGCTTCACAAGTCCTCAACTGGCAGCTTCATTAAATAGTACTCGCAAAACACCAGTGTCAACGTCAACAATGAAGAGGTGACTCCGGAATGCTGGCCTTCTAGGCAGAGTTGCAAATAAAAAGCCATAGCTCAGACTGGCCAATAAAATAAAGATTAAAATAATGGGCAAAATAACACAGACACTGGACCAGAGGAACTCTGCCTAGAAGGCCAGCATCCTGGAGTCGCCTCTTCATTGTTGACGTTGAGACTGGTGTTGTGGGTACTATTTAATGAAGCTGCCAGTTGATGACTTGTGAGGCATCTGTTTCTCAACCTAGACACTAATTTACTTGTCCTCTTGTGCACCAGGGCCTCCCACTCTTTCTATTCTGGTTAGGGCCAGTTTGCACTGTTTGGTGAAGGGAGTAGTACACAGCATTGTACGAGATCTTCAGTTTCTTGGCAATTCCTCACATGGAATAGCCTTCATTTCTCAGAACAAGAATAGGCTGACGAGTTTCAGAAGGTCTTTGTTTGACCATTTTGAGCCTGTAATCAAACCCACAAATGCTGATGCTGAAGATACTCAACTAGTCTAAAAAAGGCCCGTTTTATTGCTTCTTTAAAATCGGTACAACAGTTTTCAGCTGTGCTAACAATTGCAAAAGGGTTTTCTAATGATCAATTAGCCTTGTGTTAGCTAATCCAAGTTTAGCATTTTTACAACATACTATTGGAACACAGGAGTGATGGTTGCTGATAATGGGCCTCAATGGAATATCTACATATGCGTACAAAAATAAATAAAAATCTGCCGTTTCCTGCTACAATAGTCATTTACAACATTAACAATGTCTACACTGTATTTCTGAGCAATGTTATTTCAAAATGGACAGAGTACTTTTCTTTCAAACTTTTTTTTAAGTGACCCCCAACTTTTGAACAGTAGTGCACATGTGATAATAGAAACCTGTGGTCTGGTTAGCTCAGCTGGTTTGAGCAAAATGCTAGCAACACCAAAGTTGCAGGTACAAGTATGAACCCTCTATAGGCCACAAGACATCTCATTGGCTGTAATATAGGTTATGCTGAAAAAGTGTCTGCACTGTAACAATGTAAAATACCTGCATTTCCTCTTCCACATGGCCAAAAACCATTGACATATCAAAAATACCCTGAACCACCACCTATTTTTGAGCTATAAAATGATCAACCTGCTTTTTTTGTTCTGACATTTGACAGTGAGAGCTTGTATCGTTCGGGGGATGTAGAATCAATCTATGTCAAATGAAATATGCATGTTTTTCCACACAAACTAAGAGATCATTATTTAAACAAAGCTTTTTTGCCCCAAGTATCTCAGTGAGACGGATCATGACAACCGCATATCAAAGCAAGTTTCAACTCTGGAGAAAACCATAACATTACAGGAAAAGGTAATGTGAACAGAGTTAATATAATTTAATATCGATTACATTTATTCAAGTGCTTAAAATATCAGCTATAATGCTTGTGTATTTCAGACTCACCAAAAGAATGTGCTGACCTGTAAGAAGTTGATCAAGGAGCTGAACAGACAGGCAGCAATGAAGGCATCGAAGAATTCTGCTCTGGATGAGCAGCTGACCAACATGCAAGTGACTGTGGCTGAGAGGAGACACATCTGTGAAGCCATAGGTACTGTAATAACTACACATTTCATTGCAGTATAGGTTTACACAATTGTAGGTACATCATTACTTCAACTGTGATGTTATCAGGAGATTTATTGGCATCACTGTGTACATGTGGTGGATATTGTTCCATTGCATTGTTGTTTTTAACCCCTAACTTGCCCCTTGATGCCTAATTTCCTATAACACTTCCACTGAATCATCTAATGAACTGTGATGTTATTTGCTGCTCTGCTCAGCCATGGAGGAGAACCATGAGAGTGATGCAGAGGAGAGGTACCAGGAGATCATCCAAAGGAAGAAGCTGGTGGAGCTAGCCAGGGCCCAGGCTGAGGAGGTGGCTACCCTCAGGGCAGAGGTGGAACGCATGAGGATGAAGTCCTTCCCCGCTCTCGCTCAGCTAAAACATAACTGACACATTTAGGAAACACTTTATTTTTTAAAAATTTACAAAACGTCAAACTGATTTTCATGTTTAAATATAGAACTAATATAAATTACTATGGTAGGTAACAGTATGAAATTAAACTGATGAAGTGGCAAATTAATGTTATTTTTTCACTCAAATTACTTGTGGATCATAGTAAATTTAGGGTGAAAAACATCCAGTACATAAGATTGAATCTAGATTATTCAACAAAGGCAGGAAATCTGCATGATAAATCAACAATTAATATTATTTGTGACAACATGAACAGAAGGCATGTGGGTCTATGCATTGGTGAAGTCCTCTTCTGTGCGGTTAAAGTGCAGTATGCTGTCCTCTACACCAAAGAGGTCAATTAGCTGGGAGATGCTGGCTTTCCTGCCATCTATGGGGAGATCTGACTGGAGCTCATACAATGCAGCCTGACTACAACTCCGCCACTTGTCAATCAAAACTCTCAACTGTGTCAGGTCATTCTAGAGAGAAGTGAGAGATGGGGAATACAATAAACAGTGATTGAATATTCACAACCAATTATACCACTTCTTTTTTTTTACACCCATGTCATTTAGCATTTTCATTGAGTTACCTTGCTTCTGTACATTTTAACCATCTTCAGTCTCCGTAGTCTCTCGGTCCTTTCTTTAACCTCTCTCTTCAATTGGTCTCGTAGTTGTAGCAAGTCTTTATGAGTGGGTTGAGCTGATTCAGGCATGGGGCCAGGGACCCCAGCCCTTCTAGTCTCTGGACATTCACTGGGCGTGATCTCATTTCTGTTCATGTCAATATTCTTCGGTCTGTCTGTTTTGGCACCATGCTCGGTCTCTTTGTCTGCTGTTGAGGGTAGTTGGTCATCATCGATGTTAAGACGTTTGGCCACGGAAACAGGAGAGGTGAAGGAACGTTTTGATCTTTTCAGTCGTTCCTTCAGAGAAGAACTCATCTGCTGTTTTGGCTGAGAAAACGTTTGACACTTGTGAATGACAATGAACAGCTAGAATCATACCAGAGGCCCATTATTTAATACGAAAATCCATGTAGAAAAACATCAGTACGTTAAATATGCATGTTAGAGGGGTTTGACAAACGTTAAGAAATTGTATCTAACTATACTGTAGCTATCTTTGTGTGTGTATTCAGCACAATTAGATGGGTTTGAAACAAATTAGATTAGCTACTGGCTGCTACATATATTAGTTAGGTAATTTTAGCTACTTAGCTAGCTAGATTTCACTGTAAATTACATTGCAACATGCCTGGTTCTGGTACTGTAGACCGTCCTTACCTTTTGCACACTACTGGATTCACATGGGCTTGATTTTAAATAACAGGGTGTGCCGTACACAGGTTTTGATTTGGTTGTCTTCGGTGTGGTCTCCATTTCTTTAATTACAACAAGCTACATCCATATAAACACAACGCGTAGGTTACAAATTGGCCTCACGAAAGTTTTCCACAGGGTTAGCTTGCTAACAACAAGCTCATGCAAACCTCCAAGCTTTTATTGGTCATTATTACAGTCACAAAGTCGTAAACCCCGCCTATTTCTACAATTTATTTTCTTAAAATCTGATTTTAAAACTAACGTTAACCACACTGCTAATTTATACATAACACTAACCTTACATTAACATCAAAAAGCCACTTGTTTCCATGATTTTTTACGATATAGCCCATTTTGACTCTGTGGCTGTGGTAACTAATGGGACACCTTTTGATTGGTTGAAAGTTAGACTCCATATTTCCTGTTTACAGAAAATAACTGTGGGAGTTGTAGTATATCAATCCTAAAACAGATTTAATTCGTTTCAGGCCAATGTATTTATGAATATTTCAACTGGAAAATCTATTTTGTTTTAGTACAGAAATCAACAACACATATTGCTTTATTTTATTTAATCAGTGGTTTTGAAGAAATAAAATAATTGAAAACATGTCTGTTTTTTCCCCGGATTATTTTAGATGCCCAGGCCTTCAATATTTTGTTGCAATTACGTTCAGCTCAACAAAAAACATTTGAATTCCCTATTAAAGGATTTATTCGCTAATCTCAAATATGGCCACATATGATTTTCAATTCGTGAGAGTTTTGCGATGCCTTATTGTATTAATTGTCTTTCAATAGAGTTAGCCAGTCTGTAGTCCTAAAAACGGAAATGAGCTAACTCTGCTTTGTTCAGCCATTCCTATGGGGAAAATAAATGGTGAAAGAATCAATGTGTTTAATCCCTGGATTGCTCATGCTATGTGTTGGCCATTTAAAGTATTTGAAGCCACCGTTCGTACTCCATAGGAATTCTACAGTATTTCAATTAAATGTTTCAAAGACAAAATTACATGTATTTAAGTAACATTAGTACTCTATATAAAAAAATACTTTAATAAAATGTTTTCATATATTTTTTCATACTTTTTATGTTTAGCTCATGTAATGTAGTTTAAAAGTATGCATTCAAGTGTTTATAGCAAAATAACCGTGTCAAATACTAAATGCATTTTTATAGCTTCTAAAGTTTTTTTTACAACGGAGGATGAGTACCAAGATGGCCGCTCATTGGCTTCAATACAGAACCCAGTCATTTATGCACATAATTGGTTATTAACACAGGCTTTGGAGATCTTATATGTTTTATTGTATGAAATAATATCAGTCAGTTAACATGATCTTTATGGATTATGAAGACTTTATGTGCTTTTTCTGATTACATAAATGCTTCAAAATCCATAAAAAGTGATGAAAATTATCTCAAAGAACAAAACGTACAAGATCTCCTAAACCTGTGTTTACCACAGACCTTATTTTCGGAGTTGATCCAAAAACCCTACAAAAAGAAAATACATTTCCCCATAGGCTTTGTCCAACAAATCATGGCGGAGTTAGTGTTTATGAAAAGACACCATTACTACTGGTCTGTATAGCCTTGGGGAGAGAGGTGTGGATTGAAATTATATCCTGTCTTGACTTGAACATCAGCATCTGGCTGTCTTATATTACACACCTTAGGGGAGGGAATTTTTTACTTTTTATACTGCGGTTGATTCTCCTAGAGATGAAGGTTGATGATGATTACTCTGTCTGAATGAGTAAGCAGACAGAACTTTTTTTCTTCAGGAATTAAACCGTTGGAAGTTGTTGAGCATGACTCATTTTTTTGTGGACTGTTGAGAGAATATAGACATTCAGAGACCATCAGACATTCCAAAGTGGGGCTAGATAAATAAACATGTTTCTACAGTATATGGGTCATCCACCAATTCGTGCAGTTTTGAGCATGGTTACTTGGTAAAACAATTGTTTTAATAATTTAAACATTCTGTCATAAAGAGCACATGTTCAACTTCATTAAAAAAAAATCTCCCATTTTAAGAGCTTAAATTAAATAATTACCATAGTAAGTGCCTATTATGTGTCAAATAAAGTAACAGGGCTGACTGTAATAGGGTTGACCGTAACAGGGTTGACGATTTCATCTTAAATCAGCCATAAATCCTTGTGCCAGGGGGAATGAAAGCTTGTTGCGTACAATAGGGAGGGGAAATTGAATGCAAGCTTAAAAAACAAATAAAAATTGTTAAAACATTTCTAGCCTGTCTATCTATGGGTAACAGGGTTGACGTGTTATTCTAGCCTGTCTATCTATGGGTAACAGGGTTGACGTGTTATTCTAGCCTGTCTATCTATGGGTAACAGGGTTGACGTGTTATTCTAGCCTGTCTATCTATGGGTAACAGGGTTGACGTGTTATTCTAGCCTGTCTATCTATGGGTAACAGGGTTGACGTGTTATTCTAGCCTGTCTATCTATGGGTAACAGGGTTGACGTGTTATGCTTGACCCGCTCAGTTTTACACCACAAAACTTCAGAAAATGGCCAAAACGAGTATAACCAGCTCACCTGCCTTTACACTATGATTTGACTATTAGTTGTTCAATGTTTCTTTTGAAAAAAATATTTTAAAAGGAATAATTTCACCATAATTAAAACGAGAGCTCAGTTCATGTAACAGGGTTGAGCTTAAAATGAGGGACAGACGTAAATGAATCACTAATCACATGGAATAAATAATCATCTTCATAAATTACTTTGTCAAAGCAACAAAATAACTAGGGCTTTACAATGATGGTGAATATTTGGAGAAATGTTGGTGTGAAGTGGGTTAAAATCTTCCTAGAAGTGATTGAGGGTGTGCGGAGGGACATGTCAAAATGCACAATTTTGTAACTTTAGCAAGTCCTTATTCATATATCATGCTTTTAAAATTCATTATTGGTGCATAGTTTTTCATTAAAATATAAAAGGGATGCAAAAGCACTCATTTTCATGGAACGACCTATATGAATACTCTTGTTATTAGTCAAGGATTTGCAGACATGGGCAAAAAAAAAACAGTATGACCAAGTCCATCTTTCAGGTCTGCATATATTTAAAATGGTAGCATTCATTCTGTCAGAGGTTCTGTAAGAATGGAAATGTCAGGGAGAGGAAAGATCTAGAAGATTCTGGGGGGAACCAAATGGCTAAAGATAAAGGACATTTAGCATTTTATCTGTAAATAGGACATTTGCTTTTAGACCCTTTCCAAGAGAGATTGATAGATAAAACACACAATAATTTAAGAAAACAAATGGCAAAGTTCCTTACATAATTAATGAATGTAAATAGGGTGTGTAGGCCAAACAGTATCTCTGGTGGGATGTCTTTGTTGCTATGGGCTGTGATGTTAAACCAATCTACCCAGCCGTTTTGCTGTCAGTTAACCAGTGTACCATCCCTGATGTTTTCTGGTGTATCTGAGGTAAAGTTGCGATATCCTGGCAACACCTACATAATCATATGATTTAATTGAGTGGTGAATCATCAATCTATTCATGCTTTAAGGGCATTAAAAGTCACTCTTAATCAGTGGCGTAAAAAAAGAAAGTGGAATGCATGCCAGCCAGCAAAGCCACTACACAACACAACACTAAATAATACATTAATTACACTATAACGGTGACAAACGGTGCCCACAAACTGTTAGGGTCTACATAAAGCTGTCCCACTTACCACTGCTACACCTGGCTATCATCGGAGACTTATCTGGCAGCGAAACAGTTCATTCAGTCTCATTTACTGCCTTTTAAAGAAACATAGCTGATATGACTGACTTGCTTAAACAAATGTGGTTTCTAATGACACCTTAGATGTACAAACTATGGCATAAGAAGACGACTAGCGTATAAGAGGCAATCCATAATTTCGATCACATTAATGAGCGAGCTAGAACAGTTAGTCAATATAACTATTTGTTTAGCACTTTTGAAATGTACAGCGACAGAATTCAGAACACTGGCTGTTCTTACAGTGTTTTCCCTGTACACCAAGTCAGAACCGTAGGATAAATAAAGGGGACACATAAGCAGACAATGAAAGCTCTTACAATATTCAATAATTACATTTCTCTAAAACAGATTATAGGCTACAGTAAAACAGTCAGAACAGTAGGTGAAATTAAGAGGGGTAAATAGACCAAATTATTAATGTGAGGCACATGGGCTACTAACATCTTACTACACAACATACACATAGTATTACTATCTTAGCTACAGTATACATATATCCCTGGCATATTACATAATTTATGAAGCAGCATACAATACATTTTTGGACTCACATTGTTCATGGTGTACTCACTTTAACAGGAAGGTGGTGCGGCGGCCCTCCGAGTTAACAGTTGTTTTGTGCGCGTCACAAATCATGCTTCATTGACAGCATGGCCAATGTTGAATGTTAATGATTTTAAACTTGGAAAAGCGCCCCTTAATCACAGATTTGGGACCACACAGCCACTGTCACTGATTCCTTCCAAACCACTCATTGTTGAATTTGCGATTTCTAACTTGTTATGTATAGTTTATGTCCAATGGCCGATGAGCACCGATACGTTTTGAAGCTGCCTTGCTAAAAAAAAAAAAAAAAAAAAAATAAAAGAGACTATGTTTGTATGCGGCTTTATTAACTCAATGATATATATATATATATTTTTTACATTGTTTGCAAACTGATATGTGACAGGTATTAATTACAAAATAACATGCAAAACGGTTGGAACCAAAAATCTCAAATGTACATTGCTCGTGTTTCCTGGCCCAAGCAAGTCTCTTCTTCTTATGGTGTACTTTGGTAGTGGTTTCTTTGCAATTCTTTGGCAATTCGACCATGAAGGCCTGATTCACACTGTTTCCTCTGAAAAGTTGATGTTGAGATGTGTCTGTTACTTGAACTCTGTGAAGTGTTTATTTGGGCGGCAATTTCTGAGGCTGGTAACTCTAATGAACTTATCCTCTGCAGCAGAGGTAACTCTGGGTCTTCCGTTCCTGTGGCGGTCCTCATGAGAGCCAGTTTCATCATAGCCCTTGATGGTTTTTGCAACTGCAGTTGAAGTAACTTGAAATTCTTGAAATTGTACAGATTGACTGACCTTCATGTCTTAAAGTAATGATGGACCGTCGTTTCTCTTTGCTTATTTGAGCTGTTCCTGCCATAATATGGACTTGGTCTTTTACCAAATAGGGCTATCTTCTGTATACCATCCCTACGTTGTCACAACACCACTGATTGGCTCAAACGCATTAAGAAGGAAATAAATTCCACAAATTAACTTTTAACAAGGCACACATGTTAATTGAAATGCATTCCAGGGGACTACCTCATGAAGCTGGTTGAGAGAATGTCAAAAGTGTGCAAAGCTGTCATCAAGGCAAAGGGTGGCTACTTTAAAGAATCTCAAATATAAAATATATTTTGATTTGTTTAACACTTTTTTGGTTACTACATGATTCCATATGTGTTATTTCATAGTGCTGATGTCTTCCCTAGTAGATAATAGGAAAAATAAAGAAAAATCCTTTAATGAGTAGGTGTATCCAAACTTTTGACTGGTACTGTATTCGAATATGAAACAAAAAATGAGTTCACACATTTTTAGATAATTGACATTAAAGGTTAAAGACATTTTTATAAACTAAATTATGGAGTAGTTTGACAACCCTGTTTGTAAGCTTTTCAATTATATCAAACTTAACCATTTATCTTTTCCATGAAGATACATGTCTCATGGTATGTTGGTGAATGCAATATTGGTCAACTTTGACCGCATTTATCTCCTACATGTTTTGTCATTCAGGTTCAAAAGGTCACTTTCTGACCAACATGGGCAAACATGTATGGAAAGTTTTTTTTAAATCAAAATGTAATGTATTCAAATGGCTTTACCCATACACATTTTCTGACACTCATGTTACAGTAGTCTGGTAGGCAACATTTAATTACTGTAAAGTAAGTGGTGGTGTTGACAGCAGGCGTATTATGTTTGTGTGACTTTAGGCATCACTAACTTTAAAATACCTTGGAATTAGGGCACCTATAATTTTAGGGATGGGTTTATCACTTTCTCCTGTATCTTTATCTATAATTCATCGGTTAAGATGCTGTGTAAGCAAGATGAATCCACAATCACTAGTTCCTCTTTGTGTATATTATAATAAAAATACTGGTGTCATTTTATGGTAACTATCAGTGAAGAAGCTGATGGCATCCAAATACCAAGTGCATGTGAAGAACCACTTAAAAACCTCTACCACACTTTTTTTCTGACATTAAATAGCCGATTCGGAGCAAACACAGATTTCTCGGCAATGCATCATTCAAGCCTGTGAATCATTCATCATTCAAAAGCTGAAGAGCACAATGAGTTTTCAGTGATAATTGCAGATTAAGAGGTGTATCCCGGAGTGAGTCATGCAGGGTGGGTGGTTGTTTCTGGAGGGTGTGGTGGGTGGAGACTGGTACCCACCCGACGATAGCAGGGTGGCAGCCAACCAACCCCTCAGGACAGCAGAGGAGAAGACTTGTGACTGCCGGGATCCTGGGCAGCCCTCCTAATGAAACATCCTCATTTGTTCCATCCTCCCCCTCACAGCAATATGGAATCAATGAAAAGGCATTTGCACATGCTCCATCTTGTTATATTGGACTCAATGGACATTGGTAGAACACACAATTCAATGAGCCTTTGTTATCAAATGTTCCTTTTCCTATTCTCAATCATCAACAAAGCATAGCTATCTAGGTTGTGGAACTTTATACACACAGTAGGTCTATATGAGGCAATTTATAAGACCCTGTAGGGAAACAACTTCACCATCATAAATCGGCACCATTCAATTCAACTGCATGTTTCTGTAACTTTGAAATCAGTATTAAAGTAGGTCTTGTCCAGGCATGGGAGGTTAGTGTGTGTGTGTGTGTGTGTGTGTGTGTGTGTGTGTGTGTGTGTGTGTGCGTGCGTGCGTGCGTGTGAAATGTATATAAATCTGAAAAAGTTAATTTAGAATTATAAAGTAAAATAGGTAGAATGTCAGTCCAGAAAAGAGAAAAACTATCCAAAAGCAGATTCTTGGTTTGCTTTTTAACAGTTAAAGGCTCTAGAATATCTAGACACTACTCAAACTCCTATCTCCGAGTATGCACATGTTTTGAGTGTGAAAAGTTAATTGGTCATTCCCGAGGGCACTGTTTCTTTCAAGCCGTGCTGGGTAGCCTACCTGTTACCTGCCAAGCAACGGTGATGGGTGTGGTTGGATTGGGACAAAAGCCCATTGCCCTGTTATGACTTGCCTGAGAAAGTTGAGAGAAAATAAAAAAAGAGGCAGGTATAAGGACAAACCACTTCACTACCCTGCAACAGTAACATCAACAACATTCACTACCTGACGGATATCAGTTGGACTATCTTAGTGGATTTTATTTATCTTCTTCAGAAGTTGACTGAAGATTCTCCTATTGACACACACTAAAGGTATGCCACGGGTCCACTTGATTATGATATATTTTTGTTGTTTGACTGTTTGATGAACTTGCAGGTTTTAAAAGTGCATATTGCACTGATAATTCAAAAATACTTTTTGGGAGAAAAATGTTGATTTAGCTGTTGTTTGTTGCTGTAAATTACTGTAAGGTAGGTGGCAGGCTAGTTAGTTCCCCAAGACACAAAGACAGCAGGTTAATTATGGTTGTGTGGCTTTAGGCGTCACTAACTTTAAATACCTTGGCATTAGGACACCTATCATTTTAGAGATTGGTGTATCACTTTCTTCTGTAGGACTATTTTGTCTGTTGTCTAGTTCCTTGGTTGAGACACTATGTAAAGGTATACGTCCACTTCATGATGATCAATGTTTTTGTTGTTTGACCGCACCTGCAGGTTTTCTAAATTCTGGGTTTGCTGTATTTTGATTGTTGCAACTACATTTATGGGAGGCATAGGACCTTTTCTATTGAAGAAATTGAAGAGCTAAAAAATTGTGACAGACTCGCTTAATTAAACAAATGCTTTGTTATTCTTTCTTTTTAATTTAGGCTAAGCCTTTTTATCTCACGGGCATAGACTAATAATAAGCAGTCATACAGAATGAATGTTATTGCTTTAACAGTCTAACAGGGATGTAGCTACGTTATTCAATGACCAAAAACTTGTTCTGAGATGTGCCGTTTGTGCGGTGTTTATGTCCTATTTTAGAATGATAGCAGGTATTCTAGTCCCTGTTTTAGCACGTTCAGTTTTGACCATGGAAATTGGAGTTGAGCGTGCGGACACAGAAACTGAAGCTACGCCTAACCTAATGAAATGGAAATTATATTAAATCATAGTAGGTCTGTAGATAGGGGTCTGAAACTGATTTTCAAAATGCCCAAAGTCTCCGATGCATTCTATAGATCTGGGTGTGGTAGAGAGACGAGCCACAGTTAGAAAGGATTATCCTTTGTGTCCTCAGAACAGTACAATGCACCAGGGTTTTTTGTTCTTTGATTACCATGGGATCTTCAAAGAAGACTGCAAAGTTATTTTACCCCAGGCCTCAGGCCCATTTAAAAGCTGCTTGCTCAGGTGTACATAATCTCCTTTTGGGAATTGAGGGCTTTTCCTGGGGTAGGCGAAGTAGTTGTGCTATTCAATTTCATGCACTGGCTGTAAATGTGTAAATGCCTCTAACGAACACAGCAAACAAAATAATAGTAGAAGCTCAAAAAGCTTAATGAATCTGCTTGTAAAACACCAAACTAGGCTACTCCCTACAATAATTATGGATGATCTCTGTGTAACATGTAATGCCTGCACGAGAAGGCCTATCTGAAAATCCAGGTCCTCTACAATGTAGTGACCTTAACCCAACACCTACTGTAGCAACCTCGTCAAGAGGTTTGGCTCTCTTGGTGCAACGGCTAAGATTTGTCGGAGTAGGCCTGTGAACCGTTTGTGTGATTATAATTTATATTGTAAGAATGATAATGCTGTGCTGTGCATGTTAACTAAACTAAGAGGAAACTTTAAATAGGCCAATTTTCAGTATCTACTGTAAAATGATTAGTTGCAGTTGCTAGCTGATAACTCTTTGAAAAGCAAAACAAATGTTATCAGTCTGTGTTTAATCTGCACTTAATACTCTGGTAAACTATCACTGATGTTGTTATTTGAGATCAATTGAGGTTATCTAGTTAATAATGAGCTGTATCTATAAGTGCTTTCATGAAAGGAGTGACTGCGGGAGGTGATTTTCTGCCCTCAGGAATATAAAAATGAAATGAATGAGTACCGTATGTGTTCAGACATATACTTGGCTTGTGTGCTGTATTTTTGAGAGTGTTACTGGTTTAAGAAATTAAGCTGTTTATTCTCGTTATTAACCTTTAATTTTAGCAAAAAAATACAATGGTAACAAAAAAAATGCTAGACCACACAACTAAAAGCTTTTTAGTTCAGTTGTTGAAGTCAAGTTAATACGCTAATGCTATTGACATATTATTTTCCCTAAATGTGGTCTCACTTCACCAGATAACATGGGATGGATGATTTAACAACAAGAAAGAGAAACCACTCAGGAGGAAGCTCCGGGGGAAAGGGTGAGAATTGCCTTCTTACAGTTCTAATGTCGACCTTGTTGCGATATTTATTATTACGTCTATTGTATAGTAGAGATCGATGATAGTCATGAACTGCTAGTCATGTGATTTACTGTGTTTCCAGTTGCATATCCATTTCCATTCCTGTCTGAACAAACCATTCTAATTCCACCTTTAATACACAGATGTGAAATGTCTGGATGAAAGCAATTATCTCCAGTCAGGCTATTAGTGGGCTGGGTGAAGTCATCATCACTATGTTCCTTGCACCTATTTGGTAGATCCTGAACACAAGAGGGGGTTGTTGCTTGGGGAAGGGTGGAGCCCAGGGAGGTGTAGTGCAATGTTTTTGTTTGAATTGATTGGATTGGACAGTCGATATTGTAGATACAGGGTGCCACCCAGTGGCTTCTTAAAGTTATTGCAAATCCTCTGCTGAATCCCAAATCGACCCTTTTCAAGTGTCTATTTGTGACTGTAAAATGTGATAACCAAACACAGATATAGGATCTTATAAATTGAATAACATTTGTAAGTGATTTTCTTTTCTTTGTCTCCAGTTGTGACAGAAACTACAACCTCGACAAGTAGATTGGTATCTTTACCTCCAAGTAAGTTTTCTGTACTCTTAAAATTCCCCTCAAACTGTTAAATTGTTTGATGAAAGGTATTGGTAATGCAGATTTTGTAATAATTTGATTATCATTTCACACTATCTTTTTGTGAAAATTCTGAGAGTTGGACTGCTCTAACACATTGAAAGAACTGTTGAAGAATGTGGCCATGTATCTCTTTATCTACCAGAGGGTGGCAGTGGATCAAAAAGTAGTACCCACAGGACTATGTCTAGCAATGCTGGAGGCCTGTGGTTGGAAAAGAACATTTTAACCCAGAACAGCAGTGGAACTAACTTTTCCTCATGTGAGAATAGATCTGTTCAAATGTTAATTTGTAAATTTTTAATCTGGAACATGGACATTAGGCTATGACTATAAATACTTAGGGGGATTAACCCATGCTCTCTGCCCCTCCAGCTTCTGTGGGTGTCAATGCCGGAGGATCCAGCTCCTCATCAGGGTTCTACATGGGGGACTACTCTGAGGGTGGTGGAGATGGTGGAGGGGGAGGTGGTGGAGGGGGAGGTGGTGGAGGTGGGGGAGGTGGAGGAGGCGGCGGAGGTGTTGGCAGTGGAGGTGGGGGTGGCTCAGGCTATGGAGGAGTGTATGGAGGAAGCCCCGGGTCAAAAGTAAAGAGCAGCTCGTCAGGGTGCTCCAGGAGGGCCCAGAGCTCTGCCTCGCCTGGGGGTCTCTCCCCTGGCTTCCTGGAAAGGAAGAGTATGGCCAGTCGCTCAGGAGGCTACGACGGTAAGGGAGGATCCAGCCAATCACACTGTTGATTGTGTGTGTGTGTGTGTGTGTGTGTGTATGTCAGAGAAGGCTGGTGGGAGGAGCTATAGGAGAGCGGGCTCATTGTAATGGCTGGAAAAAAATCAATGGAATGACACCGAACACATAAAACACGTGTTTGACTCCGTTCCATTGATTCCATTCGAGCCATTAAAATGAGCCTGTTCTCCTATATCTCCTCCAACCAGCCTCCTTTGTTATGTGTGTGTGTGTGTGTGTGTGTGTGTGTGTGTGTGTGTGTGTGTGTGTGTGTGTGTGTGTGTGTGTGTGTGTGTGTGTGTGTGTGTGTGTGTTTGTGCATGCGTGCGTGCGTGTATGTGCAGCTTCTAAATGTGTGTTAGTGTAAATGACTAATCTGTATTGACCTGTTTTCATTCAGGAAGCTCAAGTGGCAACTCCTCCCCCGAGTTTACACGGAAAGACTATGGTACCTGTTTTATATCAATACATTTTAGAATTATGTATAGGAGTATTTATTGTAGCTACATTGTGACTATAGAGATCATACTGACATTTCAATAAAATCCAATTTAGTCAAAATCTACATAATATCAATATGTGTATTTCTTTTCAGCAGGGTCAGGTGCCACTAGAATAGGGAGAAGCCAGAGCAGAGGTATACCAATACTTATATTTATTTCTGCTTTCTCACCTCTATTCCTCCCTCACCTGTCATACTGATAATGACAAGGTGACTATAAAACACCATTATTAATAATAATAATGTGTTTGATATTCCAGAGAGTGAAATCAGAGCCAGACTGCAGAGTGCCTCTCCCAGTGCTGGCAGATGTGAGTTGATATGTCTTCAGGGAAATTGTTTCTAGACACAATTCATCAAATATATGTCATGATGTTGTTTTTGAGATATTGTGTGGCAATGAATAGCAGCATGGGGAGTTTTATTTTTATCTGACAGAGCTATTTGTACACCATTTTAGTTGATTCATTTTGATCTGGTGGATCAGTTGTGATGTGAGGTTACCATTTCAGTAATAGCATTACTGACTCAGTTGACTTCCACACAGGGACTGAGCTGGATGATGTGAAGAGGCTGGTGAAGGGAGGACGCTCCAACAGTGTCAGCCCCACCCGCTCCTCCGCTTCCTCCACCCTGCCTGTCCCCAGGAAGGCCACCGTCGAGGCCAAGATCGTCACCCAGGCCTCCCAGTCAGGTAAGCTACGCAGTTCACACACAGACCATGTACACACACTTGCAGCATGCTAAACAAGAACACACACCTGCAGGATCAAGAGTCAGATGGTTAGGCTATATTTATTTATGGTTTACCATAGATTTATGGCTGGAGATGGTTTTTGCTGTTGCTGTCCCCCTACCTCCTCCTATTGGGGCATATAAAAAGCCTCAATTTACAGACTCTTTCTTCCCTGGTCCCTCTAGTCTCTGGGCAGTATGAGACCACTACCCTGGACTCTGGCCTACCTTCTTCCTACTGCTGGACTAGCTCTACGCTGCCCATCTCCTCTGCCACTGGCAACAGCAGCAGCGCATACGGTTACCATAGTAACACAAACAACATGTCTCCAGGCTTGGGGTCCTCCCTGCTCAACACCACCTCACCCTCCTCCTTGTCAGGTGAGACAACCAATGAGGAGCACTGAGCAGCACTCTGGATGATGTTAGGGCAACCAAATTTGGATCCAGTTCAATTATATCCAATAAGACGGCAGATGCTGACTTCAGAAAAGCGCCCCCCACTTAGCTATATTGGGTACTACATACTGTATGTTTTTCATGATTCTTATTGGTTCGTCTGAACTCAGTAAATTGTTTTGGGTGTATATCTTAACCTCACAGTTTAGCAAGCGATCTTCTAGTGCATTCTCTCATGTTTCAGAAAATGTAAAGCTAATGTTCTGTTTCGACATAAAGCCTCACAGCTTTGAGAACAAATCTGTGTGTTGTCTGTGACTGCTGCAGTGTATGGATTCCAGAATAACTTGGCGCCCATGTCCAGTAGTGTCCTCACCACCAGTGGAGTTAACGCACATTCAGGCACTTTGACAGGTATGGTAGTAGAACCTCCTCATCCTACAGAGAGTATACATTTTAATAGACTTAGACACTCATGAAATTAACACTGTGTGTGCGTGTGTGTGTGTGTGTGCGAGCGTGCGCGTGCATGCGTGCGTGTATGTGTGTGTGTATGTGTGCGTGTGCGTGTGTGTACGTGTGTGTGTGTGTGTGTGTGTCAATGTGTGTGTGTGTGTGTGTGTGTGTGTGTGTGTGTGTGTGTGTGTGTGTGTGTGTGTGTGTGTGTGCGTGTGCATGCGTACGTGCGTGCGTGTGTGCAAGCAGGATATGGAGTGCAGAAGAACATATCGAATGGTGGTGGTCTCGTCAGCACCGGAGTGTCAACCTCTGCAAGTAAGTCTAGAGTTTAGAGGATTGCTGAACTTAATGTATAGATTTCGTGATACTGAATTAGAGAACCATGTTTATGGCAACTTATGTTTTTAAAGGACTATTTGTGTTTCTCCATAGTGTCCGCTTTGAGGTCTCACACTGATGACGCATACAGGAAAGACTTAAAGTACCTTGTGCTGCAGAAAGAGAATGTTCCAGTCAAGAGAGATACTGAGGTGCTCACCCTCACAAAAGACAGTGGAAAACACTTCACTAGCAGTGTTCGCAGTGTTGGGGGTAAGACAGCTCCTTCAATATCAGAGTATTCACTGCTTTGTAATGTTGATGTGATATTAACTTCTGTGTATGTTATCACAGGTTCACTGTCTGGTGATTCTCTAAAGAAGGAGAAGATGGTGTCCAGCTACAGTGAGACTGCACCAGTCCTTCTGAAGTCTGAGTCCAATTCATACTGTAAGCACCATGTTTATATGTGCACTCACTCACTCACACACAGGCACGCACACACACACACACACCTGAAAACGTTAACCCTAAACCTAACCCAAGCTCCTAACCCTAATCCTAAAACTAACTCTAGCTCTTAACCTTCAACCTAATTCTAACCCTAACACTAATTCTAACCTTAACCCTAAACCCCCTAGAAATGTAAAAACGTCCCCAGTTGGTCAAATTGTTTCTTTACTATTCTTGTAGGAACTTCTGGTCCCCACAAGTATAGCTCATTAAACACGTCCACACATGCACACAGTGAAGAGAATGCTGCTGATACATCACCATTTTATCCCGTAGATGGATCACCCCTAGTGTCAACAAAAGACAAAGCAACATATGCAGGTATTTGTGATTTAAATATATCAGTAGTTGGCCATTTGTATCTCACACTTCATCCATAACCCACCCATCATATTCTCTGTTCCCCCTCCCTGTCAGAGATCCAAAAAGAGGGGGACTACTACAGCAGTGGAGGACGAGGTGGGGGCTGCTGTGGGTGTGAGGACTCCTGCTGTTCCTGGTGGAAGTGGCTGCTAGGACTGCTCCTGCTCTCCCTGCTGCTCCTGGGCCTGCTCTTTGGGCTCATTGCCCTGGGTCAGTCATGTTTAGGGACAAGAGTTTCCCCTGACCTTATGACCTATAGATGTAGGATCCTAATTTGACCAGTATGGTCATAGTAAAATAATCTTGCAGCAACAGGATTTGAAGGTTTGGTTAGGCTATTAGCAGAACAAAAGTAGGCTACATTAAAAGTGCAATACTGTTATAGTTTTTTCAATTGCTAACAAGCATCTGTCAATACTGAAGCCACTTTTTCAAAACAATTCTCACTCAGAAAGCATACATTGTCACTCATAACACACTGACCTAAAAAACACTAACAGGGAGCATTACGTAAATTATGAACTTTTCTCTTTGAAGTTTGAATGATTTGTCACATAAATCAGTATTTGATTATGGAATAAGAATAGCATCTTTTCACTTTATTGACTGTACTAAAGTATATGTAACAAGAATTCATCAGAAATGCAGCAATTTGCTTCAGTAGCCTTTATTTTTCTATATCTTTGCACATAGTAATTTACTGGTGAAAAATAAAAAGTTGATACAAAAAAATAATTATTGAAATTCCAGGGCTGCAATAATAATTACAAACAAGAACAACATGTATAGTATAATCACTCATACTGTACAGTACTCTGAGGGTTCTAGTTCTCCCTCTCTCCTACATTTGGTCATTTGGTTCTCATCAACATCACATCTTATGTCTTCTCTGGCGATGCATCTTGGGAAGTATCTTCTGGAATGTCTAATCCAACCCTGGCAGTCTTCAGGAGAAGTGTTTCCACACCCCGCATTCATGGCATCTAGTAAGGACATCTGGTCATGTGGATGGTGGTCATAAACCTTCCACCTCCAAGCAGAGAAAAGCTCCTCTATGGGGTTTAGGAAGGGGGTGTATGGAGGCAGGAATAGTACTGACATCTTGGGATGTGCAGCAAACCAGTCTGTGACTGCAGCAAAGTGGTGGAATGCCACATTATCCCACACAACAACGAAGGTAGGGGAGTTTCTTGCCCCTCTCTCCTTCACCGGCACAAGTCGATTATGCAGGTCATCCAGACCACATGAGCCTCTGTATCATAAGGGCCAATGAGTGGTTTGTGTAAAAACAAACCATCATTGGACAGTGCTGCACACATTGTGATGTTAGCGCCTCTCTGGCCTGGGACATCCACGGTTTCTCTCTGTCCAATCACATTTCTTCCCCTGTGGCGTGTTTTTGCCAGGTTGAATCAGGCTTCATCCACAAAGATGAATGTATGTGCAGTTTGCCTGGCTTCCATCTCCATTACTCTTTAAAATACAGTAAATACACAGTTTTACAGTACTTGACATTATGAATAGCTGTGTACCCTGTTTGGTTATTGAACCATATATTGATACCGGAGTTCTTTCACAGGTTCACCGTTTCTCTCAAAGGATACAGTGAACAACTGCTTCATCCTTATTTTCTGTTTCTCTAGGACTCTGGCAATTGTCGTTTTGCTGACCGTAGTCACATTGTCAAAAATGATCTAGTCTGCCAGCACTCTGTCCCGAATTTCCCGCCATTTTATTGTATTGTTGCCAATTACCATGTCAACAATGGAAATTTCCTGCCCATCTAATAATATTCTGCCTCTCCCTCTTGTGGGAGGCAATCATTGGATCCTACTGAAAAACACAAAACAATCAATATATTTCTAAATGTAAATACATGTAAAAATGTGAACATACTGTATTGTACTGTAGTATGTAGTTCAATTATCATTGAAGGATGCACATCTCACCTGTTGTTTTGCCGGAAAATTCATACTATTGATGCAACTGTTGAACGCTGCAGATTTGGTTGCACCCTGAAACCGGCCTCTCTCAAAGAGAGACCATGGTTTACAACATGGTCAATAATTGTGGCCCTTATCCCATCAGAGACCACCGCTCTTGGTCTTCCTCTCCTTTGTCCTCCACATATTCTCCCTCTTCCTGCCACTCTTCTTTCCCCACCAACCTGTCTTCCTTGATCCATATTTATGTTTACAAATTAAATGATTTCGAAGCCGTCCTCTTTTGTCTGTTTGGTAACGAGTCTAAAAACAGGACACTTGGGTAGGCTTTCAGCTAAAATTACAATCAGCTGTTTTTGGAATGATCAGCTATTCTGCTGAGATTTTCTGTATGTTTATATGTTTACTGCAGAACTGTGCGACATTTGCCATCATTCTGTTTTGAATGTGTTTTTAACAGTTTTGGAAACAGTGTGTTAGCATTTGAAAACGTGCTGCAAATATATAGTTTTGCAGGTGGTGGAGTATGAATGTGAAAAGAGGATGGATTCATGGATTTCGGAGAATGTGTTCATTGAATGCATTTTGTGTGAAAGCAATGAAAAATGATTCACAGTTTGGACCACATGCACTTCTTTTTCGCTGACTGTGTGATGAGTTTTGACAATGTGACTTCAGTTTTGACCAACGCATATTAGCAGTTGAAAAAAACTGTAATAAAACCGTGTGTTTATGTGGGTTTTCAGTGAATTTATGTAAATCACGAAGCTCTCTGCAACAAAAGAGTGATTCAATTAAGATCCTACATCTGTATAGTTAACTAGGACCAATGCACACAATAAAGTCAAAACATGTGGAGATACCGAACATAGTGAACTTGTATACAATCATCTTTACCTCTAGAAACATTTCTCACTCTGTGTCCCTCCACAGCGGAGGACGTGAGGAATCTGAAGTCTCGAGTGGCAGCTCTGGAGTCCACCTCCACCGCTGCTCACGCCAGCCGCCTGTCAGCCTCCAATAACGACATCCACAACCCCCAGTCTGGCACCTACATGGACACTGGGGGCGCGGCCCGCTCCGACAACACCCTGAAGCTGGATACCAGCCTGGGCATGGGGATGGGCACTGGCACGGGCACTGGCATCGCCGGGCACACAGACAATGCTGCCCTCCAGAGGACCATCCAGCAACTACTGAGAGCTGAGATGCAGTCTCAGTCATTCAGAGGTATTGTACACACATGAACATGACTAGAACTCGAACGTAAGAAATACATTCACCATTTATGGTATATGTACATTAAACATTTACTGAATTCACTGAGCATTCATTTTCTTCCCAAATGTGTGCTTATTTTGTTATTTTGGTTCACAGCCCTTCTTACCTCTTCAATGAAAGGGGACAGAGGAGAGCCGGGAACTAAAGGTAAGATCTCTTGTGAAAATATTGTCAGTATGTGTATTTTGTGAGTACAAACAATGGAGACAATTGTGTAATCCAAGGATATTCAAAGAATTCTGTCTCTACACCGATACTTTAAGGAGTTATTCTGTCTCATTGCTCTTTCTGCTTTGTTTCATGTATTCTGTTTACTTTGCTTCAGGCGATGCAGGGAATCATGGAACTAAAGGTTTGTTTTTTTAAGACTTAAAAAATAAATGTATTTATTGTACTTTCATTTGAAGTTCGCTGTCACCAAGTGTGTAAACGTCATTTTCTTTGTTTCAGGTGACAATGGTTTCCCAGGACTGCCAGGTAAGGACAATGGGTATGATGTGGAAGTTACCATTATGCTGGTTCAGTACTAGTTTAATTGACAGTACAGTATGACTTTTAAGAATAACTTGGTACTTATGTCACACATTTTTGACCTCTCACCTTTGACTTCAGGTCCTCCAGGTGCCATTGGTCACCCAGGACACGAAGGACCCAAAGGACAAAAAGGAAGTCAAGGTACAATAACATTAACCTTTTTTTTTATTATTACTTGTGTTGATTCATTTTGTAACCAGCTTTTATCAAAAAGCTAATATGGACCCATTTAAACAAGTGGGTTACAAGTCAAACTATGTGTATGCTTATACACGTGCATGTGTGTGTGCATGTGTGTGTAGGTGACCATGGAGCTGAGGGGCCACAAGGGCTCAGGGGCCGAGAGGGGCCTGGAGGGCCCAGAGGGGAGCCAGGACCCTCAGGGTTTGGAGAGAAGGGGGAGAAAGGTAGGTTGTGAATTTAGATTTTCCTAATTTATATAGACTGCATACTCACATGGTTCACTTTCCAGGTAAAAAAAAGAGTTCATGATCATCAATGTGGGTTTGTTCTCACAGGTTCTCCTGGTGAATCAGGATCTCTTGGTCCTGCTGGTCCAGTCGGCCCGGCTGGGCCCAAAGGTAGGGCTAAGAGTGGGACTGTGTGTCTCAGAGAGGATCATAAACACAATAGCGCTTCACTCTAGACCAGGGGTGTCAAACTCATTCCATGGAGGACCTACAGTAGGGTCTGTGAGTTTTTGCTTTTTACTTTCATTTAAGACCTAGACAACTAGGTGATGGGAGTTCTTTAGTAATTTGTGACCTTAATTCATCAATCAAGTACAAGGGAGGAGCAAAAACCCACAGATACTCTGTGGAATTAGTTTGACAGATATGCTCTACACTGTAACAAAAAAATATTGATTTAATGTATATTTGTAAGGAAACCAGCTGCAATAGGATTGCGAGTTGGCTTAACATCTGGGCATATAGCTGAACCAACATACATTCTCAAGTTGAATTGTATGTTCACTCAACTTAAAATTTTAGGTTGAGTGAACAGACATTTCAACTTGAGAATTTATTCAAACTTATTTGCATATTTCAATGTTTGGTATACTAAGTGTATATCAAAAGGTCTTTCTTTGAGATCCTATCCACTGGGCACACACTGGTTGAATCAACATTGTTTCCACATCATTTCAATGAAATTACGTTGAACCAACGTGGAATAGACATTGAATTGACCCACCTAACACAGTGGTCTGAAACTCTTTTACAGTCCACATCAAACCTGCAAGTCATATTATGCTGGTTTACAAAGTAATGGGTTATTCCTATTGGAATCCAGTCAGCGTGAGGATATCCAACAACTGGAACTTTTAATCACCCTCAACCTGCATTGAGAAGATTAATATAAACTGCAATTACTAACAGATTGGAGTAGTTTAGAAAAATGTATGTTTCTGTGGCATAAGATTAATCAACCAATCAATGTACATACAAAAACACAGGTATTGAAACAAGCCATTTTGAAAACCAACCTGCAATAGAGTATGCTGGGAAATATGATAATGATGGGCATGTTTTTTTGTGGTTTTAGGCAAAAATGAATTAGTAATTCTTGTAATTTGTTCAAATTCAGCTCACGTCGATCTGTTTGTTGAGTAAACAAACTTTAACATATTAGCTCAAATTCTTGTCCTTTTGATGTCCACTCAACTCACATAATAACGCTGATTAAGCCATGGGTCAATAATGGCTTTTTTACAGCGTTCCCTTCCAAAGGCAAACATGAATTTGTAATTTTACTCAATCAGCTTTTTCATATTCAGCTCACTTCGAGCAGAGTTTTTTGAGTAAACAAACTTGAACACATTAGCTTGATTCTTGTCCTTTTGAAGCACAGGAGGTTGGTGGCACCTTAATTGGGGTGAACGGGCTGGTGGTAATGACTGGAGCGAAATAGGTGGAATGGTATCCAATACTTCAAACACATGGTTTCCATGTGTTTAATGCCATTCTATTTGCTCCGTTCCAGCCATTATTATGAGCCGCGCTCCCCTCAGCAACCTCCACTGTTTTTAAGTCCCCCTCAACTCACAGAATAACTCTGATTAAGCAATTGGTTAAGATGGCTTTTTTACAGTATACTACCAATGTCAAACTGAGGGTGGCCATACAACATTGTGCTTCTGAAGTGTATTTCAAAATGAAGGGTATTGCATACACTCTATCAGGTTTCTAATATCCTTTCTAAATCTCTGTTCCAGGCTCAGGGGGTGCTCCGGGTACTCCTGGTACGCCAGGTCAGTCTCCTTCATTCACTTAGGGCTAAATCCTAACTTGAGATATAAACTCTGAGTAGCCTACATGAAAGTTTGAATTAAGTGTGCGTTGACCTTTTGGAATTATTCCACAGCACATTCAGTGAAAGGTTAAAACCTTGTTATTGTGTATATGCTTCTAGGCCAACCAGGATCTCAAGGCTTCCGTGGAGAATCAGGACTACCTGGTCCGAAGGGTACAGTATGATCCAGAGATCATTGATTGAATTAATGAATACTAGTATTGAACTGTTCAATCATGTATTTTCTCTGCTACAGGGGAGAGGGGTCCTGCTGGATTTCAGGGAATCAAAGGTATGTCTTAGGAACTATGTGTTAACATAGAGACACAATCTATTGTGTGGTTTTACTTTTGGCAGTGGAAAACATTGAACTGTTCATTGACCGCTAAGCAGTGTAGGCTATTGGGAGGAGCTATAGGTGGACGGGCTCATTGTAATGGCTGGAATGGGATAAATTAAACCGTGTCATATGGTGTGTCAAATCAATCAAATGTTCAATCAATCAAATGTATTTATTAAGCCCTTTTTACATCAGCCGATGTCACGAAGTGCTATACAGAAACCTAGCCTAAAACCCCAAACATCAAGCAATGCTGATCATTCAGAGTTAGAGACAGCAGTTGAAAACAGCAGAACCGGGACAAGGTAGCACGTCTGGTGAACAGGTCAGGGTTCCATATCCGCAGGCAGAACAGTTGAAACTGGAGCAGCAGCACGACCAGGTGGACTGGGGACAGCAAGGAGTCATCAGGCCAGGTAGTCCTGAGGCATGGTCCTAGGGCTCAGGTCCTCAGAGAGAAGAGAAAGAGAGAGAGAGAGAGAGAGAAGAGAGAGAGAATTAGAGGGAGCATACTTCACACAGGACACAGGATAAGACAGGAGAAGTCCTCAAAATATAACAGACTGACCCTAGCCCCCCGACACATAAACCATTGCGGCATAATTACTGGAGGCTGAGACAGGAGGGGTCGGGAGACACTGTGGCCCCGTCCGACAATACCCCCGGACAATGCCAACCAGGCAGGATATAACCCCACCCAATCTTCCAAAGCACAGCCCCCACACCACTAGAGGGATATTTTCAACCACCAACCTACTACCCTGAGACAAGGCTGAGTATAGCCCATGAAGATCTCCCCCACGGCACGAACCCGAGGGGGGCGTCAACCCGGACAGGAAGATCACGTCAGAGACTCAACCCACTCAAGTGACGCACCCCTCCTAGGGACGGCATGGAAGAGCACCAGTACGCCAGTGACTCAGCCCCCGTGATAGGGTTAGAGGCAGAGAATCCCGGTGGAGAGAGGGGAACTGGCCAGGCAGGGACAGCAAGTATGGTTTGTTGCTCCAGTGCCTTTCCGTTCACCTTCACACCCCTTGGCCAGACTACACTCAATCATAGGACCTACTGAATTGATGAGTCTTCAATAAAAACTTAAAGGTCATCAAACATATGGAAACCACATGTTTGACTCCATTCCATTCACTCCATTTCAGCCATTACAACGAGCCTGTCCTCGTATAGCTCCTCCCACCAGCCTCCACTGCCACTAAGAGAGTCAGTAACATGCCTGTGTTTTTCCCATATGATATACAGTAGTAACCTTTATTTTTTATAATAGGTGATCATGGTGAGAAAGGACCTCGTGGTGCCGCAGGTGCGTAGCTGGCGTGATATAGATATACGAAAGGCACTTTCATCCCAAGCAACATATTCAGTATTTAAATTACCCATGATGCAGCATCTGGCATTGAAGGTACTGTATTCCAATCAACGGTCTTTTCCCTCAGGTGACCCAGGACTATCAGGCTTGCCAGGACCAGCCGGAGAGAAAGGACCCAAAGGATCTGCAGGTGAGTGAGTGGCTGGCTGGCTGCGCTTTGAATCTCTACCATTCTCCCCAAACTCATTCTAGAGCTTAACGTGGTTTA
Source organism: Oncorhynchus clarkii lewisi (assembly GCF_045791955.1). NCBI lineage: Eukaryota > Metazoa > Chordata > Actinopteri > Salmoniformes > Salmonidae > Oncorhynchus > Oncorhynchus clarkii. Next base: position 71,998,543 of record NC_092147.1, read on the forward strand.
ATACATTTATTTAATTCTTAAACAGGAACTCCTGGAATTGATGGTGACAAAGGCCAAAGAGGTAGAGGGAATACTATGTTCTATGTAAAAAGACAGGAAACAATACATCAAGTGTTATGTACAATAGGCCTATATAACGATGATGTCATCCTCAGGTGATCACGGTCCTACTGGGTTACCAGGGATCAGAGGTCCATCTGGGCCTGCAGGGGACTCAGGCCTACCAGGTAAGCTACTGTGTCACGCTCAATATTCCCTGAACACCTCTCTTATTTACATTCCTGTTCATCCTGACTTGGCTTTTCTACAGAAAATGATCACATTGTATCCACTTGAAAGAGAAGATTGAAATGCATCTTAACTGATCGTTCTCCCTATAGGAACACCCGGGCTTCAAGGGCCACCAGGTATGTTGTTGCAGTTGGGATTTAGTGTAATAACAGAATTATGACGACAAGCTCAAGTGAAGTCTTTTCATCACTCTTGTCATCAGTTTTCCTCTAAAGTGTTCTTCCCTCTGTAGGAATACCAGGGAATCCTGGACAACCAGGAGCCAAGGGTAAAACAGCTGACATTTTTTTTAGAAAATGGAGGGCTCTAAACTTTGATATTGTGATGACTGTGTAACTTTCTTTTAGGTGAGGCAGGAGAACCAGGAAGAATCATCAATGCAGGTAACCGGTTGACTATTGCATAACAGCGGCGATGTGTTTACAGTAGCTATACATCTGTATGACTGTCAGTGTGTACCTAAAACTGCTTGTGGTGATTCCTCAGGGGGATCCAGTTCTGTGGCCATCCCCGGCCCCCCAGGAAGCCCCGGAGCACCCGGTCAAGCCGGACCCCCAGGGTTATCAGGTCAGATATAGACTTCCTGTTTAGCTTTGTAGCACTGTGGTTTGTTACAACTACAACATAAAGTACAACACAAAGTTGTAATAGCGATACCATGTAGTTTCTACGGTACGTAGTTGACCTAGCTGTGAACCTATGTTGGTTTGGTCAATATAAATGACATGTATAACACAACAGTGTTTTCTAATACAACTTTTCAATCTCCTCAGGCCCCATTGGCCCTGCTGGTCTTCCTGGCCAGTCTGGTAAGTCAGATAACCTATGGATCTGTGGATAGCTAAAGTACTGGTCTTATACATGCTATCTATTTTCTGGCCAAGAGTCCTGGACATACTGTATGTATGCTTATTTCCCCAGGTCCTAAAGGTGAGAGAGGGCTGAAGGGTGAGATGGGTATTCAGGGACTCCAGGGAGAGGCAGGTATCTCAGTGAAAACCAGTGAAACCGTCAGCTCATCCAGAGCTGAGAGTGAGTACTCATTACAATGATGCTTATAATTTAATTAAAGGATAAATTCATATTTTTTCAACCAAATCTACATTTTTGATGTAAATGGCATGTTATAGAAGACACTGTGGACTCGAGCAATGCTTATTGCCTTATTGCCCAAGCATGCACACATTGAAAAGTATCACTCGAGTCCAACACAGTGAAACATAACGTTGCGGATAAAACAGTCAGATGCTTGTGTAACCTCATGGTTCTTCTCGATATCCTCATCCAGGACAGTTCAATCTTCCTGCACAACCAGGTCCCCCTGGTCCCCCTGGACCCCCTGGAGCCCCTGGACGTGCAGGTGACTCAAGATCAGGACTCCCAGGACCAGCTGGTCCCCCAGGAGAGCCAGGTAAGCCTGTGAGAAGTGTCCATGTTAAGAATGAATATCAACAATACACAAGTTACTGATTTTTTTTGTTTGTTGATTTGGCTAAATGTTGAGTCTTGATGTCATCGTATGATTTTCCTGGTGCTTCTGCCTCTCAGGATATGGCAGACCTGGTCCTAGAGGAGAGAAAGGAGAGTCAGGAAGCTTTGTACCCAATTCAGGTGCGTAACAACATGACTTACATGACCAAACCCATAACGCAATCGAGTTCAAGAAGTGACCCTACATTTCTGTAGAGCTTTTTTTGGCTGCATTGTAATGTTGTGCTTGTCACTATAATTCTTTCAGGAACATTCTTCTCTGGACCCCCTGGACCACCCGGGCCATCTGGGCCAAAAGGATCACCTGGTAGGCCTTTCAGACACCTTTCACCTGCCTTTCAGAGGCATTGCAGATGCATACTGACAGCAAACTCTAAACTGGCTCTGTTTATCATCACAAATGTAATCTCCTAATCCTATGATCTTCATCTAAAAGTATTTTAAAAATATTCTTACTTCAGGTACACCCGGACCAAGAGGAAACCAAGGTATGTGATCTGTCCCCCTACAATCTAAAAAGCTACATTGGGTGGAAATCAATTCATTTAACAGAATGAACTACTTATCTGGATCCACATTGGTTGTTCCCATTGTAAACACTAATCCTCTGTCCTTCATCCCTGTGTCCCATGTTCCCTTGTAGGAGATTCAGGCCAGCCTGGTCTACCAGGGAGCCCAGGAAGACCAGGAGGAGGCTCTGAAAGAGGTAAGCTTATCTTGGTCCAACTCAAGGCTAAGCCAACAGCGATTGAAAAAAAACATGACCAACTCTGATACAGGAGGTTATTGACCCAGTAATGAGAATTTATTGTGGCCCACCATAGTCTACCACTGGTCTAGTGGTTCTCAAACCTCTCCTCTGGGACCCACAGACTAGCTCATCTCTAAATTAGCTCAACTAATTCACCTAGTCATGGGCTTGATAATAAGTGGACAAGTTGAATCAGGGGGTGCTAGCTCTGGAATAGATCAAATACATGGAACTGCTGGGGGGCCCAGAGGAGAGGTTTGATAACCACTGCTATAGACCATAGTCAAAACATTGTTAACGGGCAGAAGTCTAGCAGTATGTATAGTAGGACAAAATATTTCTGATTAATTGCTTTGCTCTTTTGTTCCACACAGCATCACCATACGGTGGAACACATGGGCCACCTGGGCCCCCAGGGACTCCAGGGATTCCTGGACCAGAGGGACGGAAAGGTAAACTACCAAAACTTGGGAATCTTAATTAGAAACAAATACACTTAGCTTCTGAAGGTTGTGGTGCCTGTAAAAGTAACAGGTCTGGACTCAGTCTTTGAAATAACTAGTTGTCTTATTCTCCACATTTCCAAGGCGAACCTGGAATTCCCGGTTCTCCTGGTCTTCCTGGCTCTGCAAGAGGTAAACACTCATCTTTGACCTGCTGTCAATATTCCACCCACAACATTAGATACACTTAGATCATCAAGGTCTCCAAGGTGAACAGCCTCTGGCATGTTAGAACAATGTATGTAAGGGAAGTAGGCAAGTCAGATCCGTAACTTCAGGATAAGGATTGGCTCTAAGGGCTGGGTCGGTCGGGGCTGGGTTGCGAAGCGGGGCTGCGCTCGAGCCAAGGCTGGGGGAGCAGTTGCTCCGCCTCCCTTCTCTCGCCACTGCTGGAAGTTCGTTGTGCGGTCCAACTTGTGGGCTCTCGTTTGTGGCAGCGGCGACTCTGGACGCGTGCTGGGCCCTTCTCGCGGATCTCCCCAGCTACGGTGCTCGTTGGCCTCATTTACGTGGGGTCTCTGGCGGGTTGCCTCGGCCGGCGCCTAGCAGCTGACTTAGAACTGGTGCCGACCAGGGGAATCCGACTGTTTAAAAAGAAAAGCCCTGGAAAATAGTGAAGTGTGGGCAAGCAAACACAATACTACACAAGAAATGGGAACTAAAAACCAAAATAAAATCGGCAGACAACCGGAGGGCCACAACATAATATAGCTACTAAAATGCATATATAGCAGGCAAGAAATTTATGAACAAAGGGGCCTTTGGACAGGACCCCAACACCTAATTGTGGTGAGGAGCAAAAAGAGAAGTCTAAGGCCCAAGCTATGGGGCCGTGCAAGCAATAAAAATGTATATATAGCGGGCAAGAAATCTATAAATTAAGGGGCCCTCAGACCGGGCCCCAACACCTAACAAAGGTGATGAGTACAAATGTGTTTACAAAGGGGCCTGTAGACAGGACCCCAACACCTAATAATGGTGACGAATGCAGTGAGAACAAATCAAAAACCTGGACATGCCAAACCAGGCGCGACCTCGTGCGGACACCACAGGGAAAAAAGGTTGCGAAGTGAGCTAAGTAATGCAGGATGCACCTCCTGATAGCCAAAAAAAGGTGCCGCTAGTGGGTTGGGTACCACTGGTGAAATCTTCTTATCTTGACCCAGTACAGCCTCAGAGGAAGGGCCACTCCAAGGAGCCGGGTCCTCCCAGGGTTTCTCCGCTGGGCCCGACTAATAGGGAGTTTTTGCCACTGGCCGCCTTACATCATTTTCAAACACGGTGAGCGCCAAGGAGTACCGGCTGGGTCAAGGGACCCCTTGAAGTACCAATTTACCCCGTTTTCCGTCACCGATTCGGAGCGTTCCGAAGGGCCCGTTAGTAGGGAAGTCCGTTGATTACGCCGAACATCCGCTCGTTCAACTAAGGCTGGGTTAAAACTAGACATGAGGAGTTAATGGGAATTTTCGCCACGACTGTGTTTAACAACCAATTTTGAAGCAATGTGCACAACTTTAAATAGCTGATCATATCATGAATGCAGATACTTCTCATTAAATAAAGACTATTGTATCTAATTATCTAATTTCTGACAGGCACTGTGGCGGCCAGCTCAGGGTTCCCAGGTCCTCCTGGTCCACCGGGTCCTCCCGGACACCCAGGCATTCCAGGCATAGCCTCTGCTCCTCCTGATCTGCGTCAGTATGTCAACGACTATCTCCGAAGTAAGAGTCTTCTTCTAAGGCACATTGAACACTAAGTCATGAAGTAATAATTCCCACATGAAATATCGTGACGAGCTGCCTTATAAATCAAATCAAATCAAATTTTATTTGTCACATACACATGGTTAGCAGATGTTAATGCAAGTGTAGCGACATGCTTGTGCTTCTAGTTCCGACAATGCAGTAATAACCAACAAGTAATCTAACTAACAATTCCAAAACTACTGTCTTATACACAGTGTAAGGGGATAAAGAGTATGTACATAAGGATATATGAATGAGTGATGGTACAAAGCAGCATAGGCAAGATACAGTAGATGATATTGAGTACAGTATATACATATGAGATGAGTATGTAAACAAAGTGGCATAGTTAAAGTGGCTAGTGATACATGTATTACATAAGGATGCAGTCGATGATATAGAGTATATACGTATGCATGTGAGATGAATAATGTAGGGTAAGTAACATTATATAAGGTAGCATTGTTTAAAGTGGCTAGTGATATATTTACATAATTTCCTATCAATTCCCATTATTAAAGTGGCTGGAGTTGAGTCAGTGTCATTGTCAGTGTGTTGGCAGCAGCCACTCAATGTTAGTGGTGGCTGTTTAACAGTCTGATGGCCTTGAGATAGAAGCTGTTTTTCAGTCTCTCGGTCCCAGCTTTGATGCACCTGTACTGACCTCGCCTTCTGGATGATAGCGGGGTGAACAGGCAGTGGCTCGGGTGGTTGATGTCCTTGATGATCTTTATGGCCTTCCTGTAACATCGGGTGGTGTAGGTGTCCTGGAGGGCAGGTAGTTTGCCCCCGGTGATGCGTTATGCAGACCTCACTACCCTCTGGAGAGCCTTACGGTTGAGGGCGGAGCAGTTGCCGTACCAGGCGGTGATACAGCCCAACAGGATGCTCTCGATTGTGCATCTGTAGAAGTTTGTGAGTGCTTTTGGTGACAAGCCGAATTTCTTCAGCCTCCTGAGGTTGAAAAGGCGCTGCTGCGCCTTCTTCACGATGCTGTCTGTGTGAGTGGACCAATTCAGTTTGTCTGTGATGTGTATGCCGAGGAACTTAAAACTTGCTACCCTCTCCACTACTGTTCCATCGATGTGGATAGGGGGGTGTTCCCTCTGCTGTTTCCTGAAGTCCACAATCATCTCCTTAGTTTTGTTGACGTTGAGTGTGAGGTTATTTTCCTGACACCACACTCCGAGGGCCCTCACCTCCTCCCTGTAGGCCGTCTCGTCGTTGTTGGTAATCAAGCCTACCACTGTTGTGTCGTCCGCAAACTTGATGATTGAGTTGGAGGCGTGCGTGGCCACGCAGTCGTGGGTGAACAGGGAGTACAGGAGAGGGCTCAGAACGCACCCTTGTGGGGCCCCAGTATTGAGGATCAGCGGGGAGGAGATGTTGTTGCCTACCCTCACCACCTGGGGGCGGCCCGTCAGGAAGTCCAGTACCCAGTTGCACAGGGCGGGGTCGAGACCCAGGGTCTTGAGCTTGATGACGAGCTTGGAGGGTACTATGGTGTTGAATGCCGAGCTGTAGTCGATGAACAGCATTCTCACATAGGTATTCCTCTTGTCCAGATGGGTTAGGGCAGTGTGCAGTGTGGTTGAGATTGCATCGTCTGTGGACCTATTTGGGCGGTAAGCAAATTGGAGTGGGTCTAGGGTGTCAGGTAGGGTGGAGGTGATATGGTCCTTGACTAGTCTCTCAAAGCACTTCATGATGACGGATGTGAGTGCTATGGCGTTTTTATGGCGTTTTTATACTCTACTTAGATTAACCTGTGCTGGTTGTCCTTTGCAGTTAATGCTAGGAGTATGTCTTCTGGTCTTCCTGGCCCCCGTGGCCTCCCTGGACCCCCAGGAGCCCCTGGATCCTCTGGATCCTCTAGTTCTGTGGAGGACATATCTTCTCGTGTTATTGCTTATCTGCAGCGTAAGTTCCTTTCCTGTCCAATTTTGTAGTTCTGTGGAAGAGTGGAAGCAGCCTAATGATTGTACTGTCTTGTCTCAGGTTCAGGATCAGGCTTCGGCGGTGGTGCTCAGGGTCCTCCAGGCCCCCCAGGACTTCCTGGGTCCTCTGGCTCTGGTTCTGGCTCAATGTCTGTCAACGACCTCATTGTTATGCTACAGAGTAAGTACTTACATGGTCATTCAGCAGACTCTTATCCATAGCAACTTACTGTTGATAGTTATGACTGAAAACACAATATATAATGTATACTATGTAATTTCTACTTTGTAACTACTGTGAAAAAAAGTGCCATGTATGTAATATGTGTCTAGAATGTACAAAAAGAAAAACCTGTAAAAACTATGTTTGGGCTGTTTGGGCAAATAAAAAAAAGTATAAATACTTACAATTGATTGATTGACTGATTGGTTCAGGGGATGACGTACGGCGATATGTAATGGGCCCACCCGGACCTCCAGGCCCAGCAGGACCAGCAGCCAGAGGAGGCAGTACGGCAAACTACGACCCACAGGAAGTGGCTACCTACGTCTTCAGAATCATGAACGGTAAGTAGGGGCTACTGGAGCAAAACACACGCACAGTATGGGTAACATGAATGTCTTTGGGTTTCTTATGGACCAGGCTTCAATCTCTCACCTTGTGGATGGCGTTTTAAAAATTATTATTATAGAACGCGGGATCGGTGGTGGGCAGCCTGGACCTCCGGGTGCAACCGGGCCTCCAGGGCTACCTGGCTCCTTCAGCGGTGTTAGTGACATCTCCGCACTCCTGCAAAGTAAGACCTCACCCTTTGGGGTTTACAGAGGTATCTTGTGTTTATGATCATCTAAACACGTTTGATTTACTGCTTACTCTTTGTCTTCTTCCTACTTTCCCGCTTTCTAAGATTCACAATTCCGTGCGATGGTTGGGCGCTCTGCTGGAGCCCCTGGTCCTCCTGGTACTCCAGGTATCCCGGGACCCCCAGGCACCCCTGGTACCCCAGGAGGGCCATCTTACAGGAGCTCAGCCTCAGGGGGTTTAAGGATAGAGGACGTCCAGCATTACCTACAAAGTGAGTCTGGTTCAGTTAAGAGGTTCTCCATCCTTCTGCGCTCACTCGACAAAGACCATGAAGGTTTGACATCTGTCTCTGTCTCATCTCAGGTTCTGGGTACAGTGGTCCTCCAGGCCCACCCGGCCCCCCAGGACCTCAGGGGCCCCCAGGGAACTCTCACGGAGTAGTCTCCTATGGAGATAGTAGAAACATCGGAAACTACCAGCGAGAAAGCATCCGCACAGAACTCCAGGCGTACCTCAGCAGTGTGTTGACCTCTTCCCTATCCATTGGAATAGATATTAACCTGACACTCTACATCACATTAACTATTGTTGTGTTATTTCCCAGGTGACAGTATACGGCACTCCTTCATTGGCCAACCAGGTCCTCCTGGGTCTCAGGGTCCCCGTGGTCACAAAGGAGACCCTGGAGAACCTGGTGGGGTTCAGACTAACCGTCAGAGTTATGCCCAGAGTGACCCACGTTACTCTTCTGACCTTGAGCGGCGCCAGAGTGACATTGGGAGATTGACAGAGCCACTAGACTACTCCAACGTTGCCTTGAGAGTGACAGACTACATCAAGAGTGAGTGAATGACTAGCAATAGCGTGTCTCTGTAACTGTGTGCTTCTACAGTATAAGTGCTGAGACTTGATTGGGTTTGAGGCTTTGATTGACTTTGCACAGTGGCTTAGACGGTGCTGTGACCTTTTAGGTTAAAACAGACAGTATATAAACAGTCTATCCTCTGATCCTCCAGACCAGGGCTTACTGCAGGACATCCTGTCTGAGAGTCACCAGCGAGGAGGCTCCTGGGAGTCCCAAGGCCTCCCAGGACCCCCTGGGCCTCCTGGACCTCCCGGGTATAGCCGTGTCATTGGAGCTTACGGCAACGTGACTGCTGACCTCATGGACTTCTTTAGAAGTAAGATTTGGGGCAAACTCTCCGTTTTTTCTAAATACTAAACTAATGCACAGTTGTGAATTGAATTGTGGTACCCAGAAGAATTGCTAAGAAAATGCTTGCTGAAAAGATTTGTGGCCTTGCCTCCTGTCCTCTGACATGGCGTGTACTCTCTGCTCTAGCCCACGGCACCATTGTTGGCCCCCCAGGGAATACTGGCCCGAAAGGAGACAGGGGGTACCTCGGACCCAAAGGAGACAGAGGTACGGTAGTCATACTACAGGGTCATACTGTTGAATTACATTTCCAGCAGGGATTGACACTAGGACATAACATGACTATGGTATATCTATCTGCAGGCGAGATAGGTCGCCCAGGCCCTCCAGGACTGCAGGGACTACATGGTCAGGATGGATACAGAGGAGAGAAGGGAGAGAAAGGTAAACATTTCACTTTGCTTGCACCATTTGGGATTTTTGTGAAACAAAATCACGTGCAGCTCAGCAACTGTTTTTCATTCCCTTGTTTTCTTTCCAGGTGCAGGTGAAGTTAGGGTTGGTCGTCGGCGTCGGAGCATCGGTGTTTAAGGTGTTTTAAGCTTAATCAGATCTATCAGATAAAGCTTTATTTCTATTCAGCTCTTCTGTCCTGTGCATAGTCAAAATCATACATTACGTTAGAATATGCCTGCTTGCCTATTCAATTACAGTTTATTTTTTGAGTGTGAATAAAATGGATGATATGGAAATGTTATAATGGCAGTAAAGCAGAGGTCTCCGACAGGTACTATAGGTCGCGAGCTAGCAGTAGCTCGCAGCCCACCTATGAGTAGGTCGCCAAGTAATTCTGAAAGTACATGGATTTTTTTAAATGTGTTCCATTGCAAACTGTCATAAACATAAAGCTCCTGGCAACCATCCAATCAAAGCCACATTGACATTATCCCACCCCTGGTTAGCCACTATTGGCTTAAAAAGCCAAATATAACACAATATCTGGCAATTAATTTCAAGCAATATTGCACTTCTGTCTGTATGGTTCACAAATGTGTCTCACTCTGTATGTAACCTGTTAGCGATGCTAGTAATGATAACCGTCTTGTGGGTACACAGAGACTTTCCCCAAAAACCTTCTGCCTACCTGACAGAAATATATAATGATTATTCGTATCAATTGGGTGTCCTTTTTATTTTACTCTGCCATGAGGTGCTGCAGAAGTAGGCCTAACATAGACATTGATAGACATTGATCAGACATTCCTCTCTTTCTAAATGAGCAATTAAAGGGTAATTACACTCAAAAATCTAAATGTATGTTTTTTTTCCAGACCTCAAAATTGGTCATCTGATGTGATTTAAGCATTGACATGGACTCAAAACATCAATTTTAGTTATTTTTCTATGAATAATTATAATATTAAGAGTAAAAAACATAATACAAAAATACAGTAATTTTATGGGGCCCCTTAGAGTTGTTTATTAACCATTATTTTACTAGAAAACACATATATTGTACAACAAGGACCCGGGGAAGACAGGTGAAGAGAAGAATGTGCCTATTTGAAAGTAAAAAATAGTTTTGAAGTACAGTAGCTCTCATGCTAGAAAAGGTTGGAGACCCCTGCACTAAAGAATGTGTTTAACAGTCTGAAGTAGAGTGATACATTGGCTGCTGGTCATGGTTGTGGTTGCACTCTTTGATATTCTAGTTAGTATGTGGGTGTATCGTGTTTACCTTTCTTAATAAAGCTCTAGTTCTTTTTCTCAAGGGAACTCATGGGAAAATGTACTTTTCAAAAAGATAATGATAGTTATGGATCTTAGCTTTATTGATAACATTAAAGTATTTTTCACCCAAAACGTTTAAGTGTTACTTGGGCACTTTTGAACCACTCAAAACAACAATTGTCATTTATTCTTTATTTTCATTAAAACTTCAGAAAACTTCATTTTCAATAAATGTTTATTCCTTGTCAAGCCATGTATTGAAAATTATTGCAATGTATTTTGTGTGGAGAAAAGAAAACTGCACTGAAATGGACTCTTGTCATGTTGATGTTGACCAGCTTTTTGTACCTTGAAGTAAATTCTACAAATAACAATAAATACTATTAGTAAGAACAAACAAGAACACAGTTTAACATAATTATTGTTTTATTTACAGCACAAATGTCCATTAACAAACATCTTATATACAGTTTACCTGACCTCAAAAATGCATATGTTTATTCAGGATGATAAGATGTCCCACATTATATCTAAATGCAACAACAATAGGCTCATGACGTGCTATATATTAAATCAACACCTGTTGATTTTCAATATCCAATTACTTGCAATAGTTTTGTGCCTGTAGGTATTTGAAAAAGTAACTGCTTGTAAAACATAGAAAATAGAAATATGATAATGCCTGAACCATATAGAATTACAGAGTCCTCTTGTGGTCAAAATGCTGTATTAGCATGTGCAGCGCCATTGAGGGCTTCCACCATTTTAATGTAGTCAACTGGGTGGCTGAACCCTCTTGGTGGCCTTGTTCGAGTCATGTCTAACCCGGGTCATCAGGAGGGATCAGCCAATCGTAAAGAAGAAAATTGACTACTTCAAAATGGAGATTGCCTCAATGACACTGCCCATGCTGTCACAGATGCTATAATGGTCCAGATACAACGACGAAACCCCCATCTAGCACTATGGCCTGAACCTAATGTGCATTATGGGTAATATTACCCACAATCCCAATACAAATCCAGAATTCAAGACGTGATGTCATTGTAATAAAATAACAGCATTCACCCTTTGCATGCCATCTATGTTTTATTAGGACGTCATACACAAACCATGACATGCTATAAGAATATGTTTGTTATAGAGCGCTTGCCATCATGTCAAGGGGACTCAACACTTGAAGGGGTCAGTACTTTGTCCATATTATAAATACATACAGTACATACATTCTTATTTGAATCAACTAATTAGGACAGTATAATGACTTCCATTTACAGATATCATATTGTCCATCCAAAAACGATGTCCAAAGACTATACTGAGATGTACATTGATACAACATGTATACATATTTAGAAAACTGGTAATCATAAAATAGCAGGGATGAGATCAATTCCAGAAATTCAATTCAAATCGCTCTCCCTGTAAATCCCATTGAATTCAATTCAAGTTCCGGATCAATCTTTCATTTCAGAGATAATTCCATTCAACTCAATATTATCACAACAATTCAACAAATTCCAATTCTAATTCAGTTCCCTCAGGCTTTGAGGCTGACCATATCACTGTTCAGACAGCCTAGCTATACCTGAAATATAGAAATACAAGTTGAAATGGTTCAAATCAAATCATACAGTCAATGTTTGATGCTATATGTGCATTCACTTTATTAACTGGTTTTACAATTACAATTCAAAAAGTCCAAACAATCTAATTCCAGTTCAATTCCATAGCTTGAAGACTTTTTAAAAATGAGAATTTAATTCAATTCTCCACTTCATGAGTGAATTCAAACAATTTATTGGAATTTTAAATTAAATTAGAATTGACCCCAACCCAGTAAAATAGTAAGGACATATTTCAAATTGAAAATAAAAGTATAAATACAGAACAAAATGCAAGGCGCCACAGCTTTGAATGATTCAGTTCATTTGAAAATAAAATAGATTTGGGTAGAGGCGGCAAAAAGTCATTTGAAAATAGAACTAATCCAAGTGGACCCTCGTTTTTTTACTGACTGTAAGACACAGTGAGCTCCAAAAGTATTGGGACAGTGACACACGTTTTGTCGTTTTAGCTCTGTATCATTTCAAATACAGAGTACAATGACTATAAGGTTAAAGTATCATTTAAAATCCAAAGTGCTGGAGTACAGAGCAAAAAATACAAATGTGTCACTGTCCCAATACTTTTGGAGCTCACTGTACATACATAACAGTCCATTACTGCATATTCTCAGTTCACATAAAACAGTGAAAAATTATGACCAGCGGCTTACATTCCTTTCAGCGTAAAAATATGTATGTCTGCCACATCCAAAATAATGTGTTCAAAGTATAACCAAAAGACAATAAGTTGTGTCGATTTTTAACAGGAAAGGTGACTGACATGACGACAACCCAGAAGTCTAACAAAAACTATCTACTGATTACAATAGGGAGAAAGTGGGAACATTTGTTCTAATATACAGGACAGTTTGATTTGATTGATTCAACAGCACAGTATCTAAAATAAATCACAACTCCATACATAGTACATCACGTGAATGAGCACTTCACGATTTACCAAAAAATGACTTTTATTTGTTAACAGATATCCATCAATCAACGACCTTAGAATGAACTCAACCACCAGCTTATATGGATCACTAAAAAATAAAAGTTTGATGGTATTTCATGGTTTGTACAAATTTCCAGCCATTTTAGTGCAAAAGGCCTCAGGGGAGCACTGGGCTGCAGGTAAGAGAGCAAGTCTGGAGAAAAGCACGATCATTATGTCAATTCATTTAGGCACTGGGTTCTTTATAAACTTGTTACTTGCAATTGGTTTGAAATTTGCCTGAGCTATTTTAAGTGGTAAAACATAACCATGCTCAGAAAAGTGCAATTGTCACTTTTGACAACATTTTCCTTGGAGCTGAGAAGGGTGAAATTGTAAGGGGGAAGAAGGAGAAAATAAAGGCTTGAAAAGGAAAGTGTTGTGATTGCATCCCTCTATATGACAGCTGACACTGCTGTGTGTGTGTGTGTGTGTAGACATAAGTGTGTGCTCTTGCATATGTACACTACTGTTCAAAAGTTTGGGGTCACTTAGAAATGTCCATGTTTTTTCAAGAAAAGCACAATTTCTGTCCTTTAAAATAACATCAAATTGATCAGAAATACAGTGTAGACATTGTTAATGTTGTAAATTACTATTGTAGCAGGAAACCTATCTACATAGGCGTACAGAGGTCCATTATCAGCAACCATCACTCCTGTGTTCCAATGGCACATTGTGTTAGCTAATCCAAGTTTATCATTTTGAAAGGCTAATTGATCATTAGAAAACCCCTTTACAATTATGTTAGCACAACTGAAAACTGTTGTACTGATTAAAGAAGCAATAAAACTGGCCTTCTTTAGACTAGTTGAGTATCTTCAGCATCAGCATTTGTGTGTTCGATTACAGGCTCAAAATGGCCAGAAACAAAGACCTTCTGAAACTCTGCAGCCTATTCTTGTTTTGCGAAATGAAGGCTATTCCATGTCAGAAATTGCCAAGAAACTGAACATCTCGTACAACGATGTGTACCACTCCCTTCACAGAACAGCGCACATGCAATAGCCTTAATTTTCTCAGAACAAGAAAAGACTGACGAGATTCAGGAAAAAGGTCTTTGTTTCTGGCCATTTTGAGCCTGTAATCGAACCCACAAACGCTGATGCTGAAGATACTCAACTCGTCTAAAGAAGGCCAGTTTTATTTCTTCTTTAATCAGTGCAACAGTTTTCAGCTGTGCTAACATTATTATCAATTAGTCTTTTAAAATGATATACTTGGATTAGCTAATACAATGTGCCATTGAAACACAGGAGTTGCTGATAATGGGCTATGTATGACTATGTAGATATTCCATTACAAAAAAAATCTGCCGTTTCCAGCTACAACAGTCATTTAAAACATTAATGTCTACACTGTATTTCTGATCAATTTGATGTTATTTGAATGGATATTTTTTAAAATATTTTCTTTAAAAAAAAAGAAAATTTCTAAGTGACCCCAAACTTTTGAACATTAGTGTATGTGCATGCTTGTGTGAAGACATCACACTAGCCTAAGATCCACAATAGACCAACGCTAGTTTCCAGATAACAACAGGGCTGAGGTCTTCCCCACCACCATGGGGACACAGTCTATGAGCCCAGCCAGTATGTTCCTGTGCTGGGGAGGGCTATAAACCAGAGTTGTGCACACTGGGGATGGGGTAGAACTTGGACACTCGGCTCTGGGTCGTGGGGTTAAGGCATTCCGACTCCCCGCTCATCTTGAAAAAGACCTCCTGCTCCTGGAGCTTGCGTGTGAATTCCTCCTCCAAGGCCTACATGTGCCAGAAGAGGAAAGACAACAGACAACAACAACTTACACTGAGGCTATGTCATGATTCTCCACACTGTGCACTTACAAACTCCCAGTCATGGAGTCAAAAGCAATGGATTAGTGTAATCAATGGCTAGAGGAAGTTTCCACCATTGTTACATCCATGCAAGTGCATTTTTAGGAGAATCGCAACGCAGCATGAAACTTTAAAGGATGATAACATAAGAGGGTTGTAAACATGGATAGGTCTTTGTTTCACCTTCTTCCTGGGCCGCAGTTTCTCCCTCCACTCCTGCAGCTCCTGGCTGTGCTCTTCATCGAGCTCCTTCAGCTTCTGAGTCTCGTGTTCAATCAGGAGATGGCACTTCTCATTCTGAAACACACAACAGCAGGAACAGGGTTACCTACTGGAGCTACCTACATACATAATGGGGATGCCTAGTCAGTTAAAAAACAATGCATTCAACCGAAATGGGTCTTCTGCATTTAACCCAACCCTTCTGAATCAGAGAAGTGTGGGGATCTGCCTTAATCAACGTCATCGGCGCCCGGGGAGTAGTAGTTGTTGGGGGTTCCCTGCCCTGCTGAAGGGCAGAACAGCAGATTTTTCCACCTTGCTAGCTCAGGGATTCGAACCAGCGACCTTTCAGTTACCGACCCAATGCTCTTAACCGCTAGGCTACCTTAAAAGGAATTGTATCACAATCCGTGTTTTAAGGAAAGGACAATAGCAAAACATGCCAGAATGTCTATCCGCAGGCCTTCATCATTGGTGGAATGTAGGATTTGCCCCATTCTGAGCTGTGAGCTGCGCTGTTCAGCAGCCATGGTGCTGAAACTGGCGATCAGCTATCCGCTTTACCTAGCATTTGACCGTGGAAGGTGTCCATAGTGCTAAAACATTGCTTGTGTGTGCGCCAGTGCATGACACTTTGGAGTTACCACAAGCTCCTTTATTTTAACAGTGCATTCAGAAAGTATTGAGACCCCTCGACCTTTTCCACATTTTGTTACCTTACAGCTTTATTCTAAAACTGATTAAAACGTGTTAGTGTCATAATATATATTTTCACCAATTTCTCTTCTGACTGAATAGTCCATGATACAAGAGCTGAGGCAACAGAGTGGATGGGCAAAGGTTGGTTTGATGCAGCAATTTGATGGATGCTCATGATGACAACATCTCCCTCAACATGATCAAGACAATGGAGATGATTGTGGACTACAGGAAAAAGACAACCGAGCACACCCCCTTTCTCATCGACGGGGCTGCAGTGGAGCAGGTTGAGAGCTTGAAGTTCCTTGGTGTCCACATCACCAACGAACTAACATGGTCCAAGCACACCAAGACGGTCGTAAAGAGGGCACGGCAAAACCTATTCCCCCTCAGGAGACTGAAACGATTTGGCATGGGTCCTCAGATCCTCAAAAGGTTCTACAGCTGCACCATCGAGAGCATCCTGACTGGTTGCATCACTGCCTTGTACGGCAATTGCTCGTCCTCCGACCGCAAGGCACTACAGAGGGTAGTACATCACTGGGGCCAAGCTTCCTGCCATCCAGGACCTCTATACCAGGCGGTGTCATAGGAAGGACCTAAAAATTGTCAAAGACTCCAGCCACCCTAGTCATAGACTGTTCTCTCTGCTACCACATGGCAAGCGGTACCGGAGCGCCAAGTCTAGGTCCTAGAGGATTCTAAAGAGCTTCTACCCACAAGCCATAAGACTCCTGAACATATAATCAAATGGCTACCCATACTATTTGCATTTTTTTCAACTGCATTGTTGGTTATGGGCTTGTAAGTAAGCATTTCACTGTTGTATTTGGCGCATGTGACTAATACAATTTGATTTGTTTTATCATTACATAAAGAGTCCCCGTTATTTATTCTCTATGATTTGATTATATTTATTAAGATCCCCATTAGCCGACACCAATGGCGACAGCTAGTCTAAACTGGGGTTCGACACATAACGATAAAGACAGACAAAATAGTTTACAATTGACATACATTTAAAAACATTAACATGTAGTGTGCATCTATCAGTTACACATACTGTACATGTCAATACATACACACAACAAGTAGGTCACATGGGGGAGAAACGTTGTGCAGTGAGGTGTTGCTTAATTTGTTTTGCTGTTCACTTGCACAATGTGAGATGGAAAAGAGTTCCATGCACCCATGGCTCTGTATAATTGCATATAGATTGTATATAGACTTTTTTCTATTGTATTATTGACTGTATGTTTGTTTATTCCATGTGTAACTATGTGTTGTTGTTTGTGTCGCACTACTTTGCTTTATCTTGGCCAGGTCGCAGTTGTAAATTAGAACTTGCTCTCAACTAGCCTACCTGCTTAAATAAAGGTGAAAACAATACAAAATAAATACTGTATGTTTCCTTGAATTTGTTCTGGACCTGGGGACTGTGAAAAGACCCCTAGTGGCATGTCTGCTGGGGTAAGTGTGTGTGTCAGCTGTGTGTAAGTTGACTATGCAAACAATTTGGCATTTCCAACACATTTCTTATAAAAACAAGAAGTGATGCAGTCAGTCAGACTGGCATGCATAGTATTTATATCAGCCCTCTGATTACAATGAAGAGCAAAACATGCCGCTCTGTTCTGGACCAGCTGCAGCTTAACTAGGTCTTTCGTTGCAGCACTTGACCATATGACTGGACAATAATCAAGATAAGATAAAACTAGAGCCTGCAGGACTTTGCTTTGTGGAGTGTGGTGTCAAAAAAGCAGAACATCTCTTTATTACGGACAGACCTTTCCCCATCTTTACAACCATTGAATCTATATGTTGACCATGACAGTTTACAATCTAAAGTAACACCAAGTAATTTAGTCTCCTCAACTTGTTCAACAGCCATACCATTCATTACCAGATTCAGTTGAGGTCTAGAACTTAGGGGATTTGTACCTTTTCTAGTGGCTGGGGATTTTAATGCAGGGAAACTTAAATCCGTTTTACCAAATTTCCACCAGCATGTTAAATGTGCAACCAGAGGGAAAAGAACTCGAGACCCCCTTTACTCCACACACAGAGACGCGTACAAAGCTCTCCCTTGCCCTCCATTTGGCAAATCTGACCATAACTCTATCCTCCTGATTCCTGCATACAAGCAAAAATTAAAGTAGGAAGCACCAGTGACTTGGTCAATAAAAACAAAATAGTCAGATGAAGCAGATGCTAAGCTACAGGATGGTTTTGCTAGCACAGACTGGAATATGTTCCGGGATTCTTCTGATGGCATTGAGGAGTACGCCACATCAGTCACTGGCTTCATCAATAAGTGCATCGATGACGTCGTCCCCACAGTGACTGTACGTACATACCCCAACCAGAAGCCATGGATTACAGGCAACATCCGCACTGAGCGAAAGGGTAGAGCTGCCGCTTTCAAGGAGCGGGAAATTCTGCTATGCCCTCTGACGAACCACACTGGCTCCGATGCTCGTCGGATGTGGCAGGGTTTGCAAACTATTACAGACTACAAAGGGAAGCACAGCCGAGAGCTGCCCAGTGACACGAGCCTACCAGACGAGCTAAATGACTTCTATGCTCGCTTCAAGGCAAGTAACACTGAAACATGCATTAGAGCATCAGCTGATCTGGGCGGCTGTGTGATCAAGCTCTCCACAGCCTTTAACCTCTTTGATCTCTAGGGGCGCTATTTCATTTTTGGATAAAAAACGTTCCCGTTTTAAGCGCGATATTTTGTCACGAAAAGATGCTCGACTATGCATATTCTTGACAGTTTTTGAAAGAAAACACTCTGAAGTTTCAGAATCTGCAAAGATATTGTCTGTAAGTGCCCCAGAACTCATTCTACAGGCGAAACCAAGATGATGCATCAACCAGGAAATGAGCAGAATTTCTGAAGCTCTGTTTTCCATTGTCTCCTTATATGGCTGTGATTGCGCAAGGAATGAGCCTACACTTTCTGTCGTTCCCCCAAAGTGTTAGCAGCATTGTGACGTATTTGTAGGCATATCATTGGAAGATTGACCATAAGAGACTACATTTTCCAAGTGTCCGCCTGGTGTCCCTGCGTCGAAATTGGAGCGTAAAGCCAGGTGCAATTATTTTTCCATTTGAGAGCAAGGAGAAACCAGGCTTCCACGAAGGATATATCATTGAAGAGATATGTGGAAAAACACCTTGAGGATTGATTCTAAACCACGTTTGCCATGTTTCAGTCAATATTATGGAGTTAATTTGGAAAAAAGTTCGCGTTTTGAGGGCTGAATTTTCGTTTTTTTTTTTTTTTTTTCTTTTTTTTTGGTAGCCAAATGTGATGTACAAAACGGAGCTATTTCTAATACACAAAGAATCTTTTTGGAAAAACGGAGCATCTGCTATCTAACTGAGAGTCTCCTCATTGAAAACATCAGAAGTTCTTCAAAGGTAAGTTATTTTATTTGAAGGCTTTACTTGTTTTTGTGATAGTTGCCTGCTAAATGCTAACGCTAATGCTAACGCTAATGCTAACGCTAAATGCTACGCTAGCTAGCTACTGTTACACAAATGATTGTTTTCCTATGGTTGAAAAGCATATTTTGAAAATCTGAGATGACAGTGTTGTTAACAAAAGGCTAAGCTTGAGAGCTAGCATATTTATTTCATTTCATTTGCGATTTTCATGAATAGTTAACGTTGCGTTATGGTAATGAGCTTAGGTCTATAAATAGAATCCCGGATCCGGGTTTGGTCGTCGCAACAGGTTAAACAAGTCAATATTCACAAGGCCACAGGGCCAGACGGATTACCAGGACATGTACTCAAAGCACGCGCTGACCAACTAGCAAGCGTCTTCACTGACATTTTCAACATGTTTCAAGCAGACCACTATAGTCCTTGTGCCCAAGAACACTAACGTAACCTGCCTAAATGACTCAGGCCAGTAGCACTCACATCTGTAGCCATGAAGTGCTTTGAAAGGCTGGTCATGGCTCACATAAACACCATTATCCCAGAAACCCTAGACCCACTCCAACCTGCATACAGTCCTAACAGATCCACAGATGATGTAGTCTCTATTGCACTCCACACTGCCCTTTCCCTCCTGGACAAAAGGAACACCTATGTGAGACAGCTATTCATTGACTACAGCTCAGCATTCAACACCATAGTGCCCTCAAAGCTCATCACTAAGCTAAAGATCCTGGGACTAAACACCTCCCTCTGCAACTGGATCCTGGACTTCCTGATGGGCCGCCCCCAGGTGGTAAAAGTAGGTAACAACACATCCGCCACACTGATCCTCAAAACAGGGGCACGTCAGAGGTGCATGCTCAGTCCCCTCCTATACTCCCTGTTCACTCATGACTGCACAGCCAGGCACGACTCCAACACCTTCAATAAGTTTACCGATGACACAACAGTGGTAGGCCTGACCGCTGACAACAACGAGACAGCCTATAGGGAGGAGGTCAGAGACCTGGCCGTGTGGTGCCAGGACTACAACCTCTCCCTCAACGTGATCAAGACCAAGGAGATAATTGTGGACTACAAAGTTGTCTGCAAACTTGATTTGGAAGCATGCATGGCCACGCAGTCATGGGTAAACAGGGAGTACAGGAGGGGGCTGAGCATGCGCCATTGTGTTGCCCCTGTTTTGAGGATCAGCATAGTGCAGGTATTGTTGCATAGCTTCACCACCTGGGGGTGGCCAGTCAGGAAGTCCAGGACCCAGTTGCACAGGATTGGGGTTCAGACCGAGGGCCCCAAGCCTAATGATGAGAATGGAGGTGATTACGGTGTTGAAAGCTGAGCTATAGTCAATGAACAGAATCCTTACATAAGTATTCCTCTTGTCCTGATAGGATAGGGCAGTGTGCAGTGCGATGGCATCATCCATGGATCTATTGGGGCGGTATGCAAATTGCAGTGGGTCTAGGGTGTCGAGTAAGGTGGACGTGATATGATCCTTAACTAGCCTCTCAAAGCACCGATGACAGAAGTGAGTGCTATGGGGCGATAGTCATTTAGTTCAGTTACCTTCGCTTTCTTGGGTACAGGAACAATGGTGTACATCTTGAATCAAGTGAGGACAGCAGACTTGGATAGGGAGAGATTGAATGTTCGTAAACACTCCAGCCAGCTGGTCGGTCTGCGCACTCGGGAGGACCCGGCTCGGGGTGCTGTCTGGGCCTGTACTCACATCGGCCACGGAGAACGAGAGCTCACATGTCCCAGTCCGCGTGATCAAGACAGTCTTGAAGCATGGATTCTGATTGGTCAGACCAGCATTGAATATACCTCAGCACAGGAACTTCCTGTTTTAGTTTCTGTGAGGGAGGAGCAAAATGGAGTCGTGATCGGATTTGCCGAAGGGGGGGGTCGGGGGAGGGCCTTGTAGCCATCCTGAAATGGGGAGAAACAATGGTTGAGAGTTTTTGAAGAGCGGGTACTACAGGTGATGTGTTGATAGAACTTCTGTAGCGTTTTCCTCAGATATGCAGTTTCTAGTTTGCACAAGGTCCAGTGTAGTTCCTTGAGAGCTGTCGTGGTATCGGCTTGAGGGGGAATACACATAGCTGTGACGATAATCGAAGAAAATTATCTAGGGAGGTAATGCCGTCTGCATCTGATTGTGCGGTATTCTAGGTCGAGTGAACAAATGGACTTGAGTTCCTGCACGTTACCTCGATCACACCATGAGTAGTTAATCATGAAACATACACCTCCGCCTTTTTTCTTCCCCGGAGAGTTCTTTATTCCTATCCTAAATGTATTGAAACCCCAGCTGGCTGTATGGATGGGGACAGTACATCCGGAGAGAGCCATTATTCCATGAAACAGAGTACGTCTCTCTGGAAGGAGACCCTCGCCCTGAGCTCGTCAACTTTATTGTCCAGGGACAGAACATTAGCGAGTAATATACACGGAAGCGGTGGAAGGTGTGTACGCCTCCTGAGTTGGACTAAAAGTCCCCCCCGAAAACCTCTTCACCGGTGGCGTTTCTTCAATCGCCTTGGAAGGTATGAACAAAGGATCCAATTCAGGAAAGTCGTGATACCTGGTCGAAATGATGTTGAGTTTCCGTTTCACTGTATGTAATAATGCTAAGAACATTCTGGGCTAGGGGTAAGTGTGTGTGTGTGTGTACCTGAAGCTGCTGCAGCTCTCTGATGTTGGAGTCACACTGCAGCTGCAGGTCTCTCATCTGGTTCTCATGTTTCTGATGTTGATGGAGTCTCTCGTTCTTCTGCCTCTTCTCCTCCTGGGCTGCAAACTGTAACAAAAACACACACCTCACATGATTCTGTTGAAAAATATATATAACTGTGTGTGTACACACACTATAAAATACCTGTTTGATCTTCTCCCTTTCCTGCTCCGGGGTGCCAGGTGCAGAGGTGATGCGTAGGCTCTTCTTGAACATGGCCATGCGTGTCTTGGCATCACCCCGCTGGATCTTCGGCAGACGACCTCTCTCCTGGGCCTGTCTGTTCTTCATCTCCTCAATCAGACGCTGGTTGTAGCGCTGCATCTGCTCCATTTCCTACACGACACATTTCAATTATTAACCTTTATTTAACTAGGGAACAAATTCTTATATGCAATGGCGGCCAACCAAAAGGCAAAAGGCCTCCTGCGAGGATAAAAAATAAATAAATTGGACAAAACACACATCACGACACACCACAACACTACATAAAGAGAGACATAAGACAACAACATAGCATGGCAGCAACACCACATGACAACAGCACAATATGGTAGCAGCACAAAACCTGGTACAAACATTATTGGGCACAGACAACAGCAAGAAGTTAGAGACAACAATACATCACGCGAAGCAGCCACAAATGTCAGTAAGAGTGTCCATTCAATACTTTATCTGGATCCACAATAAAATGCATTGAAATGAGAGCTCTAACCTTTCAGCACACTTTCAAATCACCCATTAATGTCAAAATGTAATGCACCTCACAGTCTACCCTTAGTCCAGATTACCTGATGTAGATAATACCAATACTGGATTGTACTTCACCAGAGCTGTTCAGTAGGTCCCAGAGCCCTTACCTTCTCGTGTCTCTTGAGCAGCTGGTGTCTCTGCATGAAGTACTGGTCTTTGAGCTGCTGCTTGAGCAGCTGGTGCTTCTCCTGCAGGTGGCGCTCTTCCAGCTCCCACATGGCTGCCTCTCGAGCTGAGGGAGGAGGCCAGAGACACGTCAGGCGGGGTGGTAACGCAACACACACACACACAACCAGCATTTCCGGTAAAGAGCACCATCTGGCAAGACAGGCTGGTCACAAATAAGTCATTCAGGAAATTGCATCACTGTGGTGGGAAAGTTATAACACAACACTCCACTGAGAACTTCACCATTTACAATAGTATTATTTCACTATCAAATCCTTCATATAGCAGAAGGCCTTCACCCATTGAGGTAGCTAAGGTGAAGTCATGTTAAATGATTGAGATCTCTCTCTTAGGCAGTCTCTTTATGGTAGTCTGTGGTAAGTATATGTATTTTTTCACAAAGCTGTTGTATGTGGCTAGGTTTGCAGTGTTCATAAGACTCTGTGGTACTGTACATTTCTCCCTCACCTCTCATGAGCGGTTGTATCTGGTTAAGTTAAGTTTGAAAAGTGCATTCGGAAATAATTAATTCCCCTTTCCCTTTTACATCAAATACAACAACAACCTGAAAACTGGTTTTAGACATTTTTTGCTAATTTAAAAAAATAAATCCCTTTACATAGGTATTCAGACCCTTTGCTATGAGACTTGAAACTGAGCTAAGGTGCATCCTGTTTTCATTGACCATCCCTGGGATGATTGGAGTCCACCTGTGGTAAATTCAATTGATTAGACATGATTTGGAAAGGCACACACCTGTCTACATAAGGTCCCACAATTGACTGTGTCAGAGCAGAAACCAAGCCATGAGTTTGGAGGAATTCTCCGTAGAGCTCCGAGACAGGATAATGTTGAGGCACAGATCTGGGGAAGGGTACCAAAACATTTCTGCAGCATTGAAGGACCCAAGAACACAGTGACCTCCATCATTCTTAAATGGAAGACGTTTGGAACCACCAAGACTCTTCCTAGAGCTGGCCACCCAGCCAAACTGAGCAATCGGGTGAGAAGGACCTTGGTCAGGGAGGTGACCAAGAACCCAATGGTCACTCTGACAGAGCTCCAGAGTTCCTCTGTGGAGATGGGATAACCTTCCAGAAGGACAACCATCTCTGCAGCACTCCAGCAAATCAGGTCTTTATGGTAGACTGGCCAGATGAAAGACACTCCTCAGTAAAAAGCACGACAGATCGCTTGGAGTTTGCCAAAAGGCACCTAAAGGACTCTCAAGACCATGAGAAACAAGATTCTCTTGTCAGATGAAACCAAGATTGAGCTCTTTGGCCTAAATGCCAAGTCATGTCTGGAGGAAACCTGGCACCATCCCTACGATGAAACATGGTGGTGGAAGCATCATGCTGTGGGGATGTTTTTCAGCAGCCGGGACTCAGTCAGGATCGAGAGAAAGACGAACAGAGCAAATTACAGAAAGATCCTTGATAAAAACCTGCTCCAGAGCATTCAGGACCTCAGACTGGGGCAAAGGTTCACCTTTCAACAGGACAACGACTCTAAGCACACAGCCAAGATAAAGCAGGAGTGGCTTTGGGGACAAGTCTCTGAATGTCCTTGAGCGGCCCAGCCAGAGCCCGGACTTGAACCCGATCAAACACCTCTTGAGAGACTTGAAAATATCTGGGTAGCGACGCTGCCCCATCCAACCTGACAGAGCATGAGAGGATCTGCAGAGAAGAATGGGAGAAACTCCCCAAATACAGGTGTGCCAAGCTTGTAGCGTCATACCAAAAAAGACTTGAGGTTGTAATTTCTGCCAAAGGTGCTTCAACAAAAGTACTGAGTAAATGGTCCGAATACTTCTGTAAATGTGATCGTTTTTTTTGATTTGCAAAAATTTCAAAAATTCTGTTTTTTCTTTGTCATAATGGGATATTGTGTGTAGATTGATGTGGGCAAAAACAATTGAATCCATTTTAAAATAAGGCTGTAACGCAACAAGATGTGGAAAAATTCAACAAGTCTGAATACTTTCCGAATGCACTGATTTCATAGCTCTCTATGGTACTGTAAATCTCTCTCTCACGAGCTGTTGTATGTGGTTACGTTTGCTGTATTATAGCGCTCTATGGTACTGTAAATCTCTCTCTCACCTCTCATAAGCTGTTGTTTGTGGTTGAGGCAGTCTCTCTCGATGGTGGCGATCTCATGTTTGTGCTGTTGGATGATCTTCTTCAGGGCTCCATCCAACTCCTGCTGCTGCTTCTGCAGAAACTCCTGCTCCTGAGGATGGAGAGAAGGGATAGAGAGGGGGTATGGGGGACAGAAAGGGAGTGAGCAGGGATAAGGGGAGGAAGTGGGGCAAGGTAAAGGTATCAGAGGGTGATAAGAGGACAATGGGTAGATGGGGGTTCATTGACAGAAGATGGAGGGATGAGACATGGGCATGGGGAGGAGGGATGCAGGAGATGGTGGGGTAAAAAACAGACACATGGTGCGAGTGAGGTATAGAAATGAGGCATGGGGATAAGGAACATTTAGAAATGACAGGGGGTTAAGAGTTGATGACAGAGAGGGGAGAGAGAAGGAAAGAGGCAAACATGAGTGATTTTATTTATTGTGCATCACACACCAGGGACAGCCAAAACAGTGCAGACTACATGAAGGAACTTTCATAAATACCATGCCAACCACTACTATAGATCAACACAGTACAGTACTACACTCCAAAGAAGAAGCACATCATTGACTGCAGTCAGTGGGGCAAAGAGACAGTCAGAAGTCATGGGAATGATCCAACATTTGAGGAATGGATGGAAAGAGAGAAAAACATTTAACAACCCAGTCGAGATCCACAGTTTCCATGTATGACGACATCCAAATTGACATTCACAGAAAGAGTAAATTATACATAACATCATTACGGTAAAATAATATGCCTGGTTATTGTTGCTGAGGGGTATGTTTACATGATTATTAAACATGAAACCAAAGTTATTGTCCTGGTCATGCCTTTTGAAGCCATCATTGAGGAAAAGCTTTCCAATAGAAAATGAAGTTTAAAGATTCACTATGCAGAAATTGCTCTGCCATTTCCTGGATGTAATAGTAATACCTCATTTCAGTTTGTGACAAAACAAGCCAGTATAGTGTAGAGAATCATTGTACCATCTAAGCCACAGTGAAGTATATTTTCCATAACAAAAAATATAGTATTTTGAGCTGTTTGAAGCTGGTGTACAAAACCGAAAGTAAGACGCAAAAACTAAACTTAAGAACCGAAAGCACAGAAATAACGCACATAGAACCGATCTACCGCTTCTTAGACAAGCTTTCAACGAGAATGACAGATCTGTAACTGACATTTCCGTGTGAATTTGGTCGGGTCGCCCAGAAAGTGACATATTGCAGATTTAACAATGATTAATTCTCTGATATTTCTCAGCAGGTTACACTACTATAACATTTACAATATTATACTTATTAACTTCTTAGGTTTTAATCCAAGAGCGTTTGCATAACCTAGAGTTACCATAAAATACTCTCCATTGGATCACGCCACAAAAAAAGGTTCAGCTCTGTTGCAGTCTCCCAAACAGAGTGTGATGTCACAGGTGGGGGCGTAACATACAGGACACATCTACAGTTACAGTGCGTGGCAGAAGAGATATCAAACAGAAGGAGAAGTACCAGTGTAGCAACACAGTGACAACACTGCAATACATCGACACCACAATGCTCGCATGTGCAGTCTCAATCTCAATCAGGTTTACACTTTGACGAAGACATACACATGTGAGCAGGAGGCCGGTAGAGACGGAGAGGGGGTGACAACTTACATCCTGCATCTGAGCGTTGAAGAGAGCACATGAGGACAACTGAAAAGACTGTATCATAATCTGGGCCACACCCTGTGGAGGAGAGCACACAGCGCACTCATCCAGATCAGGGAGAGAGCACACGCTACACACAGCAGGCTGAGGAAAACACACAAAGACACACAAAGACCGACAGACACAGGCTAAGAAACACACCCGCACACCCAAAGACAGACACTCGCCTCGACACAAGCCGAGAAACACAAAGACAATCCAGTCAACAGGAACAACCACACGCACACACCAGACACACTTTCCCAGAGTTTCTAAACCTTTTTCTGTTTTAGGGGTAGACTAAAGCAGGAGTGAGGCGCATGGCACAGTAGGAGGACGAAGTTAATTCAATTCAGGTTATTCGTATGCATAACGAATACAGGATGGGTTAGTGTTGTTGTTGTCCTATTCATGCGTGGTCAGATTGAGTTGCCTGTGCAGTAGGAACTACTAGTCACACTTCTATTCCAGCGATCAATACAAAACTGTGTTAAACTTCCATGCTCCCTTTCTGATTAGCTCCTTCTTTGATGGTCAGGTAAAAAACTGAGCTAACCAACTCCTGAAAACAATCATTTCAAAAATGGAGGGAAAAAGAAGAACAAGGGGGATGAAATCTTGTCCTCAACAACGCTCAGAGACATTTGAAGAGGGGTGTATTTGTGGGACAAGATTTGAGAAAGTGTGTGTGTGAGTGAGTGAGTGAACATTTACCTTTGGAGTCTGAATGAGAGATAGATCTTCCTTTAAGAGTTTCATGAGCGCTCTCCTCATGAATTTGGGTGACTGTTCAACTTCCTGTTTCACCTATAGTGTGGGAAAACTGGGAGTTGTAGTTTCCTGGACAGCTATGTACGGCAGCCATAATAACTTGGGAAAAGTCATGCAAGGACCTGATGAATTAATTTAGATATCCACAAACCCTGGTTTGATTGATAGTGTCTCCACGCTAGATCTCCAAGGGGTCGGTGTTCGATTTAATGAGGAAATGTTTTGCTTTGTTTGATTAGTAGAGTATCCAAAACCTTTAGCGTAAAGACATGTTTCCAGTGTTTGAGGGATTAGAGTTGATTAGTTTCTGTTGACAGACTTGATACCTGCATGATTAAATCAGCTTGCAGTGTTAAATAGGAAAACAAGCTTGTCTGGAATAATTCCCTAGTGTTACCTTCCCACCATGCAAGTCCTTTAGAGAGATTTAATCTTAAGTACAGAATGCTTCCACAGTGATCTCAAAAGAAGGTGCACACTACTAATCCAGTCTGTAAAATATATTTTTAGTTTTGACCACAGACAGCTAAGGCAGTTTTGTTGAGACATGGCACCAAAATCATTTCCAGAGGTTTCTCCTGACCACAGTTATTTTTTTGTCAAGACATTCTCTTGGGACAGCTTGGTATTTGAATGTGCATCAATCTTGGGATCACTGGTCAGTAAGAAAACCCCCAATAGGAAAAGGCCTAAACTGCTACAATACTTCACAAGGCCATTGAAGTGTTTCATCAAAGATGTAATCCTATGAGCCTTTAACAAAATGAGTTTCCCAAAACCTGCCATCCCATCACCAAGCCCGACTCACACACACTCACACAAGCGACATGGTTACTTACACATAAATACAGTACAGTCAAATACATTTATGGACTAATATAACTTAGAATACAATATAAATAGCCATATAATACAATATGAAATTTAACAATATATAAAACAACTATGCCAGAAAGAAATATGGATTTTAAAGATTCATTCCAGGAGCCAGTGCAGATCCTGTATAGGTTTGAAGTAGTTGCTATGTTCAGTTGAGGAGCGAGAACAGTCAGTCTAATCAGGTGTGTAGGATTGCCATGCATGTATGAAATAACCACCATCACAGAGTTAGATAGGCTTGGCTATGAGAGTTGCCTGAGAACACTTCACCAACATGGCAGAATACTTAAAGCTTCCCAGATAGCTAATGGAGCTATAAGAGCAGCATAAATTAGAGACACAGTAAAGCTAAGCTACATTGCCTGTACTCTACACAGAACAAAGAATGCATCATTTATAGAACTTGGAAAAAGAAGCCACATCATTTTCAGATGTATGGCATGAATTTTAAAAAAAAGCACATTGTATGCATGACTAGTACCAAGAAATAAGGCAAGAGTTGCATGCCAAAGCTGTTGAGCAGAGAATCACCCTGTTGCATCCCCAAAAATCATGAAAAAGGCATGATACGGGCTTATTATGGCTATAGACTATAATAAACAGTTTATAAACCACTTATAAACCCTTTATAAATTATACCCAAATGTAAGGAAGGCATTAACAGCAAGGAAAATGGGAGTTTATTTAGATATCAGCACACCAGCTCTGGTAAGTAAGCCCCAGTCCCCAACAGTCTCATGCACTTTCCATTCATGACAAGAGTTTGAGGCATTGCACATGCACAGACCCACGGCCCCTTACCTCCTTCTTGCGGTTCTTGAGCATGTTCTGGAACTTGGAGAGCTCCTTGTCCTGCTCGGCCTTGATGCGTTTTGCCTCGTCCCTCAGCCGGTTGGTATGGTCCTGCTCCAGCCGCTCGATGGTCTGCTTCTGTTTCTTCTCCAGATTCTCCACCTCCTGGTCGTACTGACGCTTCTTACCCTGAAGGAACACACATGGGATTAGTAAGATCAGGCCTTCACAAAGACAAATGCCTATCCTTAGTGGAATGGCAAACGCTTCTTTTGATTATATTTATTATGGATCCCCATTCGCTGCTGCCAAGGCAGGGGTCCAGCAAAATGAAGGCACTTATACCATTTTTAAAACATTACAATACATTCACAACAGATTCTGACTCTGAGGGATGTATATTATTAAAGTATTCGAACATGTCCCAAAGGAATAACAGTTGCTCATTTTGTTATTAATTTCTATCTAAATACGTGTGCAGGATAAAAACCCATTGATTTGAATCATCTGGTTTCCAAGGG
This sequence comes from Oncorhynchus clarkii lewisi, assembly GCF_045791955.1. Lineage (NCBI taxonomy): Eukaryota > Metazoa > Chordata > Actinopteri > Salmoniformes > Salmonidae > Oncorhynchus > Oncorhynchus clarkii. The sequence continues at coordinate 72,028,216 of NC_092147.1, forward strand.
GACATCCCTAGACAACAACAACGGCATGCACAGATAGATGCACCAGGATGGGTGACTTACAGTCATCTCCTGCTCGAAGCGGCGGTAGATCTGTTCTCTCTGCTGCTGCAGCTTGTCGCTGAGCGCCTGCTGGGCTCTATGCTCCTCCTTCTGCAGCAGACGCAGCTCTCTCAGCTCCTGGCGCCTGACAGCACACAACAACAACACTTCACATTTGGACTCAACAGATTTCCACCTTCAACTAATGAATAATAACGTATTATATTTCACTCCCGGGAGGGGCACGGAATCTGTCCCTCAGGTGACCGATTAATATCCTGATTTGACTCGAAATGGAGTCAAAATGGAATGAACCCAGCTCTCAACTCAAGACACCAACAGAGGAACAACAGACAACATTTGAGATGGAGTATTTTTTTCACTGCTTTTTAAAACATACAGAGGCCAAAATAGACCATAAAAGTCTACCCATCATCATTGTTCATCAATCTTGGAGTTGTAAAAGCCAGGGAACTGAGCAATGAATGACAACTATTTATGGCAGGGCTCCGAAATGGGTCACATGCCATATTTAGTCACGGTAGAGAGGAGAGAAATACCTCAGGAATCTCATCTCCTCGTTCTTGGTGTCGTTATCGGTGACTATCTTTGACGTGGTCACACTGACCTCCACTCCGTCTACCATGAACTTACGGGTCTTCTTCAGAGTCTTCTTCTGCCGTCTCGTGTCCTGTGGAGAAAAGGAGTTTGTTTTACGTAATGTCTGAATTGAAGTGCATATGTTGGCCCCTTAAATAGGATGTTCACTTGAATGACACTACGTATATCCTGTATATAGGACACATTTGTCATCATTGGTCCTTATGCCTTGTTACCTGTATGGACACAGACCCCGCCTCAGCCTTTTTGGACAGGAAACTGGAGATGGATAGGTTGAGGTCCATGCTGTTGCTATCTGCTGCAGAGCTGCTCCCCGAATCAGAATCCTTCTCCACATCTGGCTCCGACTTAACAGGAGTGCTTTCCTGGTCGGTCTTTGACTCCGAAACAGCATCCTGGGATGGAGCTTCCTCATCTGGTGGCTTCTCCTCCGTCTCGTCTGTGGTCCCCTCCTCAAGAATCACCACCGGTATTACATTATTGCCTCTTTGGGCTTCTGTGTCTGCAGAGACCTCTGTGGAGCCCTCAGCTGCGTCTACCTCTGCGTCTGTGTTGACGTCCGATTCTGTGTTGTCTGTGTCTTCATTCAAGTCGGTGTCTGTGTTTATGTCTGTGACCCCATCAGCCTCTGGTTTAACCTCCTCTGTCATCTCCTCAATGAGCGTCTCCTTCTCAATCTCCTCTGGTTTAGCATTGACCTCGGTCGATACGGCGCCAGGCTCTTCTAAAGCACTCCTAGGCTGGTCCCCTGGATCTGTGAATTTGGTGGGAGGCTGGAGAATCACCTCTGGCTCCTCTTTGATTGGTTCCTTCTTCACCTCCTCCTCTGTCTTCTTGTCCTCTACTTCTACTCTTTCCTTCAGGAATACTTGTGGAGGTCCATCCTCTACTTTCTCCTCTTCCCCTGTCTCCTCACTCACAATCACACTCTCCTGTGTGTCTGATGGTGCTTCTGACACAATGGTGATCTGACGGTCAGGAATCTCCTCAGGCTTTCCAGCAGGGCTTTCCTCTGGTTTGGGCGACATGGCCTTCACCTGTCCATTGACTAAGTCCTCATTACTGGCATCAGACACCTCGTTCAGTTTCTCACCCTCTGCCCTGTCGCCCACGCTGGCCCCAAGGCCCTCGTCAGACAGCTTATCACTGGCCTTGTCCTCTGCAGTCTCAGGCTCTGTCTTCTCTGTGACTGAGTCCAGTGTAGAGGTGGTCTCAGAGAGCTTCTCATCCTCAGAGCTGGCCATGCTGGTGTCTGATGGCGCTCGCTTATGTCCGGGCACCACCTTGACAGAAACAACACATGGTCAATCAATGCTGTGAGACCTTTTGACCTTTTATGACATTGTACGACACTATTCCATAACAGATTGTGAAAACAGTGCGCTATACTACATACCAGAGTTGCATCCGTCTCTTCTTCTTCATCTTCCTCTTTGCCTTCTTCTATCTCCTCTAAGACGTCAGCATTGGCCTCAGCAATCAGTTCTCTCAGCGGTTTGTTGTCAACTACACTGCTAACAAAGGGATGCTGTATGGAGTGGTGGGGAAACAAGGTAGTAAATTATCCCACAATATGCGTGTGACATCAGCACATCATTTAAATTAGGTGTTAGGTATTTCAGATGTTTGTTCTTCGCATAGAGGGAAAGAAGGCTTGGAAACAATTTTTTTCATATGCAGGTTATCGGACATCCCGAGTCGTTCACCTGCAAGAGCTGGGCTGTGCACCACCTACGGTCCACATTCTTATCCAGTGCCTTCCTCAGAAAGTCATTGAACTCTGGTGACCTGCCAAACAGAGGGGGAACCATATTTAAGACTACTTTTTATTGTACCTTTATTTAACTAGGCAAGTCAGTTAAGAACAAATTCTTATTTTCAATGACGGCCTAGGAACAGTGGGTCAACTACCTTGTTCAGGAGCAGAACAAGAGATTTTTTTTAACCTTGTCAGCTCGGGGATTCGATCTTACAACCTTTCGGTTACTAGTCCAACGCTCTAACCACTAGGCTACCTGCCGCCCCATACAATGAAACTCTTTCATCACCTGGTCTAGGGTCTGTTTCTACGGCACTAGTCCTGACTCATTCCATCACCGCTCCCACTCTACAAAATTATTCTACACTCTCACCAGCGTGAAGGCTGCATGAGTGTGGGCGGATCGGCCTTGGCTATTCTCAGCAGGACTCTCATGGGGTTCATCTCGTGGTTAGGAGGTTCTATCTGTGCCAGCTCAATCAGGGTGACCCCCAGGGACCAGATGTCAGCCTTGTAGTCGTACGGACGGTCCTTAGATGTCTCACACATCACCACCTCTGGAGCCATCCTGGAGAACCAGAGGAAAGAGAGGTTGTTTTAGTATGTGTACGTGTGTGTCAGGGTTTAAGTTAGCCGGTAATAGCCGGCTTTTGGACAGTATTTGTTTTATTTTTAAAGAGGATGAAGAAAATTGGCTATGGCCAGTTGTCCGGGAAAAGAAGAAACCAATTCCCAAATGCGAAATCATACTTTTTAGCCTATTCATTGATGGAAATACCAGTCGATGTAAATACAATGCCTTTGGAAATTATTCAGACCCCTTAACTTTTTACACATTTTGTTAGGCCTCGCCAGCAGCATACCACCCTGCATACCACCCTGCTGGTTTGCTTCTGAAGCTAAGCAGGGTTGGTCCTGGTCAGTACCTGGATGGGAGACCAGATGCTGCTGGAAGTGGTGCTGGAGGGCCAGTAGGAGGCACTCTTTCCTCTGGTCTAAAAAAAAAAAAAATATCCCAATGCCCCAGGGCAGTGATTGGGGACACTGCCCTGTGTAGGGAGCCCCTAACCAGCCCCTGCTGGTTAGGGGCTCGTAAGTAAGCATTTCACTGTAAGGTCTACCTACACCTGTTGTATTCGGCGCATGTGAATAATACAATTTGATTTGTTTCTCAGAGTCCTTTATGTGCCTTTTGGCAAACTCCAAGTGGGCTGTCATGTGCCTTTTACCCGAGGAGTGGCTTCCATCTGGCCACTCTATCATAAACGCCTGATTGGTGGAGGTCTGCAGAGATGGTTGTCCTTCTGGAAGGACAGAGGAACTCTAGAGCTATGTCAGAGTGACCATCGGGTTCTTGGTCACCTCCCTGACCAAGGCCCTTCTCCCCCGATTGCTCAGTTTGGCCGGGCGGCCAGCTCTAGGAAGAGTCTTGGTGATTCCAAACTTCATCGATTTAAGAATGATGGAGGCCACTGTCTTCTTGGGGACCTTCAATGCTGCAGAAATGTTTTGGTACCATTCCCCAGATCTATCTATGCCTCTACACAAGGACAATTCCTTCGACTTCATGGCTTGGTTTTTGCTCTGACATGCACTGTCTAGGTCTATATAAGGTCCCATAGTTGACAGGGCATGTCAGAGCAAAAACCAAGCCACCAATCAGGTGTGCAGACCTCCACCAATCAGGTGTGCCTTTCCAAATCATGTCCAATCAATTGAATTTGCCACAGGTGAACTCCAATCAAGTTGAAGGAACATCTCAAGGGTGATCAATGGAGTCAATTTCGAGTCTCATAGCAAAGGGTCTAAGTTTTTGATTTACGAGGTATTTTGTGTAGATTCTTGATGATAAAAAAATCGATATATTTTAAAATAAGGCTGTACATTTGACCGGTCATGCTTATCGGTCTGTAGGTTAATTTGCATAATTTAGCCAAATTAGCTTGTGTACAGTATATTCGTTATGCATCTTATTTACCACGCATACTGCATACAGATACAGAGCCTTTGAGTGTAAAATCTGTAAGACCACGTGGGAGCTGCTGCTGCATCTCAAACAGCAAATGCACAGGCAACGGAAGGCAGGCTCCATCAGCGCGTCACACCCCACTTTGCAATGAGCTGGAGGCAGTATGCATTTTAAAAACATATACTTAACTGTTTGAAACCTGAATATTTTACTACACATTATGAGGCATGTCTCACCTTGATTCAAAATAACCTAGCCAAAATCAGACCATCTCCGTGGAGGCAATTCTTTTATATAAACTTTCTTTCATTATCCAGTAGTCAAACGCACAATTCTACTCATGCAGTATTAGCAACCCATGCTAGTTGTTGCTTATTAGATCTCCCCTCTCTACATTTTGAATGGATATTTTCCTTCTCTGTCAATTGACGCCGCTCGCATGTGCAGTGCGCTTTCCCAATAACTGCATTATGGAACGAACATTCACCCGTAGCCTACTGACTTGTGCACACTGTTAAGCTTATAATGTGAAGAAATAATAGTTAATCAACATTTTAAGCTGAATGTTCTGATCTGTGGCATCAGACATCTTTTTAATGTAGCTTAGGTCTGTCTACTGGTTGTTGTCACACGACTGTCCCAGGGTCTGTTTGGAATAGGCCATTTCTTTCTCGACAAACTGACCAATAGATTCGGTACACTTTTCTACAATGGGGAATAGTAGATTGACATAGGCTAGTGATGTTGCTGTTCGTTACTCATCTTGCTGGCTAATGTAAATGTGGACAGTTATTCTAACACCTTCAAAGTGCGCATCAGAATGATGTAAAGACCGCACATCGTTGCATTCTCGACTTTTTTTAAAATGTATTTATATTTTATTTCACCTTTATTTAACCAGGTAGGCAAGCTGAGAACAAGTTCTCATTTACAATTGCGACCTGGCCAAGATAAAGCAAAGCAGTTCGACACATACAACAACACAGAGTTGCACATAGAGTAAAACAAACATACAGTCAATAATACAGTAGAAACAAGTCTATATACGATGTGAGCAAATGAGGTGAGATAAGGGAGGTAAAGGCAAAAAAAGGCCATGGTAGCAAAGTAAATACAATATAGCAAGTAAAACACTGGAATGGTAGATTTGCAATGGAAGAATGTGCAAAGTAGAAATAAAAATAATGGAGTGCAAAGGAGCAAAATAAATACATTAATTAAATACAGTAGGGAAAGAGGTAGTTGTTTGGGCTAAATTATAGGTGGGCTATGTACAGGTGCAGTAATCTGTGAGCTGCTCTGACAGTTGGTGCTTAAAGCTACTGAGGGAGATAAGTGTTTCCAGTTTCAGAGATTTTTGTAGTTCGTTCCAGTCATTGGCAGCAAAGAACTGAAAGGAGAGGTGGCCAAAGAAAGAATTGGTTTTGGGGGTGACTAGAGAGATATACCTGCTGGAGCGTGTGCTACAGGTGGGAGATGCTATGGTGACCAGCGAGCTGAGATAAGGGGGAACTTTACCTAGCAGGGTCTTGTAGATGACATGGAGCCAGTGGGTTTGGCGACGAGTATGAAGCGAGGGCCAGCCAACGAGAGCGTACAGGTCGCAATGGTGGGTAGTATATGGGGCTTTGGTGACAAAACGGATTGCACTGTGATAGACTGCATCCAATTTGTTGGAGGCTATTGGCTATTGGAGGCTATTTTGTAAATGACATCGCCAAAGTCGAGCATTGGTAGGATGGTCAGTTTTACAAGGGTATGTTCGGCAGCATGAGTGAAGGATGCTTTGTTGCGAAATAGGAAGCCAATTCTAGATTTAACTTTGGATTGGAGATGTTTGATATGGGTCTGGAAGGAGAGTTTACAGTCTAACCAGACACCTAAGTATTTGTAGTTGTCCACATATTCTAAGTCAGAGCCGTCCAGAGTAGTGATGTTGGGCAGGTGCAGGTAGCGATCGGTTGAAGAGCTTGCATGTTCTGTTAATATAAATTATCATAATCTAAAATTGATTTCTGTCATCCTGAGCACCGTGGGTGGACACCCTAATCAGGTTACGCAGCAATGCATACATGTCTGGTAAATGAATCAAATGTCCAGTAAATTAAAATGCTGCTGGTCAAATGTCCGGCACCACATTTTCCTAACGGAAACCCTCTGTGTGTGTGTGTGTGTGTGGTGAGTGCCCACAAGTACCATTCTTTGTGTGCGTGTGTGGTGAAAGCTGGTGTGCATTTGTGTACACCGAGTGTGCGTTCTGGTGTTAGTTTCAAATAATGTACTATTGGGAACATGAGTCAGTGCTTTGGACACTCTGAAAGAGCTTTTTCATTCACCCCTACAGTAATATACTGGTAATTAGCTTGACATCATTGCTGCGAAACAAATGGTTGCCCCGTGGCAATGAAATACCCCTCACACAAGTTTTGTTCAGTTCAAATCAGAAGCTCTTTAAAATGGATACATAAAGAATCAGAACAGCATGACTCACCAATATGGAGTGCCAATGAAAGAATCTCTTCTCTGCAGCGTCATGGTATTCTTAGCGGACACGCCAAAGTCAGCTGAAAACAGACATTGATTCAGAATTTAGTAGTTGGGTAGAGATGGAGAATGACAGAGACTTAATGCATTTCATTGTTTTTATAAGAAAAGGTTAATATAGGTTAATATACATCCACATTATATGAATAATAAAGGACTACTTCTACTGTCATTGCTACACTACCTTGTGATTATTTCAGAATGTTACTGTGCGTCTCAACGCAGTCTTCGAGTACATCTGAGAGGTCAAATGAAGCGTTGTGTAGCTAGCGACTGCCTGCTAATTAAGGCTACGCCTAGCCCTGTCACGACCCTCTGTATGCCTACATCGTATGAATCATCATGGAAACTGTAGCTATGGATGCTATCACTTAACTCAACTGCAATCATTTACATATCCAAGGCTTCATTTGCATACATTTGCAGCCTGCATGTTGCCAACAATGATGATGAATCGCCCACATCATGAAACCTGTATTTTTAACAATACATATCAGGCCAGTGTCCAGTCCACTACATTCTCTACTGGGCTGGATGCAAAGGCACTCAAAGGGGTAGTAATACTACACTTTTCCAGCCTAAAGCCTGTTAGGAGTGTCACGTTTGAACAATATCTTTTCAGGATACCAGTTAAACCTATTCGCAAGTCAACAGAGGACAGCCTACTACTCATTAAATACAGTAGGAGATATTCTTAGACAAAGAGCCAATAGAAGTCCAGCGAGGCAAGGCCTTACCCAATTTGATGTCTCCCTCCTGTGAGAAAAGGATGTTCCCGGCCTTCAGGTCTCTGTGGATGACCTTGATCTCATGAAGGTAGGCCAGGGCCTCCAACGTCTGCCTACACACCACCCGGATCTGGGGCTCTGTCAGAGGCCTCTCAAGCTCTGCAGAGGCAAAGACGGAAGCATCCACATGAATTTAGTGTACCATAAAATCTCTATCCACTGGAACTTTCTGTGTCGTATGTTGACATTTCATGAAGGTTTTACCAATGCTTTATGTACTGTATCCTTCATAGTACATGGTGAACACACACTAAACATAACAATTTGGAGACATGGGCCTGTAACCCTTAGCAACTGCAAAAGAACACTGTTCCATGCCCTTCTTCCCACAGCCAGCAGTCATAACTGGACCAACAGCATGGTAGAGTGAGTCACACCACTGGACCACTCCTGATCCAACAGAAGAGGTTCAACCATGACATCTCTTCTCTGTTTAAAGAGTGACTGCTTTTAAAAAGCAACGAATCCCTTTGAAAAAACAGCCTGTGGCATCAATATGAGTCAGAAACAGTTATTCCAGTGTCAAAATTGACTACAAAGTGTAAATAGGATAATTTAGGTGATAAAGTCAGTCTAACCTAAAACGGAGTTTGGACCATCCGTGCGTCACAACGGGTAAATGATTTCATTTGATGATGTCCATTTGCCCACTAACATGGGGTGAAGAGCTGTGGTGATTGCGCTCTATCCAATAGCATACACGATGAGACATACCTGCCCAGCAGCCTGGCATTATCTACATAGTAGAACATGTTGCACATTTTCTACTAGCGAAATCCTGCAACAAACTCCTTAAGATGTCAAATTGCGCAACTCAAACATTCTCAGCAAAAACATAAAAATGAATTACAGATGTCTTGTTTTATCTTAGATTCATTGTGGCGATTTTGAAGAAGTGAAATAGGCTTTAATGTCGACCATGTCTCACGGGGGACAAACATCATCAACCAAACGCGGAATCGGTCAGGAAACACACCTACAAACTGAAACCATGTGTTTGATGTATTTGATACCATTCCATTTATTCAGCTCCAGTCATTAGAACGAGACCGTTCTCCCCAATTAAGGTGCCACCAACCCCCTGTGACTTACATGCTTAGAGTGAAGAATGGTAGCAGCCTATGTCAACTTATTACACAAAACAGGCTATTTGTGCTATCATTATCAGCCTGTGTGAATTGTGATCTACTCACTATAAACTGTGTGGTACAATATAATGACAGGGTGTTGTTACAAAATGGAGGACATGTGGTCTCAACTCAAAGATTCATTTAATATCTTACATATCACAGTGTAAAGACTGACACCCAGTGTTACAGATACAGGTAACCTGTGTGTATCCTGTGTGTATTTCTTTTCTCTCCTTCTCCCCTCACAGGTGACAATCATCATTCCCCAATCAATCAATCATCAATCAGAAGACACCTTCTCCTTTTCCCTTACCCTATCACATTCCCTTTCCCTTGGTTTAAAAACCCATTCAGTTGTTTTTTCTGGAGCTCAATCTCTCTGTAGATCTCTTGTTTGGTTTAGCAACTACATGTCACAATGTCTGTTACCCTGTGAGTATTGTTTTTGTTATGGTGTTTGACTTTGTTTGATGGTGGGAAAAGGGGGTACCAAGACAAGTCGCCCATGGGCATACACTACCCGTAGGAATACTTTGTCTAAGAACACTAGTTAGAACTGGGTGGACCACCCACTGTATTTTTGGTTAGTTAGTTAGCTGTATTGAAGTAGGCTAGTCTAGCTTAGGGGTGTTTTTGGGAGATTTGTTTCTTTCCTTGGGTCCAGCTCAGCCCCTTTTCCTGCCCCGCTTTACCGTGTGTTTACCAAATAAACCATGAGTGTTTGACGGTAGATTTAAGTTGTCTGTGGTTATTCTCACTGTTACTTTTTCACTGTTATAATTTGCATGAATTATGAGCCAAAGCGATTCGTAACACCCAGTCACATCTGCAGGCTTAATTTTGTAGCCTAGCGATTATTAAGAGCATTGGGCCAGTAACCAAAAGGCCGCTGGTTTGAATCCTTGAGCAGACTGCCTGTGCCCTTGAGCAAGGCACTTACAGCTAAATGCTCCTGTAAGTCGCTCTGGACTTAGCGTCTGCTAAATGACTAAAATATCAAATCAGCAAGTCCGAATACAACTCTAAACCAATGGTGGGAGGTTCCTTAAATTCCAAAGAACACAAAGGAAAGTACTGAGGCATTAAAACTGGACTAACCACTCCTAGAAATGGGAACTATGATACACTTTCACCACTCCACCACTGAGTGGAGGGAACATTCTACACTGGCTGAAATGTATTGAAATAGAAAAAAACATTTGATCTGACTGATGAGTGACATTTTCCATGTATTCCTTTTTGAAAATCCATACTCACCCAACATGACTGCATCGACAGCACCTCCCGCACAGAACTCAATCAGAATCTGAGGAGAGAGAAATACAGTTACTGTACCAATGTGTCCCCCCAATGTTATGTGCGTTTCAGAGTAACACTCAGCAGGAGACATCAACGTTTTAATTGAGGGAGCCTTGAGGTCAAATTCTTTGGCGCTGGATGAAAACAGCACTTCGCAAAAGGCGTTTGCGAGACACTTTGATTCAACCTACTCTGTTGCATGCACAAACTTGTCATTTAATAAGATGAGTGAGTTTCACAGTGGATATTCACATTCTATTATGTAAACTGTGAGCTTAATTCACATGTAAAAAAAGGGACAACTCAATTACAGATATCCTTCACAGCAAATTATCTTAACAACCTTGTGAAAGCTCTTCAAATTCTCGTGGTCAATGCTAACCAGTGCAATAACTTATCAAGTGTGAGACTTCATGAAGGGGACTTCCTCATTTTTTTGTAAGGGATTCAGTTTGGCATACATGTTTGTTAATCTGCCAATAAATCTGCAGCAGAAACGACATCGAGTTTTTACATCAGCTCTATTTCAAAGAAAGTGTGGAGTCCTCAGACAGCAATGTCACTGCAAGCAATTCAAATCTGACCACACTATTTGTATTACAGGAAGATGTGAGAAAAACAAATGCCTACTCTATTGAGCTCTGCTCCAGTGTTGTTCCTAAGAGGAAGAATCATTGTAGCAGCCCTTGCCTCAGATACAATGGTCCACACACACAGCAGAGAATGAGAGGTCTACTCTACATAACCTCTTAGAACCATTCCAACACTTTCTACAACAACTATTAAAGATAACTTTATCAATTGACCCTTTGCTAAGCCCCATCCCAGAATTTTGGGCAACCACTTGCAGCACTCCAATAGATAGGAACTGTGTAAAATCTGACAACTCTGACAAGCTCACGTTTGTATTGCATGAAAGCCAGTGAGGGATATGGCAAAAACGGTTTAAAAAAATTGTTTAAATGGCTAAATAATTTAACAGTACACCAGAGGTACTTGCTACTTGTTGTTCCTGAAATGCAGCACCTGTTGGAGAATTTTTTTAAATCTGAAATTACACTTGTTATATTGTTTGCTAGCTCTGTCTTATTGACCACCCCAAGTTTCTAATGCTAGCTAGCCACTTAATATAACGTTTATTTTTCTCAAAATGTTAGCTAGCGAAGCTAGGAACGTTATAAATACATCTCCAATCTGCTGTCGACATCAGGATACGATTTGAGAGCACTAGTTATCTCCAAAAGTGGATATAGCTTTGACTGCGTGCTGACAGTGAATTCAGAACCCTTCAGTGGCTAGCTAAAAGTTTGAGATCACTGTGAGGGGATTTCGCCAGTGGTTGGATGGGGAATCGGGCTTCCCGGGAAAATGTTGTCCAAGGTTGCAACAGTAACCAAGGGGGGGTGGGGCTTAGCAAATTGTAAATTGAAGGAACAGAACTTCAAACCTGTGTTGTGTTCAGTTGGCACACCATGGAAAAAATGCTTTGAGGAGGTACTACAGGAACATGTCACATAAGAACACTCATTTTCCGTTTTAAAAAGTTTGTCTGTTTGCTGCTGCTGAACACAACCGAGTCCTACTGAACGCAACTCTTATTTCTCTGTTGAAATGAACATCCCCAACATGGCTAAACATCACTATCGTGTGCATTGCGATTATTCTAAGACATCACATCGAGCTGATCTAATACAATTCTTGACTTGCACAGGACTAGGTAAGCGCACTAACCTACTGGTAAAGTTCCGTCTGGTTTATCTGATGATGTCATGAACTAATGCCGTTTTGGAGATGTGAAAACTGACCAGCCTCTGTGATAAAAGCTATTGTGAACTATACTATATCACCTGATCTATGGGAGCATAGCCAGGACATGTCAAACAGCAGCTTGAGGTATCGGATGCACAAATCAATCAAAACCCTCACTGAGCAACGCCCATTCAGTGAGTTAAACAAAGAGGATGGAAAGACTGGTGATCCATTATGTAATGATGCACATCAATGGAGGGCTAACCGTTTTACAATAATGAACAATTTGAAACGGTTTACTAATGTTATCATGAATTAAATATAATACAATTATCCTTACAGCAGTAAAGATCTCCATTATTGTTTACTATGCCTTAACAGTGCCATAAGACATCAGCCGCTAGCTACCATTTTACTGGCAGTGCCTGCCTTATGTATATTTCACAGCATTCACCTACTGTTGCACAGGGTTTGGTATGAATGAGTCCTTTTTTTGGCTGAATGGAATGTTCACACACATTAACTAAACGCCTGACATGTTTTAAAGGCATACGTTACACATTAATCTCTCCCAGGACTCAACCAGTGGCACACACGACAAGGTTTGATGTCTCTAAATTATTCATTAGCACTTTCTCAAGCCCAGAGTAGCAGTCCATTATCTTCCTATGGCTGCAGCCCCACAGCGGGGGATCACATGATACCACCTGGACATAAATGCGCTGTTGTTCTCTCCAAACACACCAACAGTGTGACAGGATCCTCTGACAGCGTTCACACAGCAGTTGATGGTGATTAGTGCTTTTTGAGGTTGGTTCATTTATGAAAAAATAATCACAGTTTTGATTATTTTTCAAAAATGTAAATGCATTATGAAATAAAGACAATGATTATTTCAGGTCAGGTCCACATTGGGTCAATACCTCGGCAGGGTAGCCTATTGGTTAGAGCGTTGGACTAGGAACTGCAAGGTTGCAAGTTCAAACCCCCGAGCTGACAAAGGTCTGTCATTCTGCCCCTGAACAGGCTGTTCAGGCTGCCCACTCCTAAGCCGTCACTGAAATTAAGAATTTGTTCTTAACTGACTTGCCTAGTTAAATAAAGATTAAAAGAAATAGGAAATTACTATGAAATAATAAGATATTTATGTTGAGTATATTACTTTGTTTTTATTTGAGGACTTTGTCATCATTTAATCTCTGCTAAGGCAGTAGCAGCCAGCCAGTCAGACCACCTAACCTTATCTCTGTGCTCCCCATAATGTACTGTCTTTAGCCATCCTATTTAGATACACAGGAGGCTAGACTGCCTAAGGATGCTGCAGAGCTCTCTGACAAAATCCTTTTACTAGTTCTTCAAAGTAGAAAAGGTACTTTCACAAACTGTCTCTATTCCTCTCGTCGTTGTGTACATTCCTCTCTCATGCGTTCTGTGTGTATCTAACCTTACATAGCAGGGTAAAAGTGTATCCGAAAGAATCAGCGCAGTGGATTCTGGTCATTGTAGTTAATTTCCACGTTTCTGCTCTGAACTAGGTTGAATATTTCCTTAGTGAAAACTTCAACTCCCTTCAACCCAGTGTCCCATAGTTCTTGACTTCTCTTGTGAATTATCTGATTTCTCTCTAGAGAAACGGCACAATGGGCTCACACAGAAATACAAACTAAACGGAATTCAAGTAATTGAACCGAAAATTATCGAAAAAATGCATAAAAACAAAATGGTCGCTCAGCACTATCCCCATGTGAAGTCTGGGGCTTGAGAGAGAATAAGGGGCGACATTGATAAAAGAATGTGAGGTGACTTTATTTAAATCGTAATCTCAAGCACTGGTTTGTGAATAAATTAGGAATATCATCATGTTTGACTTGTGTGAGGTGCATATAGATTGATATTTCTCAAGTGTTAGACGGTGAACTCCCGCACTTTAGCAGGTTCATGAGTATACACACAAGTGTGTGAGTGGTGTGAACTGTGAACACTGTCAGTGGCCCTGTTCTCCACATCTGAGAAACCCAATCCCTCCAGAGGGAACCCACTTACCCACAGTTTGCTTTCATAATAGAAGGCATCCAGCAGTTTGACTATGTAACGGTGATCACAGGAGGCCAGAATGTCTATCTCCACCATGTAATCCTCCAACTCCTCCTCTGTCTTGGTATCGATCACCTTGGCAGCAGCCAGGGTCCCAGTCTGCTTGTTCTGGGCCTGAAACAAAGACACCGACAAAGGAAATTAGTGAATATATTCCCCTGATAACAAGCACCATTCGATCAAACTCATACCGCAGAAAAAGAGCAATAGATTATTAGCCGTACTAATGGATAGTGGTTAATGTAAACACATTTATGAACGGTAACGATAACATGAAAAGGCCACTGCCATTTTGGAGTTGGAGCATTTAGCATTGGAGTGGTTTATGGTAGAGCAGCTGAAGGCAATTTTCTAAAAAGGTCACATCTTTCTGTAAATGTATTTCATCATTCAGACACAAAAACATAAGAGGCTTTATATTTGCAGGAAAATCAGCTTGAGGAGAGGCCAAATTCGCATCTGGGGTCAGGACAATTACAGTGTGGAGTCTGGAGAAAACTGATCATCTGTTAGCTGAACTGTATTAACTAGTCTATCAAGGTTAACTGTTCCTATGTGTTTCATTTCAGGAACAACGGATACCACATGCCCAAGCTATGCCATCTATCCTCTGTGATAACTACTGTAGAAACATTTACCGAAACATGTTTTATATACTGTTTTATAGCAATATAAGCATGTTTCTGCTTTTAAAACAACAAAATTGTCATGACAGTTAAGTTACTGTGACCAATAGCCATATAACAGACACAAATGTTGACAGTAGGAAATTACAATAAAAAGAAGGGATTTAGGATCCAGCTCAAGGTCTGACAAAAGAGGAAGTTTGATTAGATATATAGAAAAAGGTATTAGCTTATGGCTTTAGGAAGCATAGACAAGTAACCATGTGTAATGGTCAAACGCATATAGATACATGCATGTTCCTTTGGCTACTTGCAAAGGCTTGACCTAGTTGAAAATGAAGACATTTAAAGGGGAAATGACAAGTTGTTCCATTCTCCACTTCCTCTCGCTCATGCAGACGGGGCTGCTATTTTGAGCTAAGCTTTGGCCGTAATGTTTATGGATACAGACCCAACCTAGTGGAGTTAAGGAAAGTTAAGGAGGGAAAGAGGGTGTGTCAGTGTAGCGAACTGCATCAGAATGTATATTTACACATAGTCACTCCCTTTTGTCTGTACCAGGCAACGCCTGCCCTAGCCTTAGCAGTCACACATTCAACACGAGGTCATACCTGTGACACTGTGCATATTTGCCTTCCTATTTTAGAGAGCTCTATGACCTCAGTTCTACTGGGCATGAGCCTTCACATTCCATCAAGAACTCTGATGGTTCATATCCAAGAAACAGTCTGACCTTTAGCAAAGCATAACAAGGAAACTGGCAAGAACACCAAATCAAAACATGTCCAGGGATTTACATTAAAGAAGCATGGGCACATCCCCAAGCACGCAGAAGAGAAGGTAATGCGCTCTCAAATGATGAAGGGGAAAGTAACCTAGCTACAGTATGTGAATAGAGGGCTATCAGTTGTTTTTATTGGCCATTGTGACAGGGAGCTTTGGCTTGTCCTCACACCCACTTCAGCGGCTGTGCTCCACGGCCCGTCATGGGGTGAGCTCAGAGCTGTGACTCAGACTGAATGCCAAGAATCCCCTTCCTCCCAGACCCAGCCAGCTGATTCACCCACTGCTGCCACCTCTAACACCACCACACCTCAGCATGACACAGCCACTACAGGGCTGTGAAATAACACATGGAATATGATATTAAAAGGATCACTTTTATTTATACCAAATCTCTATTTGATGTAAATCAAATCAAACGTTATTGGTCACATACACGTATTGGCATGGCATGTAATATACAAAGGTCCAGATACTTTTTTGTCGATTTCACATGTTTTTGAGAAACTTACCAAAACCAGTGATTCACTTCCTCATCCTCGTTGTGCAGTACAGGGGCTCTGAAAAAAATGGTCCAAAAACACCCAAGTACAGCTTGATTCGCAAGTAAATGGAATATAATGCTGTGGATAAAGTATAGAATGACAATTTCACGTGTACAACATCTAAAGACATGCACCACTATACTAAGAGCTTTTGCATTTCTAAAAGGACGTATTTGGGTGTTTTTTGCAGCATTTGTTCCATGTTTTTTTCAGAGCCCCTGTAGTACACAATGAGGATCAGGAAGTAAATCGCTGGTTGGGGTAAGTTTCTCAAAAACAAGTGAACAAGTGAAAAAAGGAGTGTGGAACCTTTTATATCATGCACTTACACCAAAAATAGAGATTTGTTTGTGAAAGAGCAAAATTCTCCTGGCTGTAGGACAAGGGATGACTAAGATAATAGTGTACAGGGTATGATATTGTTATTACATGGTAACAGATTTGGTCAAGTGATCGGCTATGCACACTGCTCTGACACATACACTTACCCCACCAGACATGCCACCAGGGGTCTTTTCACAGTCCCCAAATCCAGAACAAATTCAAGAAAGCGTACAGTATTATATAGACCCCTTATTGCATGGAACTTCCATCTCATATCGCTCAAATAAACAGCGAACCTGGGTTCAAAAAACAGATAAAGCAACACCTCGTGTCACAACGACTCTCCCCTATTTGACCTAGATAGTTTGTGTGTATGCATTGCTATGTAGGTTACGTGTGCCTTTAAAAAATATATTGTTAACCATTAGGGCAAACTCAACTTACTACATTCCATGACTGGGAGTGGATAGGAATTATAAGTACAATCTGTGACTGATAATATTAGAGCTGAGCTCACTGAAACAGTTGACATGATGTGTTTACTAGTGACAAAAGATATCCAGTTTAGACACACCAAAGATGTTCTTATGTTGACAGAGACATTAGACATTAGAATGCTTGACTGAGGGTGACAAGAAAAATAATTACAAAACAATGCCAACAGGCAGGTGTTTTCCCCAACTCTGTTTGAGGGCTGCAGTGTCTCCAGTCCTGGCTTTCATCATTGCCTGCTAATCAGCTAATGAAGACATGGGTAACTGGGGAAAATTGACTCACTGGCTAATCACTGACATTATTTGATCAGTTAAGTTCCAGGAAAAGGAGAGAATCAGCAGACACGGAAGGCTCCAAGGACTGAATAAGAGACTTCTGACCTATAGAATACCTGAACATGCGCATGCGATAACAATTTGTTTACATTAGACATTAATAAACACGAGGAAAAAATTGAATCGATTTCAAATGTATATTTTTCTCTTGGTCATCAAAGCTCCGCTAGCAGATACCATGTAGGAACAGGTCAGCAACAAACAGTGATATTCCCTCTGCTGCATCTTGCTGACTCGGTCAAAGATGACACCCGTCCCAAACACGACAACGAAGAAAGTACAGCAGGGGGTAAATCATCAACAGTTCTATCTCTCAGTGTGTTGGTCCCAACCCTGACAGAGTAATGTTCAGGCCTTAACTAAGCATGACGACTATTGAATGGTTTAGCTTACTAGCCGCAGAGCCAAGAATAGACTAATACAACTGTTAATTGGCAAAATAAAGGAAACATCAACATAAAGTGTCGTAATAGGGCATTGGGCCACCAAGAGCCAGAACAGCTTCAATGCACCTTGGCATAGATTCTACAAGTGTCTGAAACTCTATTGGAGGGATGTGACACCATTATTTTACGATAAATTCCATAATTGGATGTTTTGTTGATAGTGATGGAAAACGCTGTCTCAGGTGCCACCTGTTTTCAATATACTTTGTATCCCTAAATTACTCAAATGTTTCCATTATTTATGCAGTTACCTGTAGATAGCCAATGTACATTATCACAAATTTCCACCCACATACAGACCTTCCGACATGAGAACCTGCTACAGTATATGGTACTAACGCACATCCTGCTCCCCCCTGAGCTATGCCAACAAAGTACCTGTTCACTAATGATGATGTGTCTACACTGCTGGGGCCTTTCTGACTGATAAGGCCCACTTATCTAGGGAACTATTCAACTGTATCCTGTTTCCTATGAGGTTTACTGCCTGCAATTCACACCCTCAAGCAATCCATATTGCTCTCATCTTCACAGTCAACAATAAGCTCTTCTTGAATGTGAACTATTCTGATTTGTTTTGCAGCCAAAGAGTTCCCCTTCCCAACTGGCCATGAGGACTTTCATACCCCACTGCACTGCTGTTCTGGGAATATGAACTTGAACTCTTTTATTTGCACTTATCACCCACCATATCATTATGGAGGCCCCGTTAACTTTCTAGGAGAGGCACTCCTTGAAAACTGAATTTTTGACACAGATGAGCATTGAAAATGTCATTGTTTACCAGTAATGTATAATTCAGTAAGGATACCACTACCATATTCAATATTCATTCATAGAACAGTTGTGAGACATGTTCCCTTGGGTTGTGTAAAAAAAAAAGTACTGTTTAGACAGGCAATGAGTCTTGCTATTTCATGTTGAGGTAGCCTAGTATTTGACATGTCAAGGGTGAACAAAAACGACAAAATTAGATGGGCCATGAGACAACAAAAAAAGGCATATTTGACATGTTGATGATAGGAGGGGTTGAGTTATGTCTCTCAGTAGAACTTCCTGTACGAAGGTATCATGAGTTACAGACTTGATCTTAATGGATTTTATATTGAAAGATAATATATCCGTTCGTTTTACCTTGTATACTTTCCCAAAGGCCCCATCTCCCAGTTCCCCAATAATCTCCCAGATTTCCTCCGGGTTCTCGTCTCTGTGTACGTGCTCATACTGTTTCTTCTTCTTATCAGACCCCAACTTGAAGATTTTACGAAAATTGAAGAACGACGACATCTTCTGTGAGTTTAGTATGAGTGGCCTTTCCAGCAATTCCCACAAAGAAAGAAGAATAATCCAAAATTCCCAATAACGTCCAAGTGTCTATCAGGCTGTAATAGGGCAGCTTGCTCGCGCCACTGTGTCCATTTAGCCGCTAGACAAGTAGACAGACGATTCTTGAAATAAACCCAATAATAATAAACTACAATTCAATACCCGAATTTACTCATGAGCTGAAACATCAATCGCGCATTATTATTATTGTAAATAAAACAGTTCACATAACACGTTGGATACATTTGATCGTTCTCAACAAAATTCACAAGGGTGGTCTTGGGATGGTTAACGTTACTGCCCCAATACACACACCGTCATTCTTAGACTATGTAACAACCGGTTTAATAAATGGATCTCAGACTAGCAGCATCTTCTTGAAGTTCAGCGGTAGCGATTTCATAAAACTCCCTTCAAAGACATACTTATAACCCGTAGTTACGGCCCAACCACGCAATCTAATACAAGTCCTCTGTCGTCACAAGGAACGGAAAAATAAACGCGAGAATGAAATTAAGTTTCTCAGACTTGAAGCTCCACGAGACGGTAGTCATTTATGGTGTGGCCATTTCTAAACATTTCATTTTCCTCCGGTTGGTTTTAATAGGGAATATTCCTTCATACCGAACCAACTTCAGAATTGATAGAGTGCCTTGCCACCTCCTCCTTGCTGCATGTTGTGGAAAGCGCGTGCCCGTGAAGCGCAGCCGCAATGAAAGCCTTGACATGGCCAAACAAAGCATTTGATAAATTCCTTCCAACCGATTACTAATACATTAAACAAATTCCACTCAAATGCAGTCTTCTTCATATCAATTTGTTTAATTCAGTTACCTGACTCAATTTGAAATTTAACAGGCTTGATATGTTTTATTCCTGTGCAATTAGCCGAGGCCTAAATACGATTCCAGTTCATCATCAAATCTTACATTTCCATATTTTAATTTTAATTAACTGATGTAATTTTTTTTCGATTGCATTGACCCTCACCCTCCCTGTTCAAACTAAAGTGATGCGAGTTATAATTGAAGTCCGTGCTTTTGGCGCCACCTTCTGAATTGTTTTGTCACGCACTCTTTTGTCATTTGCAATTTCTGTCTCACATCGAGGTTCAAGCAGCCAGCTCACTGCTTTGAAGAAATATGTATTTCTGAAAGGCTTGATTTATTCCAGTCTATTAACAATAAGCCAGTCCATTTTTGAACCCCACTCCCCCTTGTCAGTCTGAAATAGGTTAGGTCCACATGTAGTGGGGCAAAAAAGTATTTAGTCAGCCACCAATTGTGCAAGTTCTCCAACTTAAAAAGATGAAAGAGGCCTGTAATTTTCATCATAGGTACACTTCAACTATGACAGACAAACTGAAAAAAAAAAGCCAGAAAATCACATTGTAGGATTTTTAATGAATTTATTTGCAAATTATGGTGGAAAATAAGTATTTGGTCACCTACAAACAAGCAAGATTTCTGGCTCTCACAGACCTATAACTTCTTCTTTAAGAGGCTTCTCTGTCCTCCACTCGTTACCTGTATTAATGGCACCTGTTTGAACTTGTTATCAGTATAAAAGACACCTGTCCACAACCTCAAACAGTCACACTCCAAACTCCACTATGGCCAAGACCAAAGAGCTGTCAAAGGACACCAGAAACAAAATTGTAGACCTGCACCAGGCTGGGAAGACTGAATCTGCAATAGGTAAGCAGCTTGGTTTGAAGAAATCAACTGTGGGAGCAATTATTAGGAAATGGAAGACATACAAGACCACTGATAATCTCCCTCGATCTGGGGCTACATGCAAACTCTCACCCCGTGGGGTCAAAATGATCACAAGAACGGTGAGCAAAAATCCCAGAACCACACGGGGGGGACCTAGTGAATGACCTGCAGAGAGCTGGGACCAAAGTAACAAAACCTACCATCAGTAACACACTACGCCGCCAGGGACTCAAATCCTGCAGTGCCAGACGTGTCCCCCTGCTTAAGCCAGTACATGTCCATGCCCGTCTGAAGTTTACTGGAGAGCATTTGGATGATCCAGAATAAGAGATTGGGAGAATGTCATATTGTCAGATGAAACCAAAATATAACTTTTTGGTAAAAACTCAACTCGTCGTGTTTGGAGGACAAAGAATGCTGAGTTGCATCCAAAGAACACCATACCTATTGTGAAGCATGGGGGTGGAAACATCATGCTTTGGGGCTGTTTTTCTGCAAAGGGACCAGGACGACTGATCCGTGTAAAGAAAAGAATGAATGGGGCCATATCGTGAGATTTTGAGTGAAAACCTCCTTCCATCAGCAAGGGCATTGAAGATGAAACGTGGCTGGCTCTTTCAGCATGACAATGATCCCAAACACATCGCCCGGGCAACGAAGGAGTGGCTTCGTAAGAAGCATTTCAAGGTCCTGGAGTGGCCTAGCCAGTCTCCAGATCTCAACCCCATAGAAAATCTTTGGAGGGAGTTGAAAGTCCGTGTTGCCCAGCAACAGCCCCAAAACATCACTGCTCTAGAGGAGATCTGCATGGAGGAATGGGCCAAAATACCAGCAACAGTGTGTGAAAACCTTGTGAAGACTTACAGAAAACGTTTGACCTCTGTCATTGCCAACAAAGGGTATATAACAAAGTATTGAGATAAACTTTTGTTATTGACCAAATACTTATTTTCCACCATAATTTGCTAATAAATTCATTAAAAATCCTACAATGTGATTTTCTGATTTTTTTTCTCATTTTGTCTGTCATAGTTGAAGTGTACCTATGATGAAAATTACAGGCCTCTCTCTCATCTTTTTAAGTGGGAGAACTTGCACAATTGCTAAATACTTTTTTGCCCCACTGTATGTGTAAGAAATAGCCTAGTCTTACTCATACATGTGCCTTATTGCTCACTGCAATAAGGCACAAAGGTTCACAGGAACTTTGTACAAACATATTTAATAAAAAAGTAAGTAGGTTAGTAGCATAGCATCAAAAAGCAAAGCTAAATAGAACATTTGGAGATTACTGGAATAACTGCAAAAACTGCAGAACATTATGCCCAGATAGGGAACCTCACCAGAAGGTGAACGTAACAAATATAGCTGTTGCCTATAGGTCTAGTGTGATCTCAACCACTGCCCTTCCGTTAAGCGTACCATAGAGCTGGTTATAGGCCTATAGCTCCGTCTTGAACCTGGAAGATTCCAACAGCAGGTAGGGTCAGGAAATGTATTATTTAAACATGAATAGGCCTATTCTTGTAGCATATCATGCATTATTTAGATTATCCTTTTTGTTTTATATACAATTTTAAACCGCAATTAAATAATTCAATGAGCATTAGATTTAAACAATTGACAAATAATTTTAATAGTCTGAAAAAATAGGCCTACCAATACCATCCCTCTCAAAGGACAATGTAGAAAAAAGGCCAATGTAGAGTCCACGCAGTGAAGTGTTTTTGCGAACACACCTCAGTTCCTGGCAATTCGACACTGAGAGAGAAACTCATAAACAAAAGACAACAAACAAGTATTAGAAAACAAACAATTCAAACTTTGTGAACGAATATGTTTTACTTTAATAAATATTCCAGTCTCAGTGTATTTGGATTGTGTAGTAGGCCAAACAAACCAAAACATTGTCAGAGGTGTTCACTGGCCTCAACTCTCACATTTCAAATGTAGTATGTATGTGAAATGTACAGGTTGGCAAGTTCGAATCAGCCAGTGGATGAGCTCTATTGGGACCTCCACACAGTATGGTGGGGATCGTACATACCATACAAACGTAACATATCATACTAAATAGAAAGTTCGGTTTTACGTGCAGAATAATGCTCTGAGACCAAGTTGCAGCCCGACCTTTTACAGGGCTATCAGTTTCAATATTTTCAACAGCCTCTTTAGAGCTGGTGAATATTGTCAGAGGGAGTTTTCAGGGTAAGTGTGGGAGAACACGGTATTCGGTACAGTAGGACCCAGCTAGCGTCGGCTCGAGGCTTCGCTCACGTGTTACAATAGGTCAATTCTGGGTTCATGAGCAAGAACAATAGAATGCATTATTTAAGATGACCAATAGAGTGCAGTATAGCCACTTGTTTCAACTTCTTTCTCAACAATGGAATGCGGTCAGGGAAAACAGTAGGCTAACAGACTGAGATAAAACGAACTATTGAAAATACCATTTTGTTAGACTACAAAAACATGTCCTATGGAAATTTGCTGAATGTGTTATAGTGGACTTGTAGGGTGTCAGAATTTCAACTGTAAAAATGCGTATTGCTTTATACTCATTGTGTCGATTGGACTACTTAAATAACCCCGTGAGACTAATGAAATGGTCGATTTTGTAGCCTATGCCATATGCGTCTTTGTTGGAATCCTATTTAGAGCAGACCTAAAATTCCTGCTGTAGCCTATAGGCCTATTTAATGATAGGCCTAACTAGTCATGGTAGATATGATCCCTTTAGATACGTCTATTCTACTATAATATTTTAAATAAGCTATTCTATTTTATTATATTCTAGTTGTTTATAAATATTATGTGTTTGGGAGCACGCTATTTTTAAAGCTATAGTAATTCATCAGCCCTACAAATGACAATGGCTAGAGTCACACCGCCCCTCATTTAAGGACAGTAACTGTCCAACACAAGGGCCAACCTACTTTTCTTTCAAGGAGGGCTGAGCAGCAGTGCTCTGCAATATGCGCTCCCCGAACCGCTGCCCTCCTTCGGTGTGTTGTTTACAGTATTTCCTGCTCCGCAAAAATAACATGCAGCTGGTAACAACTTACATTGGATGGATGTAGCGGATCAGCACGCACGTTGTGCATTGTTACGCCAAACTTTACTTGACAAACATCGACTTTTCTTTTAGGCCTACATTGTCTTTTTTGGGACAATTGCGAAACTTTCCTTGACAATAAAGGATCATAAATGCCCCACACGTAACTCATTTCCCACCAACTGGATCAAAAGTTGTTCAAGATGCAGTTCCGAACTGTCCTTGAAGTGAAAGTTGTGGATGTGCAGAAGAGGCGGAATCCCTCCAAACATTATGTGAGTATATTCTATTGATTTCTGACAATGCTTGTGCTTGGCTTGTGCTTCATGACCATAAACAATAACTTGACGTTTTGTCTGACATATAATTTTAAATACGTACACTTGCTTATTATTTTATTTTCTGCTGTCAGTTTTTATTTTACATTTACTTAACTAGGGAAGTAAGTTAAGAACAAATTCTTATTTTCAATGACGGCCTAGGAACAGTGGGTTAACTGCCTTGTTCAGAGGCAGAACGACAGATTTTTACCTTGTCAACTCTTGCAACCTTCCGGTTACTAGTCCAACGCTCTAACCACTAGGCTACCTGCCGATCCAAGTAAAACCGTCAATAAGTAAAACATTGAGTTATCTATATTGTAGAATTATATGCACTGGAACAAGTAGGAACATTGCTAGTCTCCATAGAGGAAAATCAATTAGTCTGCCAAATCCAATAGGATTAATTAAGCAGAGAGAGGATACATGTAACCAGGACTGCCTGAGGTCCCCAAAGCCTTCCCCCCTGGGGTATCACATTGGGAGATCCTGCTGGCCTGGGAAGTCCCTTGAGTAAAACATAAATCAAATCTCATTATCGATGAGCTAAGCAACTGAAAATGCTTATCCTGTTTTAGAGAGAGGAAAAAGGCAACCCTTTGTCTTTTGTCTCCAAGGTTACAGTGTGACTTCCTTGCATGGGTGAGAGAGGGACACTGGGCACAAGGACTGAGAGTCTTTGGCAACTACAGTATTGCCACAGTGTTTTGAGATAGAAGACAGTTTCTTTCAGATACCTTCCATAACCTTTTGTCCAAAAAGCAATTTTGTTCATTCTTAAAAATGTTCTATAATGCATATAAATGAAATAACAAGCCTGTGTTTAACTTGCATTGGATGAAATCCCATGTCCTTGTGCTTTTAGCCAGTAAGAATAAGTAAAAACACTACTTATAAATAAGTAATTTCTCCACAGTCCACATCCCAAGCTTTAATGGTAGGTGTTTTTCCTTAATATCCTGCCAGCATGGAGATATTCTGTGGAATCCGTTGGCCTCTTTGTCAAAAAGTCTTGAGAGTTTGCTGGTCATGCAGATATTATGCTGACTTGCATGCAGAGTACTGTGGACATGGTCAGATACCATGTTGGATTTTATTGCAAGTTTTATTTTGTCAGTCCAACAACAACACCAGAAAGTGCTTGTTTTGTACATGTATTGTACATTCAGCAGTATTATGTTGGGCTTGAGAGGACCTCTCTTGATGATGTGTTGAATGAGTCTCTAGTGCCCAAAACGCATTCTACATATAGTAAATGTGTGTCATACGAACAAATGAGGTGTCTGAACTGAACTTTACTGCACAGCTCCAAATTTGCTCTCTATGCACAGTATGTAAGACATTCTCAAAGGGATCTATATTTACCACACTTTAGGGGCACTGTTGTTTCCTAAACACTTAATCCAAAGCATTTGGCCATGTCGTCTGCACTCAATTAACTGTACAGGAACTTGGTCCACCCTGCAACACACTATGTCTGTAATGAACTATGCATAAAATCAAGAATTGATTTCAAATAGGACAGTTAAGTCTTTACTGATTGCAGTAATGTGTAGCGACACTTAGAAACCGCATGCAGATGCAGAACAATTAGCATATGTTCCTGCATCTGCAGTAGAAGAAAGGGTGTGTCCAAATGTTTGTGGCCTACATAGTAAGTGCCAGGGAGAGCTCCCACTCTAGCCATATAGTTATAGTCAACAGCCCCCTCTGGGATTATGCCATGGCTGTCGACTAGAGTCTGACAAAACAACATTGTAAAATACTAGAAAATGCAACTCTGGCCTAACTAGCTAGAGTATCTATCAAAGTTGGAGCCAATGAAGTGTAAATAGTTGATTATTTCCTTGAATTGTTTAAATGTAAAACCCAAAATGAAATGGCTAATGGTTAAACCCTGTTGACCACCTCTTTGACCCGGCACGGGCTTCTAATGAGGTGTGTGCAGACAGACAGGCCTAATGAGTTAGCTTGACCTCTACTGACCCCTTGAAGTTTAGTCTGAAGGGAATTCTCTATGTGTCATTGGGTCAGTCAAAACTAAGTGGTATTACAGTGCCTTCAGAAAGTATTCACACCCCTTAACTTTTTCTTCATTTTGTTGTGTTACAGCCTGAATTTAAGATTTTGTGTCACTGGCTGACACACAATACCCCATAATGTCAAAGTGGAAATATGTTTTTAGAAATGTTTACAAATTAATAAAAAATGTAAAGCTGAAGTGTCTTGAGTCAATAAGTGTTCAATCCATTTGTAATGGCAAGCCTAAATAAGTTCAGGAGTAAAATTGTTCCCAACATGACACATAATATGTTGCATGGACTCACTCTGTGTCTAATAATAGTGTTTAACATGATTTTTGCATGACTACCTCATCTCTGTACCCCCCCCCCCCCCCCCCCCACACACACACACACAATTATCTGTAAGGTCCCTTAGTCAATCAATACATTTCAAACACAGATTCCAACCACAAAGACCAGGAAGGTTTTCCAATGCCTTGCAAAAATGGGCACCTATTGGTAGACGGGTAAAAATAAAAAAGCAGACATTGAATATCCCTTAGAGTATGGTGAAGTTATTAATTACACTTTGGATGATGTGTCAATACACCTATTCACTACAAAGATACGGGCATTCTTCCCAACATAGTTGCTGGAGTGGAAGGAAATCGCTCAGGGATTTCACCAAGAGGCCAATGGAGACTTTAAAACAGTTTAATGGCTGTGACATGAGAAAACTGAAGATAGATCAACAACATTGTAGTTACTCCACAATACTAACCTAAATGACAGAGCGAAAAGTAGGAAGCCTGTACAGAAAATAAATATTCCAAAACATGCAACCTGTTTGCAATAAGGCACTAAAGTAAAACGGCAAAACATTTGCAGAAATTAACTTTATGTCCTGAATACGAAGCGTTAGTTTTGGGGAAAATCCAACCCAACACATCACTGAATACCACTCTTCATTTTTTTCAAGCATGGTCAGGGCGGCATCATGTTATGAGTATGATTGCCATCGGCAAGGACTAGGGAGTTTTTAGGATAAAAATAAACAGAGTAGAGCTAAGCACAGGCAAAATCCTTGAGGGATGTGGCTCAGTCTGCTTTCCAACAGACACTGGGAGACAAATTCACCTTTTCAGCAGGATAATAACCGAAAACACAAGGGCCAAATATACAATGGATTTGCTTACCAAGACAATTTTGAATGTTCCTGAGTGGCCTAGTTACAGTTTTGATGTAAATCGGCATGAAAATCTATGGCAAGACTTGAAAATGGCTGTCTAGCAATGATCAACAACCAACTTGACAGAGCTTGAAGAATTGTAAAAATAATAATGTGCAAATATTGTACAATCTAGGTGTGCAAAGCTCTTGGGCCTACCCAGAAAGACACAGCTGTAATCAGTTGCAAAGGTGATTCTAACATGCTGTATATGTATATATATTTTTTGCCTTTACCTCCCTTCTCACCTCATTTGCTCACATCGTATATAGACTTGTTTATACTGTATTATTGACTGTATGTTTGTTTTACTCCATGTGTAACTCTGTGTCGTTGTATCTGTCAAACTGCTTTGCTTTATCTTGGCCAGGTCGCAATTGTAAATGAGAACTTGTTCTCAACTTCCCTACCTGGTTAAATAAAGGTGAAATAAAATAATATTCGCTCACGGGTGTGAATACTTATGTTAATGAGATATTTCTGTATTTCATTTTCAATAAATTTGCTAACATTTCTTAAAACTGGTTTTGACTTAGTCATTATGGGGTATTGTGTCTAGATGGGTGAAAAAAAGTAGTCTATTTTGAGTTCAGGCTAACACAACAAAATGTGGAATAAATCAACAGGTATGAATACTTTCTGAAGGTACTGTATATGTCTGACGTATGTGACTTTGTTAATGAATCTTCCTTGTTTGTTTTCTTCTGTAGGCATACCTCATCAATGTCACATACTCTGACTCCACCTCTCATGTCATCTATAGGAGATACAGCAAATTCTTTGATCTCCAGGTAAAAGTATATATTTTTTCATTTGGCTGTAATCACCATAGCACAATGATATAGAACCATGTTCCAGTATCTGTTGGATCATGCACTCAATCATCTTAAACTTATACTAATGTAAACGTGTATTAAACGGTCAATCTGTATGTTTTAACATCTATTTGTCTTTCCATGTATACATTTCCTCACTCACTTTTCCCCAACCCTGGATTTCCTGTCAAACTGACCTGCTGCCCTCTGAATGGGCAATAATACTCATGATCTATTAGAATAGGTTGCAAAAGACATTGCTATGAGGTTCTCTATGAGATTACATTAACATGAACTTTGAGTGTTGGACGTCTGGGGCTCAGTGGGGAGTCAAACCTCAATGCTCTGTGTGTTCCCCACAAAATGATGTTTCAATCAGGGGAAGCCCCAACTGAAAAGCCCCATTGAAGACTACTGGTGCCTGGCGGAAGTAGGGAAAATCCCATTCACTCATGCAGTCTAGTGGTGAGAGGAAAAAATGACCTCAGACTGAAAGATTGGATGTGGGGTGAAGTTGCCCCTTTATTGGTTGGAGGGACACCAATGCCCTCGAGGGAAACTTCTTGAGCTGCTGATGCCAGACTTTCCAATTGAAACCCACTGAAGATACATGAACGTAGGGAGGCCACAGCTCTGAACAGTGTGGGTTCAGACTGTACTGCAGGTCTCGTGACTGTTGAAGTCGGACCCTTGTCTGTTCCAGGGACCCTTGCTCTGTTTGATGGAAGTGGAGCATATCCCCCGTCTCTGTAAACATTAGTCTTTTCCAGAGACCCCTTCTCCTGGCTCTTGCTCAGTTTCAGTGTCTGTAAGGCACAAAGGTCAACACCTGCCCGCACAGAGAATGGGGAGGGATACTGCCTTTTACTAGTCCTCAGTCATACAGTATGGTCCATTAGTCAGTTAGGGTGTTGTTCAGCCCTTGTATTGTTATGCACTGACTGAAAGCATATGATGTATCATTTATCATAATGTGGGACCATGTACAGGAAGAAGGGCAGACTCATTGGTCGATCCAGGAAATTGATTCATAGTTATAACATTAGCAACATGGTTAGTTATCTTTATCAATGTCTCCAAGTCCTCATCTGAACAATGTTTTGTATTTTTGTGGAAGCAATTTGGTTTAGCACTTGATTCTATTGTAGCCCAATTTGAGAGTGACCATATCACACCAGATTTTAAACAGTGGTGCCCTTTATAGGTCTGTAGATGAAAACATTGTGGCAAGCAGCCTCCACTGAACACTTGTTGAGTGTTTGAGTGTCCTGGAAGTCCTTCCGGGCCAGTGGGCTTTGTGACCTGCCTGGAGGTATAGGATCAAGCTGAGGAGATGACAGGCTTCAATCCCAAGATGCACTGAGTGGAAATAAAGGGGAAGTCAAGATCAGGAAGGAGGGGTGGGGGAAGGATGGAGGGAGGGATGGCCATTGGGGAGTGAAATGACCACCAAACATGATGAGTGGCTTTTCCTGTACTACATGTTGGATATAGTAATGAATCCTTCCCGCTTGCTCTAGATTGTAGATACTCAAACACAGTTTCTCGCTGTGTTTTAGTGATGCATATATTTCCAATAGTTTTAGATTTTTCAACATACATCATCTAAGATTATGACGTTTCACTGTACTTCATTGCCAAAAATTATTCATTTTCTAGCAGTAGTTAGTTTGATCCACTCCTTCATTCCTCTCTGTTCTATGAAGTCCTCTAGTGGCTTCTATTCTTGTTTTAAGCTAAGTAGACACAAAGCCTGTCTGTGTGTGTTAGTGTTTGTGCCTGGTGCCAACAGACACTTACAGTTCATCTGAGGCTCAGCTCTGTTCTCTGTCCTTTCAGCACAATCACACACTCAGTTCGAAGCTGGCAGGGAACAGGAACGTGCTTTGCACTCTCTGGCTCGCCAAGGGATCATATGCATGATTTTGTATGAAATAATGAAATCTGAGATTAAAATGGTGGTTGGTGTACACAGTTGTAACATAAAGCCGGACATGAATTTTCATGGGTTTATGAAATTGCCTCTCATAGTTGTTTGTCTTTGAAATTCAGTAGCTCTTGATAGCTAGATGTGTAGTATTGTTAGCAAGTGTTCACTAGCTTAGTTAGTAATTTGTCTGTTAGATAAACCATCACCCTTCTTCCAAGGGATACTTTAAGTACACTTGCTCCTTGTTTTGCCAGCCTCTCTAGCACACTCATTAGCTCTAGTGATTGCTCCTCAGGGATGCAATCACTATAAACTATTATTTTCCATCCAGTTCACTCTTTCATATTCAGCTGATTTCACAGTATGTCATTTGTGGAGTGTAAAAACACATGATTAATCTACACATTTCTCACCAGTTCCTGAGATTTAGCTCAATAATGGCTTTAATTTGGTTAGGTGTAAAAATGTTGCAGAGCTTGTGTTCCTACAACATCATCTCTGGTGTGTATGTCTGAGAGAAATGTTTTCACCCACACATTTCATTTTGAACTAAGCAGAAATTATCCCGAACAGAGTTTCTACCCTCAAAGAGAAATGATCTTCCCCGCTCCACACCCTTGGACCACAGAGGACATAACACAGAGGTCATGACATTCCACTGGGCGATTGTGGCGTGTGCAAGTTGGCCCGTTTCCCTTCACTCTCCGCTCGGATGGAAACTCCTCTAAAGGTCCCTTAGTCACTTTATTTTTGGGCTCAGGACTTGGACCAGAATCAGAACGGCATCTCTGTCTGCACTGTAATTTGTCTGCTGCCCTGGTTTCCTGCTGAAATAAGCAGGCTCCGTAACAAGTTTGTTTACTTTTAAAACTCTTATCCAAAATCCTACGAGCTTTGATGTCATTTTTAGTGTGAAAGTATTAATCATGAAACCCTGAGTGAAGCAATGGAAGGCAGCATCAATAAACTGTTGAGATATTGATCAGTCCTAAGTGTGCTAGCCATCATCTGTAATTGGTCAAGGATGCAGTGGCGTGTTCAGTACATTTTGAATGAGGTGGCCAATGTGGGGCACAGACCCAGTTTAGGGGAGGCCATAACATTTTGATCCTTAATCGATTTAAAAAAAACAAAAATTATAGTGGTTAAACGCATTAAATGCTTCAACTTACAGTATGTTTGGTACATTTTCCTGTTCCCCAATTAAAATATGTATTCCAAAAGTGTTTGCATTCAAGGTCAGGATTTTATATGGGTATTAGCATACAGCAGTAAATTCACTTGAAAGTGCCACCCGGAGTGCAAATTATACTGTGACTTTTGGGGGGACCTCCTATGTGGATACATTCCTTTTATGGTTTATATAGTAAAGACATGTCATTTAACTGTAAACATGTATTACCTTTTAATGTGAAATGAACACAAGCAGTCATGAGGTTTTCATCTGATTGTCAAACAAATCAAAATGTAGGTTAAGGAGGTTACCTGCGTACGTTCATCAACTCCAAAATAAGTCCAGCATCCGAACAGTGCACTGTGCACTCGTCATTTTGAATGGAAAAGGACATCTATTACACAGCCAGGTCACCCGTGATACAAGTTAGTGTTCAACGTTCATCCATTTCTGAGGAAGTCGGGAGATGACGTGGAAACCGTCCATAAGGGGCAACAGTGAGCACTTTTCCCCTCAAGTAGGTTTCAATTTTGCTAGGGCATTGTGGGTGGGGAAGGTGAATGGGCATAAGCATCTGCCTCTGATTCCAAAGGTTTTAAGTTCAAATCCAGCGACTAGAAAGTAGTGTTTTATATTTAGCCTAACCTTAAGATTTCTTAGTTAATGCCTAAACTTAACCCTTACCTTAAAAGTTATGAGTTAACATCTAAACTTCACCTTAAACACTTTGAAATGTGATGTTTGGAACTTTGACATTTGAGAAACGTGAATGAACATCTAATTCTGACGTGAGACGGCGAAAGCTAGTTGCTATTACAAACGCAAAGTGTCATGACATTCAGCCTAAAAAGTGGCGTGTATTCATGGATGCCAAGGGAAGCCGGGCTGCCCCAAAAATGTTAGCAATAAAAAAACTTTGTATAAAATTATTTTATCATTCATGTCTATCCTTGTTTCCAAATGTTCCTTCAATTCGCAAGAGGCTTAATCTATTTCACCAGAGAAAGTATCTGAGCAAGGCAAACAGCGCCCCTCTGTCTTAGTATCTGCAGCCCATCTATCTGATACTGTCTTGCCAAAAAGAGTATGACATGCCATGTGATGTTTGGCCAGACCGCATCAGATACATGGGCTACTCATACTAAGACAGAGGGACGCTGTTTCGCTTGCTCTGATGCTTTCTCCGGTGAGATTGAGTCTTGCTGTCGGTGCACGTCTTGGTAAAAATTATCAATATATTCAGAGAGAACCTATCAGATCTCAGAATTTCTGCTGTGGCCACCCCCTGGATATGCCACTGCAAGGGTGACAATCGGAATCATAGGAGGACTGTGTACCAAGACATCCAACCAGAACCAGAACAAATAGCAGGCCAAACTATCCCTCTCAGCACTGCCTGGACTGCGCAAAAATGCAAATGCTTTCCGTTTGAGTTATATTAGGTTTTATTTTCATTGTTTTGTGTAGAGTAATGACATGAAAACAGATTTGCCTCTGTCTTTTCATTTCTCTGTTGTGAACTACATGCAGTAAATAAATGTACTGTTGATGCTAGAACACAACCACTGCATGGAATTCAGTTGGCTTCCCACTCAAACATGCTTCCACCCTCTTTCTGTCTGAGAGCTGAACAACACTCACTGTCTCTTTTTGTCTCCCTCCTATGCCTCTCTTTGTGTTCTGTTTATGTATGTCTGTGCTTCAGGAATACTTTTTATAGTATAGCAATCTGAAATATACTTGAAGCATAGTCACTGACTTTTTGGCAATCTTTTCAGTTAGGGAGTAATGTAAAAGATAGCTGTTAGAATTTTTTTGTTTGTTGTAATGTTCTCCCCCTTCTCCCAATTTCTTGATTACGATCTTGTCTCATGAAGGTCGAGTCAGGCGTCCGGCCTGTCACAAGGAGTTGCTAGAGTGTGATGAGTCAAGTAATGCCCCCCCTCCTCCCCTCGTCCAAACCCAGATGACGCTGGGCCAATTGTGCGCCGCCCTATGGCACTCCCGGTTACGGCCGGTAATGACACAGCCTGGGATCGAACCCCAGGCAGTAGATCCTAGCATCTGCATTTTAATCCGCCCCTAGGGTAGACTTGGCTGACACAGCACTTTTAACATATTAAACTGAACTGCACACTTTGGGAAAGAAACACTGTATACACAAATATAATATCTCCTGGGCAACTGACTAAAGCTGCCGTAACACAAATGTAACAGGAGAAATGCCCGCACAGGGAGTTGTGATTCCAAGCTGTTACTTTGTTTCCATGGGAATGATGGGTCTCCCACCTGTCTCGGGAAGTTTGGAGCAGATCCAGTCGTGCCTAAGAGGGATCCCATCATCACTTTGGGATTGGGAATGTTCTCTGTTTGCCAGGGATCTGTTAGAGGTGTGGAGAGAACTCTCCTAGCCTGCGGGGAGCAGGCTACTGCTATCATGTCCACCAGCGATACAGATAACATGGTACTATGAGTGTGTGGCACAATCTCAGATAAACAGTCAGATAACTAATAGGAGCTTATTGTTTATCTGACTGTGCCATACACTCAAAGTAACATGTTATCTGCATCTCTTTTGAGAAATGCAATTTTGAGAAAAGCCCAGCTTTAGTGAAGGTACAGTTGAGTACTCTGTAGACATCATAATGGCAGTGTGTAGAGTAATGACATGAAAACAGATTTGCCTCTCTGTAAGCTTATACCATATTTTGTTTCTTTGCATTGTTTTGTACGATACATTGAATCTGGTTTTACTAGAGTTAAGTCTTTGCTTTTTTGTCAGTAGCATTTTGCCATAGAAATGAAAGTTTCCCATCTTCCCATGTTATATACTGTAGATAACTTGGTTAACCAAAACAGCTCTTACTGTTCAGCTTTTCCCCCTTACCCTCAAAGGACAATATTGAGTACTCTCCCCTTCAAAGGAAACTCCTCATTTACGGTCTCTGTTTGTTTGTGAGGGGGAAATACCAAGGTCCAAAATAGATGTAAAGTTTCATTAACAGAAGCAGAGAGAGAGAAAAACCACAAGAAAATAACTAAACCAACTTTAGCTGGAAAACCCTCTCAAACAACCATTCCATCCTAGACAAGTTGGCCTGGGACTCTTTGTGCACCTGGTTCTTTGCGCCCTCTTTGGTCCACTTTGGCCCTGGCCCAGTCCCCTGGCCTAGATACATCTGTTCACAGCATCAGTCCCTCTCCAGAGCACATCTGGAACAAGGAAGAGCAGGACCACATCTGGAGCTGAGCAGGCTTGTTACTGTAGGACTCTCCCACTGCATGTGTTTACTACAGCACACTGCAGTGATTTATTAGACCAGGAAACCCGAAGCTCAGTGAGCGTGACGCTAACAGATATACACTTGACACTTAAAGGGTGCAAAAGAACACACCTTTTCACACTCACCAATGCATGCACTCGTGTATTCATGCACATTACACGCTACATGAACACATGCGCTCATGAACACATGCAAGTACATATGTACACACACACAACCACCCAAACACACATAGGCAAACTCGCAGGCATGCATGCATTCACAGCAGAATGCATTTTTATCATCATAAAAGACCACTTGATCCAGAATGACCTCTCCTTCATGCACAGCTGTTGCCCTAACTCGATTTTATTATTGGGTTACTCCATTTTTAATGCACTCAGTAGCGACAATGATCATGGTTCAAGAACTGTCTCTGAAACTACAGTCGGATTCCTGACATTTAATCTGAGTAACAATTCCCTGTTTTAGGTCAATTAGGATCACCACTTGATTTTAAGAATGTGAAATGTCAGAATAATAGTGGAGAGAGTGATTTATTTCAGCTTTCATTTCTTTCATCACACTCCCAGTGAATTTTGGCCATTTCCTCCTGACAGAGTTGGTGTAACTGAGTCGGGTTTGTAGGCCTCCTTGCTCACACATGCTTTTTCAGTTCTGCCCACAAATGTTCTATAGGATTGAAGTCAGGGCTTTGTGATGATCACTCCAATACCTTGACTTTGTTGTCCTTAAGCCATTTTGCCACAACTTTGGAAGTATGCTTGGTCATTGTCTATTTGGAAGACCCATTTGCGACCAAGCTTTAACTTCCTGACTGATGTCTTGAGGTGTTGCTTCACTATTTTGTGAAGCGCACCAGTCCCTCCTGCAGCAAAGTACCCCCACAACATGATGCTGCCACCCCCGTGCTTCACGGTTGGGATGGTGTTCTTCAGCTTGCAAGCGTCCCCCTTTTCCCTCCAAATATAACGAGGGTTATATAGCCAAACATTTATATTTTTTGTTTCATCAGACCAGAGGGCATTTTTCCAAAAAGTACGATCTTTGTCCTCATGTGCAGTTGCAAACCGTAGTCTGGCTTTTTTATGGCGGTTTTGGAGCAGTGACTTCTTCCTTGCTGAGCGGCCTTTCAGGTTATGCCGATATAGGACTCGTTTTACTGTGGATATAGATACTTTTCTACCTGTTTCATCCAGAATCTTCACAAGGTCCTTTGCTGTTGTTCTGGGATTGATTTGCACTTTTTGCACCAAAGTACATTCATCTCTAGGAGACAGAATGCGTCTCCTTCCTGAGCGGTATAACGGCTGCGTGGTCCCATGGTGTTTATACTTGCGTACTATTGTTTGTACAGATAAACACGGTACCTTCAGGCGTTTGGAAATTGCTCCCAAGGATGAAGCAGACTTGTGGAGGTCTACAATTGTTTTTCTGAGGTCTTGGCTGATTTCTTTTGATTTTCCCATGATGTCAAGCAGAGGCACTGAGTTTGAAGGTAGGCCTTGAAATACATCCACAGGTACACCTCCAATTGACTTAAATTATGTCAGTTAGCCTATCAGAAGCTTCTAAAGCCATGACATAATTTTCCAAGCTGTTTAAAGTCACATTCAACTTAGTGTATGTAAACTTCTGACCCACTGGAATTGTGATACAGTGAATTATAAGTGAAATATTCTGTCTGTAAACAATTGTTGGAAAAATTCCTTGTGTCATGCACGAAGTAGATGTCCTAGCCGACTTGCCAAAACTATAGTTTGTTAACAAGAAATTTGTGGAGTGGTTGAAAAACAAGCTTTAATGACTCCAACCTAAGTGTATGTAAACTTCCGACTTCAACTGTAGGTTTAACATGTCTAGAACACTTCATGTGGTTAGACTACCTACACTAATGCAACAGAACTGTGAGTTCTGGGGGTTGTTGTTGTGAGTGTGTTTTCAGATGACTGTGTTGAGTGATGTAAGGCTGTCTGCAGTTGAAAGTGGGCCTGTGTCTGGTACATAGTAGCTCTTCAGAGACTATGTAATTACACCCCACATTGTAGTCATTTAATTGGGAGGTCGACTGACGCGAAGAGGCCATGACCCAGTGGTTCTCCTCCTGATCTCATCTAGATTCCTCCATTTTGAGCTTCCTCCCATTTATTGCTGATATCTAAATGGCTTTGTTTGTCACATAGCTATCAAATATACTTTATTGCCACCAGTAATTGATTTAAGTTTGAAATAATATTGACCATAAAAAAACTACTTAGTACTTAGGACTGGATTAATTGAAAACTGTTATCCATTTGTTTGATATGACAAAAGTTAAGATGTCCTTTATTTCGCTTTAAT
Source organism: Oncorhynchus clarkii lewisi (assembly GCF_045791955.1). Classification (NCBI taxonomy): domain Eukaryota; kingdom Metazoa; phylum Chordata; class Actinopteri; order Salmoniformes; family Salmonidae; genus Oncorhynchus; species Oncorhynchus clarkii. The sequence goes on from NC_092147.1 coordinate 72,064,955, forward strand.
TCCAGATGCAGATCCTGGACAAGTTCCCAGTGGAGGGAGGGCAGAATGACCCCAAAAAGAGAATAATTCCCTTCTTACCAGGTGAGCATGCCAACATGTACAGAGAACATTCTGCACTCATCAACCAGTATAGCAGCATTTTAGAGGTGGGGGTTTGACAACACAATGAAACAAAATGCAATGAATCCCAAGAACACACAGAAAGGTCATGTTTCTCTATCATTTTGAATAGAAATGGGTGTGTTGTAACACACCACATTTCTATTCTTTCCACTGTTCCAGCTGGGTGAATAAGGCTGTGTTGTGGTTGTGGTATGGCAGTGGGAGGCTGGTAGAGAGAATCTCTCTAATCTGATAACCTCAGCATGCCCCAAAGGAGTGAAGAGTGCCATTGTCAGAGAGCTGCACCGCTCCCAAACGTCTGGATAGTGTTGTTTACACTGCCTTGTAAAACCTAGCCAGGGAGTTGGCTCTGTGCACTTAGTCACTCGAAAAGAAACAGTCCTCTTACTGTTATCACAGACAGACAGGGTAACAGAAAGACAGATACACACACACACATTTCACACACATATTTGACATTGGTCTTTTTCATGAAATGTTGTCTTGAGTACTGCATACTATTTAGAATAGGCCTACTACATAATAGGCCAGACCTTTTTTCTTAAAGGTCCACTGCTGAACGCTTGGGTCTGTGCTAATGTCATACCACCTGGTGGTAGCTTTTAGAAACAGCAAATTCAATGACAACTCAAAGTGCTAAGTCTTTTTTACAGGTAAAGTTTTATTTCGGCGAAGTCAAGTCAGAGACGTGGCTGTGAAAAGGTTGAAGCATCTTGATGACTACTGCAGAGTAAGAACAAATTATCACGTTTTTTTCTTCACAGTAATTGATGATGCACTGTTTGCTGCTTTAAAGGGATGCTTCGGGATTTTGGCAGTGACGCCCTTTATATACTTCCCCAGAGTCAGCTGTAGTCATGGATACCATTTTTATAACTCTGTCCAGTATGAAGGAAGTTAGAGGTAGTTTCTCGAGCCAATGCTAACTAGCATTAGGGTACCCATAGACTTAGTAGTCATTGCGTAGTTAGTAGCATTGGCTGGAGAAACTCTCTAACTTCCTTCATACTGGACAGATACAGAAAAATGGTATCCACGGAAGTAGATAAAGGGTCTCATTCCCAAGTATCCCGTTAATGTATGGCAAGAGGTCTATCTATTACTCATAACCTTCTAAGGAGCCACATCTCACACAGTCCAGTCATTTCAAGAAATGGTTTAGATTGAATGTCTTTGTAGCATGTTTGCTGTGGTAGAGACCGGCCTCAGAAGCTATCTCCTCCACCAGCATCCACAGGAAAGTCCTGCACTATCTTCTCTTATGTCATTTCCTTCCACGTAGTGGGTTTATATAGGAAAGGAGGGAAATAGGGGCACACAGGTCAAACACAGCATCTGTAGAACATAATGATTCAGCAATTGAGAAGGAGAAATGAACACAGCTAGCCACCTAACCTCATTTGTTTCAGGCTTTCTGGGATCTGGGACACTTGGTGGCTTGCCAAGTGGGGCTGTAATCGCACCTATTTATTGTGGAAAAAAACTGAAACTTGTCTTGTGAGCTGAATGTAGATTCTTGTGACCCAAAGTGCGGAGTCAAAAAAAATGTAATGTTCTAAAATTATCTGTTTTACAGTATAATATAAATACTGTATGCACCTATGTCTATCATATACATCTGTTAATTGTGTATACAAACAGTAGAAGTCGTTTTCAAAGCAGACAAAGATGTAGTCCTGTCAGAGAGGATTGTGGTAGTTATCGTCTTCCATCTGTTTTCCTCTGTGTTATCCCTGCTCCGGGTTCTGATCCCTCTTCCTTCCCCTTTATCCTCTCCACTGCTGAGTAACAGGGCCTTACTGAAGTGTAAACTGTGCCGTCCATATCCGTACTATACAGGAACACACACACAGTCCTTTTGTGATGTAATGGCAGGCTTCCACATATGGAGTCAGTCAGTCGATGAAATCCAGGGTACATGTGACCACATTAGCTGATAACGTTGTCTTGATGATGTTTCATGAAGTATTGTGAATGAGCATTATACTATTTCACAATTATAATCTTTTCCATCTCTCTCCCTCTCGCCCTCCTTCCCTCTCTCCCTACAGGCCCTGATGAGGCTCCCTAACCAGATCTCCCAGAGTGAGGAGGTGCTGAGGTTCTTTGAAACCAAGGCTGAGGACCTTAACCCTCCTAAAGAGTGAGTTTAATTTATTATAATAATACATGGTTATCCCACATATTGTAATGTTTTATAGTGTGGCTATTTATCAATTTCTGTCTTTACTGTTTGGGGCTAATTACCGGTTCTTCATGTTGTACTTTTCAGCTGTACTGTAATTTATCAAACACTGCCCCCAAGTGGACTTGTTACAGCAGTACAACAACACGCATGTTTCATTTAGGTTACTATGTACTAGTAGTTCATTTGCATGAGTATGATTATACCAAGTATATGTGTAATGTGTGTGTGTGTGTCAGTGTGCTAGCAGCTGGTGCAGACGTCTCTCACCCACGCTGACATGTTTTGATCTCCAAGTGACCTCATGTCACATAGATGACGGATGGTCAGCAAGGCACTGGTGTTTTATTAATGATGATACATGGGAGGTGACACCTGATCCTAGCGCAGAGCTTTTTGTTCAATGGTATTATGAGAGGGAGGTTAAGTTCAGGTCTCAGGTCAGACAAGGCATTACTATAATTAATTTATCATCCTTAGGGCTGTGACGGTCATGGAATTTTGGATGACGGTTATTGGCTACCCACATGACCACAGTCACCATAATAACCGGTCGAATAGGATTTTTTTTGATTGGTTATTAATTAATATATTTTTCCTCTCCTCCGCTAGTTGCTGCATGTGCTGCCATAGAAATAGAATAGAACCACGGCACTTTGTATACCAGGGTTGACTGGCCTTCTCTAGTCACTCGTAGGCTCAGTCACTGGTATACTTTTATTTACAAAGCCATTTTGGGTTTACTACCTTTTTATTTGTGCATTTTTATTGTTCAGAAATGTGGTGGGTACTCTCTTCGTTCGCTGGACTTTATCCTGCTAACTGTTCCAAATGTCTGAACTGAATTTGGTAAAAGGGCTTTTATGTACTCTGCGCCATCGTCTTGGAACACCTTACAAAATGCTTTTAAACTGGAAGAACTTGATTTTGAGGCTGATTCCCTGACCTGTCAATATTTTTAATTTGCTGTTTTATACTCTTGTGAATTCAATGGTTTTTACTAGATTACTTGTAGTTTTTCATGTTGTCTGTCTGTAATTTTTTGTTGTTGTAATGACTTGGTGCTGCCTATCTTGGCCAGGGCGCTCTTGAAAAATAGATTTTAATCTCAATGAGCCCTTCCTGGTTAAATAAAGGTTACAAAATACATTTTAAAAAAATAAAAGAATGACTAGAACGGAGGTCCCCATTTCAAGTCAATGAAGGAATAATGGGTGGACTAATGGCCATTGTGAGTGTACCCTTAGGTGCAAAGCAAGAGGTAAAAGAAAGAAGTAAAAGCAGGAAGTGTACCCATTGATATTTGCTGTGATTTGTTGATTCAACTCAACTGACATTACAAAAATATATTCCATTGCATGAGCCACGTCAGTTAACATAATTTGAATAAACATTCTACATTACAGTGGAAACATTGCAAGTGTGTCCATAGGTTTACCAGTCAAATTGCCTGGGTTAGAGGTTCCCAAGCCTGTTTTTATTCATTATATTTCTATGTGTGCTGCTGCTGCAGGGAGAGGGCCATTGCTTAGGCAACCAAAGACTTATTTGCTGCAACACCTTGCTTGTTTCAGCAAGGATCAACAAGGTTTCATCACGTTGTTAGGAGTACGTTACCGTCACATCTTCGGTCAGCTGTTCGCTCCTTAAAAACGGTTATGACGTCAGTCATGGCGATCTTCATCCATAACCGTCGGTTACACGGTAATATGGTAATTGTGCCAGCCCTATTCATCCTCAGATCTAGGTAGGCTTAGGTACTTGGTGTCAATGGACATTTGATCATTGGAAACTTACATCTGCATTTAGTAATTTTTTTTCTCACCACCTTGAGGTCATCTAGTTAATTTTTAGTTCAGCTCATTTTCCTTTCTTGGAAAATGTGCAGTAAAAGCTGACATTTAACTTTGCAGCAAATGCCAAAGATGTTGGCATTTGTTTAACTGTGAATTGCCTCAAATATGTTTAACAGCATTCAGATGTATCTTCGCTGCCTCAACCAATTATTCCCTTGGTATTCTTCATGGTGGTCTCCACCTACGACAGCTACCCTCCACACACACACACACACACACACTCACACGATAATCCCACTTCAAAAAGTATAATCCTTCTTCAATCCCGCAGATCCCACCACAGCTTTCCCATAATCAGTTTGGAGTAAAGGCAGGATGGTTGTCAGCGGAGCCCCTCCATACCACCCAGATGTATTTAATAACATCCTAACTGCCCTGCTACACTGCAGCCATCGGGCGTCCGGCATTGCAATCAGCTGTTAAGGGAATTCTTCCTTTGAAATCAATGAAAGCTGCTATGCTGCTCATTTGTTGAAGTCATGTGTCCAATGGCAGCGTCCATGCTCAAGAATTGCCGAGGTTCAGTTCTCGATGGCTGACACATGCGTTCATCTTTGTGAATGGAAATAATGAGAATTAATTTTTGATTTTGGTTGGTTTCTGTGTAGCAGGTAGAATGTCACGTTGACGGCAAAAGGAAGACAACGTGTGTAGTTTAGCAGAAGTGTTAGCGTTATGGGATGTTAATTGCTTCATTAACTCAGGAACCACAACTGTGTGGAAGCACCTGCTTTCAATATACTCTACTCAAGAAGTTCCATTATTTTGGCAGTTACCTGTATATTGGCTTCATGAGCAGACAATAAATAGATTCAGACTTAGTCCCGCTTCTTTTGGTCTGACCTGACAGTCCTTGGTTTGCTCTCTGTCAATAGTCAGACCATGGGACTCATTGTCAAATTGTGTATTGTATGAAGGTAAGTATGAAGGAAACAACCTGATGTGACTTGTTGCCTGACAAGTAGTTTGTTTGTTGAAGTCATGTGTGCTCATTTCTCAGACGGAAAGCATCTTGACAGTTACAATTGCCTTCCCTCCACTGCCCTCTATTTTCTCAGGAACCTCATTCCACCACTCAAGCAGTATACAGAAACCAGAAATACAATACCTTTACTATCACAAGAGGGAGCCACCGATATGTTTCTGAACAAGGGTTTTACGGTAACAAAATAGATTGAATTATGCATAGAGTTTATCTCAAAAGATAAGATGATAGATATTGTACTGAAACAAACTATTTTGGACAAATGTAGGCCAAAAAGCAAATATGCTGGCTTCTGATTAGCCAACAAACTAATCTAACCATCGTGCTATTTACCTTCACTGACATGGATCCAGGAGCTCCATTGTCTAGGGGCTTTTACTAAATTGGAAACTAGGTTGTCATTGACTGTACCTCGGGACAGGATGGAGAACGGAGTACAGTGTGTGTGTGTGTGTGTGTGTGTGTGTGTGTGTGTGTGTGTGAGAGAGAGAGAGCACATAAGGTTCAGTAGATTTAATCAGAACAAGTGCTTTTGCATGTCAGTTGCATGCATATCCCGCACAAGCACACACACACATGAACCAGAAACACAACCTACCCCTTGGAGATGCTGCATAAACAACAACAACATAAAACCCGTGTCATGTTATTAAATCACCACGAGATATATCATTAGTAGTTGACATAGGGTCAAAACAGCATTCTCTATATCTGACCTGATTCCCACTGCTATCCAAGGATGATCACCCAATGGATGTATCCATGCGCTTATCATCCCCCTCCTCCCTCAAGTGCACACACTGCATGATTCTGTGGGCAGGTCAACTCTTGATTAGGCCTGTAATGACTTCCTGTTCAATGTCTTTTGACCACGGGTAACGCATACAGGGGACAGACTAAGGTTACGGACAGCAGTATTTGTTTAGTGTATACCTCGAGCAGACTCTGTCTCTTGGATGAAACCCAACTGGTTAAAAACTGTGTGCAAAAGCCTAATATTTCACATTCCATGTCTAATAGGCCCACCTACAAAGACTGAGCTGCAGTTGCACACAAACAGCTGGTTATTCTCAACTCTGGCTCAGGATGGGCCCTCGCGGATTCAGATGCAATGGTATATTCAAAACTCCCCCACCCATGCAGTGAATGTTTCTGTGTGTGAGGGTGTGTATTAGGGAGAGAGTGGGTGTGAGAGTGATTGTTTTGTTCTTGTATATGTATGTACTGTACAGTGTCTTCGGAAAGTATTCAGACCCCTTGACTTTTTCCACATTTTGTTACTCAACAGCCTTATTCTCAAATGTATTTAAAAAATAAAAAGACCCTCAGCAATCGGCACACACCAAACTGTCAAAGCAAAAGCAGGTTTTTAGAAATTTTTGCAAATGTATTAAAAATTTAAAACAGATACCCTATTTAGGTATTCAGACCATTTGCTATGAGACTTGAAATTGAGCTCAGGTGCATCCTGTTTCCATTGATCATCCTTGAGATGTTTCTACAACTTGATTGGAGTCCATCAGTGGTAAATTCATTTATTTGACATGATTTGGAAAGGCACACACAGGTCTATATAAGGTCCCACAGTTGACAGTGCATGTCAGAGCAAAAACCAAGCCATGAGGCCGAAGAAAGTTTCCGTAGAGCTCAGAGACAGGATTATGTCGAGGCACAGATTTGGGGAAGATTACCAGAAAATGTCTGCAGCATTGAACGTCTCCAATAACACAGTGACTCCATAATTCTTAAATGGAATATGTTTGGAACCACCAAGACTCTTCCTAGAGTTGGCCGCCCGGCCAAACTGAGCAATAGGGGGAGCAGGGCCTTGGTCAGGGAGGTGACCAAGAACCCGATGGTCACTCTGACAGAGCTACAGAGTTCCTCTGTGGCGATGGGAGAACCTTCCAGAAAGACAACCATCTCTGCAACACTCCACCAATCAGGCCTTTATAGTAGAGTGGCCAGACGGAAGCCACTCCTCAGTAAAAGGCACATGACCGCCCACTTGGAGTTTGCCAAAGGACACCTAAAGACTCTCAGACCATGAGAAACAAGATTCTCCTGTCTGATGAAACCAATGAACTCTTTGGCCTGAATGCCAAGTGTCACATCTGGAAGAAACCTAGCACCATCCCTATGTTGAAGCATTGTGGCGGCAGCATCATGCTGTGGGGATGTTTTTTAGCTGCAGGGACTGGGAGACTAGTCAGGATCGAGGCAAAGATGAACAGAGCAAAGTACAGAGAGAGATCCTTGATGAAAACCTGCTCCAGAGCGCTCAAGACTTCAGACTGGGGGCAAAGGTTCACCTTCCAATAGGACAACGACCCTAAGCACACAGCCAAGACAACACAGGATATATTTCAGGACAAGTCTCTAAATGTCCTTGAGTGGCCCATTCAGAGCCTGGACTTGAACCTGATCAAACATCTCTGGAGAGACCTGAAAATAGCTGTGCAGCAACGCTCCCCATCCAACCTGACAGATCTTGAGAGGAGAAGAATGGGAGAAACTCCCGAAATACAAGTGTGCGAAGCGTGTAGCATCAAACTCAAGAAGACTCAAGGCTGCAATCGCTGCCAAAGGTGCTTCAACAAAGTACTGAGTAAAGGATCTGAATACTTATGTAAATATCATATTTCCGTTTTTTATTTGTAATAAATTAACAAACATTTCTAAAAACCTGTTTTTGCTTTGTCTTTATGGGGTATTGTATGTAGATTGATGAGGGGAAAAAACGATTGAATACATTTTTTGAATAAGGCTGTAACGTAACAAAATATGGAAAAAGTGAAGGGATCTGAATACTTTCCGAATGCACTGCATTTGTGTGAATATGCATGTGTGTGTGTGTGTGTGTGTGTGTGTGTGTGTGTGTAGACAGACACTTTCCAGTCAGCAAAAGGTTAACATCAAAGCAGAAAGCAATAACACACCATCTTAAACATTTTAATAGTGTTTGGACGTATTTTCTCCCCTTACCATCCCCACATCTATTAGATGTTACTATTGGTAGCAGTGGGTTGAGCCAGAGTGCATATGCATTCTTCTCCTGGGAAGTGTATTATTCCATCTCTGAGGTACTAGTCACTTGCTAGCCTGGCTGATCCAGCCTCCCCCGGTCCCCCCCCACTCTAGCCCTTAACGCTCCCCAGCCCCTCTACCCCACCCCCAGTCCTCCATGGTAATGCGTTTCATATGCCACTACGGCCCAGGACCATAAATAGCTAGATCCAGAGGCCAGAGGTCCAACCGTCCAATATAACAGCTCTATTCTCCTGACTGGCCCTCAGCAAAGAATTGGCTGAAGTGGTGTAATGATTATTGGTGTGTATGTTAAGGCATAGGGGTTGTGTTTAAGGTAGGTGTAAAACTGGACCCGATGGTTGCTTACTATAACCGTAACCACATCAACTACCTCAACTTACAAATGATGAGATACTAATTGTCACGTTCTGACCTTTATTTCCTTTGTTGTGTATTTATTTAGTATGGTCAGGGCGTGAGTTGGGTGGGCAGTCTGTTTGTTTTTCTATGATTTGGGTATTTCTATGTTTCGGCCTAGTATAGTTCTCAATCAGAGGCAGGTGTCATTAGTTGTCTCTGATTGAGAATCATACTTAGGTAGCCTGGGTTGCACTGTTTGTTTGTGGGTGATTGTCTATGTTAGTTGCGTGTGTCAACACAGTCCTTATGATAGCTTCACGGTCTTTATTTGTTTATTGTTTTGTATCCAGTGTTCAGTTCTTTCTTTAATTAAACATTCAACATGAACACATGCCATGCCGCATTTTGGTCCTCTGATCCTTCTCGCCTCTCCTCTTCAGATGAAGAGGAGGAAGACCGTGACACTAATAAGCACTTGCCTAGTTCCATATACAGTCAGTACATGTTTTCATGTTCACAAGTCAGGATAAACTTTAGTAAAGTGTTCCCAAAAACGATTGTTCATTTTTGATACAGTTCAAGTCTTACTATGTTGGCTAGGAATCAAAAGGAGCAGGATATAAGGTTATGTGTCTAGTGTCTAGTTTGAGAAACCAACGCCTCAAGTCCTCAACTAGAAGGCCACCATCCCGTAGTCGCCACTTCACTGTTGACATTGAGATTGATGTTTTGCGGGTAATATTTAATGAAGCTGCCAGTTGAGGACTTGTGAGGTGTCTGTTTCTCAAACTAGACACTCTAATGTACTTGTCCTCTTGCTCAGTTGTGCACCGGGGCCTCCCACTCCTCTTTCTATTCTGGTTAGAGACAGTTTGCACTTTTCTGTGAAGAAGGTAGTACACAGCGTTGTACGAGATCTTCCGTTTCTTGGTAATTTCTCACATGGAATAGCATTCATTTCTCAGAACAAGAATAGAGTTTCAGAAGAAAGTTATTTGTTTCTGGCCATTTTGAGTCTGTATTCGAACCCACAAATGCTGATGCTCCAGTTTCTTGACTAGTCTAAAGAAGGCCAGTTTTATTGCTTCTTTAATAAGTACAACAGTTTTCAGCTGTGCTAACATAATTAGTTTTCTAATGATAAATTAGCCTTTTAAAATGATAAACATGTATTAGGTAACACATCGTGCCATTGGAACACATGAGTGATGGTTTCTGATAATGGGCCTCTGTACGCCTATGTAGATATTCCATAAAAAAATCTGACGTTTCCAGCTCCAATAGTCATTTACAACATTAACACGGTCAACACTGTATTTCTGATCAATGTTATGTTATTTTAATGGACAAAAAAAATGTGCTTTTCTCTCATAAACTAGGACAATTCTCAGTGACCCCCAAACATTTGAATGGCAGTGTACGTATGCTAGATCCATGTAATAGTTAAATGGAAGTGTCTATTAATCTGATTACCTTGTTATTTCAAAATGAGGTAAGATTTAATGAGTCTGTTTTTCATGAAGTGAAAAATTAACTATTTACATGTCTCTTGAGGCACCATGTATGATAGGACTCTGCCTAGTTGAGTTTGTTTCAGAAAATTATTCTGAATATTTAGAGGTACTGTTCTTAAAATGTTCCATTGGCTGAAGGAATAGGGACGTTTGTTGGAGTTTGTTGTGATAGCGCTATTAAATTGTTCCAGTTCAGTTTTATTTCTAGGTTTAATATATTAAGTACAGTTCAGGCAACAAGTAACGGTTGTAATACTGTATTTCATTAAGCGGGTTTGATGTCTCTTCACTGATATTTTGTCATATAGATCCATTTATCATAGTTAAAATGGCCACTACTATGACTTTAAGAATCAGCTGGGCATATCACACTACCCAAAGGCCTATCATGTCACAATGGCAACTCTTGGCAGCCTATGACAGCTTAAGAAAGACCTCGTTGAGTTCAAACAAAGAATAGGCTCTGTGTTCTGACAATGCTTGTCGAGTCAATGACTATTTTAGCATTCATAGTGGATACCGTGGTACAGTATTTTACTTTAGGTAATAACATGTCAGGATTGGATACTTTTATAAAGGGTTATAATTTCTACATTCACCAAAACAGTTTATTAACTTCAGCAGCTGATCATAACCTACATTTTCTTGAGGTTGATAAACACAACTTATGGAATTGTTTGACCAAATTGTACATTGTTGTAGTCCTGCTGCTGGCCTCACTAAACAGCTGTCTGTGTTTGCATTCACATTGACCTTCAGTCTTTCAACACACAATGTTCAGTCTGAGGTTAACCTAATGAAAACCTGCAAACTGCCATTTCCAAACTGCAGTACGCATGCACACACATGCACAACATACACACACACACACACATGCTCCACCAATAAACAGATGCAAATCAACAATCACTCACTCACTCTGTCACTCTCTCTCACTTTCGCATACTGTACACACAGCAATCTCTCCCTCTCTCTCTCCCTTGTTCTCCCTCTCAATTTCAATTTAAGGACTTTATTGGCATGGGAAACATATGTTAACATTGCCAAAGCAAGTGAAGTAGATAATATACAAAAGTGAAATAAACAATAACAATTAACATTAAACATTACACTCACAAAAGTTCCAAAAGAATAAAGACATTTCAACTGTCATTATGTGCAAATAGTTAAAATACAAAAGGGAAAATAAATAAGCATAGATGGGTTGTATTTACAATGGTGTTTGTTCTTCACTGGTTGCCCTTTTCTTGTGGCAACAGGCCACAAATCTTGCTGCTGTGATAGCACACTGTGGTTTTTCACCCAGTAGATATGGGAGTTTATCTACATTTTATTTGTTTTTTGAATTCTTTGTGGATTTGTGTAATCTGAGGGAAATATGTGTCTCTATGGTCATACATTCGTCAGGAGATCAGGAAGTGCAGCTCAGTCTCCACCTCTTTTTGTGGGCAGTGTGCACATAGCCTGTCTTCTCTTGAGAGCCAAGTCTGCCTACGGCGGCCTTTCTCAATAGCAAGGCTATGCTCACTGAGTCTGTACATAGTCAAAGCTTTCCTTAAGTTTGAGTCAGTCACAGTGGTCAGGTATTCTGCCACTGTGTACTCTCTGTTTAGGGCCAAATAGCATTCTAGTTTGCTCAGTTTTTTTGATAATTCTTTCCAATGTGTCAAGTAATTATACCACAGGCTTTTTTGGGTTGGAGGGTTTGTATTTTGTCCTGTAGTTCATTCAATGTAATTGGAGAATCCAGTGGGTTCTGGTAGTCTTTAAAAGTTGATTCTAAGATTTGTATTTGATCATGTATCGGTTTCTGTTGTTTGTTCTTTGTTATAGGGCCAAAAAAGATTGGAGAAGAGATTTACCTATACATCTCCATTTTAGATAGATAGATAGATAGATAGATAGATAACTCTTCAAATCAAATGTATTTATATAGCCCTTGCAGAAAAATTGTTGCCACCCCTATTACTAGCCTGTTCAACCTCTCTTTCGTGTCGTCTGAGATTCCCAAAGATTGGAAAGCAGCTGCGGTCATCCCCCTCTTCAAAGGGGGGGACACTCTTGACCTAAACTGCTACAGACCTATACAGTGCCTTGCGAAAGTATTCGGCCCCCTTGAACTTTGCGACCTTTTGCCACATTTCAGGCTTCAAACATAAAGATATAAAACTGTATTTTTGTTGGGACACAATCATGAAGTGGAACGACATTTATTGGATATTTCAAACTTTTTTAACAAATCAAAAACGGAAAAATTGGGCGTGCAAAATTATTCAGCCCCTTTACTTTCAGTGCAGCAAACTCTCTCCAGAAGTTCAGTGAGGATCTCTGAATGATCCAATGTTGACCTAAATGACTAATGATGATAAATACAATCCACCTGTGTGTAATCAAGTCTCCGTATAAATGCACCTGCACTGTGATAGTCGCAGAGGTCCGTCAAAAGCGCAGAGAGCATCATGAAGAACAAGGAACACACCAGGCAGGTCCGAGATACTGTTGTGAAGAAGTTTAAAGCCGGATTTGGATACAAAAAGATTTCCCAAGCTTTAAACATCCCAAGGAGCACTGTGCAAGCGATAATATTGAAATGGAAGGAGTATCAAACCACTGCAAATCTACCAAGACCTGGCCGTCCCTCTAAACTTTCAGCTCATACAAGGAGAAGACTGATCAGAGATGCAGCCAAGAGGCCCATGATCACTCTGGGTGAACTGCAGAGATCTACAGCTGAGGTGGGAGACTCTGTCCATAGGACAACAATCAGTCAGTCGTATATTGCACAAATCTGGCCTTTATGGAAGAGTGGCAAGAAGAAAGCCATTTCATAAAAAGTGTCGTTTAAAGTTTGCCACAAGCCACCTGGGAGACACACCAAACATGTGGAAGAAGGTGCTCTGGTCAGATGAAACCAAAATTGAACTTTTTGGCAACAATGCAAAACGTTATGTTTGGCGTAAAAGCAACACAGCTGAACACACCATCCCCACTGTCAAACATGGTGGTGGCAGCATCATGGTTTGGGACTGCTTTTCTTCAGCAGGGACAGGGAAGATGGTTAAAATTGATGGGAAGATGGATGGAGCCAAATACAGGACCATTCTGGAAGAAAACCTGATGGAGTCTGCAAAATACCTGAGACTGGGACGGAGATTTGTCTTCCAACAAGACAATGATCCAAAACATAAAGCAAAATCTACAATGAAATGGTTCAAAAATAAACATATCCAGGTGTTAGAATGGCCAAGTCAAAGTCCAGACCTGAATCCAATCGAGAATCTGTGGAAAGAACTGAAAACTGCTGTTCACAAATGCTCTCCATCCAACCTCACTGAGCTCGAGCTGTTTTGCAAGGAGGAATGGGAAAAAATTTCAGTCTCTCGATGTGCAAAACTGATAGAGACATACCCCAAGCGACTTACAGCTGTAATCGCAGCAAAAGGTGGCGCTACAAAGTATTAACTTAAGGGGGCTGAATAATTTTGCACGCCCAATTTTTCAGTTTTTGATTTGTTAAAAAAGTTTGAAATATCCAATAAATGTTTTTATTTCTTTATATCTTTATGTTTGAAGCCTGAAATGTGGCAAAAGGTCGCAAAGTTCAAGGGGGCCGAATACTTTCGCAAGGCACTGTATCTATCCTACCATGCCTTTCTAAGGTCTTCGAAAGCCAAGTCAACAAACAGATTACCGACCATTTCGAATCTCACCATACCTTCTCTGCTATGCAATCTGGTTACAGAGCTGGTCATGGGTGCACCTCAGCCACGCTCAAGTTTCTTTGGACACTGTGTTAACAACCCTCCAGGCAAGCTTCAATGCCATACAACTCTCCTTCCGTGGCCTCCAATTGCTCTTAAATACAAGTAAAACTAAATGCATGCTCTTCAACCGATCGCTACCTGCACCTGCCCGCCTGTCCAACATCACTACCCTGGACGGCTCTGACTTAGAATACGTGGACAACTACAAATACTTAGGTGTCTGGTTAGACTGTAAACTCTCCTTCCAGACCCATATCAAACATCTCCAATCCAAAGTTAAATCTAGAATTGGCTTGCGCGAGCGTTGCAAAAATAAATGTAGAAATCTATGTTATTCAATTATTTCACCCCACACTGCTCACGCGCGTCAAGGAGCATCTGCGTTGCCAAGGGCTAAAATAGAAGTCAGTTCTATTTCTGACGCAGCTTGCGCTGCAAGTCCTGCCTCTCCCATCTCCTCATTTGTTTAACAAACCATTTGTCATTGTTCAAATTTGTATCAAATCAAATGTTTTTTTGTCACATCGGCCCAATACAGGTGTTGACATTTACAGTGAAATGCTTACTTACAAGCCCTTAACCAACAATGCAGTTAAGAAAAATAAGTGTTAAGTAAAAAAAATAGATAAGTAAAAAATAAAAATGACAAATAATAATAGCTGTTTTCAGCTACAATAGTCATTTACAATATTAACAATGTCTACACTGTATTTCTGATCAAGTTTATGTTATTTTAATGGACAAAAAAATTATGCTTTTCTTTCAAAAACAAGGACATTTCCCAATGACCCTAAACTTTTGAACGGTAGTATACATGTAGGTAGAATTAAAGTGAGTATGCATAGATAATAAACAGAGAGTAGCAGAAGCGTAAAAAGGGGGGGATCAATGCAAATGTTCTGTGTAGCCATTGAATTTGCTGTTCAGGAATCATGGCCCTAGACTTGGCGCTCTGGTACCGCTTGCCTTGCGGTAGCATCGAGAGCATTCTATGACTAGGGTGGCTGACAATTTGTCTTTGACAATTTTTAGGGCCTTTCCTTAAAATAGTTTGTTAATTTTCTAAGGTTTTCTGTTTGAAATGTTTAGATTTGATAGGGAAGCTGAAAGGTCAAATATAATGTTTTAGGTTTTCTTCTGCCAAGTTTACACCTTCACTGTTACAGTGGAACGTTTTGTCCAGGAAGTTGTCTAAAAGGGATAGAATTTGTTGTTACTTGATTGTTTTTTGGTAGGTTTTCACACTACTTTCCTTCCATCTATAGCATTTCTTAATATTTTTTAGTTCCTTTGGCTTTGATGCCTAATGATTGAGTAATGCTCTGTTCAAGTATACTGTGATTTTGCTGTGATCTGATAGGGGTGTCAGTGGGCTGACTGTGAACACTGAGAGACTCTGGGTTGAGGCCAGTGATAAAGTAGTCTACAGTACTACTGCCAAGAGATGAGCTATAGGTGTACCTACCATAGGAGTCCTCTTGAAGCCTACCATTGACTATCTACATACCCAGTGTGTAACAGAGCTGCAGGAGTTGTGACCTGTTTTTGTTGGTTATGTCGTAGTTGTGCCTAGAGGGGCATATGGGGGAGGGAATGCTGTCACCACCAGGTAGGTGTTTGTCCCCCTGTGTGCTGAGGGTGTCAGGTTCTTGTCCAGTTCTGGCATTTAGGTCGCCTCAGACTAGTCTCTCTCTCTCCTTCTTTCTCCCTCTCTGTCCCTCCCTCTCCCTCAATCTTTCTCCCTCTCTCTCTGACATGCTCCATGTGGGGTGCCTGTCTGTGTGTGTGCATTCTTAATGAGGGTTTGGCTGGTAGTGTACAGAGTCCTCTGTAGGACAGCATGCTCCTGCTCTGGCCTGGCTCCCTGTCACAACACTGACCATGACTCTCTGGTGTTGTTTTTTTTGCAGAGACTATGGGGGATCCACCAAACGCAAGTCAGGTAAGACAAGTCACCCAATTTCTCTCTATATTGACCAGCACTCACATAGAAGTGCATCTACTCTGCTCCGGTCAGTTGCATTGCATGGAGTCCTGTGTGTAATTTGTGTTTTCAGTGGTAGTGCGTTCTTTTTTGATTTAAGTTATTACAGTAGTGTATGACTTTGGTTGGTTATCCAGTTACCTGGAACAGGTCATGTAGCCTATGAGATGATTTTTCTAAGTCCATTTTTGACATTTGTCTGGTGTGTGCGTGTGTATCTCTGTTGGTGTTTGTGTGTGTAGGCATACATGTCCTTGTACCAAACAGGCATACAGTAACAAAACATTTATTGGGAGTCCATATCCTTTCCACTGACTGAGCAAAGATTGATAGACCGTTGAAGAAAGCTCTATAACGTCACAAGTGTATACTAAGACCAACTCGGCTCACAATAACATATCAAGTCTCTGCTTAATGCACACAGCCAACTCCAACACAGTTTATTGTGATGAAAGGGTTAAGCAAACAGCGTTGGGTGGGAAGGAGCACCTGTTTGTACAGCTATGCTGTGCCTGGGTTGGGTGCTGACTGTTGGGACGGTGAGTGGGCTCAGTGCATGGGCATATGGCCTTGGGTGGGTTTATACGTAGGATTCAGAAGGGCTGGGGGCGCAGCTGTGCATCTGCAGTATGACCGTGTGTGTGCGTACTTGAGTCACCAGCATTCTACACTCCAGGTGATGTTACCAGGTGATAGTTCTGAGCAATTAACCCAAATTTCGGTTATTTTTTGTTTTATAAACAATTTACTGGAGTCCGTTCAATTATTTTAAATCCATTTAGTTTTTCTTTCTTCTGTGTGCTCGATACGCAGCTTCTCTAGAGATCACTTGGATCAAGCCTGAACTGTGCAATGTAGTAGGGAGTTGTAGTTTCTAACGGGCCAATCATTATTCTACATAGTTTTGCTTAGAGAATGTGGTAATTAACTGCAATGACCATAATCCATTGCGCACCCACCTACTTGTCCGGTCTGTGTGGAGCAGACACAGAGACGGAGAGAAGAGAAAACGCATGATCTAGAGGAATAGAAAGCAGTTGCCTGGCAAGGTATCTCTACCTGAAAGTGGTCACCAACCGGTCAATCGCGATCGACTGGTCGATCTCCAAGGCATTCATAGTCGATCACCAAACATTTCTGTAAAAAACAACAATGGTAAAGCCTTGCGTTTTTTCGTTCAGTGCTGTTGGCGATAGGCACACTTGATTCTGCAGCCTTAACGCTGGGAAGGCTAAGTGTTCCCTTTTTTAAAACATTTCATGTGTCTGAAGGTAGAACTCTGCATACCCGGCAGGCCCAGAGAGCAAATCAGGTGCACCTATAGGCCTACCACTGGTCAATCAGATAGCGCAGATCACAGGGTCTGCAGTTTCCTCGAGACATAAAAAATGTAGGCTGTATAATTTCAAAACTTTTAAAACCATGACTATAGAGAGACTCAATGAATACAGCAAGCAGCTGCTGTTTTTACAAGTAAGTTCATTTAAGTTGTTAATCAGCACTGTCAACACTTTGTTCAACACTTTTATAAGCCATAAAATGCACGTTCTCCCTACGTCCACTCGCGCAACAACAAGCACTAAAGCTACAGTGAATGAGTATAGCAGTGTCATGCACCAATTCAGAGAAAGTGAAATATTCCTTGATATTAGAAAAGACACAAGCCGCTGATAATAATAACGCAAACTTATCGAAGCAGCAGAGGGAGCACCCCCCTATCCACATCGACAGGACAGTAGTGGAGAGGGTAGTAAGTTTTAAGTTCCTCGGCGTACACATCATGGACAAACTGAATTGGTCCACCCACACAGACAGCGTTGTGAAGAAGGCGCAGTAGCTGAAGAAATTCGGCTTGTCACCAAAAGCACTCACAAACTTCTACAGATGCACAATCGAGGGCATCCTGTCGGGCTGTATCACCGTCTGGTACGGCAACTGTTCTGCCCACAACCGTAAGGCTCTCCAGAGGGTAGTGAGGTCTGCACAACGCATCACCGGGGGCAAACTACCTGCCCTCCAGGACACCTACATCACCCGATGTCACAGGAAGGCCATAAAGATTATCAAGGACAATACCACCCGAGCCACTGCCTGTTCACCCCGCTATCATCCAGAAGGCGAGGTCAGTACAGGTGCATCAAAGCAGGGACCGAGAGACTGAAAAACAGCTTCTATCTCAAGGCCATCAGACTGTTAAACAGCCACCACTAACATTGAGTGTCTGCTGCCAACATACTGACTCAACTCCAGCTCACTTCAATAATGGAAATTGATGGAAATTGATGGAAAAAATGTATCACTAGCCACTTTAAACAATGCCACTTAATATAATGTTTACATACCCTACATTACTCATCTCATATGTATATACTGTACTCTATATCATCTACCGAATCTTGCCATCTTTATGTAATACATGTATCACTAGCCACTTTAAACTATGCCACTTTTATGTTTACATACCTTACATCACTCATCTCATATGTATATATTGTACTCGATACCATCTACTACATCTTGCCTATGCCATTCTGAACCATCACTCATTCATATATCTTTATGTACATATTATTTATCCCTTTACACTTGTGTGTATAAGGTAGTAGTTGTGGAATTGTTAGGTTAGATTACTCGTTGGTTATTACTGCATTGTCGGAACTAGAACCACAAGCATTTTACTACACTCGCATTAACATCTGCTAACCATGTGTATGTGACAAATAAAATTTTATTTTATTTGCTATACTCATTCATTGCAGCTGCAGTGCTGGTTGTAGTGTGAGTGGAAGTAGGGAGAACGCACATTTTATGGCTTATAAACTCAGCAAAAAAAGAAACATCCTCTCAATGTCAACTGCGTTTATTTTCAAACTTAACATGTGTAAATATTTGTATGAACATAACAAGATTCAACAACTGAGACATAAACTGAACAAGTTCCACAGACATGTGTCTAACAGAAATGGAATAATGTGTCCCTTAACAAAGGGGGGGTCAAAATCAAAAGTAACAGTCAGTATCTGGTGTGGCCACCAGCTGCATTAAGTACGGCAGTGCATCTCCTCCTCATGGACTGCACCAGATTTGCCAGTTCTTGCTATCAGATGTTACCCCACTCTTCCACCAAGGCACCTGCAAGTTCCCAGACATTTCTGTGGGGAATGGCCCTAGCCCTCACCCTCCAATCCAACAGGTCCCAGACGTGTTCAATGGGATTGAGATCCGGGCTCTTCGCTGGCCATGGCAGAACAGAGACTTTCCTGTCTTGCAGGAAATCACGCACAGCACGAGCAGTTTGGCTGGTGGCATTGTCATGCTGGAGGGTCATGTCAGGATGAGCCTGCAGGAAGGGTACCACCTGAGGGAGGAGGATGTTTTCCCTGTAACACACATCGTTGAGATTGCCTGCAATGACAACAAGATCAGTCCGATGGTGCTGTGACACACTGCCCCAGACCATGACGGACTCTCCACCTCAATAGATTCCGCTCCAGAGTACAGGCCTCGGTGTAACGCGTATTCCTTCAACGATAAACGCGAATCCGACCATCACCCCTGGTGAGACACAACCACGACTTGTCAGTGAAGAGCACTTTTTGCCAGTCCTGTCTGGTCCAGCGACGGTGGGTTTGTTCCCATAGGCGACGTTGTTGACGGTGATGTCTGGTGAGGACCTGCCTTACATCAAGCCTACAAGCCCTCAGTCCAGCTTCTCTCAGCCTATTGCGGACATTCTGAACACTGATGGAGGGATTGTGCGTTCCTGGTGTAACTCGGGCAGTTGTTGATGTCATCCTGTACCTGTCCCGCAGGTGTGATGTTCGGATGTACCAATCCTGTGCAGGTGTTGTTACACGTGGTCTGCCACTGCGAGGACAATCAGCTATCCGTCCTGTCTCTCTGTAGCGCTGTCTTAGGCGTCTCACAGTACGGACATTGCAATTTATTGCCCTGGCCACATCTGCAGTCCTCATGCCTCCTTGCAGCATGCCTAAGGCACATTCACGCAGATGAGCAGGGACCCTGGGCATCTTTCTTTTGGTGTTTTTCAGAGTTAGTAGAAAGGCTTCTTTAGTGTCCTAAGTTTTCATAACTGTGACCTTAATTGCCTACCATCTTTAAGCTTTTAGTGTCTTAAAGACCGTTCCACAGGTGCATGTATATTAATTGTTTATGGTTCATTGAACAAGCATGGGAAACGGTGTTTAAACCCTTTACAATGAAGATCTGTGAAGTTGGATTTTTCAGCTGTTCTAACATAGTTTCTAATGATCAATTAATCTTTTAAAATTATAAACTTGGATTAGCTAACACAGTGTGCCATTGGAACACAGGAGAGATGGTTGCTGATATTGGGCCCCTGTACGCCTATGCAGGTATTCCATTACAAATCAGCCGTTTCCAGCTACAATAGTCATTTACAACATTAACAATGTCTACACTGTATTTCTGATCAATTTGATGTTTTTTTAATGGACATAAAATTTGCTTTCTTTCAATAACAAGGACATTTCTAAGTGACCCCAAACTTTTGAATGGTAGTGTATGTACTAGGCGGTGTCAGAGGAAGGCACAAAAAATTGTCAAAGACTCCTGTTACCCAAGTCATAGACTCTTCTCTCTGCTACCTCACACAAGCGGTACCGGAGCGCCAAGTCTAGGACCAAAAGGCTCCTTAAAAGCTTCTACCTCCAAGCCATATGACTACTGAGCAACTAAACGAATTAAGTGGTCCTCTTTTTGTTTTTACATTGCTGCTACTCGCTGTTTATTATCTATGCAGTCACTTTACAAATGACCTTGATTAACCTGTACCCCCGCACATTGACTCGGTATTGGTACTCCCTGTATATTGCCTCGTTATTGTTATGTTACTTTCTTGTGTTACCTTGTGATTGATTTGCATTTTTAAAACTCTTTTTTTTTTAAACTGCATTTCTTGAACTGCATTGTTGGTTAGGGGCTTGTAAGTAAGCATTTCGTCCTAAGGTCTTTGATTTGACCACTGATCTAAGTGATTGCTATTCAGCAGTCTTAAAAGTATGCCTTATTTACTTTGAAGAACTACTAAAATAGTAATTTTGTCAGATTGCCTAGGCAGCAGATCTAAAGAGATGAGATGATGACTTGGAATAAAAAAAATGTCATATAATAAACAAATGTAAGATACACAACATCTGAAATATTTTATGAAAGTAAAGTAATGAAAATAATGGATGGTAAATAAGTGATAAGCAGTAGTGTGTAGTCATTACCATCATGGAATTTGTATTAATTGTTTTATTCTCTGTTACAGCATTAAACTCACAATGTCTTTAAAAATTATCAAAACCTGGGGAAAAAAATGTGGTAACCAAATCCGAACCAACCTCAAGAAGCACAAATTGCTCAGTACTACCAGGTGAAAAAAATAGAAGATTCAACAATTCATGAAGTTGCCATAAATTTGACTATAATTATTTGAATAGTACATTATACCCGAAGGCTTCAAAATCAACTCTGGACCTCCAAGCCATTTCCACTGCATTTTTTTGTTTCCCTCTGATCAGGGACTGATTTAGACCTGGTACACCAGGTGTGTGTAATTAATTATCAGGTAGAACAGAAAACCAGCATTCTCCAGAGTTGAATACTTGACCTACGGTATTATGCATTAAATAGTACAGCTGAATTACACATTCCTGGCAACCTAATGAAGTTGCCACCAAATGAAATGAGACTCCAACCTAATTTTATTCTACACTCTATGGTATTGTGCCTTTACGTAACAGTGAATTCCATTGACATAAGGAAATGGAAAGCTTGCCTTTTTTCAGGCGTGTGTCTGTCGTAGCCTACGTCCAGACTGTGCAAGATATTGCATTTCTTCCAGGAATCGGAGGCTGGAATAATAGCTTATCCACAGTTGTAAAAGTTGCTCTTCCGATACATTTTGAATAGTTACAGTAGACAAACAATGATTCATTAATGAAATGGTCCTATTTTATTGTCTCTTGTAATAGTAAACATAATTTTCCATCTTTTAAATTAAGACGGAAAGCCTTGGAGGAATCTCTCAAGATGCTGATATTTTGCCGCACGACTCTAGTCTAATCAAGGCTTCTATAGCTTAGCCTTACTGGACATCTCTTTTTTAAATCTTCCCCCTGCACACCAAGAAACAGTTAACTGCACTGAGATATTGGTATTACTTTATTAAACCAGAACAGCAAAGAGACTGTGCAAGTCTGTGGTGAATTTTTGCTGTAGCTGCAGCTTAAGGTCCCCATAATTACATGGTGTTGGTCTCTCCTAAGAGTTTAGAGTTAGGGTTAACAGGAAAATGTGCCCTAACAGGAAAATGTTGCCCCAGGCCACAAAACTGCTGGTGGTTACTGCATGGTTTAGCCAGACTGGTTCCCACTGTTTACCTGGCATGGACATTCTGCAGAAATCACAGGCTATCTGAACAGCTCTGTCTTATACTCTGACGTAGACAATCAGTCATTCATAGCATCGTCATGATGACTGCCCCATTCTCTCGCTCTCTCTCTGTGTGGTTTGTCATTCCCTCATACACCCGCCAGCTATCTTGAATTTCTTCAATGTTTATTCAGTGTTCAAAAGTTTCAAGTTCCGTTATTTATTATGGACTGGTGAAATTGCCCATAGGTGAACCGCTGGGTCCCTGATTAGGAGCAAAAAAGGATTTACTCCATAGATTATGACATTAAGATAAAGAAAAGATGTCCCTGAAAACCACTATTGAGTTACGAATAAATGATTTGCTCCTTCATGTGGTTTCGGTAAGGTTTTGGCCTGTATCTCAGTAATTATTCTCCAACTGTGTCCTCCCTTACAATCAAATCAAGGGCCCTATGGGGTTCTCAGTTGGATAATTTCCACTCCCTGTTGAGTCCACTTCATTCTGTAGATCTGTTGCTCTCTATGGGTCAAAACAGGACATACAGTACCTTACTAGTTCTCCAGGTATATATATCTTATATCTCTTTCTGTCTATTGTTCTCTTCACTTGTTCTCTTCACTAACTTCACAGACAGCATACAGTACAGCCTGGGTGGCTGCCTAAGCATGTGTGGTTTGGTCAACTCCTCATGGGCACAGCACAACTAGACTTGAGACAAGCACATAGAGTAGTGCTATTGATAGACAATATGAGGTTACTCATGAAGTAAGACCTGAATGTTTTCGCTAAATCTGCTGTCTCCAAGGAAAATGGTTTGGAAGTTAACACACTGTTTGGAAACTGTTTTGAAGTAACTATGACAGAGAACAGTTCAGGCTGAAACCCTATTTACTAAAAGAAAACTTAACTTAAACTTGTACAACTGAGCACAAGTGAATAAAATGAGCTGTTTGTCTGAGCAGCTTTACTGTGTTAGGATAACAGGACTGAGTAGAAAGAGTAGGAGAGGGGGAGCGTGAGAGAGAATGAGAGCGAGAATGAGAGTTTGGGAGGGAGAGAGTGTAAGAGCGCTTGGGGGCTCTGCATGTGAGGAGAGTAGGTTTACGTGGCAAGTGTTACGCACGGACCGGGGGTGTGTGCGCAGCCATGCTGGCTTTATTTGAGCTGGGGGGCTCAGGGGCATATAGGGAGTGGAATTGTGTGTGACGGGTGGTAGGGTGGGGTGGGAGGAGTATCAGGGGGAGTATCGGGGTGTGTGTGTGAAAGGTCAAGGGGCGCACGGGTAAGAGGCCAGCTAGCCGTGTGTGTGTGTGCGCGTGTGTGTATGTGTGTACGAAGGTGTGTGTGTGTGAAGGGGAACTGACAAAGAGTTCCTGCACAAGGCTAAAATCTCTATGACGAATGTGTGCTTCTCTACCACATAAACAACTGTGGGCTGTTTCAGCAATCACACTCCCCTTACTTGATAAGCCATTGCATACTGAGCTTTTTGACTCATGCTGCCTCCCAGACACAGGACTTTTATTGTACATGCTGCAAGTCCAATACCATCTGAAAGATTGAATTAACTGAATCTCACATGAGTGAAACTACCATTTTTATAATGACATTTTTACGGGTTAGACAATGCGAGGCAAACATTTGCACCATTCTTATGTTTTTCTATAAAGATACTGTATGGATATTTGGCTGAACTAACTCTAAAATACACACAGCAGTAGCAGAACTGCATTATAAACAGGCAAGTCTCTTAAACCACAAAGTCTGTGTGTGCACTGACAGTTTGTGACTTTTTGCCGAAGTAGCTAACACCATCATGAGTTCTAGAGCCAAGCCAGTGACCATTGTCACCTCTGCCTCAACAAGGAACCAACCCCTCCTAAGCCTGTAGGCAGCTAGCTGGAGCACTTGTGAAAAGCAATCGAGTCTTCATCTCATAATACCCAGTGTGTGCCAGAAAATACATGTTAGGAAACCAACAGACACAAAATAAGACAAAGGGGCTGCCTGATGATTTTCAATGCTAAACAGCTGTTGAGTGTCAATATGTGGCAAGAACACATGACACTCCAGTTGTCTGATGAATCAATAACAATCAATAAAGACTTTATAACGTAGATGCAATCTGCGAATTGTATATTGAGACGTTTATGTTGGAGTCAATAGATTGTTTGCCAATGCTGCTTTGAGATCCTTTATGACATGGTTATGATGCCCATCATTCCATTTAATGTAATAATGTGACACAGATGTTGGTAAATTACACAACACCCTGTTTATATCATCTGGTATGTATAGATTGCTAAGTAGCATGTAATAACATATGACATTAGTTGTCATTCAGGCTCTGTTATAGCAGCTGTTATTAACAGTTGACATTAGAGCATATGACAACAGGATCAACAGTCATCTCCGTTATAACTAGTTTTATAACATCTTATGCCATTACTCATAACAATATAAAACTCCTTATGTCACTTTATGACTAATGTTATGTGTTATAGCTGTTATAAGGGCTTTATGAATGCATACATAAGGACACCTACAATCGTGTTACTACATAGGTTTATGTCCTTATACAATATCTGATTTTGAATATGAGCTGCTCAATATGGTTAGAACCCCATGTGCAGTTTATTTCCCTTTATGCAGGGTTTTATTTATTTGTTGTCTGACGGTACACATTCCACATCCTTTTTAGAGATAGTTTTAACAAAGTGACTCAGTGAAAGCATCTGTAAACTGCATTGAACAACCGCTCAGTATCCCCTTCTTATCCACCCACACAACTGCAGCTGGCGGTCCAAAGACCAGATTTAGATCTACTCCATCTCTCTGCTAAATCAGCTTCAGTGAAATCAAAAGGTCCTCATCATGCCAGTGTCACACCAGCCCTCCCTCTAACCAGACCCAGAGTAAGATCAGGAACCCCGACAACAAAGGAGGATAAATCCCCTGACCCAAACCAACAGCCTTCCCAATTCCCAACCTCCCCTGTTTCCTCCCCAAGATGCATTCTTGCAACGCTCCCAACTTTCGTCCTGTTTTGGACAGGACCAATAATGGGATTGGGAAGGAGGGAGAGCAGGGCTGGGAGCAGGAAGTGCAAGTATAAATCTGAGTGAGGTGAGATGTAAACAGAGAGTGTCTAACAGGGCTATTTCAAAAGTCTGGTGTCAAATATAAAATTTGAAGGGTTATAGATATGTGCTGTGCATATGGGGCGATGCCCGCAGGCATCCTAGGAGGCAGGCAGGCACACACGCACGTAAACACAGAAGTCTAGACACTAAAGTTGTTGATATTCTGAGATTCCAGGAAGGGTGGGGGAACTGATATCAATCATATGTGCTAAAAACAGGATTTCTCTCCTAACAGGCTCAGTTTGTTAACACTAGTGTGGCCACTACTTGCAGCACACTAACCCATCCTCCTCCAATCGATCAAATTGATTTAATCTACTGCATCTAATTTAATGCCCTCAGATGATGGAGTTGGAATACATAACTACTGTAAATCACATGTGCTTACTAAAGCTACAGAGTTTGGAGACAGAGTAGAAGGAAGTATTATGGTATGAAGCATATTTCACCCAACATACAATTTCATATTAATCTACATTTCTCTTTGTGGAATGTTACACAGGTTAGAGTTAAAAAATAATTTCATTGGTATCCAGATGAAGACCTTATTTTAGCTCTACCCTACAACGTCTTAGGCTTTCCCTCCTAATATTTCTCACCTTAGTGACCCTTGTTCTAGCCTGTTCTTCCTGCTGATGCAAAACATTTCATTTCCTGAAAGGGGCTGAAATATTAGATTTTGTTTTTGGGACCTACTGAGTGTGTTGACACAGTCTTTACTCATTCGCATAGCGCACACCCCTCCCTGCCCAACAAGAGAAGAAGCACGTTTCAAAAACATCACTTCACGTCGTTTTGCGTGGATTCCTGTTTTATCAGATCACACCCTGTTGAGTTTTTTAAATATATATTTTTATTTTTAATTAATTTGTTAGGCCCGAGGGGGTGTAGTATATGGCTAATATACCACAGCTAAGGGCTGTTCTTAAGCACGACACAATGCGGAGTGCCTGCATACAGCCCTTAGCCGTGGTATATTGACCATATATCACCAACCCCATAAGTGCCTTATTGCTATTATAGACTGTTTACCAATGTAATTACAGCATTTTAACATAATTAAAAATAACTTTAGTGGCACACGGTCTGAAATACAACGGCTATCAGCTAATCAGCATTCAGGGCTCGAACCACCCAGTTTATATATAGATATACACTTTTAGTCGGAAGTTTACATACACTTAGGTTGGAGTCATTAAAACTCGTTTTTTTTCAAACACTCCACAAATTTCTTGTTAAGAAACTATAGTTTTGGCAAGTCGGTTAGGACATCTACTTTGTGCATGACACAAGTCATTTTTCCAACAATTGTTGTACAGACAGATTATTTCACTTATAATTAATTCACTGTATCACAATTCCAGTTGGTCAGAAGTTTATATACACTAAGTTTACTGTGCCTTTAAACAGCTTGTGGAATTCCAGAAAAAGATGTAATGGCTTTAGAAGCTTCTGATAGGCTAATTGACATGATTTGAGTCAATTGGAGATGTACCTTTGGGATGTATTTCAAGGCGACATCATGGGAACATCAAAAGAAATCAGCAAAGACCTCAGAAAAAAATGTAGACCTCCACAAGTCTGCTTCATCCTTGGGAGCAATTTCCAAATGCCTGAAGGTACCACGTTCATCTGTACAAAAAATAGTACGCAAGTATAAACATCATAGGACCACGCAGCCGTCATACCGCTCAGGAAGGAAACGCGTTCTGTCTCCTAGAGATGAACGTACTTTGGTGCGAAATGTGCAAATCAATCCCAGAACAACAGCAAAGGACCTTGTGAAGATGCAGGAGGAAACAGGTAGAAAAGTATTTTATATTTAGAGTAAAACGAGTCCTATATCGACATAACCTGAAAGGCCGCTCAGCGAGGAAGAAGCCACTGCTCCAAAACCACAAATCAAAAACCACAAAAAAACCACAAAACAAAAACCACAAAAAGCCAGACTACGGCTTTGCAACTGCACATGGGGTCAAAGATCGTACTTTTTGGAAAAATGTCTGTTTGGTCATAATGACCATTGTTACGTTTGGAGGAAAAAGGGGGAGGCTTGCAAGCTGAAGAACACCATCCCATCCGTGAAGCACGGGGGTGGCCACATCATGTTGTGGGGGTGCTTTGCTGCAGGAGGGACTGGTGCACTTCAAAAAATAGATGGTATCATGAGGTAGGAAAATGATGTGGATATATTTAAGCAACATCTCAAGACATCAGTTAAAGCTTGGTCGCAAATGGTTCTTCCAAATGGACAATGACCCCAAGCATACTTCCAAAGTTGTGGCAAAATGGCTTAAGGACAACAAAGTCAAAGTATTGGAGTGGCCATGACAAAGCCCTGACCTCAGTCCTAAAGAGAAATTGTGGGCAGAACTGAAAAAGCATGTGCGAGCAAGGAGGCCTACAAACCTGACTCAGTCACACCAGCTCTGTCAGGAGGAATGGGCCAAATTCACCCAATTTGTTGTGGGAAGCTTGTGGAAGCCTACATATTTGACCCAAGTTAAACAATTTAAAGGCAATGCTACCATATACTAATTGAGTGTATGTAAACTTCTGACCCACTGGGAATGTGAAGAAAGAAATAAAAGCTGAAATAAATCATTCTCTCAACTATTATTCTGACATTTCACATTCTTAAAATAAAGTGGTGATCCTAACTGACCTAAGACGGGGAATTTTACTAGGATTAAATGTCAAGAATTGTGAAAAACTGAGTTTAGATGTAGTTGGCTAAGGTGTATGTAAACTTCCGACTTCAACTGTATATAGATTTTATTTTTTTATTTAACCTTTTATTTGTTGTCTGGTAGGCTTTTGAGAACAATTTCTCATTCACAACTGCGACCTGGCCAAGATAAAGCAAAGCAGTGTGACACAAACTGTCATGCCCTGACCTTAGAGAGCCGTTTTATTTCTCTATTTGATTAGGTCAGGGTGTGATGTGGGGTGGGCATTCTATTTTATATTTCTATGTTTTGGCCGGGTATGGATCTCAATCAGGGACAGCTGTCTATCTTTGTCTCTGATTGGGAACCATACTTAGGTAGCCCTTTTCCCTCCTTTCTTTGTGGGAAGTTAACTTTGTTTGTGGCACATAGCCCTTAAGCTTCACGGTTGTTTTTTATTGTTTTTGTCGGCGTCATTTCTAAATAAAAGGAATATGTACTCTTACCACACTGTGCTTTGGTCCTCTTCATTCGATGGCCGTGACACAAACAACAACACAGAGTTACACATGGAATAAACAAACACAGTCAATAACACAATAGGAAAAAGTCTATACATTGTGTGCAAATGAGGTAAGATAAGGGAGGTAATAAATAGGCCATAGTGACGAAATAATTACAATTTAGCAATTAAACACTGGAGTGATAAATGTGCAGAAGATGAATGTGCAGGTAGAGATACTGGGGTGCAAAGGAGCAAAGAAAAATAATAACAGTATGGGGATGAGGTAGTTGGATGGGCTATTTACAGATGGGCTATGGACAGGTGCAGTGATCTTTGAGCTGCTCTGACAGCTGGTGCTTAAAGTTAGTGAGGGAGATATGAGTCTCCAGCTTCAGTGATTTTTGCAATTAGTTCCAGTCATTGACAGCAGAGAACTGGAAGGAAAGGCGGCCAAAAGAGGAATTGGCTTTGGGGGTGACCAGTGAAATATACCTGCTGGAGCGCGTGGAGTGGGTGCTTCTATGGGGACCAGTGAGCTGAGATAAGGCGGGGCTTTACCTAGCAAAGACTTTTATAGATGACCTGGAGCCAGTGGGTTTGGCGACAAATATGAAGCGAGGGCCAGCCAACGAGAGCATACAGGTCGCAGTGGTGGTAGTATATGGGGATTTGGTGACAAAACAGATGGCACTGTGATAGACTGCATCACATTTGCTGAGTAGATTGTTGGAGGCTATTTTGTAAATGAAGTCGAGGATCGGTAGGATAGTCAGTTTTACGAGGGTATGTTTGGCAGCATGAGTGAAGGATGCTTTGTTACGAAATAGGAAGCCGATTTCTAGATTTAATTTTGGATTGGAGATGCTTAATGTGAGTCTGGAAGGAGAGTTTACAGTATAACCAGGCACCTAGGTATTTGTATATGTCCACATATTCTAAGTCAGAACCGTCCAGAGTAGTGTTGCTGGATGGGCGGGCAGGTGCTGGTAGCGACCGGTTGAAGAGCATGCATTTAGTTTTACTTGCATTTTAAGAGCAGTTGGAGGCCACAGAAGGAGAGTTGTATGGCATTGAAGCTCGTCTGGAGGTTAGTTAACACAGTGTCCAAAGAGGGGCCAGAAGTATACAGAATTGTATCGTCTGCATAGGGGTGGATCAGAGAGTCACCAGCAGCAAGAGCGACATCATTTATGTATACAGAGAAAATAGTCAGCCCAAGAATTCAACCCTGTGGCACCCCCATAGAGACTGCCAGAGGTCCCGACAACAGGCCCTCCGATTTGACACACTGAACTCAGTGTGGGCAGTCATTTGAGAAACCAAGGCTGTTGAGTCTGCCAATAAGAATGTGGTGATTGACAGAGTCAAAAGCCTTGGCCAGGTCTATGAATACAGCTGCACAGTATTTTATCTTATTGATGGGGGTTATGATATCTTTTAGGACCTTGAGCGTGGCTGAGGTGCACCCATGACCAGCTTGGAAACCAGATTGCATGGCGGAGAAGGTACGTTGGGATTTGAAATGGTCGGTGATCTGTTTGTTAACTTGGCTTTCGAAGACCTTAGAAAGGCAGGGTAGGATAGATATGGGTCTAGAGTGTCAACCTCTTTGAAGAGGGGGATGACCGCGGCAGCTTTCCAATTTTTTGGGATCTCAGACGATATGAAAGAGAGGTCCAGATTGTCTAGTCCTGCTGATTTGTAGGGGTCCAGATTTTTGCAGCTCTTTCAGAACATCAGCTATCTGGATTTGGGTGAAGGAGAAATAGGGGAGGATTGGGCAGGTTGCTGTGGGGGGTGCAGTTCTGTTGACCAGGGTAGGGGTGGCCAAGTGGAAAGCCTGGCCAGCCGTAGAAAAATGCTTTTTGAAATTCTCAATTATCTGTTCCTGGTTCTACATTTTTTGAATGGGGCATGCTTATTTAAGATTGTGAGGATAGCACGTTTAAAGAATAACCAGGCATCTTCTACTGACGGAATGAGGTCAGTATCCTTCCAGGACACCTGGGCCAGGTTGATTAGAAAGGCCTGCTCACTGAAGTGTTTTAGGGAGCGTTTGACAGTGATGAGGGGTGGTCGTTTGACCGCAGACCCATAACGGACACTAGGAATGAGGCAGTGATCGCTGAGATCCTGGTTGAAGACAGCAAAGGTGTATTTGGAGTGCAGGTTGGTTAGGATGATATTAATGAGGGTGCCTGTGTTTACGGATTTGGGGTTGTACCTGGTAGGTTCATTGATAATTTGTGTGAGATTAAAGGCATCAAGCTTAGATTGTAGGATGGCCGGGGTGTTAAGCATGTCCCAGTTTAGGTCACCTAACAGCACGAGCTCTGAAGATAGATGGGGGCAATCAATTCACATATGGTGTCCAGGGCACAGCTGGGGTCAGAAAGTGGTCTATAGCAAGCGGCAACGGTGAGAGACTTGTTTCTGGAAAGGTGGATTTTTAAAAGTAGAAGCTCAAATTGTTTGGGCACAGACCTGGATAGTAAGACAGAACTCTGCAGGCTATCTCTGCAGTAGATTGAAACTCTGCCCCCTTTGGCAGTTCTATCTTGTCGGAAAATGTTATAGTTAGGGATGGAAATTTCAGGGTTTTTGGTGGCCTTCCTAAGCCAGGATTCAGACATGACTTGGACATCTGGGTTGGCACAGTGTGCTAAAGCAGTGAATAAAACAAACTCAGAGAGGAGGCTTCTAATGTTAACATGCATGAAACCAAGGCTTTTACGTTTACAGAAGTCAACAAATGAGAGCGCCTGGGGAATGGGAGTAGAGCTAGGCACTGCAGGGCCTGGATTAACCTCTACATCACCAGAGGAGCAGAGGAGGAGTAGGGTAAGGGTATGGCTAACGGCTGTAAGACTGGTCATCTAGTACGTACGGAACAGAGAGTAAAAGGAGCAGGTTTCTGGGTGCGGTAGAATAGATTCAATGCATAATGTACAGACAAATGTATGGTAGGATGGGAGTACAGTGGAGGTAAACCTAGGCATTGAGTGACGATGAGAGAGGTATTGTCTCTAGAGACATCAATTAAACCAGGTGAGGTCACCGCATAGGTGGGAGGTGGGACAAGAGGGTTAGCTGAGGCGTATTGAGCAGGGCCGGAGGCTCTACAGTGAAATACGACAACAATCACTAACCAAAACAGCAATGGACAAGGCATATTCACATTAGAGAGAAGCATGCATAGCCGAGTGATCATAGGGTCCAGTGAGTAGCTGGGCGGGCTGGAGACACGGCGATTCAGACAACTAACGGGCCTAGAAGATATATATAGCTCTATATATACAGTGCCTTGCAAAAGTATTCATCCCCTTGTTTTCCCTATTTTTTTTGCATTACAACCTGTAATTTTAAATTGATTTTTATTTGGATTTCATGTAATGGACATACACAAAATAGTCCAAAAGGTGAAGTGAAATGAAAAAAATAACCTGTTTCATTTTAAAAAAATATAAAATAAAAACGGAAAAGTGGTGTGTGCATATGTATTCACCCCCTTTGCTATGAAGCCCCTAAATAACATATATTGCAACCAATTACCTTCAGAAGTCACATAATTAGTTAAATAAAGTCAACCTGTGTGCAATCTAAGTGTCACATGATCTCAGTATATATACACATCTGTTCTGAAAGGCCCCAGAGTCTGCAATACCACTAAGCAAGGGGCAACACCAAGCAAGCGGCACCATGAAGACCAAGGAGCTCTCCAAACAGGTCAGGAATGAAGCTGTGGAGAAGTACAGATCAGGGATGGGTTATAAAAAGTATCCCAATCTGAACATCCCAAGGAGCGCCATTTAAATCCATTATTAAAAAATGTAAAGAATAGGGACCACAACAAATCTGCCAAGAGAGGGCCACCCACCAAAACTCACAGACCAGGCAAGGAGGACATTAATCAGAGAGGCAACAAAGAGACCAAAGATAACCCTGAAGGAGTTGCAAAGCTCCACAGTGGAGATTTGAGGAGTATCTGTCCATAGGGACCACTTTAAGGGTACACTCCACAGAGCTGGGCTTTATGGAAGAAAAAAAAATCAAACATGTTTGGTGTTTGCCAAAAGGCAAGTGGGACACTCCTCAAACATATGGAAGAAGGTACTCTGATCAGATGAGACTAAAATTGATATTTTTGGCCATCAAGAAAAACGCTATGTCTGGCGTAAACCAAACACCTCTCATCACCCCGAGATAACCATCCCCACAGTGAAGCATGGGGGTGGCAGAATGGAAGGAATGATGGATGGTGCTAAATACAGGGACATTCTTGAAGGAAACCGGTTTGTCTCCCAGAGATTTGAGACTGGGACAGAGGTTCACCTTCCAGCAGAACAATGACCCTAAGCATACTGCTAAAGCAACACTCAAGCGGTTTAAGGGGAAACGTTTAAATGTCTTGGAAGGGCCTAGTCAAAGCCCTGACCTCAATCCAATTGAGGTATGTGGTATGACTTAAAGATTGATGTACACCAGCGGAACACATCCAACTTGAAGGAGCTGGAGCAGTTTTCCCTTGAAGAATGGGCAAAAATCCCAGTGGCTATATGTGCCAAGCTTATAGAGACATACCCCAAGAGACTTGCAGCTGTAATTGCTGCAAAAGGTGGCTCTACAAAATATTGACCTTGGGGGGGGTGAATAGTTATGCATGCTCAAGTTTTCTACTTTTTGGTCTTGTTTCTTGTTTGTTTCACAATAAAAAATATTTTGCATCTTCAAAGTGGTAGGCATGTTGTGTAAATCAAATGATACAAAACCTACAAAAATCTATTTTAATTACAGGTTGTAAGGCAACAAAATAGGAAAAATGCCAAGGGGGGTGAATACTTTCGCAAGCCACTGTATATATTCACCAGGAAATGACATCATGAACTTGTTTCTATTTTCTTTTTTACAATATGGTGTCCAAACATTTTAAGAGATGCGATTAATCTTCCTCTGTCTTCCACCATCCTTCTTGCAATTCCCGACAGGTTATTAAAATGCCTTGAGTGATCTGCACTCAAATTTTAACTAATATTAACTTTCCAATGCTTCTGCGCCCAACCTCGCGGTGAGAAAATAACTGTGTGAATAATGAAAAAGCAATGGAAACCACAAAAGGAACCACACTGGTTCAACTTCACTCATTGGCAGGGTTAGTATTTTGTATGCTATTGAAGCTGAGCTCATCCGGTTGATTTATTAGTGTTTTGATGTTTCTGCTAGAATGTGAATATAATCCTAATTTACGGAAATGTTCATCTTTAGTCTGGCAGCTGTCATCAGGTCCTCTCTTTTATACTGGCAGCTTAATCCAAGCAGTATCAATCACTTCTTATCTAATCTTCTTTATTGGACTGGAATCATGCTACACTATTTTCCATTGTCTGAGGTAGAGCTCTCTTTACAATGTTCCAGACACTGAGTTTACCACAGGTTGAATAATCTATTAATTTAGACGCATTTGGCTTCATCTAGTTTAACATTTTGTTTGGTATACATTTCTCTTATGTGGGACAGGAACTCCGCTATTTCATTTATTTTTCACTAAATACTGTAATTGATTTCATCTAAGAGAGAAACAGTATATTGACAATGTTATTGCATTTTCTTTGTATCCTCTGTTTTAGTATCCATATACTTGAATTGTCTGTTAGCAGTTAAACTACACGTCTGTTTACTCAGGCAAGCCTTGAAGCAGCTTGGAGTTTAGGCCAAAGGATATCCTGTTTTTTCATCCAGATAACGTAGTATGTGCTGTATACCGTCTTGTTACTCTATGTGATCTGTGAATCACTTCTCTCCTCTTTTTATGACACTTTATTTATTTTATGGAACTCTGTGACCAGTCTGAGCTGTCAGTAATGTGTGAACTCCATCTCAGCAGTCTCTGATTCTAGGGTACAGCGGACATGTTAGTTCTGCTCCTAAACGGGGTTCTCTGCAGCTGGAGATGTTTTGGAGTGTTTTTAAGATTCAGTGTACGGTGGTATGTGGGTCAATTTGTTAGGAAGATTTTATTTCCTGTTTTGAAGTCATGCAACAGGTGCTTCGTTTTTGAAAATGAGAATTATCTCCAATGATCTTTCCTTTTGAAGTTTAGGTTATTATATTTTTTACAATACCTGTCTGTGCATATTAAGTGTGATTTAGTCTTTGGTACAATCCTCTGGTACAAGCCTCTGGTTCAAACTTGCTTTATGGTATGAGATTTATAAAATAAACACCAATGCCATGCAATGCAACAGGGACTGCACAGTTTGTGTAAAAGCCAGATATATGAAATAAACCCCTGCAAAACTGCCATCACGGTGTAAGAGCAACCTCATCTATAATAGTGACACATTCTTGGATGTTTGAAGTGATGAATTTATGGTCTTGTTGAACAACATTGTCAAAATTAAGTCATTTCTGGTGCTTAGATGGTTAACCCAGAGAGGGCAGGAAAGAAGCTTTCCATTGGCTATGCTGAATGAAAGTCCTGTGTTCTAGTGTTTCATAGCAGCTGAGGCCTGGCCTCCTGAGCTCAACTCCAGCCCACTCATCTGGTTCTATTTAAGGCCTCTGGTGTCGACTCTTATGATTGGCGTACACAACCCCCCTACTCTTCCTCCAGCCCCAACGAGGAGGAGAAGGAGGCTTTTTAGCAGTGTTTATTTTCCAGGGGAAACCGTTCCTCTATCCCACTACACTGTCCCATCTATAAACTGCTGCTGCTCCTGCTCTGTCTCGCTATTGCTCTCCTCTCTTTCTCCTCTCTCTTTCTCTAACTAAACCCATCTATTCCTATTTTTTTTTATCTCAAGTTTGGACAATGGATGAGGCCCCCCAACATCATAGAATGGATTCTCTTCAGCTAACTGCTTGATGTTTTTGGGGGGACTTTTAGTTTTCTTTTTAGACTCTCCACTGCCCCTGGTTTTGGGCTGGTGGGGGATCCAGCTATATGGCCAGACTCTTGGGAAGATGCACTGAGCCCAGCGTGTGTTCCCATTGGCTAAGGTCTACTGACAAATTGGCCTATGGCACAGCGGGTGCCCGGCAGTCGCTCTCGCGGACCCATGCCCGGGAGTTGGCTGACAGCTTGTTTTTTCCCATCAACCCCAGGCTTGGATGGTGCGGATCCTATGCTACTGGAGCAGTACATGGTGGTGGCCAACTATGAGAAGCAGGAGCCAGCGGAAATCAGCCTGCAGGCCGGCGAACTGGTGGACGTCATCGATAAGAGCGAGAGCGGTGAGTTACCAACTTACACATGCATATGCATACACATGCACGCACACACACACAGAGATGCACATGCATGCACACTTTCCGGCCAGCATCAACATGAGCACTTCCATTTTCACCTCTCAGTCTGGGTTTCCTGTCTTTCCCTCATCCTGATAGTTTCCCTCATGTTACCTCCTCTCCCTATCTTTCCCTCTCTCTCCCCTCCCTCTTTGTCCACAGCCTTCCAACTGTGCCTTAGCCCCATCTGGAGGCTTGCTTTGGCCTGCAGAGAGGCCTGTTTTTTTCCCTTTGTTGGTTTAGGCTGGGGGCCAGAATGTTGCCTTTTGTAGGGGGAACGTCTCTCAGACTTCTTTATTAATTATCCAGCTCACTTTAATGGAAAGACATATGCCAGCTGCACAGAGTCCTGAGTCAGCTGTTTAACCTCTAAAAATTGAGTGCTAGGAGTGCTAAACCCTGCACGCACAGCCCTTAAGATCTTCAAAAAGAACTGAAAACGATTTTCATCTAGCCCTTGTTATGAGATTCATTCAATTTGGCTTTTTTCTGTAAGTGTATTTCACAATGAGGTGTGGTGGAAGTTCGCAGAGCTGCCTCTTGACTATTATGCATATTATGCCCTCCAGAAGAAACAAAGACATGGTGTACTCTTTATAAAGTGGCCTTACTTGATGATGGCCTTGCCTTACTTGAGGATGGTCTTGCCTTACTTGAGGATGGCCTTGCCTTACTTGAGGATGGCCTTGCCTTACTTGAGGATGGCCTTGCCTTACTTGAGGATGGCCTTGCCTTACTTGAGGATGGCCTTGCCTTACTTGAGGATGGCTTTGCCTTACTTGAGGATGGCTTTGCCTTACTTGAGGATGGCTTTGCCTTACTTGAGGATGGCTTTGCCTTACTTGAGGATGGCTTTGCCTTACTTGAGGATGGCTTTGCCTTTCTTGAGGATGGCCTCACTTGATGATGGTCTTACTTGATATGATGTCAATGTTTACTTTTGCCGCTACACTTTGACGCAGTTAAGGCTTCTCACAAACCCTTGCACTATAACATCAAAGCACATCTCACCAATTAACTGAACCAGTTTTAGCTGATGCAGCATAAGGAAACCTGTAGTTTTACTGTCCCTTCAGCAGAATGAAATGAGAGGTTTTGTCATGTCCATCTCATGAGCCTCTAGAGAGAGAGAGACAGGCTCAGTAACAGAGGTTGACATCCTGGCTTTAATGGTGTGCCCAGACAGTAAAGCACTAATGGGACTCATGTGTTCTTCAGAGGGGAGGAGAAACGGGGATCAGAAAGCAATTGGTTTCACATTGGGTGTGAGTGAAACCCCATGCCATAGAGGCCTAAAGGAATAGAGTCAATTGGCAGCTTTGAAGTGTCTGTACCCACCCTTTGAGTTCCTCCATTTATTTTCCTGCCTTGGTCCAGTTGGATTTGAGCCCACTAGGGAGTCACTTTGAGGCAGATTTCCAAACACCTTGAAGTCCTTTTGCCCAAGGCCTTGACCTGAGTCCTTTCCTCCATAATTAGCATGGACCTTGATGGATGGTGCTGGAGACTGGCTGCAGTACATTTTGATGACTACAGGGTTCATCCACCTGCAGGTCTAACTGAATCACTGTTTGATTCATAGGAACACAACCAATAGTGTATAGACAGTATTTGACATAAAGGACTCAAAGCACTGTAGGCTAGGGACTCAAGTATTATAGAGGTAGCTAAAGCCAATCCACTCAGCGCACTGTGTTCAACAAAATGGTTAGCATTAGCTGAAGCCTATTTTGTTATACAGAATGTTTAGCGTTAGCTAAAGCCTGTAGTGTTCATCAAAACCGTTAGCATTTGCTGAAGCCTGTTGTGTTCAACAGAATGGTTTGCATTAGCTAAAGCGTTGACACCTCCTGGACAGCATAGGCTAAGCTGCAATGTGGGTGACACAATTCCTCAGCCCTGTGCCAATGCTAACAGTTCCAGGTGTGCATAAAAGAGTCCATTTAGTTTATTATCCATTTCTCACAGAATAAGTTAATGTCTTTTATGGCATCTGACAGGTTGCTTTCTCTCTCAGACTCAGTGGTGAACAAGTTAGTTATATGCTCTTTATGAACCCAAAGCTGCTAAATGATGGAATGATGTCAAAAAGGTTCTGCAGGTCTTTAGAGGCTTGTACATTTCTTAAAGGGTGTTTACCATTCCTCTTCTACAGAGCGCTATCATGAATAAGATGGCTTGGAATGTAATTTGTCCTTATGTCTGTGTAGTGTATGCATGGCGTAAGTGCAATTATATTGTGCTTTACTTATTACCATGTTGGTTCTCAAATTTGAACATAGAAAGCACTTTGGTAAGTAACTCTATTTACCTTCATTGTACAAGGTAAATTTAACTGTGAATTTCACTGTTACCGTATCCAAGGTTAATGCCATTGTAATGAAAAGGATTGCCCACTACACTAAAGGGAAGGCATGTTTTCTTACATTGGATTATATAATATATTTCTGACAGGGGCTTTGAATCTAGGTCAGTTCATATATGCAAGCTCCGGTTTATCAGTGTTCAATGTCCCTTTACCAGGACAAGTCAGTATTTTCCATTGCAATGGTTTGTTGATACTGTACTGCTTTTGGCCTCCAATCGCTGTCATAGTTAATGATTCATGTTTTCATGAGAGGGTGTTCCTTGTTATTAGATCAGGTACCAGAGGGGTATACTACAAAGCAAGATCAATGACTTAACTAGCTAACTTATTCTGAAATATTCTGAAATAACTTTACATTTTTTAGAAAGATATGCTTGAAATTGACTCAACAACCAAAACAACATATCTAGCTGGCTAAATCATTGATCCTGGTTTGTACTATACTCCTCTGGTTAATCAGCATAGCTCAGAATGTCAATGTGTGTTGTGGACGGACTCAGCTCTGATTTTATTTTTCTTTATTTGTATTTTTTTATGTACAGTGCCTTGCGAAAGTATTCGGCCCCCTTGAACTTTGCGACCTTTTGCCACATTTCAGGCTTCAAACATAAAGATATAAAACTGTATTTTTTTGTGAAGAATCAACAATAAGTGGGACACAATCATGAAGTGGAACGACATTTATTGGATATTTCTAACTTTTTTAACAAATCAAAAACTGAAAAATTGGGCATGCAAAATTATTCAGCCCCCTTAAATTAATACTTTGTAGCGCCACCTTTTGCTGCGATTACAGCTGTAAGTCGCTTGGGGTATGTCTCTATCAGTTTTGCACATCGAGAGACTGAAATTTTTTCCCATTTCTCCTTGCAAAACAGCTCGAGCTCAGTGAGGTTGGATGGAGAGCATTTGTGAACAGCAGTTTTCAGTTCTTTCCACAGATTCTCGATTGGATTCAGGTCTGGACTTTGACTTGGCCATTCTGACACCTGGATATGTTTATTTTTGAACCATTCCATTGTAGATTTTGCTTTATGTTTTGGATCATTGTCTTGTTGGAAGACAAATCTCCGTCCCAGTCTCAGGTCTTTTGCAGACTCCATCAGGTTTTCTTTCAGAATGGTCCTGTATTTGGCTCCATCCATCTTCCCATCAATTTTAACCATCTTCCCTGTCCCTGCTGAAGAAAAGCAGGCCCAAACCATGATGCTGCCACCACCATGTTTGACAGTGGGGATGGTGTGTTCAGCTGTGTTGCTTTTACGCCAAACATAACGTTTTGCATTGTTGCCAAAAAGTTCAATTTTGGTTTCATCTGACCAGAGCACCTTCTTCCACATGTTTGGTGTGTCTCCCAGGTAGCTTGTGGCAAACTTTAAACGACACTTTTTATGGATATCTTTAAGAAATGGCTTTCTTCTTGCCACTCTTCCATAAAGGCCAGATTTGTGCAATATACGACTGATTGTTGTCCTATGGACAGAGTCTCCCACCTCAGCTGTAGATCTCTGCAGGTCATCCAGAGTGATCATGGGCCTCTTGGCTGCATCTCTGATCAGTCTTCTCCTTGTATGAGCTGAATGTTTAGAGGGACGGCCAGGTCTTGGTAGATTTGCAGTGGTCTGATACTCCTTCCATTTCAATATTATCGCTTGCACAGTGCTCCTTGGGATGTTTAAAGCTTGGGAAATATTTTTGTATCCAAATCCGGCTTTAAACTTCTTCACAACAGTACCTCGGACCTGCCTGGTGTGTTCCTTGTTCTTCATGATGCTCTCTGCGCTTTTAACGGACCTCTGAGACTATCACAGTGCAGGTGCATTTATACGGAGACTTGATTACACACAGGTGGATTGTATTTATCATCATTAGTCATTTAGGTCAACATTGGATCATTCAGAGATCCTCACTGAACTTCTGGAGAGAGTTTGCTGCACTGAAAGTAAAGGGGCTGAATAATTTTGCACGCCCAATTTTTCAGTTTTTGATTTGTTAAAAAAGTTTGAAATATCCAATAAATGTCGTTCCACTTCATGATTGTGTCCCACTTGTTGTTGATTCTTCACAAAAAAATACAGTTTTATATCTTTATGTTTGAAGCCTGAAATGTGGCAAAAGGTTGCAAAGTTCAAGGGGGCCGAATACTTTTGCAAGGCACTGTATATCATAGAATTCTTGTAAAATAATATTTAAGACAAGGAATGCTGCACTGCCAGGACTCATCAAAGACAGAGAAATGGGACAAGATCTATAATTTTGATTATGTAATTTTCTCAGCGTTGCATAAAAATCAACTGCCACTTTTTAGGATACTCAAAAGAAGTGTTCCATCAGTGTTTTTATCCCTGATGCCCTTGCAGTTGCTTGCATTTGTTTGATTGCAATTCCTCTAATGGTCTATTTTCACAACTGAATTAAGTCAGAGCTTGTCAGAGAGAGACCCTAGCTTTGAAGAGTAGAGGTGTGTGGGGTGGGGAGAGAGTCAGGGGGAATATGGAAAAAGACATTTCCTGCCAAAGTTAGTGGTTCAGAGGTTGGTTCATTATAATGGATCCTCCAGGATGCTCCTCAACATATACACTGTGTTAGAGAGATGTTAACCAGGGATAGGCTAAACTAGCACCCCACTTTTTAACCTTCACTTAACCAGGTGGGTCAATTAAGAACAATGTCGTCTTTATGGCAATTACGACCTGGCACAACAGACCCAGTGCATTTCTCTGAGGTTCAAGTGCACTTCAGTCTACTGTTGAACTTTTATTTTTATCGAAATGTGTAGGAAAGGTAAAGAATTTCCCTCTCGAGGTATGCTGCCTGTTGTCTAGTCTACTATATACCTCAAGGGCAGTGTTAAGCTAGCCTTGCCCAGTCCAACCCAGATAATATCCCTCTAAATCTTTTCTGACCACTGTGCGTTTACATTGGCCTTGCTCCAAGTCTAGATCAGCTTTTTGAATTGTAATTTGCCAAATTAACTCCAGGAATGTCTCTGTCGGAGAGGGCAGCAATTCGGGTTTGTCAGCCCCTCAGGCTCTCATAGCCTCTCTGTACCACCCTGCGTGTGTTTCCGTCAATGAACCAATAACTGCGTCAGTCAGTGGTGAATTCTGGGAACACGTTGTGGGGTATTTTAGTCTGCTTAAGGGCTCTCAAATGTTAAAGCTGTGTCCCAATTCTCTTCCCCATCTCTCTTCGTTATTGATGGACCATGGATACGTTGAGGAGGAACTAGATGGCTTTCCTACGTACTGTATTACTCTCTGCTCTTAAATCCTCTCTGATACTGTAGATCAGTGTTCATGAGGGACAGGAGATGTGGATAGGAAGCTGTTGAACACCATTTGGCTACGGCCAGACGATGGACATGAACCAATGGATTCGTGAGGCGCTTCACACTTAGGAACAACCATTAAAGTTAAATAGCATTTTAGAGGGTTGGGATATCAGGCACATCTCACATGCCATCTGTGCTGTCTAGAGCCTGGGACTGCAGAAGACTTTTCTAAAGCTACGTACAGCACACCATGAGGGGATCCTTTCATATTCTAAGGTGCTGCGTGGGTTGTTCCTTAGGTCAACATTAGTTCTTATGCCGTTTTTCGCCTAGCACTCTTAACAGAACCATCGCTGGTAATTGGACCCAGTGTTTTATAAAAAAACTGAAAGTGAATGTATTGCACTTGATATATTTCCCCTCTTTGATACAGTGTTAATAACTACAGAAGCTTGAACTGAATTAGGTTTTCTCCTGCATTGCTTTGAATTTACCACAGGAGGACTCCAATGAAGTTGTAGAAACATCTGAAGGATGATTAATGGAAACAGTATGGACAAATTTCAAGTCTAATAGTTATGTAAATAAGGTATTTTTATTCTTAATACATTTGCAAACATTTCTAAAAACCTGTTTTCGCTTTGTCATTATGGGTTATTGTTAGTGATGCACCAATATGATATTTTTGGCCGATACTGATATCCAATATTTTCCTTTGCGCCCCCAAAAAAACCAGATACCGATAACTGATATTTATCATTTTAGCGGCCTTTTTAAGCATTCTAGTACACTTAAATAGTTAACACACAGACGCAGCAGTCTAAGGCACTGCATCTAAGTGCAAGAGGCCCTGGTTCGAATCCAGGCTGTATCACATCCGGCCCTGATTGAAAGTCCCATAGGGCGGCGCACAATTGGCCCAGCGTTGTCCGGGTTTGGCCGGAGTAGGCTGTCATTGTAAATAAGAATGTTGTTCTTAATTGACTTGCCTATGTAAATAAAGGTTACACACTCACACCACACTGACCAAAAAGTTATTTTGTTGGCATTTACGTATGTCCCCATTTACCAGTAAAACATAATCAAAACCTATGTATTTCACTTACCTGCTGTGCTGTTTCGTTGTTCATTTGTTAGGTCATTTCATTCTCAAACATTTTCTATGGAACGTCATTTTGGTCTTTGCTATGGAAATGCGTTTGGGTCTTTGCGTGTCAAAAAATATACTATTTAACACGATCTGACGTGTCAAATAACACTTTGACGTGTCAATTAAGCTTGATGACCAATCAGGACCTGAAATGACTGCACGGCACATAATAATTTAACACGTTCATAATTTTTTTTACATAGTTATTACACATTGATTACACTATCACTCGTATTTCATGTCACAACGATTCGTCGATAGGTATGCTATTATGCTAGTGAAGTTGTCTCGCGCACGTACAGTGCTGGTCATAAAAAAAAGCTAGCTAGCTCATGGATGCAAACAATGTTCTTCCCCAAAAACAAAGCAAAACGACATATGTTTAAGTAACTATAGTTAGCTAGCTAACCTATAGCTAGGCGTCATCATCTAAAATAACCCTAATTTATAAGACAGTTCTTATTTGAGTAATGGTGGTCGGACCCATCTATGTGAAGCTAGCCACAATAAGGATTAGCCACAACATTGGACATTTCGGTTTGCCTTCAAAATAAAGGTATGGCATAATTATACTATTTTTATTAATTTGCATCACTGTCAATTACATACTTTTATTTTGAAGGCAAACCCCCAAATCCACTATTGTGATTAATCCTTATTGTGGCTAGCTTCACAACACATATCCCGGTCCAGTCGAGCCTCAATAGCCAGATGAAGCTAACTAGCAGCTTGTAACATTCGCTTTACAACAGGGTTAAGTAGCTGACTAACTATTTATTTTAATGAACTGAAGTTCAATTTCAATAGGCGAACAAGTGGCAACCTAGCTAATAGTTTCTCACAAGGATTCCTAAATCATTGCTAAGAATAATGAAAATGACTGCAGTTTCTACTGGTCATTGCTTTCAGGACGGTTGAATTGGTGCTAGCTAGGTACCAATCTAAAGCTAGGTACCCCAGAAGTTGCAGTCAAACAAATTATGCTTTTATTACCAACCCGGTATTGAAAACACATTGACAGTGCTACTGTATATTTTTTTACACGCAAATACCTCAACAGCGTTCCATAGTATGTATGTTGTGAAGCTAATAGCAGTGACGCTGTTACTGTGTAACTCCAGTAGGGCGACGTTTGAAAAATAGAGTACTTGGTAGTGTGTACCGGTGCTTGACCAGTCGGCGAAAGCCATCATCACCCACGACAGAACGTTTGATTGTCAAGGGCAATGAATCCCATTATCTTTGCTTTTTTTCGGGCAGCCTAGTCATTGTGATGTAGATTGATGCGGGGGATAAAAAATATATTTAATTCGTTAGAGCCTTATTCTAATATGTAACAAAATGTGGAAAAAGTCAAGACAGAAGGCATCTCAATACTGTGTTAATTACACTGCATATCATTATAGTTTAGATGAGTGCATAATGGTATATATTTACAGTAGGAAAATCTGGAGTTGCTGGTCGTGTCCCATCTTTGTCTTGAGCACTAAATATGTTGATTACAGTAAAAAGGAGACTGGAGTGTTTAACCTAATAGTGTTTCCGGACAACAGGTACTGTAGGGGAGACCAATAGGGCTGGCCCTCCTCGACAGATAGGTTCCTCTCTTTTGTCCTCCCTCGGAGAAAGAGAGAGGAGCAGAGTAGTGGATACAAATAAAGCTTTA
Source organism: Oncorhynchus clarkii lewisi (assembly GCF_045791955.1). Lineage (NCBI taxonomy): Eukaryota > Metazoa > Chordata > Actinopteri > Salmoniformes > Salmonidae > Oncorhynchus > Oncorhynchus clarkii. The sequence goes on from NC_092147.1 coordinate 72,109,221, forward strand.
TCACTTTGAAGTCTGAACCAAACATCTGTTTACTTCCTCCACTTTCTCCTTTCAAGGAAATCCATACTGTAGCAGTACCGTTTTTCTTCTCACCCCCTAGAGCCACATTACGACACACATGGCTTACATAATCAGCATAGTTTTTAATGATTCATTTTCTTTGTAAACAAAACAAAGAACCCACTGGGCACACACTGGTTGAATCAGTTGTTTCAACATAATTTGGCAACGTAATGTGATGTGGAATCAATGTGGAAAAAAAAAAAAAAAGTCATCAACCAGTACTGTTTTCATAACATTTGAACCAATGTTGTAAACATTGAAATTAGAGTAAAACTTAAACTTAAATACAGTGGACCAAACCTAGCACTGTTGCAGTTCTTGACACAAACCGGTGTGCCTTCTACCATACACCGTTCAAAGGCACTTAAATATTTTGTCTTGCACATCCACCCTCTGAATGGCACACATACACAAGCCATGTCTCAATTTTCTCAAGGAGTGAGGTTGGGTTTATGTAGGTTTATTGGATCTTTGGAAGTTTAGAAGTAGTTACCATTAGCCCTTATACATGTTTTTTCATAATGTACAGAATATATACTATCCACGCAAATGTTGATATTTGGTTGTGTTCACAATTCAATATCTGGTTTGTCTACAAATTAATGATTGATTTGTTGGATTCACGTTCCAAAGTAAAAAAAAATAGAACTAAATCAAACTTTAAATGCACTTCAAATAAAGTTTGATTTGATTTAGTGCTATTCTTCCACTTATATTTTTGGTTGAGATGGAGACGTGAATCCAACATACAGTTGAAGTCGGAATTTTACATACACTTAGGTTGGAGTCATTAAAACTTGTTTTTCAACCACTCCACAATTTTTTTTCTTCTTGTTAACAAACTATAGTTTTGGCAAGTCAGTTAGGACATCTCCTTTGTGCATGACGCAAGTCATTTTTCCAACAATTGTTTACAGACATTATTTCACTTATAATTCACTGTATCACAATTCCAGTGGGTCAGAAGTTTACATACACTAAGTTGATTGTGCCTTTAAACAGCTTGGAAAATTCCAGAAAATGATGCCATGGCTTTAGAAGCTTCTGATAGGCTAATTGACATAATTTGAGTCAATTGGAGGTGTACCTGTGGATGTATTTCAAGGCCTACCTTCAAACTCAGTGCCTCTTTGCTTGACATCATGGGAAAATCAAAAGAAATCAGCCAAGACGTAAGAAAAAACAATTGTAGACCTCCACAAGTCTGGTTCATCATTGGGAGCAATTTCCAAATGCCTGAAGTTACCACATTCATCTGTACAAAAAATAGTACGCAGATATAAACACCATGGGACCACGCAGTCGTTATACCGCTCAGGAAAGAGAAGCGTTCTTTCTCCTAGAGATGAACGTACTTTGGTGTGAAAAGTGCATAACAATTTCCAGAACAACAGCAAAGGACCTTGTTAAGACTCTGGATGAAACAGGTAGAAAAGTATCTATAACCACAGTAAAACAAGTCCTATATCCACATAACCTGAAAGGCCGCTCAGCAAGGAAGAATCTACTGCTCCTAAACTGCCATAAAAAAGCCAGACTACGGTTTGCAACTGCACATGGGGACAAAGATCGTACTTTTTGGAGAAATGTCCTCTGGTCTGATGAAACAAAAAATATAAATGTTTGGCTATAATGACCATCGTTATGTTTGGAGGAAAAAGGGGGAGGCTAGCAAGCTGAAGAACACAATCCCAACCGTGAAGTACGGGGGTGGCAGCATCATGTTGTGGGGGTGATTTGCTGCAGGGGGGACTGGTGCACTTCACAAAATAGATGGCATCATAAGGAGAAATTATGTGGATTTATTGAAGCAACATCTCAAGACATCAGTCAGGAAGTTAAAGCTTGGTCGCAAATGTGTCTTCCAAATGGACAATGACCCCAAGCATACTTCCAAAGTTGTGGCAAAATGGCTTAAGGACAACAGAGTCAAGGTATTGGAGTGGCCATCACAAAGCCCTGACCTCAATCCTATAGAAAATTTGTGGGCAGAACTGAAAAAGCATGTGCGAGCAAGGAGGAATACAAACCTGACTCAGTTACAGTCGTGGCCAAAAGTTTTGAGAATGACACAAATATTAATTTCCACAAAGTTTGCTGCTTCAGTGTCTTTAGGTATTTTCTCAGATTTTAGTATAGTATAATTACAAGCATTTCATAAGTGTCAAGGCTTTTATTGACAATTACATGAAGTTGATGCAAAGAGCCAGTATTTGCAGTGTCGACCCTTCTTTTTCAAGACCTCTCCAATCTGCTTTGGCATGCTGTCAATTAACTTCTGGGCCACATCCTGACTGATGGCAGCCCATTCTTGCATAATCAATGCTTGGAGTTTATCAGAATTTATGGGGTTTGTTTGTCCACCTGCGTCTTGAGGATTGACCACAAGTTCTCAATGGGATTAAGGTCTTAAGGTGCTCCATCATGCTGGAAAAGGCATTGTTCGTCACCAAACTGTTCCTGGATGGTTGGGAGAAGTTGCTCTCGGAGGATGTGTTGGTACCATTCTTTATTCATGGCTGTGTTCTTAGGAAAAAATGTGAGTGAGCCCACTCCCTTGACTGAGAAGCAACCCCACACATGTATGGTCTCAGGATGCTTTACTGTTGGCATGACACAGGACTGATGGTAGCGCTCACCTTGTGAGGTGTATGTAAACTTCCTACTTCAACGGTATATTAATACATTTGAAATCAAGTACTTCTAAACTTCCAATCCTTTTTATACAATATCTAAATGTAAAAGTGTATTATTAATTAATTTGCCATCCTATTTATTATGGTAAGTACTTCTAAACTTCCAATCAAACATGGATGAATGATAGTAGCTACACGTTGAAATTATGGTGTCCTTTGTTGGGCAAATCAGATTTTTATTTATTTAACCTTTATTTAACTAGGCAAGAAAAAATTCTTATTTTCAATGACGGCCTAGTGGGTTAATTGCCTGTTCAGGGGCAGAACGACAGATTTGTACCTTGTCAGCTTGGGGATTTGAACTTGCAACCTTTCGGTTACTAGTCCAACACTCTAACCACTAGGCTACACTGCCGCCCCTGTCAATGTAGCCTACATAAACCCAACCTTACTCCAAATGTACTTTCACATACAGCTTGTGTAAAACTATTCAACACAAATGAGTATGACAGCTGATCATGTCTAAATGTGCTGACATTATAGCTCAGCTGAAACGAACACCGCCTGTTTCCAACGTGCCCAGCGTTGTCTGGGTTTGGCCAGAGTAGGCCGTCATTGTAAATAAGAATTTGTTCCTAACGGACTTGCCTAGTTGAATAAAGGTGTAATATATATATATACAAAAATGTAATTGATTGGACACCATTTGTAAAGGCACACACCTGTCTATATAAGGTCCCACAGTTGACACTGCATGTCAGAGCAAAAACCAAGCCATGAGGTCGAAGGAATTGTCTATAGACCTCTGAGACAGGATTGTGTCGAGGCACAGATCTGGGGAAAGGTACCAAAACATTAATGGGGCATTGAAGGTTCCCAAGAGCACAGTGGCCTCCATCATTAGTAAATGGAAGAAGTTTGGAACCACCAAGACTCTTCCTAGAGCTAGCTGCCCGGCCAAACTGAGCAATTGGGGGAAAAGGGCTTTAGTCAGGGAGGTGACCAAGAACCCTGATGGTCACTAACAGATCTCTAGAGTTCCTCTGTGGAGATGGGAGAACCTTCCTGAAGGACAACCATCTCTGCAGCACTCCACCAATCAGGCCTTTATGGTAGAGTGGCCAGATGGAAGCCACTCTTCAGTAAAAGGCACATGACAGCCCGCTTGGAGTTAAACAACTCTCACACCATGACAAATAAGATTCTCTGGTCTGATTAAACCAAGATGAATACCAAGTGTCACTTCTGGAGATAACCTGGCACCATCCCTACGGTGAAGCATGGTGGTGGCAGCATCATGCTGTGGGGATGTTATTCAGCAGCAGGGACTGGAGACTAGTCAGGTAGATGAGGGGAAACAAATATTTAATACATTTTAGAATAAGGCTGTAACGTAACAAAATGTGTAAAATTCAAGGAGTCTGAATACTTCCCGAAGGCACTGTTCCTCTTTATTTAGGTTGATAGCACGACGTTGAAACAACGTTGATTCAAACTATTTTACTATCAACATTGAAACAAGGTCAAATAAAATGTCTAATCAAATCTTAAATTCTACGTCATTTCAACCACCCAGTAAACTGTTGTATTGAATCTAGGTATTAATATTATAGCTTTTTTTAATTTGGAATTTTCAGCACTTTTTCAACATATACATAGTTCTGATGATTACGTTGAAATTAGATTGATGCATCAACCTGTTTGTCAGCTTAAATCAATTAATTTAAGTTGAAGTTTTACCCTAATTTCAATGTTCTTTTTCAAATCCAATGTATTTGCCACATTGATTCCACATCACCAGTGTGTGCTCAACCAGTAGGTGCTCAGTGGGAAGTTTTTTTTTCTCCAGATGTGTTTTGTTAGTGTTTTTGTAGCTGTGCATCTCAAGCTGTGTAAATCAGGCTGACATAGGCATTTTGTCTAGGTGTTGAAATCCTAATTAGATAGTTGGCAACCGTATCCTTTAATTCAGTACATCCTGTATAAACTCTGTGTGCTATGGCAAACATAAACTTTGCAACATAATTTATTTGACTTTTTTCATGGTTTCCTTGCAGTACAACCACTAAAGTTGTCATGACAAACCATTTGTATTGTTTGCAGTAAAGTTGTGACATTTAAATCAGGAATCCTCAATGGTGAAAAAAACACGGCCGTTTGCGATATTACTAACAAAGTGTAAAACTAATAAGACAAAACCAACAGACAAACGAAAAAGGGATCGGTAGTGGCTAGTAGGACGGTGACGACGACCGCCGAGCACCGCCCGAACAGGCAGGGGAGCCAACTTCGGCGGAAGTCGTGACAGTACCCCCCCCCCCCCCCCCCCCCCCTCCACCGGCCTCGAGGACGACCCGGAGGACGAGGTGCCGGGCGATCCGGGTGGAGGCGGTGGAAATCTCTCAGGAGAGAAGGGTCCAAAATGTCCCCCACCGGAACCCAGCATCTCTCCTCCGGACCGTACCCCTCCCAGTCCACGAGGTACTGTATGCCCCCCACCCGGCGTCTCGAATCCAGAATGCCCCGAACTGTGTTCGGGGACCCCTCGATGTCCAGAGGGGGCGGAGGGACCTCAGGCACCTCACATTCTTGCAGGGGACCAGCCACCACCGGCCTGAAGAGAGACAAATGAAACGAGGGGTTAACACGGTAATACCTAGGAAGTTGTATCCTGTAACACACCTCGTTTATTCTCCTCAGGACTTTGGACGGCCCCACACACTGCGGCCCCAGCTTCCGACAGGACAGGTGGAGGGGCAGGTTTCGGGTCGAGAGCCAGACCCTGTCCCCCGGCGCAAACACGGGGGCCTCACTGCGGTGCTGGTCAGCGCTCCTCTTCTGCCGTTCTCCCGCTAACCGTAGTGAGTCCTGAACGGCTTTCCAGGTGTCCTTGGAGCGCTGTACCCATTCCTCCACCGCAGGAGCCTCGGTCTGGCTCTGATGCCATGGGGCCAGGACCGGCTGGTAACCTAACACACACTCAAGTTAGTTGAGGAGTGGCGTAGGGAGTTCTGAGCTAGTTCAGCCCAGGGAACATACCTTGCCCACTCACCAGGCCGGTCCCGGCAGTAGGACCGCAGAAACCTGCCCACATCCTGGTTTACGCGCTCCACCTGCCCATTACTCTCGGGTGAAAACCTGAGGTTAAGCTGACCGAGACCCCCAGTCTCTCCATAAACGCCCTCCACACTCTGGACGTGAATTGGGGGCCCCGATCAGAAACGATGTCCTCAGGCACCCCATAGTGCCGGAAGACATGGGCAAACAAAGCCTCCGCAGTCTGCAGGACCGTAGGGAGACCGGGCAACGGGATGAGACGACAGGACTTAGAAAACCGATCCACAACGACCAGGATCGTAGTACTTCCCTGGGACGGGGGAAGGTCGGTAAGAAAGTCCACCGATAAGTGTGTCCACGGCCGCTTGGTCCTGTTGTGGTGGGTGATTCTGTAACGGTTCTCTTGTTGTGAAGTAGAGGCGGACCAAAAAGCAGTGTGGTTGTTATTCATTGTACTTTAATAACGAAACTGTACATGAAAAACTAACAAAACAACAAACGTGCGTAAACCTAAAACAGTCCTATCTGGTGCAAACACAGAGACAGGAACACAAAAACAATCCCGCACAAAACAAGGGCGGGACAACCTACTAAATATAAGGAAGCTAATTAAACTAAAATACACACAGGTGAAACTAATAAGACAAAACCAACAGACAAACGAAAAAGGGATCGGTAGTGGCTAGTAGGACGGTGACGACGACTGCCGAGCACCGCCCGAACAAGCAGGGGAGCCAACTTCGGCGGAAGTCGTGACACAAAGAAGTTACTGCAAACAACCAACACAGTTTGTGCCCCTCGGACATCATTGCACGCGCGACGCTGATCATCTCATCGACAAAAGCAATAACAATGGTGGTGGGGTGGCCAGTGGCGCTCTTTCCTCCTACTGCGGATTCCATCTTTAAGTTTAACAGACCTAAAGGTTCAGTGAATTAATAGAAGACCTCCACCAGAGAGTTGTGGGTTTGACCCTGTTGTCTCACTATTGTCTCACTGAACCACCGACCTAAAGGATAGGGCACAGATCTAAGCACAACTCAGTGGGGAGCTGAGGAGATAAGCACTGCATGGACCTGGACATAAACTTTATGAAATTACTCCTAATTTAAGTGAATGTAGTTTCTTTGGTTTATTTGTCGTGTTTGCAATGGATCCTCACAATTGCCCCTAAAAGCTAGTTGATGGGCACTACAGTATAAAAGGAAAATAGTATTTGCTTTATCCATTGCTTCCTCAGCACAACTAGTGATGCAGACAGACACAGATGCATTGTCACAGTAGATAAAGATTCATACAGCTGCAGGAGGCACAGATGATGATGTTAATAGAGATGACAGACATACGGTAGATAGACAGACAGATGAGGATATTAATAGAGATGACAGACATACAGTAGATATACAGACAGATGAGGATGTTAATAGAGATGACAGACATACAATAGATATACAGACAGATGAGGATGCTGATAGAGACTGTAGATATACTGGCAGAATTAAGCTATTATGTGATGGCATTTTGCCAAAACACCTTGAATGTGCTTTCGAAAATGCAACAGAAACAGTTGTATGACTTTAATATTAATAGTATTTATTACTGAAAGACAAGAGACAGGCTCTGAAAAAAGCATGTTTTTTGGGTTCCTGTCATTTGCACCTACGTGTTATAAATCTGCGTTGGCAAGGAAATCAGCACTTGTGTAGTGGGCATGTGTTTCCAAATACTTTTATTGCCTCTTGAGGATCATTGAACTCAGCCTAAGCACCTGCCATATGGGAACAAGGTTGAAAAATACAGTCGAGGCAGTCCTAGCCATCAATAACAGCTTTTATTTACTCAAACCTCTTAAAGTGACAGTGTTTTTTTCCCATAATGTATATTCAGACATCTAGCTAAGCACTTTCAAATTAAGGTACCACATTTCTACACCTTATTCCCATATTTGCTTTGATTTCAACAGCTGCCAATTTATAAAAGTGCAAATTAAAATGTTCCCTATACTGGCAAGCCAATATGAAATTGGCAATTTGATCTGTAAATTCTTAACAATTTCATTCTTGACTTCCCAACAAACCAAAATGTAATGTTTGTATAAAGCTTTTGGCTGATGTTACAAGAATGTTCCTATTTAATCTGTTCTTTAAAGTTTCCTAGAATGTTTCATTAGGTTGTGGGAACATTGTGGGGACATCACAGAAGATATGTTCCCTCCCCCCAAAGAAATCCAGTTTTACGGATGATTCTTAATGTTTCTTTTAGGGTGCAAAAAACATTCACCTGATGTTTCAAGAACATTCCCAGAATACATATTGTCTGTTCTTTAAAGGTTTCCAGTATCTTTCTTTAGGTTGTAGAAACATTGTGTTGATATGACGGACTAGGTTCCCGAAACACTAAAACTGTCCAGTTATGCTGACATTCAGCAGATGTTCGTATCAGGCTGCACAAAACTTTATTTTGATGTTGCTATAATGTTTACAGAACAGACTTTCTGATTTCTTTAAAGGTTCCCAGAATATTTAATTAGGTTGTGGGAACAGTGTGGGTACATTACAAGAGAGAGGTTCCCAAAACACAAAATATGCTCAGTTGTGATGGCATTCATACAATGTTTAAGTTAAGTTGCACAGAACATTCCTATAATGTTGGCAGAACACCTGGTCCAAGTTTTTGAAGTTTCCCAGTATATTGAATTAAGCTATGAGAGTTGTCTGGGCTGTTGCAAGAATATTTTTGTGATATTCACATAGGTTTTTATTTTTATTTTACCCTTATTTTACCGGGTAAAATGTTGCACAGAACATTTCCACAATGTTCCACAATTTCCAAATAAGTCCGTTTTTATGATGCTCATAGCACATTTGTTTTAGGTTTAGCATAATATTCCATTGATATTCAAGCAATATACATTTGCCCTGGTCTTGGAGGTTCTCAGAACATTTAGAAATGTTTATTGCATTTTTATCTACTATTACCACAACATTCTCAGCATGCACATTTGTAGCCACTTAAGGAACAAGAAAGCAGATTGGATGACATCCCCATGATTTTGTTCTCCAGATTTAATGGCAATTCATATTTGAAGTTGATATAGAGATGCATGGCATTTTCTTCATAGGACATTTGAACAGCATTTAATCATACAAAACCCAACCATATTCTTTACACTGCATGCAGTACATTGACATTCTGCACATGTAGGGTTTGAACTTGCAATGTTTGATTTCCAAGGCCAGTCTTTTATCCTCTGCGCCACCAGGTAAGATCTCTTACAATGGCAAGAAAAAGTATGTGAACCCTTTGGAATTACCTGGATTTCTGCATAAATTGGTCATCAATTTTGATCTGATCTTCATCTAAGTCACAACAATAGACAAACTTAGTGTGCTTAAACTAATAACACAGACATTATTGTATTTTTCTTGTCTATGTTGAATACATCATTTAAACATTCACAGTGTAGGTTGGAAAAAGTATGTGAACCCCTAGGCTAATGACTTTTCCAAAAGCTCATTGGAGTCAGGAGTCAGCTAACCTGGAGTCCAATCAATGAGACGATTGGAGATGTTGGTTAGAGCTGCCTTGCCCTATAAAAAACACTCACAAAATTTGAGTTTTCTATTCACAAGAAGCATTGCCTGACGTGAACCATACCTCGAACAAAAAATATCTCAGAAGACCTACGATTAAGAATTGTTGACTTGCATAAAGCTGGAAAGGTTTACAAAAGTATCTCTAAAAGCCTTGATGTTCATCAGTCCACGGTAAGACAAATTGTTTATAAATTGAGAAAGTTCAGCACCTTTGCTACTTTTCCTAGGAGTGGCCATCCTGCAAAGATGACTGCAAGAGCGCAGCACATAATGCTCAATGAAGTTAAGAAGAATCCTAGAGGGTCAGCTAAAGACTTACAGACATCTCTGGAACATGCTAACATCTCGGTTGATGAGTCTACGATGCGGTAAACACTAAACAAGAATGGTGTTCATGGGAGGACACCACAGAAGAAGCCACTGCTGTCAAAAAAAAACATTGCTGCAAGTTTGAAGTTTGCAAAAGTGCACCTGGATGTTCCACAGCGCTACTGACAAAATATTCTGTGGACAGATGAAACTACAGTTGAGTTGTTTGGAAGGAACACACAACACTATGTATGGAGAAAAAAAGGCACAGCGTACCAACATCAAAACCTAATCCCAACTGTAAAGTATGGTGGAGGGAGCATCATGGTTTGGGGCTGCTTTCAGGGCCGGGACAGCTTGATATCATCAACGGAAAAATTAATTCCCAAGTTTATCAAGACATTTTGCAGGTGAATGTTAGGCTATCTGTCCGCCAATTGAATCTCAACAGAAGTTGGGTGGCGCAACAGGACAATGACCCAAAACAGAAGTAAATCAACAACAGAAGAAAATACTCCTTCTGGAGTGGCCCAGTCAGAGTCCTGACCTCAACCTGATTGAGATGCTGTGGCATGACCTCAAGAGCAGTTCACACCAGACATCCTAAAAATATTGCTGAACTGAAACAGTTTTGTAAAGATGAATGGTCCAAAATTCCCCTTGACCGTTGTGCAGGTCTGATCCACAACTACAGAAAACGTTTGGTTGAGGTTATTGATGCCAAAGGAGGGTCAACCAGTTATTCAATCCAAGGCTTCACATACTTTTCCCACCCTGCATTGTGAATGTTTAGATGGTGTGTTCAATTAAGACATAAACGTATAACTGTTTCTGTGTTATTCGTTTAAGCAGACTATCTATTTGTCTATTGTTGTGACCTAGATGAAGATCAGATCAAATTTTATGACCAATTTATGCAGAAATCCAGGTATTTCCGAAGGGTTCACATACTTTTTCTTGCCACTGTTCACCTTATTTTTCAGTATAGCCATGGCAGGATGGTCAATCAGGAATTCCATGCTTCCTTTTTTTTTGCAATTTTTATTTTACCAGGTAAGTTGACTGAGAACACATTCTCATTTACAGCAACGACCTGAGGAAAATATGAATGAGCCAATAGGAAGCTGGGGATTAAGTGAACATGATGGTATGAGGACCAGGTTGGGACTTTAGCCGTAAAACCAGGGTTAACACCCTTATTTTTACAATAAGTGCCGTGGGATCTTTAGTGACCACAGTCAGGACACCGTTTAACATCCCACCTTAAAACTGCACCCTACACAGGGTAATGCCCCAATTACTGGCTGAGGGCTTTGGGATATTATTATAGCGTTGGGTTATTATTTTTTTCTCCAGAGGAAACAGTGGTTCCTTCTGGCCTTCCAACACCACTTCCATCAGCATCTGGTCTCCCATCCAGGGACCAACCCTGCTTAGCTTCAGAGGTAAACCAGCAGTGTGATGCAGGATGCTATGCTGCTGATGTAATTCATCCAGGGAAATAATGTTAATTGTGTTATTCACCATCACTTCACCCATCCTCTTTTTATGCTGCATACTTCGGTGCCTACATTTACAAGGTATCCAGGACTGACTGCTGATCTAGGCTCACTTTTGCTTTTCAGATTATGTAAAATAAGTCTGGGGGGGGGGTGTATCAAGCATCTCAAAAGTAGGAATTATATCGGGTGTGTTTAAAAAAAAAGTTGAACAGTACATTTTTACACAATGTTTAATTTTGTACAGTTTGTCTAAATTCTGCATTTATGACTGGATTAGAAAACATCTGGATGGAATAAAGACATCCTATCTTTTAGATTATAGATTGTAGATTATATCTGAGCCTCAATTTTTTTTTAAATGTCTAAAGAAAACATGGTAAAAGAAGATGGAATTAAACCTGCAGTCTTCAGCTCTGCATTCACATCATTAACTCGCTGCACCACCAAGAGATAGCTGTAGCGTTTTTTTTAGTTGTCTAATATGGTCAATCAGGACACAACACAATTTCGGAGTTATTAAAATGTTCCCATCGTCTTCATATGAGGTGTACTTGTAACACTGTATTTTATGACAAAATGTGTTCTGGGGACGTTCTTGCAACACCAGGCAAATGTTTTATATAAATATTGTATAATCATTGTATAATCATCAGCACGACTGGACAGTTTTTGAGAACATTTGCTCGAAGCCTAACTAATGTTCTGGGAACTTTTACAGGACCAGTTTTGGTTTGCTTGGACAATAGTACTGCTACATTGTCTTATTATCTAGAAACCTAGTGATAACTTTTGGGGAATGTACTTTGGTGGTTGTTACAGATGTTGTGCACGACATTTTAGTAAATGTTAGGGGAATATTTCAAGGATATTTCGTTTTAAACATAAAAAAACAAACATTATTTGAATGTTTTTTGGGATGTTATCTTAATGTTAGATAAAACCCTAACTAGAACTTAATGGGAATCTTAGCTAATGTTCTGGGAATGTTACCGGTTTGTGGATTGAGACACTTGACCACTGCCAACATGAGATACCCATGTGATAGTTATTGACGCTGGGTATTTGGCTCCTTGTTGCAGATATAGCAGAAGAAGAAAAAATGTATTTCTAGGACAATATACTGGACAAGCTTCCAACCGTGCCTTATACAAGTGGAAGCAAAATGGCTGTATTTTAAAGGCTCCGGTCCTAAGTACTGTAGACTTTAGCTCTCAGTTCTCCGTTTAATTGATTGGCACAGGATTTATATGAAGCCACAGCTTTGGTGTAAAGACATTACATGGCTTGTTAGGGCCTTGAGCCTCTGCCAATGTGGGGGCGCAGGGCCAGATCTAAACAGCCTTCTAGTCTCTGGACCCACACAAAGTCAATGTAAAGTACATTTAACAGCTGCTGCAGCATGTGTGATTGAATTGGTCAATTCAAATTAAACAACTCACCCATGTATATAGATTGAATAGGTGATATTCTAGGTTGACAAATAACATCTTTGTTGTTCATCTATCTTAATACCACTCTGTTCAATTGTTTTGGATCCCTCTTCATCAAACTAACAGCTTGTAAGTTCTGCACGTTATCCGGCAATTCCCTGTTTTAAATCTATATTCAACCTAGCCCCAGCCTCTATCAGGGTTTCCCAACTGGCGGCCCGCAGGCCGATTTTGGCCCGCGCATGGTTTTATTTGGCCCTCAAATTTTTCTGGGGACATAATAGACTAAAAACACCAGGAAATCAGCTCCAAGTGATTTTAATTTAAGAAATCTGTTCTCAAGTATTCCCACACAAAATAGAGAGACACGTGATCATATACAAATGAAAGCAAGGTTTGAAATTATTATGTTTTAGACAAACATATCTTTTTGGGCTTCTTGCTGTCAATTTGCCGTCTACAAATTATTTGTAATTATTCATAATTATCCCTGCTCTATGTCCTTGAAGCACTGCAACTGTTGCCTGTCAACTTGTTTAATTGAATGTGGCAAAGACATTAAACTGCTTGTAGTGTAGCAAAGCATTATAGTGCAGTCCTCTCCCTCTAAATGACCTTGGCTCTCATCATCATCATCAACTCATGGTTAACCCTGATACCTATAATTGCTATCTGTCTGTCTGTAATCGAATACTCCTGATTGGACAATATAAAATTGCATAATAGATCTTGAAAACATTATGTTCCATGATTGGTTTGGGTGAGGACTGTCCCATAGGCTTTCATGAGGTTACAGACTTGCGTATCTGACATGACCAACATCATAGTGTACTGTACCTCAGCGCTCTGTGTTCTTTTTACATGTTTGTAAAGTACAGTGTTTTTGTGATATATCATATAGGTTAATAGCTAACGCAGCAGGTAGTAAAGAAACATCTGAGCGGAGTCCCCACATCCGGTTTTCAGGGGAAACGGAACTAGTTTGACGAGACTGTGTCTTCCAGTTTCTTCCAACTCCGCATAGGCTACATAGCTATTGACATAGCTTTAGCTTACATAGCTCTAATAAATCATTTTAGGCAAGTAAGTATTTACATTTCACAGCATTGCTCCACAAGACAGTCAGTGAACGTCTAGAGGTTGGAGAAGCAGTGAATGTTCCATGGAACCCTCCAGTCTTCTTTATGAGGGTTGTGAAGAGCTGTCAGCCATCTTGGATTCCGGTTACCACAACAAATAGAGCATTCGTGGAGCGCCACATCACAGGGGAGGTTTAACGAGGGTGTTTTGTCACTTCACTCTCCTGCAGAGAACAGACATGACCTCTCCAGAGCAAAGCGACAGAGAAATGGTATTGATTAGCCTACGTGGCAGCAGCCCTGGGGTTCGTGCAAAAAAGTTAATAGCGATCAAGGTTACTGGCTGAAGCCAGTCAGGCACAGAAAAAACTGGTCTATGTATTGTTTCACATCCACTCTGTGAATGACCGTATGACTCAGAAATGGACCCAAACATGCGTGACTCACAAGGCCTGGAACTTAAATCTCACTGTTCATTTTAATACATCATTTATTTCCATGCACTAAGAACATCAATATTTTCTTACATTATTTGCACGATGAAGCTGTCCTGTGTATGCTCAATACTGTACCTTTCACTCAGACCTTTGTCTGGTATCCAACTGACTGAGTAACTCAGTCATATCCCAAGGAAATAAATAAAATCAAGCAAGACGTTGAGTGTTTTGCCAGTAACGTCCCACCCATTTAAATTATGATTGATGTTGATGAAAGTCAGTTCAAACAAGGCCAAATCAGGATTTATGTCGTCACAAAGACATCCCAAACCAGATGTGATGTTGTTGGGCTTGGGGATAGAGACTATAAAGTACACAGTGAGCCAACATTAATAATTTGCATGTCAAGGAGAGATTAACTTGAACCCTACTTGTATTTGTGAGAAGTATTGACATGCACCAAGCTGTCTGTTAAACTACTAGTACACAGCTCAGACACCCATGCATACCTCAAAAGACATGACACCAGAGTTCCCTTCACAGTCCCCTAGTCCAGAAAAGACTATGGGAGGCGCACAGTACTAAATAGAGCCATGGCTACATTGAACTCTATTCCACATCAAGCAACTGATGCAAGCAGTGAAATCAGATAAATACATGTTATGGAACAGCGGGAAGAGACACACACACACAGGCACAGACACACAAATACACACCTACACATGATAACACACTGTAGGCACTATACACACACGTACACATGGATTTTGTGTTGATCGGGAGTCCCATAGGGCGGCGCACAATTGGCCCAGGGTCGTCCGGGTTAGTAGAGGGTTTGGCCGGGTGGGTAGGCCGTCATTGTTGTCACGTCTTGACCATAGAGAGCCTTTATTTTCTATGGTGGAGTAGGTCAGGGCGTGACTGGGGGGTTAGTTAAGTTTATATTTTCTATGTGGGGTTCTAGGTTGTTTTTTCTATGTTGGGGTTTTGGTATGATTAGAGGCAGCTGGCTATCGTTGTCTCTAATTGGGGATCATACTTAAGTAGCATTTTTTCCACCTGTGGGTTATGGGATATTGTGTATGTTTAGTTGCATGTTAGCACTGCATTGTCATCACGGTTCGTTTATTGTTTTGTCTTTGCTAAAGTTTCTCTTCTTTTAATAAATGATGTGGAACTCAAAGTACACTGCGCCTTGGTCCGACATTCTTTCCAACGATCGTGACAATTGTAAACAAGAATTTGTTCTTAACTGTCTTGCCTAGTTAAATTAAGGTAAAAATAAATATAAACTATAACAGACATTTTTCTTGAAATGGAGGAGGAACACTCCTCTAAAGTCCTTTATCAGATTATTTTATAAACCGTACTGAAAGATGCTGTGCTAGTCATGTTGAACGAACATCCTACAAAATCTGTCTCGTTTAAGGCAAGTTCCAACAGTAATTGATTTAATCCTAAATAATTGTTCTATAATTGGAATTGTCAGGGTAGGTGTCTATTCCAATAGGCAATGAATAACCAGTCATTTACCAGGTACTGTATGATCACTTTTTACCTTACAGTACCTCCATTGACCTCCCTCTCTCTGTGCCCCCAGGCTGGTGGTTTGTCAGTACAGCGGAAGAGCAGGGCTGGGTCCCTGCCACCTACCTGAACACCCACAGCAACACACGAGATGACCTGGAGCTGGGCGCCTCCAAGTCCGGGGAAGGTAAGCGCTCCACACCACTTTGAATACAGGAAGAAAGCTTGTACAATACATCTAGTATTCAAGCTGCACCACAATACCGACCATGTTAGCCTTCGTCACTTCCAGCAACATTGTGACATTTAGGGACCTACAACCTCCCCCCACCCATCTCTAAAAGGGTACAGTAGTCTGACTCCCACCGCCGACTGACGCTCACGTCCCTCGTCCAGTGAGAACACCCTTCTCTGTGCTGTTATCCACTATAAGCACCCCTGAACAAGCTCCAGATTCAGCCCTGAGTAAATAGGCTGGAGAAGGACTGCCAGGGCCTAAGCCACAACTCTGGGCTGAGGTGCACTGAGTGATGTACTGTACTCTACAGTAGCAGTGTAGAAATTCTATACTAAAAGGAGGTTACCTCCTTGGAGTTTTGGATGGTGAACGAATGAAAGAGGTGCATGTTTGGTTCACTGTAGGGATTGAGCTGTGAGGAAGATGTTTATGTGAGTCTGTTGTTAGTAAAGTCATGTCTGATGTTAATTATTCCGGGCCCTGAGATAAATTCATACAGACTGATCAGTGCCTTAGCATTTTCACTCTCCACTCTCTCACAGACAAGTGCAAATATCTTGGAAAAGGCCACAACTGTTTTAGTCATTATTTTACAGTAGGCAACTTTAAAGATGGAAATCATTTACTTGCATCTTACTGTTCCAAGCAAACATTCAGATTTTCCAGCAGTCTGGCAAAACAAGCATTTACTGTAACGAGTGTCGACTCAAACACTGTGACCCACATTCCTAGGACCGGAGTTATGGGCGGGCCTTAGGGGGCCTGGCTCGCCCTACCGTACCTTCTTGCCCTTCCCAATAAAAATGATAAATATTGATAATTTATTTGACCAAGATGCTCGCCGACAGAAAGATACATTTCTGATAAAGCATCCGAGCGAGCGAAATAGCGCCCTTCTGTCTCAGTATTTGTAGCCCATGTATTTTATGATGTCTGTCTAAAAGGACTGTGGCATGTCATACTGTTTTTTGCCAGACGTCATCAGAGACATGGGCTGCGTATTGTAAAGCAGTGGGGCGCTGTTTCACTCACTTAAGATGCTTTCTCCAGGGACATAGTTTCAGACACTTTTAAGGAAAGTTGGCGAGTGCACTGTTTTGATTGTGCAATTATTTTGGACGAACGTACGAAGGTAACCTACTTTTTGAAGTGATTTGTTTGACAATCAAATGAAAACATCGTGACTGGTTGTGTTCATGCCACATTGAAAGGTAATACATTTTTACAGTTAAATTACATATCTTTAGTATAACACCCATACCAAAATAGAAACTTGGAAATCAAATGCCCTTCCAACTGATTAGTTCTGGCCGCCGGCCCTGTACATCCCCCCCTGGCACTGTAGATCTTTTGACTGGAGGAGAGAGGAGATGTCATACAGCACATAATGTACTGAGTCAGCCTCTTTAGTCCAATAGTTACAAAGTATTCTCAATGGGCTTCTTTCTCCCAAGGCACGCATCCAAAATGCATATCCATTCCTTATAAAGGTTTTTTTTATTTTTAAAGAAGGAATTAATCTCTCTGTTAGTGATACAGCTTTCTGGATTTTCACATTCATGCAAACCCCACAACTGTGACCCCATACACGCAGGCACACGCACACACGCACGCACGCGCACTCACACGCACACACACACATAGCAGATGCTGCCAGAGCGGTCAGGGGACAATCTGTCAGTGTAATTAGCGTTTATGTGTCTAATCAGTCATGGGAATAACTCAGGATCCATAAACTCTCTCTGTCAGCCCTGTGGATTGTGCTCCATAGCACTCTGTAAGACACTTTCATTGAGATGGGGCTCTTGTGGCGAACAGGACTTGGAACACGTTATATGGCTTCAGCTGAAGATGTTGACTGGAGGATATGACGGTGTAAATGGGGAATTTCTTCCTCATTGGAGAAAGACTATCACATGAATGAGAAACACTTGGATATGTTCCTACTTGGGGTGGTCATATTTCATCATTTGTTTTTATTCTGTAATACCTATGATAGGCCTTCTCAGATTGACTCATCCAATATAATGGTTATCAATCTGTCTTCTGACACTAGTGTTCTGGAGGAGTATGTGGGTCAGTTTTTGTATAGTTTTGAGCAGGTACTTCGAAAAATGTCTCACTTCAGTTTTTCAGCTCCCAGTGTATGTACCACTCAGTTTTTGCCTGAAATCTCAACTTCATGCTAAACGTTGAGATTAGTGCTCTGGTTTAGTGATGGAAACCTTTTCCTTGAACTAGATAATTATATAAGCCTTGCCGTTTATAGTGTTGGAATGTGACAAAAGATCCCTCCGAAGCGCCTAATCATTCCCGTCTCCTGCATTTAACTAACAAAAACCCCCAACAATTATAGACCTGTTGTGGCTGCTGCCAAAGGAATTCAGCTGGTCTATTAGTTGCATACTATTCCCAAGCAGCAATGTGTTCCCCAGATGCTCCTGCAGGACAGGATGGGAAGACCATGCTAACAATCCACGCTAATTACCAGCCACAGAGAAGATGTCCATGGCTTACATTTCCTGTGTAACATTCATTCAACCCCATCACTGTCCACTCCTTCCATTGCAATGTGGCATTTTTGTTTCCATGTTTGCCATGTGACTAACTAATAACAGAGTTGAATCTATGTCGTTTGTGATATATGTGCCTGCCTTTTATGTTTCTGTCCCCATTTGTGTGTGTTTGTGTCTGGTCACCATGTGCGTGGTTCAGTCACTAAACGACGTAAGGCCCATCTGAAGAGGCTGGACCGGAGATGGACCCTGGGGGGAATGGTCAGCAGGCAGCAGAGTCGAGGTGATCTGAGACAGGGTGCCCACCTCCTCATCTTCCTTCACCTCTAATCCCTCTATCCTCTGACCCCTCACCTGTCCACACTTCTGTCCCCATTGTACCTTGTCCTGTCTTCTCTCATACCTGATTAGGGTTGCAAAGCTACCTGTAATTCACCAAAGTTTACAGAATCTTCAAGTAATCTATGGCAATTTATGGTAATTTATACTTGAGTTTCTAGTGGATTCATATGGATAAAGAGAAAATAGCCTAATTAATTTTAAAAAGCAGCTAATCAATAATGGCATTATTTTCAATTAATTCTTCCAAATATTTACTTTTTTTCACAACTGCCACCAGTTTGGCGCCATAACATTTACAACAAAGACATATTTACATGGTAAAATCCATAAGTGTGTCATATTTCATGATGAAACCCTCATATTAAACACCAATGGTATTCGTTAAGTTGATGGTTTATATTTAGGATCATGTTTTACAGCTTTGTCATTCTATTATTATTTTTTTTAATTTTTTTTAATCATTTTACAGACACCTGTGATGATCTGACGTACCCAAAAGGGCCACTAGATGTCTTGTGATAAATTACATAAAATCCTTGAAAGTTACCTGGAAGTTTACTGATAAACTTCTAACGCTAGTTAAATACCCTCGCTTTGCCACCCTACAACTAATGCCTAATGTATTGTCTTGTCATATGCTGTCTGTTACACCGTAATGACCCACACCTAATAATCACTAACATCGTTATTATCCAGCTAATTAACAGTCCAGCCATGTCATTACCATGCTAAACAGGGTTTCACATCCACAGTGGTGGCTTGCAACAGTTACAGATTTGACCTTATGCAAGAAGATAAACTTACAAAAAAATGTACCATCTTGTTGTTTCAAGACTACTACCTTCAAGTGCAGAAACTGAGTATTTTCTGCACTTGAATGTAGTAGTCTTGAAATCAATGATTAAGTCAGCAACTTATATTTCAGTGTTGGAAATTGAGTGAAATTATATTACAGTATATAATAAGATTGACTCATGTAAGCAGTTCATTTTAATTCACCGCTATGTGCAACTCCAATCTTTTCTGAATTACAGCTATAGCTATAGCTACAGAACCATCTAAAAGTTGTAGTATCATTTACTTTGGTAGGCCGCATAAAATATTTTGCCACTGTTTGGCTTTTTACGAGCAAATTAAACATGAATACATACAGTGCATTCGGAAAGTATTCAGACCCCTTGCCTTTTTAAACATTTTGTTATGTTACAACCTTATTCTTAAATGGATAAAATCGTTTTTTCCCTCTCATCAATCTACACACAATACATACATTTTTTTTGCAAAAAAAATAAAACATTTATAAAGTAAATATCACATTTACATAAGTATTCAGACCCTTTACTCAGTACTTTGTTGGAGCACCTGGCAGCGATTACAGTCTTCCTGGGTATGACGCTACAAGCTTGGCACACTTGTATTTGGGGAGTTTCTCCCATTCTTCTCTGCAGAGTCTTTCAAGCTCTGTCAGGTTGGATGTGGAGCGTCACTACACAGCTACTTTCCGGTCTCTCCAGAGATGTTTGATCGGGTTCAAGTCCAGGCTCTAGCTAGGCCACCCGAATACATTCATTGACTTGTCCCGAAGCCACCCCTGTATTGTCTTGGCTGTGTGTTTAGGGTCATTGTACTGTTGAAAGGTGAACCTTCGCCCCAGTCTGAGGTCCTGAGTGCTCAAGGATCTCTCTGTGCTTTGCTCCATCTTTCTCTCGATCCTGACTAGTCTTCCAGTCCCTGCTGCTGAAAAACATCCCCACAGAATGTATATTTTATTTTTAATTTAACCTTTAACTTTAACCTTATGCTGCCACCTCCATGCTTCACCGTAGGGATGGTGCCAGGTTTTCTCCAGATGTGGCGCTTGGCATTCAGGCCAAAGAGTTCAATATTGGTTTCATCAGACCAGAGAATCTTATTTCTCATGGTCTGAGCGTCCTTTAGGTGCCTTTTGGCAAACTCCAAGTGGGCTGTCATGTGCCTTTTACTGAGGAGTGGCTTCCGTCTGGCCACTCTACCATAAAGTCTCGGGGACCAATGCTGCAGAAATGTTTTGGTACCCTTCCCCAGATTGGTGCCTCGACACAGTCCTGTCTCGGAGCTCTACGGACAATTCTTTCGACCTCATGACATGGTTTTTGCTCTGACATGCACTGTCAACTGTGGGACCTTATGTAGACAGGTGTGTGCCTTTCCAAATCATGTCCAATCAATTGAATTTGCCACAGGTGGACTCCAATCAAGTTGTAGAAACATCTCAAGGATGATCAATGGAAACAGGATGCACCTGAGCTCAATTTCAAGTCTCATAGCAAAGGGTCTGAATACTTATGTATTGCAACGATTTCTAAAAAACTGTTTTTGCTTTGTCATTATGGGGTATTGTGTGTAGATTGATGAGGGGGAAAAAAATATTTGATCCATTTTAGAATAAGAGTGTAACGTAACAAAATGTGAAAAAGTCAAGAGGTCTGAATTCTTTCAAAATACACTGTGTGTACTTTTCAAAAGGAGTTAAAAAGACAGACGTTTATCGACTGGACGTGTTAAGAGCGAGCAGGTCTGCAGATGGACCAGGCCAGTAAAGAGTTTTATTCATCTTTCGGAGAAAGTGTGAAACGTGTTTGTGCTTGCACATATTAGCCTTGCCTCGAGCCAGTTTTTTTTTGACAGGGGATGCAGTTGGATTGCTGACAGCGGAGTGAGGATAAGCTATTTGAGTCCAGCCCAGGGTTTGTGCTTGGCAACAGTGTCCACAGTGCACACAAAAAATGTACGGCCTCTGGAGTAAAAAGAGATTTTTCCACTGCAAGAACTAAATCTCGCATGTAAAAAAAATAAAAAAATAAGCAGAAATAGCGCTGACTGCAGGGAAATAATGTATAAAAGTTATGCAAGCGATGCATGTTGTGGTTAACATAATATCTGATTCAGAGATTCCCCCCTGCTGGTGAGTGTGAGCTCAGGAAGGTTGAACAGGGTTGCCCCTGTACAGAGAGCCCTACCAGGCCTTAAAAAGAGAGACCGGAGGTCCCATAGGTCAGTGCAGAGGAAAACAAAGCATACAGGAAGTGGCATTTTCGGTTCTATTTACACGGCTGTACATGAGCCTATTTCTTTGAAAGTATTAGGAATTTGAACTATATCCTTAATCAGTTCTTTTAAATCCCTGAGTGAGACACAACATGGGCAGAGGAAAGGAAACAGATATCAGATAGGCATCCAGTGATTCCAGAGGTATTCAAAGATAGGATATCCCCTCTTCTCTCTTTACTCTGCTGGGCAACATTCCTTCCTTCTGTCTGTGTTTTACGGTGTGATGAGATGAGACCTCTGGTCTGTAATGACAGGAAGTACTGTCACTGAGTGTGCCCTCTGGCCTTTTGGGAAGTTACAAATCAAGATAGTGTCTCTGTTCTCTATCATCAGTCGAGTTTACAGAGGCTGACCGCCACCATGCCATTAGTCCACATTACCCACTGGACACAGTTATCAATTCAACGTCTATTCCGCTTTGGTTTAACGTAATTTAATTGAAATGACGTGGAAACAACTTTGATTCAACCAGTGTGTGCCCAGTGGGTTGGAAGTGTTTTCCTCATTTCAAAAGACTAGTGTTTGAGCTTATTTTGCCCCATATTTACACCAAGTAATCAACTATCATGACATCAAGTCACGGTAATTGTCAGTTGCTGCAGGAAGGCATTTTCAGTATGAAGTGATTGACAATTTATTCATTTTATTATTTTTAAACTTTATTTAACTAGGCATTTAATTGGTGTCCCTGATTCTTCTTAGAATCCTTTGAAAGTAAAATGCTGGATATCTTTGTGGATCTGACAGAATCAATCACATCAGAACTACACACAGAGACATAATATTAAGTCAAAATACTTCTATATTATGTAGCCTAGATAAAGTACCTTCAGAAAGAATTCACACCCCTTGAGTTTTCCTAGATAATTCTTGATTTAATTTCACTTCCTCTGAGATGTTTCTACCATTGTTGCAGTAGGGAGACTGGGGTTGGTTGTCTCACAGGTTGGTTGTCACAGTGCTTATTACTCAAAGTCCTTTGGGTGCTGTGTTATAATTTCAAGATAAAAATGTGCGTCCTCTATAGGAGAGGTCATCCATGTGGTCAATTCAGGTCAGGATCACAAAACATTGAGGTGAGAGGAACACTTTTCATTGGTGGAAGTAAATATTAAAATGCTTGTTATTTCTTTAATGAATAGTTAATTAAGCAATATTATCCATACTTTTCAACTTTTATTGAAAAGAGGAAAGGGAGAGCTTTATTCCAAGCCTATTTGTGAGTTCCAAGGTCATTCAGATTCAGAACACTTTTAATGTCCTCAGAGAGTTACATTCATCCTGCAGCAGTCGTAAAACATATCACATCTGGTAAATAACATCTTAATTAGCATTGGGGGGGTTAGGGATGGTTGTCACAATCTGACAACCGTCTCCATTGTAACAATGTACCTAAAAGCTAAATGACATTGAAAAACGCCTTGAAGACTTATTTTCCGGATGTTGAAAAGACGTAAATGTTTCACAAGTTTGGACAGAACAGCACAGTACAGTCTAGTAGAGTTTAATTCAGCAGAGTGCAGTACAGTACAATTTAATTCAGTAGAGTACATTATATTAGAGTGTGGTGCAGTTTAATTCAGTAGAGTACAGTAGAGCAAGTACTGTACAGTTGAGTTTATTTCAGTAGAGTAGCGTACAGTATATAAGATTACAGTGCAGTACAGTAGGACAAAGTAGAGTACAGTTGAGTTTATTTCAGTAGAGTACTGTAGGATATAATACAGTACATTACTGTACTCTACCTTACTGTGCTGTACCCTACATGTCTGTTCTGTACCGAACTATAGTCTACTTTACCTTTCTTTACCCTACTGTATCCTACTGTACTGTTCCCTACTGTATACTCTTCTGTCCAAACTTGTGAAACTCTATGATTGGTTCAGATTTGGTCCAATCTGGAACTACTTGTCAAAAATGTGAATCATGTTATTCCGACTGAGAGTCAGCAACATTCACACACACACATTCACACACACAAACAAACACACACTTTTTTCAAACTGTTCCTGTTTGAAAAATAATTCCTTGCTTTCAACAAAAAATGTAGTAAACACAAATGTTTACAGCTTTACTTTTTTCATCTGCATTAAAATATTTCATTTTCATCCAAATATCAGATGGTTACTGTTTTATTAAGCATTGATATTACAATTTGAGTGGAGTAAGAACTACAATGTCAAAGCAAATACTCACTTATGTTGAATTTATTTGAATGTATTTATTTTTATTATTTTAGAAATGCTGTTCAATAAATAAAGCCTTTACTTTTTTTCTCAAATAAAGGCTTCACTTTTTCTAAAACTTTGTAAATTGGCTCAATTGTTGCTGAAAAACAAATGGCAAACACTGTAACAACCAACCCTATAGTGTGTGACAACCAACCCCGGGATGGGACCGGGTGTCACAAGTGGACAGCGTGTGTTTAATGGCTTATAATTCCATGTTAGAATACGTTATGAGGATTAAAATGGTCCCCATTTTAACTCAAGACCTTAGTCTCTCCTAATATTGAAAATAGTCTTGTAAGATATACTGGTCCTGAGAAATACACTTATTGATAAAAAGTGTGACAATCAACCCCGGTCTCCCCTACCTCCTATAAAATGTTGACATATTTTACATTCGTTTGAGTAATGTTTTGTTATTGAAGCAGCGTAGTAAGAATGAAACTGACGTGAGTCTCTTGTGTTCCCACGCCCTCTCTGTGGCCCGACAGAGGAGAAGTATATGACGGTGCAGCCATACACCAGCGAGGGGAAGGATGAGATCGCCTTTGAGAAAGGAGTCATCGTGGAGGTCATCCAGAAGAACCTGGAGGGCTGGTGGTTCATCAGGTAAGGCCATGATTTGTGCTCCAACCACAATATAAACTGTTGCCTGTTTATGCTGTCTCTTATTCTCACTCATGATCACCTCCTCTCCTCCCTCTCTCCTCAGGTACCAGGATAAGGAGGGATGGGCCCCGGCCTCCTACCTGAAGAAGGTGAAGGAGGATTTTTCTCCCCGTAGTAGTAATAAGAAGAACCCCTTAACTAGCCCTGTGGAGATAATCGGAAACATCATGGAGATCAGCAACCTGCTCAACAAAAAGGCCCTGAGTGAGAAGGACGTGCAGACGGACGGCCAGTCAGAGGACACCCCCCTGACCACCCTCTCCCTGGCCAAGAGGCAGATCAGCCTGCCCATACCCTGCTCTAGCTCGGACTTCAGCCCTGGTGC
The DNA here is from genome assembly GCF_045791955.1 of Oncorhynchus clarkii lewisi. Taxonomy (NCBI): domain Eukaryota; kingdom Metazoa; phylum Chordata; class Actinopteri; order Salmoniformes; family Salmonidae; genus Oncorhynchus; species Oncorhynchus clarkii. The sequence continues at coordinate 72,134,265 of NC_092147.1, forward strand.
CGCCCTGGTGGACGGAAAGGGCAAAGCAGAACCGGCCTCTCCAGCCATAGCCCGCGTCACTCCTCACAGAATAGAGATTGGTGAGTTGTCATTCAGAGACGGAATTGGAAGGCATAGCGGTTTGTTAAACTAATACACTCTCAGAATTCAAATCACAATCTCATTTTCTTCTATCTAGGCTCCCCGATCCTCAGACAAAAGCCACCTCCTCGAAGAGATGCAACTCTGGTCAGTATGAAAAAAAGAATTACAGTTGAAGTTTACATACACCTTAGCCAACTACATTTAAACAGAGTTTTTCACAATTCCTGACATTTAATCCTAGTAAAAATTCCCTGTCTTAGGTCAGTTAGGATCACCACCAATACCTTGACTTTGTTGTCCTTAAGCCATTTTGCCACAACTTTGGAAGTATGCTTGGGGTCATTGTCCATTTGGAAGACCCATTTGAGACCAAGCTTTAACTTCCTGACTGATGTCTTGAGATGTTGCTTCAATATATACACATCATTTTAATTCCTCATGAAGCCATCTATTTTGTGATGTGCACCAGTCCCTCCTCCAGCAAAGTACCCCCACAACATGATGCTGCCACCCCCGTGCTTCACGGATGGGATGGTTTTCTTCGGCTTGCAAGCCTTCCCCTTTTTCCTCCAAACATAACGATGTTCATCATAGCCAAACAGTTCTATTTTTGTTTCGTCAGACCAGAGGACATTTCTCCAAAAAGTACGATCTTTGTCCCCATGTGCAGTTGCAAACCGTAGTCTGGCTTTCTTATGGCGGTTTTGGAGCAGTGGCTTCTTCCTTGCTGAGCGGCCATTCAGGTTATGTCGATATTGGACTTGTTTTACTGTGGATATAGATACTTTTGTAACTATTTCCTCCAGCATCTTCACAAGGTCCTTTGCTATTCTGGGATTGATTTGCACATTTCTCACCAAAGTACGTTCATCTCTCGGAGACAGAACGCTTCTCCTTCCTGAGCGGTATGATGAGTGCGTGATCCCATGGTGTTTATACTTGCGTACTATTGTTTGTACAGATGAACGTGGTACCTTCAGGTGTTTGGAAATTCTTCCCAAGGATGAAGCAGACTTGTGGAGGTCTATAATTTTTTTTTAGGTCTTGGCTGATTTCTTTTGATTTTCCCATGATGTCAAGGAAAGAGTTTGAAGGTAGGCATTGACATACATTCACAGGTACACCTCCAATTGACTCAAATGATGTCAATTAGCCTATCAGTAGCTTCCAAAGCCATGACATCATTTTCTGGAATTTTCCAAGCTGCACAGTCAACTTAGTCTATGTAAACTTCTGACCCACTGGAAGTGTGATATAGTGAGTTATAAGTTAAATATTCTGTCTGTAAATAATTGTTGGGAAAATTTCTTCTATCATGAACAATGTACAGTGGGGCAAAAAAGTTTTTAGTCAGCCACCAATTGTGCAAGTACTCCCACTTAAAAAGATGAGAGAGGCCTGTAATTTTCATCATAGGTACACTTCAACTATGACAGACAAAATGAGAAAAATAATCCAGAAAATAACATAGTAGGATTTTTAATGAATTTATTTGCAGATTATGGTGGAAAATAAGTATTTGGTCAATAACAAAAGTTTATCTCAATACTTTGTTATATACCCTTTGTTGGCAATGACAGAGGTCAAACGTTTTCTCTAAGTCTTCACAAGTTTTTCACACACTGTTGCTGGTATTTTGGCCCATTCCGCCATGCAGATCTCCTCTAGAGCAGTGATGTTTTGGGGCTGTTGCTGGGCAACACAGACTTTCAACTCCCTCCAAATATTTTCTTTTGGGGTTGAGATCTGGAGACTGGCTAGGCCACTCCAGGACCTTGAAATGCTTCTTACGAAGCCACTCCTTCATTGCCTGGGCGGTGTGTTTGGGATCATTGTCATAAGAAAAGACCCAGCCACGTTTCATCTTCAATGCCCTTGCTGATGGAAGGAGGTTTTCACTCAATCTAACGACACATGGCCCCATTCATTCTTTCCTTTACACGGATCAGTCGTCCTGGTCCCTTTGCAGAAAAACAGCCCCAAAGCATGATGTTTCCACCCCCATGCTTCACAGTAGGTATGGTGTTCTTTGGATGCAACTCAGCAATATTTGTCCTCCAAACACGACGAGTTGAGTTTTTACCAAAAAGTAATATTTTGGTTTCATCTGACTATATGACATTCTCCCAATCTTCTTCTGGATCATCCAAATGCTCTCTAGCAAACTCAGACGGGCCTGGACATGTACTGGCTTAAGCAGGGGGACACGTCTGGCACCGCAGGATTTGAGTCCCTGGCGGTGTAGTGTGTTACTGATGGTAGGCTTTGTTACTTTGGTCCCAGCTCTCTGCAGGTCATTCACTAGGTCCCCCCGTGTGGTTCTTGGATTTTTGCTCACCATTCTTGTGATCATTTTGACCCCACGGGGTGAGATCTTGCGTGGAGCCCCAGATCGAGGGAGAATATCATTGGTCTTGTATGTCTTCCATTTCCTAATAATTGCTCCCACAGTTGATTTCTTCAAACCAAGCTGCTTACCTATTGCAGATTCAGTCTTCCCAGCCTGGTGCAGGTCTACAATTTTGTTTCTGGTGTCCTTTGACATAGTGGAGTTTGTAGTGTGACTGTTTGAGGTTGTGTACAGGTGTCTTTTATACTGATAACAAGTTCAAACAGGTGCCATTAATACAGGTAACGAGTGGAGGACAGAGGAGCCTCTTAAAGATGAAGTTACAGGTCTGTGAGAGCCAGAAATCTTGCTTGTTTGTAGGTGACCAAATACTTATTTTCCACCATAATTTGCAAATAAATTCATTAAAAATCCTACAATGTGATTTTCTGGATTATTTTTCTCATTTTGTCTGTCATAGTTGAAGTGTACCTATGATGAAAATTACAGGCCTCTCTCATCTTTTTAAGTGGGAGACCTTGCACAATTGGTGGCTGACTAAATACTTTTTTGCCCGTTGCAGCTAGTCTAGCTGCTAGCTAGCTGCATATCAAGCTAGTGGGGTTTTCTGAAACGCAGCCCACGGCGCGGTTAGCCATTGTGGCTAGGACTGCAGATTGTCCCAGGTTTGTGGTTGTCTAGATCCCTGCTGTTTGTTGTTTTCAATCTTCTCTGTGACCTGCCCTGTCTGGAACTGCGATGAGTAGCAGCGTAACCTACGTTGCTAGCTACCATGACAAAGACCAAAGCCGGCGGGAGTACCGTTGAGGACAGTGGTGTCTCTCTATTACACATGAAGGATCTTTTAAATGAATAAAAAGAGACCTACAAGCAGTTGTTACAACAACAATGAAATAACTTCAAGTGTTTTGTCCAAATACTTGTGGATTCTACAAATAAAAGAATAGACGTCCTGACTAGAGATCGACCGATTCTGATTTTTCAATGCTGATACTGATTATTGGAGGACCAAAAAAAGCAGATACTGATTAATCGGCCAATTTTTTTAAAAAAAATTAATTTTAATTTTTATACTTATCAAGTTAAAAATAAAAATGTTCATGCAGTATCGTTGTAATTGTCATAATTACTGGATGGCAATTACAACGATACTGCATGAACATTTTTATTTTTAACTTGATATAATACATAAATAAAATACATTTAGTCTCAAATAAATAATGAAACATGTTCAATTTGGTTTAAATAATGCAAAAACACAGTGTTGGAGAAGAAAGTTAAAGTGCAATATATGCCATGTAAAAAAGCTTACGTTTAAGCTCAGAACATGAGAACATATGAAAGCTGGTGGTTCCTTTTAACACGAGTCTTCAATATTCTCAATTAAGGTGTTTTAGGTTGTTGTTATTATAGGAATTTATAGGACAATTTCTCTCTATACCATTTGCATTTCATATACCTTTGACTATTGGATGTTCTTATAGGCACTATAGTATTGCCAGCCTAATCTCAGGAGTTGATAGGCTTGAAGTCATAAACGGCGCTCTGTTTCAAGCATTGCGAAGAGCTGCTGGCAATCGCAGTAAAGTGCTGTTTGAATTAATGCTTACGAGCCTGCTGCTGCCTACCACCGCTCAGTCACACTGCTCTATCAAATATCAAATCATAGACTTAATTATAATATAATAAACACACAGAAATACAAGCCTTAGGTCATTAATATGGTCAAATCTGGAAACTATAATTTAGAAAACAAAATGTTTATTCTTTCAGTGAAATACGGAACGGTTCCGTATTTTATTGAACGGGTGGCAACCATAAGTCTAAATATTCCTGTTACATTGCACAACCTTCAATGTTATTTCATAATTACATCAAATTCAGGCAAATTAGTTCGCAACGAGCCAGGTCGCCCAAATTGTTGCATATACCCTGACTCTGCTTGCACTGAACGCAAGAGAAGTGACTCAAATTTCCTAGTTAATAGCCTGCTAACATTAATTTATTTTAACTAAATATGCAGGTTTAAACAAATATGTGTATTGTTTTTAAGAAAGGCATTGATGTTTATGGTTAGGTGCATTCGTGCAACGATTGTGCTTTTGTTAAATCATCACCCGCTCGGTGAAGTAGGCTGTGATTCGATGATAAATTAACAGGCACCGCATTGATTATATGCAACGCAGGATAAGCTAGTTAACCTAGTAATATCATCAACCATGTGTAGTTAACTAGTGATTATGTGAAGATGGATTGTTTTTTATAAGATAAGTTTAATGCTAGCTAGCAACTTACCTCGGCTCCTTGCTGCACTCGCGTAACAGGTGGTCACCCTGCCATGCAGTTTCCCCGTGGAATGCAATGTAATCGGCCATAATCGGCGTCCAAAAATGCTGATTGTTATGAAAACTTGAAATCGACCCTAATTAATCGGCCATGCCGGTCGCCCTCTAGTGCTGACCAGAGAGGTCCAGGACCTGAAGAACCGTTTGCAGTTCTCCCAGGGTCAGCTCAATGAGTTGAAACAGGAGAACGGCAAGATGACAGCAATCTGTAAGTCATTGAGAGAGGATATCAGTTCTGTGTGTGAATCCAGGATAACAATGACAGATAAATCAGACCATCTCGAGGGACAATCAAGGTGGAACAACATGATTGTGGACAGAATTGCAGAATCTCCACATGAGACCTGGACGGAGTCTGAGGACAAAGTGAGGGAAATGATCTCTGAGAAATTGAAGATGGACCACAGGAAGATTGAGGTGGAGCACGCCCACAAGACTGGAAAACCCACCACCGGCCCAGGTGATAGGCCCATGCCAATAGTGGTCAGGTTCCTGAGGTTCAAGGACAAGGTAGCTGTTCTGGAAAGAGCCAAGAACTTGAGAGGAACTTGTCTATGTCTATTTCTGATAAGCCCCCCAGGAAAGGGTTGAAAATAGTCCATATTAATATATGTGGCCTTAGAAATAAGGTTCATGAAATCAAGTTCTTGCTAACATCAGATAACATTCATATATTAGCCATTTCTGAGACTCACTTAGATAATTAATTTGATGATACAGCAGTAGTAATACAAGGATATAACATCTATAGAAGAGACAGCAATGCTTATGGGGGAGGTGTTGCTGTATATATTCAGAGCCATATCCATGCAATGCTTAGAGAAGATCTTATGTCAAGTGTTATTGAAGTGTTGTGGTTGCAGGTTCACTTGGCACATCTAAAGCTTTTTCTTTTGGGGTGTTGCTATAGGCCACCAAGTGATAACAGTCAGTAGCTAAATAATATGTGTGAAATGTGTAATTTACAGTGTATGTGATATAAACAGATAGGTCTACTTTCTTGGGGACCTGAATATTGACTGGTTTTCAGCAAGCTCCAGGGTGTTTACAAACACTACAGGAACAAGATCATCCACATGTATTCATCACATTTTTACTAATACTGTAGAACTTTGTTCTAAAGCTGTATCCGTACCCTTTGGATGCAGTGATCACAATATAGTGGCTATATCCAGGAAAGACAAAGATCCAACAGCTGGGCCTAAAATAGTGTTTAAGAGATAATACAGGCCTCCCGGGTGGCGCAGTGGTTAAGGGCGCTGTAATGCAGCGCCGGCTGTGCCATCAGAGTCCCTGGGTTCGCGCCCAGGCTCTGTCGTAACCGGCCGCGACCGGGAGGTCCGTGGGGCGACGCACAATTGGCCTAGCGTCGCTCGGGTTAGGGAGGGCTTGGTCGGTAGGGTTGTCCTTGTCTCATCGCGCACCAGCGAGTCCTGTGGCGGGCTGGGCGCAGTGTGCGCTAACCAAGGTGGCCAGGTGCACAGTGTTTCCTCCGGCGCATTGGTGCGGCTGGCTTCCGGGTTGGATGCGTGCTGTGTTAAGAAGCAGTGCGGCTTGGTTGGGTTGTGTATTGGAGGACGCATGACTTTCAACCTTTGTCTCTCCCGAGCCCGTACGGGAGTTGTAGCGATGAGACAAGATAGTAGCTACTACAACAATTGGATACCACGAAATTGGGGAGAAAAAGGGGTAAAATTTAAAAAAAAGAGATAATACAAAAGATTTTGCTGTGACTCTTATGTGGATGATGTTAAACATATTTGTTGGTCTGATGTGATTAGTGAGGAGCATCTAGACGCTGCTGCACTTAATGAATTTAGGAAATTGCTTCTTCCAATTATTGATAAACATGCACCTGTTAAGAAGCTGACTGTTGGAACTGTTAAGGCTCCATGGACTGATGAGGAATTGAAAAACTATGGTTTAAAGAGATGGGGCAGAAGGAGTGGCTAATATGTCTGGCTGCACATCTTACTGCAAATTAAGAAATTATGTGACTAAATTCAACAAAAATAAGAAGAAACTGTATTATGTAGCCAATGATATGAAAACTTTGGAATATTCAATTATGGGCAGAAAGACAAATTCAACTCCGTCTTTCATAGAATCAGATTCATCACGAAATCATTTGATGTTGGCAATTATTTTAATGACTATTTCATTGGCAAAGTGGGCAAACTTAGGCAGGAAATGTCAACAACGAACAGTGTGAAATTGTATTCATTCATAAAATAACAAATAATGAAAGAAAAACATTGCAAGTTTGAATTTTGTAAAGTTAGTGTGGGAGGTGGAAAAATTATTGTTATCGATCAATAATGACAAACATCCTGGCATTGACTACTTAGATGGAAAGCTACTGAGGATGGTAGCTGACTCTATAACCACTCATATGTCATATCTTTAATCTGAGCCTAGAGGAAAGTATTTGTCCTCAGGCCTGGAGGGAAGCCAAAGTAATTCCGCTACCCAAGAGTGGTAAAGCGGCATTTACTGGTTCTAACAGCAGACATATAAGCTTGCTGCCAGCTCTTAGCAAACTGTTGGGAAAAAATGTGTTTGGCCAAATACAATAATATTTCTCTGTAAACAAATTAACAGACTTTCAGCATGCTTATATAGCATGCTTATGTGTGTCCATGTATGCTGATGATTCAACCATATATGCATGGGCAACTGCAGCTAATGAAGTCACTGAAACCCTTAACAAAGAGTTGCAGTATGTTTTGGAATGGGTTGCCAGTAATAAATTGGTACTGAACATCTCTAAAACTAAGAGCATTGTATTTGGTACAAATCATTCCTTAAGCTCTAGACCTCAGCTGATCTGGTAATGAATGGTGTGGCTGTTGAACAAGTTGAGGAGACTAAATTACTTGGTGTTACTTTAGATTGTAAACTGTCATGGTCAACATATAGATGCAATGGTTGTAAAGATGGGGATAGGTCTGTCCGTAATAAAGAGATGCTCTGCTTTTTTGACACCACACTCCAATAAGCAAGTTCTGCAGGCTCTAGTTTAGTCTAATCTTGATTATTGTCCAGTCGTGTGGTCCAGTGCTGGAAGGAAAGACCTAGTTAAGCTGCAGCTGGCCAAAAACAGAGCGGCACATTTTGCTCTTAATTGTAATCAGAGGGCTGATATAAATATGATGCATGCCAGTCTCTCTTGGCTCAGAGTTGAGGAGAGACTGAATGCATCACTTCTTCTTTTTATAAGAAATATTAATGTGTTGAAAATCCCAAATTGTTTGCATAGTCAACTTACACACAGCTCTGACACACACGCTTATGCCACCAAACATGCCACCAGGGGTCTTTTCACATTCCCCAAATCCAGAACAAATTCAAGAAAGCATACAGTATCATATAGAGCCCTAATTGCATGGAACTTCCTTCAATCTCAAAACAGATAAAGCAACACCTCGCGGCAAAATGCTTCTACCCTATTTGACCTAAATAGTTTGTGTGTATGCATTGATATGTAGGCTACGTGTGCCTTTAAAAAATATATGGTATTTCTGTTTTTGAGCTGTTCTTATCTGTTGATGTTCTCTATTATGTCATTGTGTTTTGTGTGGACCCCAGGAAGAGTAGCTGCTGCTTTTGCAACAGCTAATGGGGATCCTAATAAAATACCAAACAATGACAAAGCGAAAACAGATTGTTAGAAATGTTTGCAAATGTATAAAAAAAATACAAAACAGAAATACCTTATTTACATAGATATTCAGACCCTTTGCTATGAGAATCGAAGTTGAGCTCAGGTGCATCCTGTTTTCATTGATCATTCTTGAGATGTTTCTACAACTTGACTAGTGTCCTCCTGTGGTATATTCAATTGATTGGACATTATTTGGAAAGGCACACACCTGTCTATATAAGGTCCCACAGTTGACAGTGCATGTCAGAGCAAAAAACAAGCCATGAGGTCGACAGAATTGGGGAATGGGTAGCAAGCATTCAAGGTCCCCCAGCAAGGGCCTTGGTCAGGGAGATGACCAAGAACCCGATGGTCACTCTGACAGAGCTCTAGAGTTCATAAACTCTAATGAAAGTAACATAAACTCATGAAAATGCTATTATGTTCTTTGAAATAATATTTTTTTAGTATTCTAATGTTACCTAAGACCTTTATAAACACAACCAAATTATTATTCCTCTGATTGCATATATGAAATGCATTTATTAGATTGTTCGAGTGTTGTTGATGCATCAAATTGACTTTTGGCCTATGTTGTTAACTAGGACTTTGTAGAATTATACAAAACAGAGTAAAGGATATTCTATCTAAATAAATAACTGTTTTTATATATTTACGTGGATATATTTCCACAAATATGTATTCATGCAATTAATGATTTACAGTTGTTTAAGAACTATTTATCAAGCAAGGGTGCTTATATTTGCGCACCTTGTGCATTGATATGCATCTGATGCGTATGCTAAAGGTGACGCCCGGCAACATTCTCAGGATTCCGTAGTGGGTACTTATAGGCTCAACGGCCTGGCGGTTCTATTGTTAACAGTATCAGCTGCGCAATATTCATAATGCCTGACATTTTTTTCCACTCAGGGATCCAATTTACCCTCACCACCAGAGCCCCCTACTGTTGAAGCAGAGTACTACACCATTGCAGAGTTCCAGTCTGTCATTTCTGATGGCATTAGTTTTAATGGAGGGCAGAAAGCAGAGGTAAGCTTTTTTCATGTTAATTTTTTTTTTATTGTTCAGGTAAATTATTGAAATTAACAGATACTGCATGTAGTTCATTTCTCCCCATCTATTCTCTCTGTTCTGTCCTGTAGGTGATCGAAAAGAACTCTGGTGGCTGGTGGTATGTCCAAATCGGGGAGAAAGAGGGGTGGGCTCCCTGCTCCTACATCGACAAACGAAAGAAACCCAACCTAAACCGCAGAACCAGCACCCTGAGCCGCCCCAAAGTCCCACCCCCAGCCCCGCCCGTCAAGAAGCAGGACTCTGAGGAGACCGCCCCTCCCAGCAGCCCTGGGTCCGAGGCTCCAGAGTCCCCTGTATCTCCCGGGAGGCCTGTGTACGAGGAGCCAGAATATGACATTCCTGCCATTGGGTTTGATCTGGAGTCAGAGTTTGAGTTCCTCAGGACAGATGGGTCCTCGGTGGATGGGAAGAATGAGGATGACTCCTCAGGTAAGGGCTCTCATCTGTCCTCCAAGCTGTCTCCGGCCTCTTCTCTCCACAGCGCCTCCTTCAAGATGGGCGAGTCATCAGAGGACGTGGGACAGGAAGAGGAGGAGCCTGAGGGAGAGGAGTGTATCTATGAGAATGACGGCTTCAGGCCTTTCAGAGAGAAGCCTGATGCACAATCCAGTGGCGACTCGGATTCCCCGAAGACGAGCGCCCCGTTGGAGACTTGCAAGGCTGAAAACTCTCACTCCACGTTGGGGGCAAGGAGAAAAGGGAAGAATATCCAGCTGGAGCTGAACGGAAGCCAGTCCCATTCTCGAACCAAAGCAGAGGCTGGGGAGTCCAGCCCCAAACCTGCTTCCACAGAGTCCATCCCAGATCTATCCAAGCAGTCCAGGTCCAAGAAGGACAAAGAGGAACACAAAATGGGTTCCACCAAGTCATCCACCAAACCTAAGCCAGTGGTCAGGCCTAAGCCCCAGGTGGCCAAGGCCTCCAGTGCAGAGAAGATGGACATCAGCAGCCTCCGGAGACAGCTGAGGCCTACAAGCCAGCTGAAGAAGGGCTCCAGAGGAGAAGACTTTGAAACAGCCTCTGTCATCTCCTCTGAGGACTCTGTGTCTTCCCACAGCACCTCTGACCTCTCCTCCATCTACTCTAAAGGCAGCCGTGGAGACTCAGACGAGGGCTGCAGCTTCTACCGCACCACCGACACCTATGAGAAGGTCCAGGACTCAGAGATGAGCTTCCCTGCCGGGGTGGAAGTGGAGGTGCTGGAGAAGCAGGAAAGCGGCTGGTGGTACGTCCGCTGGGGCGACACTGAGGGCTGGGCTCCAACCTACTACCTGGAGCCTGTCAGGCAGCTGGACGACACAGCTGGGTCCGAGTCCGATGGCACCCCCACCAAGCCAGGCAGCCTGAGCAAGTCCAACAGCCTGGAGAAGAATGAGCAGAGGGTCCAGGCTCTGAACAACATCAACCAGAGCCTGAAGAGGAGCACACCTCCCATTCCCTCCAAACCCCCCGGGGGGCTCTCCAAGCCCTTTGACCTGTTCAACAGCTTGCATAAGCAGAGGAATGGTACGAAACAACAGCAGGTGGTCAGACCTCAGTCTGTCTTCATCTCCGGGCCGATCATCGACGGCCCAAACCCAGTCGGCTCCCTTAGGAGAGGTGAGTCACTCAACTCCACCGACCACCCACGCTCTAGTCCCACCGTGCGTCGCAATGCTTCCTTTGGTACAACCCCGCGGAGCCCAGCGCCAAACGGTAACATGGCGAACCGGAACAGACCCGGCACGGGCAGCTCCGAATCACTGGGCCTTGGGTCTCCGAGGAACGGTCTACCTGTTTCCACTGTAAAACCCAAACCCCACCTCATCCACAACAACCTCCGTGAGGTGTATGTCTCCATAGCGGATTACCATGGTGATGAGGAGACCATGGGTTTCCCTGAAGGAACAATTCTGGAGGTTCTGGAGAGGAACCCTAATGGGTGGTGGTACTGCCAGATCCTGGATGGAGGTCGACCTCGGAAAGGCTGGGTACCCTCGAACTACCTGGAAAGGAAGAACTAGTATCACGCTTCTGTTCAGTGCATGTGCAATCAGGTCGTCAAGGTCAGAAACCATGGAAGACAGTGGACATGGAAATGGAAAGAAGACACTGCTTTCTTACATTTTATAGATGGAAATCAGAAGAGACCATGCATAGTCTAAGTGGCATCCTTTGTATTTTCTAAACTGAGGGTGGCCAACCCATCCTGGCATGTCATTTCTTGCCATTTTATTACTCTCATCTAGTGACAGATAAAGCACTTCATCGTGCAATTTTTAGACAGGATTGTTTTTATATTCACAGACAGCCGGGTGGACAGAACAAATACCTTTGGCATTAAAATCAGCAGAAGGTCAACCATATTAAACGGAGGAATTAAACAACGAAAGTGGTTGATTTGATGAAACATGCTTTTTAATCCAAAATGGAAGAATAATGGGACTTGGACACGAGAAGAGGAGCTTTGTACAGCTTTGGCTGATGATGATCCTTTATAACAACGAGAGAGGGTTTGTAATATGATAACATTACTTACTTAATGATTTCCAATGGGCAAAACATGACTCACTTCTGATGACATTTGATCATAAAACATTTACTTTTTAAAGCTTTTTGCATGGTTAAAAGGTTTCTATACTGACCAAGCCTTGGGCACATTTTAAGTAAACATTTCTCTTAAAATGCTTTGTATGTTGTGTTTAAAAGATCTGTTGCTACACCTTCTCATATGTTAAATGCCATCTGCAGAATGTCTTGTGCATGTTTTTACGTAAATAAAATTGTGAAGCTTAATGTGTATTTTATGTAATACTTTTATATAGCTGTGTGTATGTCATCTTGTTGTAAAGTGTATATTCTGTCCATTTATTACAGTATGTAAGTCATTTTAAATCTCTTAAAGCTACAGTCTGCAATTTTTTTATGGGGTCCCTGCCACCTGTTTTGGTATACAGCTAAAGGATACGGCTAGGGAGATTTTGAGACATGCTATGCTGTAGCTCATGAGGCATTTATAAGTATATTCTTCAATAATCAATGGGTAAATATGAAGAATTTTAATAACAATTAAACAGCTTCCCAAGTTGCAGACTGTAGCTGTAAATCTTTATGAATGTTTCATGATTTTCTTGATGACACTCTAGCTAATGTCTTATACGTACAGTATGTATCCTTCACCTGCTTAGAAGTGTATCTCTGCTCTGGTCTGGTGACACAATATAGGTCAGCCTATTTGAAGGAGTGGTAAATCAGCTATTTTTTGCGCTCTCTAGAATCGACGTCTTCTAGTAAATTTTGATGTTTTCTATCAACAGATTTCTCCCATGGCTCCATTTGACCTATCATATTTAGAATAAAATAAAAGACCGATACCATATGGTTATGATTTGTTTAGTTCTTTTGAATCAAATTTGAAGTTTTGTTTTCACATTGAACTTGACCTTTGAAGGTGTTCGCTAGGTTGTAAACAAAAAAAGTGATGAGCTGCTTATGCATTTCCATTATTCCATTTAAGCTACCAGAGGAAGGAATATTTGACTTGAGGAATATTGGAATTGAGGCTTTTCATTTGCTTTCAAAACCAAACCCCAGGGATGTGTAGAATAGCAATTGAACTTAAATTGTGATTTTATCTGAGAGAGAGAACTCATTGCAAATGAATTCAATACCTATTTTTATCCCACAAGGGGCTTGCAGACAGCAGTGCAAATACATAAACAATGACCCATCTGGTGCTACTCATATCTGGAAAGACTTGATACTCATGCCCCTTTGAAAAAGGAGGAACATACAGCAAATAAAAATGTATACTCTTAATATTGCTGTGCAGTATTAATTTTAATCTTTGAACATGTCATCTATTCTAGCTACATAACTTTGTTTTAAGTATTTCAAATTCCCTAATGAATTCCTTCTAATGAAGTAATATCTAGTTACATTGAGTTAATCTTACCCAGTGGTATACAAAACTTTGACTTATCAATTTATAGGTCACATTACATACTTTTTTTGCCCAAGCATTCAATTCTCAAAATCTGTTAATGAATCTGGACCTGCTATGGCTGATGTTCAAGACTGTTGAAATATGGTTCTAGTGAAGGATCCTCTTTTGCCAGCTTGATGTCCCATTAATATTTCCTTTGTCATTGTCTGCTGGACAGTATTGTATCTAACATTAGTTTTATAGCCTGCTACATTGCAGAAATTGTATTTATATTACTCAGCAGAGAAAACGTTCATTTTATGATTACATGTCAAAAAAAAATCATGATGAATTAAGTGTGTTTTTGTGAATAAATGCACTTTCTGCATTACCAGATTCCACATTGTTTTACAGAATTATTGATGATTCCTTCAATTTCTGCAACTTGTATAATTCAAGGTTTGGGACAGCTCAGGTATAAAGCAAACTAAAGTGCCTTAAACCTTAACGCATAATTCAAAGCAGTGAAGCAGATGCAACAGATTGGGTAATGACACTGTTATGATTCACAGCAGTAAAGTGGATTTTCCTGCAAGAATCTGACCAAGAGCACCCTCTTGTGCTTTACAGTCTATACTACAATACATACATCTTACATTAAGGACAAGATAAATATTGTCAATAAAAATGTTTTATTTGTATAAAAACAAAGAATTTATATGGATACATTTTTATTAAAAAAATTATAATGTTTCTAAAACATTCTAAAATGGAGAGAATGCAAGTGTGTTAGCAATCAGTGAAGCCTCATGTATTCAGTTATTGTGTTGGTTTTGCCATTTGTAAACATATGTTTACAGTGTGTATTTGTAACACATGTTAACCATTTTGTTACGTATTGAGAAAATTTGCAGATTGACTTTGCATTTATAAAATTGCAGTTACTTCAGGCAAAGTTTTGTACAATATAATATAAATCCTTCCTTTGCTATCTAAGAACTGATTGAGGTTATACGTAATTATTACGATGTGGGTACATTACTTTTGTAACAATGATAGTTAATATAAAGCCTGTGCTGACTCAGCACATTTAGATTTGGCTTTACCGTAATGGCTATTTACCCAATGGCCCAATATGGATTAAGTGCACGTTTGTCTGGTTACTGTTCAGCACCTAGTGTATAAATAGCCATTGAAGTTCACTATGTCAGACAGTGTGTTATGCTGTATTAGCAAGTTTACATCCGATAGGCTTTTCCTGTGAAATATGTTCTCCCCATTGGGCGATTCCTTCCACTGGGAACCTCAGGCTATACTCCTCAGCTTAGCAGTGAGTTATGGCTGTCTGATCTGGTTGGTGTATGTGCAGTGCTGTAACTAGGGCCGGGAATTGCAAAGGACCCCACAATACGATATCACAATACTTACGTGCCAATAAGATTTCGATGTTCCAAACATATGTCTTCTGCAGAGAGACGAAAGACCCATGATAACTCTTGGAAATAGAAGTGCTGAAAACATGTTGGTTCACTATTTAAAAAGAAGGAGAACAAGCTATATTGCCTAATATAATACCTAATACCGCCACAGGCAAAGTAAACCTTGTGGAGTGTTATGATCCCATATCCTCAAGGGGGCAGTATGAGCACTCCAGAACAGCTCAGCCCAGACATAAAGGTACAATGTAGCCATTTTTAACAAATCATTTCTGGGTAACAATTAAGTACCTTACAGTGATTATTTTAAATTAAAATGGTTAAAAGAAACATAAATAGCTTGTTAGCAAAGAACAAATTCTCAAGCAATAATTTTTCTAGGACTGTCGGAGTGGGGAGGGGAATACTGAAAACTAGCTGTTATTGGCAGAGAGGTTTAGAACTGTTATTGGTCTATTAACTAATTTACTGTCTGTGATGTCACCAGACATGCCAAAACTCCATCCCACCAAAACAGGCTGAAATTTCAGGCGGTCTTTTCAAACAGCTCTTAAACTAAAAGGGCATTATCATAATTTCACAGTATTATTCCAACCTCATAGTGTTGAAATATATATAAAACACAGGAAAATCACATTTTTGACTGAACAGGGCCTTCAACGATCAAGTCCTTACGTCAACACTATGCAATTAGAGTAAGATACAGAATTTAAATTGGTATTATTTTAAGAATAAAGCATGGTCTAGAAGGGAAATAAACACCTATTTAGGTGAGGTGCTGGCTAGCATAGTGGAACAGTTGAAAATAAAGAAGAGCCGCACACTCTAGAAACGTTCAACGTTTCAACAGACAAGCTGTCTTCATCAGGGTGATGAAGATGAAGACAGCTTGTCTGTCGAAATGTTGAACATTAAATTTTTGCATCTGAGCTCCTAGAGTGTGCGGCTCTCCTTTATTTTCAAAAATAAAGCATGGATCTGAAATAGACAACAGCATAAATTATTTTACTTACCAGACAAGTACATGCCAATTGAAATACACCTTTGGTGACTACCACTAGACTTTTGAAGCTCAAGTGTCCAACAATTACATTGAACCAACAGTGCACAACTTTGATAAGTGTTTGATAGTGAGTCATTATCAAATCAGTTTACTTTTACATTCATTCCCCAACAACCGTACCCAACAGGGTGGGAGGAATCAGTATACGTTTAAAATGTCTGCTGCCAAAAGTCTTAACTTACCGGCAGTTTGAATGAGGCCCAGGTTCACTCAGAGGTCTACATGGAAAGTCTGTGTACACACCAGTGAGATATATACTGTGTTCCATGTCATTTTTACACACGGTGGCTGTGCGTCTCCCTTTACTTCTGAGAAACTTGTCCATTAGCAATGGCTGCCTCTGCCTGTTTCATGTCCAGCCGTCACAGACTGTATTTGTGCGTATTAGACTGCAGTATAAAACACTGGTGCAGCCAGCCCAGCTAAGGCAGGATAGTAAATAACAGATGATGTTCACTGTGGCCAGGCCGACATGCCTCCGCTCTAAACAGACTATGTGAGTTATGCCTGTAGCCCTGTGCTTTGTTTCTCACATGCACAGACTGAAGACCAGAATACTACGTGCAGCATGGTTGTGTTAAATAGTAAGTAGGCCTAGGGTTGGGCACAAACGTCAATTCAACATCTATTTTATGTTGGTTCAACGTGATTTAATTGAAATTACGTGGAAACAATGTTGATTCAACCAGTGTGTGCCCAGTGGGTTGTTTGTATTTTTGAGGAATTGCACTAATATTGCTGATTGAGGTGTACATATTGAACACTAATAACACACCTCTCCATCGTAGAGTGCACTCAACACATACACTGCCTTCACAAAGTTTTCATACCCCTTAACTTATTCCACATTTTTTGTGTTACAGCCTGAATTCAAAGTTAAATTGATTTTTTCTCACCCATATACACGCAATACCCCATAATGACTTAGTGAAAACATGATTTTAGAAGTGTTTGCAAATTTATTGAAAATTAAGTACAGAAGTATCTTATTTACATAAGTATTCACACTCCTTCTACATTGTAGAAGCCCATTTGTGAGCCTTTTTTATTTATATATTTTTAGGGGTGGATCAGCTTTAATATTGCAGATTGTTGCTTCCATCAATGTAATTGTCTGCATCATTTCCAATCCCCCATTTTATATATATTTAAATATATATATATATATATATTTTTTTTTTTCCTTTATTTTCCTCTAACCCTACCACCACTCCCCTAATTGGAGTAAACTAATAGAGAACACTTAGGCTTCTACTTCCAGCGTATACATCCTATATACATTTTATGACCAAGGTACATTTTCTATTAGTTATGTTTTGTTTGTTTTTAGTCCCATCCATCAGCTACCATCAACCCCTTCCATCTACCTCTGAAGACCATGCAGTTTTGATGCATATTTGCATTATATTTTTCAACTGTGCTGTGATGTTTCACAAAAGTTCTGAACCTTTCTATTCTCATAGTTTCTACAGATTGTAAATTGAACAAAAAAAATCTAAGTGTATATTATATTATAGATTGATTCTCTATGACTTTTCAGATCACCCAGCAGTGCTGTTTGCAAAGTTATTTGCAGGTAAATGTTGCAATTCTTCAGCCATTCAGAGCCTGCGACCAAAAATAAGCTACATATGGACAGTACCAAAACAAATGATCTAATGATTCTTCATTAATCTGCAGAGCTGGGATTGTTGTATCCCCTATATACAGTGCCTTGCGAAAGTATTCTGCCCCCTTGAACTTTGCGACCTTTTGCCACATTTCAGGCTTCAAACATAAAGATATAAAACTGTATTTTTTTGTGAAGAATCAACAACAAGTGGGACACAATCATGAAGTGGAACGACATTTATTGGATATTTCAAACTTTTTTAACAAATCAAAAACTGAAAAATTGGGCATGCAAAATTATTCATGGCCCCTTAAGTTAATACTTTGTAGCGCCACCTTTTGCTGCGATTACAGCTGTAAGTCGCTTGGGGTATGTCTCCATCAGTTTTGCACATCGAGAGACTGATCACTATTTGATCAGAAATTTTTTCCCATTCCTCCTTGCAAAACAGCTCGAGCTCAGTGAGGTTGGATGGAGAGCATTTGTGAACAGCAGTTTTCAGTTCTTTCCACAGATTCTCGATTGGATTCAGGTCTGGACTTTGACTTGGCCATTCTAACACCTGGATATGTTTATTTTTGAACCATTCCATTGTAGATTTTGCTTTATGTTTTGGATCATTGTCTTGTTGGAAGACAAATCTCCGTCCCAGTCTCAGGTCTTTTGCAGACTCCATCAGGTTTTCTTCCAGAATGGTCCTGTATTTGGCTCCATACATCTTCCCATCAAATTTAACCATCTTCCCTGTCCCTGCTGAAGAAAAGCAGGCCCAAACCATGATGCTGCCACCACCATGTTTGACAGTGGGGATGGTGTGTTCAGGGTGATGAGCTGTGTTGCTTTTACGCCAAACATAACGTTTTGCATTGTTGCCAAAAAGTTCAATTTTGGTTTCATCTGACCAGAGCACCTTCTTCCACATGTTTGGTGTGTCTCCCAGGTGGCTTGTGGCAAACTTTAAACAACACTTTTTATGGATATCTTTAAGAAATGGCTTTCTTCTTGCCACTTCCATAAAGGCCAGATTTGTGCAATATACGACTGATTGTTGTCCTATGGACAGAGTCTCCCACCTCAGCTGTAGATCTCTGCAGTTCATCCAGAGTGATCATGGGCCTCTTGGCTGCATCTCTGATCAGTCTTCTCCTTGTATGAGCTGAAAGTTTAGAGGGACGGCCAGGTCTTGGTAGATTTGGAGTGGTCTGATACTCCTTCCATTTCAATATTATCGCTTGCACAGTGCTCCTTGGGATGTTTAAAGCTTGGGAAATCTTTTTGTATCCAAATCCGGCTTTAAACTTCTTCACAACAGTATCTCGGACCTGCCTGGTGTGTTTCTTGTTCTTCATGATGCTCTCTGCGCTTTTAACGGACCTCTGAGACTATCACAGTGCAGGTGCATTTATACGGAGACTTGATTACACACATGTGGATTGTATTTATCATCATTAGTCATTTAGGTCAACATTGGATCATTCAGAGATCCTCACTGAACTTCTGGAGAGAGTTTGCTGCACTGAAAGTAAAGGGGCTGAACAATTTTCCACGCCCAATTTTTCAGTTTTTGATTTGTTACAAAAGTTTGAAATATCCAATAAATGTCGTTCCACTTCATGATTGTGTCCCACTTGCTGTTGATTCTTCACAAAAAAATACAGTTTTATATTTTTATGTTTGAAGCCTGTAATGAGGCAAAAGGTTGCAAAGTTCAAGGGGGCCGAATACTTTCGCAAGGCACTGTATATATATATATATATATATATATATATATATATAACATTCTACTGGTTGCAAGATTTTGTATAATAATACAATAGAACTAGGTTTTTAATCCAACATCGTTTTTTATATCAGTTCATAAACAATGTGCAATGGAATCGTTATATGGAAAATCTGTCCCCAACTATTTTGGCAATCTGTATGGCACATCTGTCAATTTTATGGGCCTTAAATGAAACTGGTATACTTTATCACAATGCTCAATTTTGGTCATTTTTGCAACAAAATGATACACATCCATCATTTGAATTACTCTTTCAAAGCAGCAACACACTGATGTACTTCATACAAAACACTGCTGTCTTTAGTACTTTGCATACCTTTTTAACTTTCTCATACTGACTTCTGAAAGATTATTCCAGTACAGTACATCTACTCACATTTCAATGAACATAAAAATATAAAGGCTTCAGAAAAAAATATATAGCTTATTTGTTTGCCATTGCTGGTTTTTAACAACAACAAAAAACTAAGAAAAGTAGAATTACAGTACTTTAATCAATACAATATGGTACTGTAAACTCAAGGAAACAAAAATAATAATAGTAAAATTACAGTGCAATGGCAAACAAACAAATAGTATTGTAAGGGATGGGGTGGATGTTTTATGGATCCCTCCTTCTGTAGGGTCTGGCCACATCACCTCATCCACATCACAAGCAATGTCATCCCTGGCGAGGCAACGGGGAAAATATTGCCTTGTGTGCTGAATCTAACCCTGGACTGACCCCACCTCATTGTCTCTGCGTGCCTCTTCCCATGCTTGAAGAGGCTGGCGCGCATATGGTTGGCGGTCATACACTTTCCAACGCCAAGCCGAAAAGTATTCCTCAATCGGATTGAGAAATGGGTAGTAAGGGGGCAACATTCAGTCAAAACAACAAGCTACAGGCAAGGCAGGTGTCCCCACAGACGACACCACCCCCCACTCCAGAATGGGGGCACCTTAGGTCACATACTGCTTTGTCTTAATCTATGCAGTGCCAATAGGACACAATCTACTGCCATCACTGTATAGTACAGTGGCACTTACTTGCACATAGTCATAGCGAAGGTCTTTGACTCTAACGCTGTTCTTCTCAAATGGAACCCTGTACAGCTGCTTCATTGTAAGTTGGTGTTGACATACTGACATGGTTGATATTGAGGAATGTTGTGTGATCTGTGAGGATTTTCTCTCGTAGATGTAGGCGGGTGGTGCTGTTATCATGACACTAAGCGAGACCCAAATGCAGACACAGGAGGCAGATAGTTGGAGTTTAAGATGTTTAATAAATCCAAAAGGAATAGGCAAGAGAATGGTCGTGGAGAGGAAAAAGGTCATAACCAGATCAGAGTCCAGGAGGTACAGAGTGGCAGGCAGGCTCGAGGTCAAGGCAGGCAGAATGGTCAGGCAGGCGGGTAACAGAGTCCAGAACAGGCAAAGGTCAAAACCGGGAGGACTAGAAAAAGAAGAAAAGGCAAAGCAGGAAAACGGGAAAACCCGCTGGTAGGCTTGGACATACAAGACGAACTAGCACAGAGAGACAGGAAACACAGGGATAAATACACTGGGGAAAACAATCGACACCTAGAGGGGGTGGAGACAATAGTGAGGACAGGTGAAACAGATCAGGGTGTGACAGTTGTTTGCCAACACTAGATTGACAATGGCCAGTTCCTGTTCATGGGTGAACACACGTTGCGTTCCTCCCGCAGGAGGTCATTTGGCAGTTCTGTATAAAATGCAACAAAATTATGTCATTGGTGAGGTTATTTTTTACATACTGTACTTACAAATCTGCCGTTTCCAGGTACAATAGTAATTTACAATATTAAAAATGTCTACACTGTATTTCTGATCAATTTGTTGTTATTTTAATGGACAAAAAAATTGCTTTCCTTTCAAAAACAGGGACATTTCTAAGTGACCCCAATCTTTTGAACGATAGCGTAAATTTAGATTTTGTATGACTGAAGCCTTTAGTGAGAGATCTAATGTTTTAGTATTCAGTCATGTCTGCTGTCCGAATTCATATTCATTATATAAATAGGCCCGTTTAATTTTGTCTGGCTGGCCATAAGCAAATAGATTAACTGGGATATGACTAAAGTTAATCAGGGAGATTTTTTCCCCCACAAATAGACAGGTATTTTCCTTTCCATGGTAGCAAGATATTATCTATTTTTGCTAACTTTCTATTAAAATGTATTCTAGTGAGATTATCGCTTCCTCCGGGATATGAATACCAAGTATGTCCACTTCACAGTCAAGCCATTTTATTGGTCAACTACACGGTAATGTAAAAGTTGTATTTTTTTGTGATCCAATATGTAATATAGTACACATCATAATTTAGTTGTAATCCAGAGGTTACAAAAATTATCTAGATCCTCTATGAGGCTATGGAGGGATACAAATTGTGGATTAATAAAACGCATGAATCATCAGCGTACATTGACACCTTTGTTTTTAATCCCTGGATCCCATTGATATTATTGTTGGGTCTGATTTCAATAGCTAACATTTCGATGGCCATAATAAATAGATATGCCAATATTGGACAACCTTGTTTTACTCTTCTTGACAGTTTAATACTTTTTGAGAAGTAGCCATTATTTACTATTTTACACCTATTGTTACTATACATAACTTTAACCCATTTTATAAGAGATTCTCCCAAATAAAAATATTCCAGGCATTAAGATGTATATATAAATTCCAGTCATGCTTTATCAAAGGCCTTTTCAAAGTCAGCGATGAATACCAGGCCTGGTTTCACAGATTTTTCATAGTGTTCTATTATTTCCAGTACTTGTCTTATCTTATCTCCAATGCATCGTCCATGTAAGAAATCTGTCTTATTAGGATGAATAATATCTGACACTGAAGTATAAGGGGCCGTCAGTTTTTTTTAATGGACGATAACTTTATATTTACCACCTGGGTCCTGTTTCAGTAATAGTAAAATAACACCTTCTTGTTGAGTATCTGATAATCTACCCTTTTTATAGGAGTGGTTAAAACATTCAAATAACGGTATTTGAGTACATCGGAAAAGGTCTGAAATACCTCAACTGGTATGCCATACAGCCCTGGAGTTTTCCCGGACATAACGGCTTTAATTGCATCAATAAGTTCCTCCTCTGTAATTTTACCTTCACATGAGTCTTTCAGCTCACGTGAAGGTAAAAGTACAGCTGTTAATTTTACAATGAATAAAAAATCCTTACAATTCACTTGGTTAAAAAAATAACATTTTTTTTATAATATATGAATTACATTTAGTCTTTTTTGAATATGTTCCTCCAGTTCTTTTTGTTTTTCCTCTAACTTATTTGGTGCCTCTATGGTACAGTTTGTATTGCTATCTACCTGTACTGTTAGTCCCTCTAATATGAACTCTTTTGACCTAAATTGCTTTTGTTTCAATTATTGAATTGCATTGCCTCTAAAGGCCCATTTAAAAGTGCCCTGTACATTAAGGGGATCTGCTGTACCTATTTTATGTCGGGAAAAAAATCAGTCATAAATTCTTCTGTCCTGGTTAAAAACAAGTTGTCATCCAATAGGCTTTGATTCAATTTCCAATATCCTCGCCCACATGGAAATTCTGTAAGTGTAACGTGTAAGCCAATTATTTGATGGTTCGACCGCATTCTGTCCCCAACAACACTTTTAAACTTTTGGTGCCAACGAGAATGAAATAAGAAAGTAGTCAGGATGACTAGCTTGATTGAGCTGTGAGTCTCTCTGGTAAGTCTCTAAGAGCTTTCCAAACCTGGATTGTGCAACATTTTCCCATTATTACTTTCAAAATTCTTCAAGCTCTCTCAGTGGTTGTTGATCATTGCTTGACAACCATTTTCAGATATCGCCATAGATTTTCAAGCAGATCTAAGTCAAAACTGTAACCCCGCCATTCAGGAAAATTCATTGTCTTCTTGGTAAGCAACTCCAGTGTAGATTTGGCCTTTTGTTTAAGGTTATTGTCCTGCTGAAAGGTGAATTCATTTCCCAGTGTTTGGTGGAAAGCAAACTGAAACAGGTTTTCCTCAGAATTTGCCTGTACTTAACTTCATCCTGAAACACTCCCGTCCTTAAAGCTGCAATATGTCACTTTTTGGGCAACCCGACCACATTCACATTATCATTGAAAGCAAGTCTAAGAAGCGGTAGAACTGTTCTACTGTATGTGAGCTATTTCTGTGCTTCCCAGTTTAGTTTTTGCATCTTTTACTTTCGGTTTTGTACACCAGCTTCAATCAGCTGAAAGTAAAATATTTAGGGTTATGTTAAAGATATTTCACAGCGATTTAGATGGTATAATGATTCTCCACACTATACTTGCTTGTTTTTTCACATAAACTGTACTTAGGGGAACTATTCGAATTTTAGCAACCAGGAAATGGCAGAGCGATTTCTGCATAGTGCCACTTAATGATTACAATCATATCCATAACATGATGCAGCCACCACTATGCTTGAAAATATGGAGAATGGTACTCAGTAATGTGTTGAATTGGATTTGCCCCAAACGTAAAACTTTCTATTCAGGACAAAAAGTGAATTGCTATGCCACATTTCTTACAGTATTACGTTACTGCCTTGTTGCAAACAAGAAGGAAGCCTCTGTACAGGCTTCCTTCTTTTCCATCAATTAGTCAATTAGGTTAAAATTGTGGAGTAACTACAATGTTGTTGATCCATCCTCAGTTCTCTCCAATCACAGCCATTAAACTCTGTAACTGTTTTAAAGTCACCATTATTGGCCTCATGGTGAAATCCCTGAGCGGTTTCTTTCCTCTCCGGCAACTGAGTTAGGAAGGACACCTGCATCTTTGTTTTGTACTGGGTGTATTGATACACCATCCAAAGTGTAATTAATAACTTCACCATTCTCAAAGGGATATTTTATTTTTTACCCATCTACCAACAGGTGCCTTTCTTTGAGACGCATTGGAAAACCTCCCTGGTCATTGTGGTTGAATCTGTGTCTGAAATTCACTGCTCAACTAAGGGACCTTAAATATAATTGTATGTGTGGGGTACAGAGATGGGGTACTCATTCAAAAATCATGTTAAACACTATTGTTGCACACAGAGTGAGTCCATGCAACTTATTATGTGACTTGTTACGCACATTTCTACTCCTGAACTTATTTAGGTTTGCTATGACAAAGGGGTTGAATACGTATTGACTCAAGACACTTCAGCTTTAAATGTTGTATTAATTTGTAACATTATGGGGTATTGTGTGTAGGCCAGAGACCAAAAACCTACATATTTCAATTCAGGCTGTAACACAACAAAATGTGGAAAAACTCAAGGGGTGTGAATAGTTTCTGAAGGGATTGTAAAATTAGAGATATTACCAGCAGTCATGAACTTAGCTTTGGTATAGTCATATCTACACTGAACAAAAATATAAACGCAACATGTAAAGTGTTGGTCCCATGTTTCATCAGCTGAAATAAAACATCTCAGAAATTGTACGCCGAAAAAGCATATTCCACTCAAATTTGTTTACATCCCTGTTAGTGAGCATTTCTCCTTTGCTAAAATAATCCATACACCTGACAGGTGTGACATATCAAGAAGCTGATTAAACAGCATAATCATTACAAAATAATCAAACAGATGACTGAGCAAATCAGTAGGCCTGTCTGGATCAAACATAAGTATATGACACCTGACGGATAACTCTCAGCAGACCAACTCATGCTGGGGACAATTAAAGGTCACTCTAAAATGTGCCAGATGTCTCAAGTTTTGAGGGAGCGTGCGATTGACAGGCTGACTGCAGGCATGTCTACCAGAGCTGTTTCCAGCTCATTTTAATTTAATTTCTCTACCATAAGCCGCATCCAATGTACTTTTAGAAAATTTGGCAGTATGCCCATCCGGCATCACAACTGCAGACCACAGGTAACCACGCCAGCCCAGGACCTCCACATCAGGCAATGTTCACCTACGGGATCGTCTGAGACCGGACAACCGATGAAACTGTGGGTTTGCACAACCAAAGAATTTCTGCACAAACTGTCAGTAATCGTCTGGGGAAGCTTATCTGCATGCTCATCGTTCTCACCAGGGTCTTGACCTGACTGCAGTTTGGCGTCGTAACCGACTTTAGTTGGCAAATGCTCACCTTCGATGGCCACTGGCACGCCTGAGAAGTGTGCTCTTCAGCGATGAATCCCAGGTTCAACTGTACCGGGCACATGGTAGACAGCGTGTATGGCGACACATGGGCAAGTGGTTTCCTGATGTCAACATTGTGAACAGAGTGCCCCATGATGGTGGTTGGGTTATGGTATGGGCAGGCATAAGCTATGGACAAACGAGCACACTTGCAATTTATTGATGCACAAAAATACCGTGATGAGATCCTGAGGCCCGTTGTCTTGCCATTCATCCACCGCCGTCACCTAATTTCAACATGCTAATGCATGGCCGCATGTCGCAAGGATCTGTACACAATTCCTGGAAGCTGAAAATGTCCCAGTTCTTCCATGGCCTGTATACTCACCAGACATGAGCAGTTTGGGATGCTCTGGATTGACGTGTACGAAAGCGTGTTCCAGTTCCTGACAATATCCAGCAACTTCACACATACATTGAAGAGGAGTGGGAACAACATTCCACAGGCCACAATCAACAGCCTGATAAACTCTCTGCGAAGCAGATGTGTCATGCTGCCTGAGTCAAATGGTGTTCACACCCGACTGTTTTTTCTGATCCACGCCCCTACCTGTTTTTAAGGTATGTGTCTAACAGATTCATATCTCAAATCAAATCAAATGTTATTTGTCAAATACACATGGTTAGCAGATGTTAATGCGAGTGTAGCGAAATGTAATAACCAACGAGCAATCTAACCTAACAATTCCACAACAACTACCTTATACACACAAGTGTAAAGGTATAAAGAATATGTACATAAAGATATATGAATGAGTGAGGGTACAGAACGGCATAGGCAAGATGCAGTAGATGGTATAGAGTACAGTATATACATATGAGATTAGTAATGTAGGGTATGTAAACATTATATTAAGTGGCATTGTTTAAAGTGGCTAGTGATACATTTTTGACATCAATTTCCATTATTAAAGTGACTGGAGTTGAGTCAGTATGTTGGCAGCAGCCACTCAATGTTAGAGGTGGAAGTTTAACAGTCCGATGGCCTTGAGATAGAAGCTGTTTTTCAGTCTCTCGGTCCCTGCTTTGATGCACCTGTACTGACCTCGCCTTCTGGATGATAGCGGGGTGAACAGGCAGTGGCTCGGGTGGTTGTTGTTCTTGATGAACTTTATGGCCTTCCTGTGACATCGGGTGGTGTAGGTGTCCTGGAGGGCAGGTAGTTTGCCCCCGGTGATGCATTGTGCAGACCTCACTACCCTCTGGAGATCCTTACGGTTGTGGGCGGAGCAGTTGCCGTACCAGGCGGTGATACAGCCCGACGGGACGCTCTCGATTGTGTATCTGTAAAAGTTTGAGTGCTTTTGGTGACAGCCTCCTCAGGTTGAAGAGGCGCCGCTGCGCCTTCTTCACAACGCTGTCTGTGTGGGTGGACCAACTCAGTTTGTCCGTGATGTGTACGCCGAGGAACTTATAACTTACTACCCTCTCCACTACTGTCCCATGGATGTGGATAGGGGGGTGCTCCCTTTGCTGTTTCCTGAAGTCCAGAATCATCTCCTTTGTTTTGTTGACGTTGAGTGAGAGGTTATTTTCCTGACACCACACTCCGAGGGCCCTCACCTCCTCCCTGTAGGCCGTCTCGTCGTTGTTGGTAATCAAGCCTACCACTGTAGTGTCGTCCGCAAACGTGATGATTGAGTTGGAGGCGGGCATGGCCACGCAGTCGTGGGTGAACATGGAGTACAGGAGAGGGCTCAGAACGCACCCTTGTGGGGCCCCAGTGTTGAGGATCAGCGGAGTGGAGATGTTGTTACCTACCCTCACTACCTGGGGGCGGCCCGTCAGGAAGTCCAGTACCCAGTTGCACAGGGCGGGGTCAAGACCCAGGGAACCAGGGATGAGTTTGGAGGGTACTATGGTGTTAAATGCTGAGCTCTAGTCGATGAACAGCATTCTCACATAGATATTCCTCTTGTCCAGATGGGTTAGGGCAGTGTGCAGTGTGGTTGCGATTGTGTCGTCTGTGGACCTATTGGGGAGGTAAGCAAATTGGAGTGGGTCTAGGGTGTCAGGTAGGGTGGAGGTAATATGGTCCTTGACTAGTCTCTCAAAGCACTTCATGATGACGGAAGTGAGTGCTACGGGGCGGTAGTCGTTTAGCTCAGTTACCTTAGCTTTCTTGGGAACAGGAACAATGGTGGCACTCTTGAAGCATGTGGGGACAGCAGACTGGGATAAAGATTGATTGAATATGTCCCTAAACACACCAGCCAGCTGGTCTGTGCATGCTCTGAGGATGCGGCTGGGGATGCCGTCTGGGTCTGCAGCCTTGCGAGGGTTAACACTTTTAAATGTTTTACTCACTTTGGCTACAGTGAAGGAGAGTCCGCAGATTTTGGTAGTGGACCGTGTCAGTGGCACTGTATTGTCCTCAAAGCGAGCAAAGAAGTTATTTAGTCTGTCTCGGAGCAAGACATCGTGGTCCGCGACGGGGCTGGTTTTCTTTTTGTAATCCGTGATTGACTATAGACCTTGCCACATACCTCTTGTGTCTGAGCCGTTGAATTGCGACTTTATCCTGACGCTTAGCTTGTTTGATTGCCTTGCGGAGGGAATAGCTACACTGCTTGTATTCGGTCATGTTTCCGGTCACCTTGCCCTGGTTAAAAGCAGTGGTTCGCGCTTTCAGTTTTGCGCATATGCTGCCATCAATCCACGGTTTCTGGTTTGGGAATGTTTTAACAGTTGCTGTGGGTACGACATCGCCGATGCACTTTCCAATGAACTCGCTCACTGAATCAGTGTATTCGTCAATGTTGTTGTTGGACGCAATGCGGAACATATCCCAATCCACATGATCGAAGCAGTCTTGAAGCAGTCTTGAAGCGTGGAATCAGATTGGTCAGACCAGCGTTGAACAGACTTGAGCGCGGGAGCTTCCTGTTTTAGTCTCTGTCTATAGGCTGGAAGCAACAAAATGGAGTCGTGGTCATCTTTTCCGAAAGGAGGGCGGGGGAGGGCCCTATATGCGTCGTGGAAGTTAGAATAACAATGATCCAGGGTTTTACCAGCCCTGGTTACACAATCTGCTGATAGAATTTAGGGAGTCTTTCAGATTAGCCCTGTTAAAATCCCCAGCTACAATGAATGCAGCCTCAGGATATGTGGTTTCCAGTTTACATAGAGTCAAATAAAGTTATTTCAGGGCCATCGATGTGTCTGATTGGGGGGGAATATACGGCTGTGATTATAATCTAAGATAATTCTCTTGGTAGATAATGCGGTCGACATTTGATTGTGAGGAATTCTAAGTCAGGTGAACAGAAGGACTTGAGTTCCTGTATGTTGTTTTGATCACACCACGTCTCGTTAATCATAAGGCATACCCCCCCGCCCCTCTTCTTACCAGAAAGATGCTTGTTTCTGTCGGCGCGATGCATGAAGAAACCAGCTGGCTGTACCGACTCCGATAGCATGTCTCGAGTGAGCCATGTTTCCGTGAAGCAAAGAACGTTACAGTCTCTGATGTCTCTCTGGAATGCTACCTTTGTTCAGGTTTCTTCAACCATGTTGTCAAGAGACTGGACATTGGCGAGTAGTATGCTAGGGAGTGGTGCGCGAAGTGTCCGTCTCCGGAGCCTGACCAGAAGACCACTTCGTTTGCCCCTTTTATGGCGACGTTGTTTAGGTTCGCCGGCTGGGATCCGATCCATTGTCCTGGGTGGAAAGCAATACACTTCGGGAAAGTCGTATTCCTGGTCGTAATGATGGTGAGTTGACATTTCTCTTATATTCAGTAGTTCCTCCCGACTGTATGTAATGAAACCTAAGATTACCTGGGGTACCAATGTAAGAAATAACACGTAAAAAAACAAAATACTGCATAGTTTCCTAGGAACGCGAAGCGTGGCGGCCATCTCTGTCGGCACACAGACTGTATTCCCAGTCATGTGAAATACATAGATTAGGGCCTAGTTAATTTATTTCAATTGTGTAATTTCTTTACATGAACTGTAGCTCAGTAAAATCTTTGAAATTGTTACATGTTGCATTTATATTTTTGTTCAGTGCAACTTGTCCACTAATGGACTTGCCAACCTCAGCAGGTAATAACCCTGACCAGTAAGTTGACAAACTGACATTGCTAGTTATAACAGGTTATGATGCATATTATTCCATGCATATCTGTGTACAGTGTAGGCAAATTAGAGTTCAGAAACAAAAGTTAAGTAGTTCCAGGCATTTAGCTTTTTAACACCGCTTAAACTTTATTGAAAGTCATGTCCATCTGACTCACACAGTGAACATGATGTTGCAACTCAGAAAATGATCTTAATCATTATTGTACACACAGAGGGATGTTTTGACAAAATGATCAATTGAAAGTAGAAAGAACAAACAATGACTTGATTTCTGCTTCAAAAATCAATACTTCTACCCTACGGCTGTGCCTGGACTGTAAATATTTGGTCCCATTTTACGGTTATAGATATTGAATATAAAATAAAGGGATGAAGAGATTGTGTGAGAGAGTGCATTTTGTCCTTGTTTCAGTACAACACATGTTGCAATATAAGATTGAACATTTGGAATATTGGAGAGGACTAAAACTAATGTCTTTGGGAAATACCTTTTTGGCTAAAAAGTAATATTTTGCTAAGGAAAATCATATTTCAACCCACACTGTACAGTAGGTTAACTTTTTTATTTTTTTTATTTTTTACCTCAGTAGAAATTAAACAATTGACAAGACCTCTACATGTATTTGTTATTTTTGACATCCTGTACAATATATAAAACAAACATAATAATTAATAATATGATTGACAAAATAAATAATGATCGTACTGTACAACACAATATCATTATCATACTTTTTCTCTGTTAAAATGTCTCCATGGTTGATCTCTGTATGTACTAACGTGTTCAGAAAACCTGAACCACTAGAAAAATCAAAGCGGACCACTTCTCGAGCCAATATAATTCCAGTATTATGCAATACAATGACAGCAGGGGTCTTGTGTTATTTAGACAGTGTCTATTAACAGCACTGAATAACTTCATACACACATTACTCACACTCAAATGTTGGCTTTTAAACACCAAATTTTGACATAAATAGATGGGAGGTGTAATTTACGTAAGTCTTCATTCCCATGTAGGAGTGAAATGGGGTAAATATTCACCTGAATATTCGTTTGCCTGAACATTTTACAGTGTTGTAACTGATCAAAGTTCCCTTCTCCAAAAGGCACACAAGAATATACTCTTCTATCATATTCAATCTTGATCAGTTTCCGTAACAGAGGGACGAGATGGAACATGTTGACACCATGAACCAACACATTCTTTAAGAAAATGTACATATAATTCAATCTTTTTTTTATGAACCTGAAAAATGGCTTGTTTTTCCTCTATACATGACCATTGTTGTCTTTTAAACATTTTAGATTAAAAACACTGTATTATGAAAACTTAAAGATTAGTTTGTTAAAAGGATTTGCCTAAAATACAGAAAGCAGCACTTCAAGTCTAAAGCTCACACACTGTGCAACAATAATCAGCTAGCTAGATCCATGACTTCAACACATGTGATGACACAGATGTTTACAGTTTCCTGTGTAAACAGCAAAAACACAAAGCATGAAAGCATTATATACATCACACAGGGAATTTCTCACTGAAAGAGTGAAAGGGGGATACCTAGTCAGTTGTACAACTGAATGCATTTAACTGAAATATGTCTTCAGCATTTAACCCAACCCCTCTGAATCAGAGGTGTGGGGGGGCTGCCTTAATCGACATCTTCGTCTTCGGTTCCCCGGGGAACAGTGGAGAAATATCCTTTTTCCTTTACTATAATATTGTCCACCAGCCGGCTCTTTTGCAATTATTCTGGGGACGAGGTTACCTTTACCATAACAATATTGATGGACGCATGCAACCTTACAGTAACAGAGAAAGAAGCTCAAGCATGGTTTTGTATTTAAAACAATCATTAGAACAGTAAAGTACAGTACCTTGGATAACAGGGGTGCCAAGGAGTAACTTTGGATAACATAAAACTATTGACAAAGATCAACGGGAAAAAGTTGTGATGGAGTACTTTCTGGAGAACAATCATGCCATGCTGACTCTGAAAATTAATCAGACAATGAGGAAATCCCTGATTTCGGTAAACATATGATGACAGTGATGGGGAAAAAAATGGAGATCAACAGTGTTGTTGTCACGGAAGTTGACCGAGTTTTGAAATCAGTGGAATGCCCGGTGATTGCAAATGCGGTGGGAGTTGAAAAGAGAACACAGAAGGCTGTTGTATAAAACCCCTGTCTCTGGATTACATCTTCAAACTAAGGGCAACCATGAAATCCATGACAGTGAAGGAGAAGCGTTCATCCATGTATAAGGGTAAGAGTCTAGCTACATTTTCAGATATTATACGTTTCTAATTTAGTCAGAAAGTCATTTTAATATTCCTATTTTTGCTCCCGAGTGGCGCAGCGGTCTAAGGCACTGCATCTCAGTGCGAGAGGCGTCACTACAGTCCCTGGTTTGTTTCCAAGCTGTATCACATCAGGCCGTGATTGGGAGTCCCATAGGGTGGCGCACAATTGGCCCAGCATCATCCAGGTTTGGCTGGTGTAAGCCTTAATTGTAAATAAGAATTTGTTCTCAACTGACTTTCCTAGTTATATAAAGGGGGGGAGTATCTAAGAAAGACATTTGCATTGCTAGTTATAGTTATTAACTTAGTTGGTTAGCCTTTTAAAATTATAAACTTGGATTAGCTATCACAACGTGCCATTGGAACACAGGAGTGATGGTTGCTGATAATGGGCCTCTGTACGCCTATGTAGATATTCCATTTAAAAAATCTGCTGTTTCCAGCTACAATAGTCATTTACAACATTAACAAAGTGTTCACTGTATTTCTGATCAATTTGATGTTATACTAATGGACAAAAAAAGGTGCTTTTCTTTCAAATACAAGGACATTTCTAAGTAACCACAAACGTTTGTGTATATATTCACAATTCATCATTACTTTACTTAGATTTGTGTGAATTGAGTATATGTTGTGAAATTTTTAGATATTACTTGTTAGATATTACTTCACTGTCGGAGCTAGAAACACAAGCATTTCGCTACACCCGCAATAACATCTGCTAAACACGTGTATGTGACCAATACAATTTGATTTGATTTGATTACTACTTTCTATACTTTTAGTCTTAATCTTTGGTTGTTTACTACACAACCTTACTCACTCACATGTTTAGCACAGCCTCACACGTGAATCTTTAAAGAGATGGGTGGGGCTAAGGCTTAGGAGTGTGTGAACGATGCTGAATGGGTGTAGACATAGAAGAGCTCTCCAGTAGGTGTACCAAAACATACCACAGCTATTTTCTCAAAAGTGGGGTTACAAGTTCATCGACTTTCAAAGCACAATTACTTTCCCATTGTTCCTCAACTGCAGTGTATGATATAAAACATTTTTAGCTCTTGAGTCTCTACCAATGTAAAAAACACAATTTTTTACAAGGTGGTGGGTCACAGTTTTGTGTTCATGAATTTTTACAGTATAGCCCATTTTGACTTTGAAGTTTTCCCATCTAGTGGAAATCGCTCAGTTCTGCCTGAAGGACAAGACTCATCCCAATAAACTTCAACCTGTGATTACTTCCAATACACTCAGGAAATGGCACAATAATTAACCAGAGATAGTTAGAAGATAGTCAGGAAGATGGCTGTATACAATAGAGTCAGCATTTTACGACCCTTCAGACAGTTAGAGCTTTGATATATGTTGCGTATATATGTTGCGTCTTTGCTAAGGGTTTCTGTGCACTGAACATTGTGCAGACACACACACAGGACCAAAGTGCCCCTACACTGTGTAACGAAGTCTATGGTCACGTCTCCCTCACTATACACAGAACATCCTCTATCCCAGGGATGTCAAACATACAGCCCATGGGGGATCCAATCCAGCCCGCAGGTGGTTTGAGTAACAAAACATGTTTGGGGGGGGGGGGGGGGGGGGGACAGACGGACAGGACAAACTCAATTTAACAAATCAAAACTGTGTATAAATGATAATGAATCTACATTCATACAGTTTTTTTTGTTTTACTGTGTCCAGTTCGCTAATAATCATCTAAATTAAAGCTAGACAGTCAAGGAGCATTGAAAATTCCAAAAAACAATTTGTCCATTTTGATGGTAAGGAAATAACACATTTTCAGTGGAGCCATCCGGACCTTGATGAAAACCGAATGCGGCCCGCGGGGCAAAATGAGTTTGACACCCCTGCTCTATCCACATAGATTTATATCCATCTTGAATCTATAACATTCTATGGTGACCAGCTGACTGTATTCTCACATTTCTGCCTGCATGTGATCTTCCCTACAGTGTCTTTGAGACTGGGTAGAGAATGCATGTAAGGGATTATTCATGCAACATAGGCACACAGCTAATTACTATATTCCTTACTTTTCACGAGTAAAATACTTCCTCTGATTACACCATCCCTTTTTCATGGCAATATCTTTCACTTTCTTCTCCAACCAAACAAACTAAAAACTGCATGTCCTCTTCATTCATGAGTCACTTGTCCAAAGGGTAACGTTATTATTCAACCAGGCGGAACATTCAGAGCGTCACAGATGGAAATGAATTGTACAGACACTAGGGCTGCCACAATTACTGTATGACTGACAGTTATGTATGAAGACCGTTATGAAAATAAAATAACTGTCATAACGAACTGCTGACTGAAAATGGGACGGAAGGGCATTCATGCGGTTGAGTCCGTTTCGGATGTAACGTGGACTCTTAACAACTTGCTGAAACAAGCAAATTGGTCTTTGGTTGCCTAGGCAACACCCCCCACAATGCAGCAGCAGGACACATAGACATAGAAGGAATATAATGGGCTTGTAACCTTAAACCCTGGCAATTTGACTGGTGAACTCATGGGTACACTACTCGCAATGACTGCCTGGTATTGGGATGCAATAATTTTCATGGTAATGCAGAATGCTCATTTAAATTATGTCAACTGGTGTGGCTCATGTAATGTCAGTTCAGTTGAATCAACAAATCACAGCACATATTTTACTTCCTGCTTTGCTCCTATTGGTACACTCACAATGGCTGCCCGTCCACCTATTATGTCATCACTGACATGAATGGCGAAGCCCGTTCAATTCATTCAATTATGTGAGAGCACATGCAATCATGGGTGGTGGATAAAATGTCAGTCTAAATTTGTCATTATGGTGACCGCGGTCATTTGGCTGGCCAAATACCGTTATCCAAAATTCAATGACTGTCACAGCCCTAACAGACACAATTCTCCATCTTTCATGATATTGAATGTCTGTGCTGTACAATACATTTATAACTGCAACATTCTGAATGATAGGTCCAGGGTGCTGATACAACCATAGATAGATAATTCCCCTTGCTGCCTTCAAGGCTCTGGAGAAATTCATGTCTCTGAAACATCCTAGTAGCAATGATATCATCAGTGGAATGAATGATGATTGTTCTGCAGAGAGTGAGCCAGATCCCTCCTGGTTAAGTCCAGCTCCATGGTGGCTGAACCCAATCCAGTATCTGGGCCACAGTGACACACTGGAGGCCAGCATTACCTCTTCCTGTTAATCTTTACAATGTATTCATATCCCAACATGTTTTTCTAATATCTTTGATGGTCCAACTGCATGATGCTGAATCTCATAATGTTGCTGAGCAATATTGAGACAGTCAGGCCAAACGTACATGCTCCAATACGTCTCAATGGTTTCTTTGATGAATGAGCCTTGATGTTACACAGCCAGGCAGATCCTACGTGCTCCGGTAGGTCTTTATAATGTCTTTGATTGTCCTCCTGCAGATTGGGCAGCTGGCATTGGCCATCTTCTTCAGTTTGAGGCCACAGGCGTAGCAGAGACACATGTGACCACAGGCGTACAGCACCGTGTCCACCACGTTCTCATAGCAGATGGTGCACTCGTCACTCCACGAGCCAGAGCATGATGGGAAGGTGGGGGATTCCGAGTGGCTGGAGAATGGCGAGCTGGGGCTCGTACCTGGGAGACAATGGAACAGGTTTTAGAGGTTGGTGGATCATTTGCATACAGTATAACTTGGAAACTGTACTTAGGAATAGTTTTTCAATTTCTGACTATCTATACTGTATCTGCTCTGGAATGTTCTCTTCTATGTTTACACATTACAGGATATTGCGTCAAATAACTTGTTTTCATCCTTTTGAGAGGGGCTAAACCATCATAACAGGTGTGATATTGTGCAATATAAACATCACATTTCATCACATCACATTCCCTATTAAAGTCCAAAGAAACTCTCAACAAATGCTGGTTACGTTTACTGCAACTGACGTTGCCTTTCTTGGTCATGGTATGTTGACTGTTTTGTCACATTCCTGCCATAAACAGAGGTGGAAAATCAGGGAGAGAGAAAGAGAAAGAGAGGGGGGGGTGGGGAAGGGGTATGCGAGAGAGAGAGAGAGAGAGAGAGAGAGAGAGAGAGAGAGAGAAAAGAGAAAGAGAGAGCGAGACACAGAGACACAGATGTAGGATCTTAATTTGAGCCAGTTTGCTACAGCAGGAAAATGATCCTGCATCAACAGGAAATGTAAATTATTATGTTGATTATAATACATTTTTGAAGGCGTTGATAAACATTTTTGTAAAGGAAAATCACGTTTTCTTTTTAAACCTCAAATACACTACACATTTTACATTTACTGCATTAAAGGAAAGTTCTCCAGCAACACAGTGATCAAATTAAGATCCTACATCCTACAGAGAGAAGAGAGAAAAGAGAGAGAAAAGAGAGTGAAAGACAACACAGGGATAACCTGGTGAGCGAGACAAGGTAGTAATGGAAAGACGGTTTACCTGTGGAGCTGCTGAAGGCTGGTGGGTTGCTGGCATTGAGGCTGGTGTTGAGGTTGATGTTCAGGTTGGAGTTAAAGTTGGGCTCGGAGCTGACGCTGCAACGCAGAGTGGGGGTGTTGGGGGAGCTGGGAATTGACAGTCCCCGGGGGTCTGCATTCAGAGACGAGCCTGAGGGCACAGAGAAGCACTGTGTCACATGCAAACTACTCGGAACTCATGTATGTACAAATTCCTCAGAAAGGAAAACGCTGGGTCTAGTTATTTGCAGATCTCCATAGATATGGTGTAATAACACTGTATGTCAGAATATGACGAAGTTCAACTTTGAGAGTCTGGCTAAAGCTGACTAAAGCACATACAAACATCCATTTGCGTGTGTCTATGAGCGAGTCAGGAGCCCTTGAGGTATTGTAGTCTCGCCCCCCTCCCCATCCCCCACATATACAATCCCTCTGGCCATGGAAGAGAGAGTCTACTGTGTCTGTCCTGTGCCATCTCCATCTATTCTGAACAGCAGCACTGGCAGCCCTATTTGACATCAGCCCTCACATTGACATCTCTCTCCGCAGAGGAGAAACCTCTGACAGTTCCAAATCCACAGACCTAGTAGGCTATGTCTGAATGGCATAAAACATTTTTGTTTACACAACTTGATGTCTGCCATAAAACTGCTCTTGCACTGGTATAGGCATGGCATAATATATATCTTATGTGCCAAATGAAACAACACAGTCAGTT
This sequence comes from Oncorhynchus clarkii lewisi, assembly GCF_045791955.1. NCBI lineage: Eukaryota > Metazoa > Chordata > Actinopteri > Salmoniformes > Salmonidae > Oncorhynchus > Oncorhynchus clarkii. The sequence goes on from NC_092147.1 coordinate 72,171,384, forward strand.
TGCAAGCAACAGCAAGCATACGCAACTAACCTACACATCACCCAATTTTTTCAGGATCCCGTACCCCAAGTCTCCCTGAAATGGCAGAGATCTGTGACTTTACTCCCTAAGATTAAAAACAACTGCAAACAGCTGTGCTTTAGTCGATGTGGCCTGAAAAAACTGAGCAGGGTCTAATGCTATAGAGCCTTGACAATGGGGTGCCCCTATCCGTTCCCCTGAGTTCCCATCTCTCTTGGACCACCCTTACTGCTGTGGTTTCAGTTTCAATCTAAATAAATAAGCCTTGTTAGCTTCTGCAAACAGTGGTTCATATGGTGGCCAGGTTGCTTTTCAAAATGTTGAAACATTAACAGACACACTGTACTGTGGGCTGAGGGAAATGGCAAAGAAGAAGAGAGAGTAAATTCAAAGGCTTGGAGCCTTTAAAAGCCATCCTAGCTTTATCTTACTAGTGTTTATTGTTGTATTGAACAAGGTTACACTCAACCATGTTTGGTTTCTTGCATGGTTATTACCAGGGGCGCAACATTCACTGGGGACATGTCCCCCCCCACATTCTGAAATCGCATTTTTGTCCCGCCCAGTTTTATCATTGGAATGTGATACAAAACAAGACAATGGTGTGCTTTAGGACCATGCAGGCGCCTCCGAGCCGTAGGGAGGCTGTTTGGAGTGTAAAGAAATAACTTCTAAAACCAAAGTTGGTTATTACACTAGTGACAAATGGATCAATGTACCACTTGCAGATACACAGTATCATCTTTAAAACGTGTCAACCAAATACATCCCCAGCATTACTAGCAACAAAGACAGGGACATCGTGGTAGACTACTATATAGTTACATAGGTTTGCTTGCAAACTTTCTCATGATCGTTAACCTGACCTGTTTGACTGACCGGCTGCACAGCTGTCTGGTAACATCCTGGTCACATCTAATAGGAGACCAGACAGAAAGACAGACAGATACCCTTCATGTCTATTCATAAACCCTTTCATCCAGGATTAGGTTCAGATCCTGCCATCGTATGAATGCACTCCTGGCCCCTCTATCTGGAATGGACGACATCTGAGGGCATTTGAGTATGTAGGGAAGCCTGGGAGGTCTGCATGATGCCCCAGATAAATCCACTGTGGTTATTTAGTGCATTATATCACCTTCTTATCGTTGGCAGTGATCTTTGCCACACCGCCATGGTTGCTTTTTTTTATGTGACAGATTTACTGCATCAAAACACATAAACATTCTCATTAAGACAGACTTTTCAATGCCTGACCTTACAATAAATACTAGGGTTATATTTGAGGTCTCATTTGCTGTCCTCTATAGCTCAGTTGGAAGAGCATGGGTCTTGCAACACCAGGCTAGTGGGTTAGATTCCCGGGACCACCCATACAGTGAATATAAAATGTATAAACGCATGGCTAAGTCCTTTTGGATAATAGCATGTACTAAATGGCATATATTATCATATACGGCCTCGTTCAGTTTGCTACTCCATTGGTGCTGTAGGGACATCAGCCACTGTACTTACATAATATGAGCATATGTTTCAAACCATGTTTATATTATCACGCTTAAGCCCCATCTAGAATGTATGTGTGGAGTTGCAATGGGAATTCAGACAAACAAGTACGTTTATGAAGCTTACATACAACCAAACTAAGATATTCACACAGACTCCATGACCATGTAAAAGTGATGAACTCCCATCTGCTTCATTTCACAGCTCTAACGACACCCGACCACGGACAAGTGCCACTTTCAGAGGTGGCGGTACGTTTCCATGGCAATGCGTGGCATGTGGCGCCAGTGTGTGGGCGGAGAGAAACGTCAGAGCTGCCCTCCCCACAGCTGGAGGGGGTAATGGGAAGCGCTGTCAGAGTCATAAGAGGGGAGAGAGACAGAGAGGGGGGTGGAGGTATTGTGAGAGAGAGAGGAGGTAGAGAAAGAGAGAGAGAGAGGAGGCCATTGCTAGGATAGTAAGGTATGAGGGAAAACGCTGGCGCCTGAATGTGAGACACAATTACATTTTAATAATGCATATGGAAGGCATCATAAACAGTTAGTACAGCAGCTAGCAGAGCCCCTCCCCTAATGGACAGGGGGCTCTGCTAGCTGTCTGATGCTGCTGGGCCCACATAGGACAGAAATAACCTCCTCAACCCAGGAGAGGAGAGGAGAAGAGGAGAGGAAAGGGGGTATGACAGTGGAAAAGATAGGACACACAAACTACCTTGTAATATCAAAGTAGCTCATGATCAGTTCCATCATATTTTTTAAAAAGTCGTCTTAAAGGCATTGCAATATTGCTCTCAATCTAGCAGTCAGTTTGGAGAATAATCAAACGAATTGAGACACGATCACTCTTATTAACAAGTTGGCCAGAAAACAAAGCCTAGCAGGGGGAACGGGGTGTTCAGGGCCTGATGACAAATATCCTGGTCTCAGCGGAGCTTGTTAACAACCTAGAGAGCACACACATCTGTGCTTACAAGCTGTATTCTGCCTCACAGCCAGAATCAAAGTCATGAACATCTAGTAATGAACTTGCTTGCAAACCAGAAAAATATATGATCCTGCATTATTATAATGTATGCCTACATCTTCAGTGAGTTATGATTTGTTTCAACCTGTAAACACAGTCTTTCTTCAAATCAGTATTTCCTCATCTCTCTGTGTACCACATTGTAGGTCTGCTAAAGGGACACTGCGAGATTTTGTCAATTCAGTTTTTCTACTTACCCAGAGTCAAATTAACTTGTGGATAATTTTTTTGTTGATGTCTCTGCGTACAGTATGAAGGAAGTTAGAGGTAGTTTCCCGAGCCAATGCTGGCTAGCGTTAATGCAATGACTGTAAGTCTAAAGGTACGCTAGCATTATGCTAGGGGCTTAATTGCCAAAATCTTGTAGGATCCCTTTAAATTCCAGCCCTAGAATCCACTTACAAACAGGAGAATCACTGCAAAGCCAAGTGAAATTAAATACGACCACAAACCTCCACATGCATTTCGCCATTAATTCCCCATTTCCAACAGCACCCTTTCCTGTCAGCCATTATTTATAACATGTTATTCTACTGTTCATTTATCATGGGCTGGTCCTAAAACCAGCCTTTTACTGGATTCAATCAAGACAGGGTTTTCCCCCTTAGGCCTCCTCATCCGGACAAGCTTGTCATGGTATGTACAGATTGGGCATGATATGTTAGTGTGCACCTGAGATGACTTACAGCTAGGGAATTAGAGTGTTATTATGGTCATACAGTAAGTGTGTGTGTGTGTGTCTGTGTGCGTGCGTGTGGAGAGTAACAGCTTTTCAATGTGCCCAACTACTATGCAAATACATTATTGCACCATGTTCTAATTGGCCTTTACAGTTGCCTAGAGTCAAAACTGAATGGATTCAGTCGACTAGGCTAGGCTAGGATTCATTTCCCAATCAGCAAGTGAGCTGCGGTAAACTTCCATCTGTTGGAGCCACTTCCGATAACAAGTGAGTTCATAGAAATGGAGTAGAACTGAAGATGAAACGCTCGCCTAAATTTACAAACTGTGGGAGGAGAAGCTAAATGCCAAGTGAGATATACGAGTTGATAAAAAGTCAGAGTGCAACAAGGAACAGAGGAAGAGGAAAACTAGGTCATGACTTGGCTATGTAAGAATCCATCCTCCACAGGTCATTCAAGGATCAGACACTGAAATAGTTTCTTAATGGGAAAAAATACTGAAAAGTCTCACGATTTTCAGATAAACTTGAACAAAGATGAATATGATGTCTTTGAGTCAATGAGAATGACTATATAGCAACATATTAGCATGTATTAACCCAGTTTATACTGTAATCTCACTTTAAGCACGTAATAACAATGACATGAATGTTAAACAGAATTATGTATCGTATTATTACATTATAACTGTTTTACAAAACTGTTCAGTGAACTCACCTAGGATCTTGAGTTGTGTGACGGCTCCATGCAGACCGAAGAACATCCACAGAGGTCTGGAGTTGTCCACACACACCTGCATCCCTGCGTTGATTCCATTGTGGCTTAGAAACACCTCCCCCTCCACATTCACCACGAAACCCAGGATGTCACCACTCTGCAGGGGTGCCCCCACCCGACACACCGCCCAGAATTCCTTGCGGTCGACCAGGGACTCCGGGCTGTATGGTAGGTCGCTCGGACGAAGCCAAGCCGGGTCGCACGACGTCACGCCATAGGAGAGTGAACCGAGACGTGTGGCACCCGTCTTAGTCACTTTCAGGAACACGCTCTCTCCGCAACGCAGGGGCCGGCTGGTGAACACCAGGGTCCTCTCATCACCGCTGCGATGCTCCACGCCCCGGGACACCGTGTGCTCATCGAGGGCCTTGATGTGGGCACCTCGGAGCGGGTGGAAGTGGAGATCGCTGTCGAGGAGCGAGGGGAGCAGGGAGCACTGCTGGGAGTTGAGAGAGTTCTGGGGGATAGAACAAGAGGTGGTCGGGTGAAGGCGCTCCTCTTCCTCCTGCTCCTGCTGCTGGAGGCTGAGGTCACACAGGCTAATAGAAAGGTCGCCTGGGTCCCGCCGTAGCGATGCTCGGTGGGCGGTGGTGAAGGAGCGAGGACGTAGGCATTCTAGAGGCACCATCTCACTGTCTGTAGAAACAAACACAGAGTGATCAATCATCACTTTTCTTATAATGTGTCGCAAAGGGTCAAAGCTTTGTAAAGAACTTGCTATGTTAATACAATCCTCCCATTTGTACACTGAAGTGCAGTTTTTTGGAATACTGGTATTATGAGCTGTTTACTAAACGCTTTTCGGTTTTCTTTCTTTCTTTCACATTCAAGATCCACTCAATGTTATGAAACATACTATCACATAAATGCACAAATAAAACAATTTTGTATTTTTTTTTATGTCACACACAGCGGAAAGGTGCAGTGAAAAGTGCTGTTTTGCAAGGTCAGATATAGTAGTACGTCACCCCTGGAGCAAATTAGGGTTAAGTACCTTGCTCAAGGGCACAGACAGATTTTTCACCTTGTCGGCTCAGGTATTTGAACCAACTACCTTTTAGTTACTGGCCCAACACTCTAACTGCTAGGCTACTTGCCTCCTGCAAATACCTAAATGTGCATTTTTCTGTGTTTAGAAATAAAAGTGTTAAAGTATATATCCTTATTCATCAGCCTCAATACAATCCTCATGGAATGTGAGTGTACACACAATGTATTGGAACTTAATGCTTTAATGTGGAAGTATTTGGGTTGGTGCAGTATCTTCTACGAGTAAAGCACATGTATGCATAAACATGTTTCAAAAAGCTATATGACAACTTTACATAACACACAATCACATTGACTTTATATACAGTGTCTCCACTGTAGCCATTGAATTATGTGTTTGCGTGTTAAAGAGATGGCCAATACTGCAACTGAGAGGGACAGACATTGAAGAGCCAACAGTATCACCTTTCCTTTGGCTGTGCTCAACACTAATAAATAGCCTCCCTTGAACTAAATTGGCAAACCGTTGAGTGAGAGTCACATGGCCGTTCATAGACCGCCTTAGCAGAGAAAATAAACCTCTGGTTGGTACAAACGGATCTGCATCATAGCACGCTTAGGGACAGGGGACAGGCAGCAGCCAAAATTAACCTGCCCCTCTAAACCTGGGCTAAAATTAGCCAGATTGGACATGTGAGAAGAGTGGAAAGGGGTTGACTGACCTAAGAGGCAGGGTCCACTCACTGTACAAAAGAGAGAGCGCAAAGGATAGCGTGCGAAGGGAAGTGTGAGAGAGACAGTGAGAGGGTGTGTGTGACGGAGAGAAATATAGAGAAAGGAAGAGAGGGAGTAAAAAAACGAGGGAGAAATAGAGAAGAAGAGCCAGAGGAGACTTGCTACCTCACACTCACTCTTTATCACACGGAGGCAGCAAATCTCCGGTAGGTTGGACCCAGATGATAAACTCCTTTGTCGTAATTACTTCCTGTGTGAACGGTGTCCACTAACAACAGCCACAGTCTTAGCACCACTATTTCTGTCCATGTCGTGATGGGGCCCCAAAATAATTGTGCCACTGTACTACAGTTCACATACACATTCAGTCTCCCCAACAGTGAATACGGTTTAAATACACTACATATTAGTATCATTTACACCTATAAATCATCTGAATCCTCTCAATTTAGATTACAAAGGAGATTGGGCTAGAATGACATGAGTAGGGGTGCAAAATTACGGTAACTCTCAAAATTCCCAGGTTTTCCAGAAATCCCGGTTGGAACATTCCTGGAATAAGGCAAAAATAAGCAGAAAATCCAGGAATCCTCCAACTGGAATTTCTGGAAAACCTGGAAATTTTGTGAAAGTTACCGTATTTTTGCAACTATAGACATGAGACACGAGGGGAAGACCAAGGCCTGAAGTCACACAATGAGATCTTCACCAAACTAACTTAATGGTCAATTTGGGCTCACACCAGGTATAGGACATGATTGTACACAAGAGAGAAACATATACAGTATTTTCACAACAAAGTTCCCTAGCAACAGCACCCAGACCCAGGGTACAGCCTCTCTCATCTCCCTCTTCGATTTTGCAACTCTTCACGAAAAGCATTCATACTATTTGATGTATGACTTTACATTATTTCAATGGCACATACACCATATCACTGGCCAATGTTTTTCTTTTAATAGAGCTGATCCTAAGCCAAGTGTGATTACCCTCATAGTTGGGAGTTTAGAGCTTTGTTCCTCTCAGACTGAGTGCCTTGGTGTTTCACAACCTCACTCATTAAAACATCAATCACACACAGACAGGTGCAGACTTGCATCTTTTGTCCTCTGGATCCCGTTTGAAGCCATTGTGCCAGAAAATTAGGCAAAGGCATTCAGACATTCACTGTCGCCTAACGAGTGCCACTTTGGCGTTCCCATTTTTACTGGTTCATTTGGATACGCTCCGATGGTTTTATAATAGGGCGTATGAGGACTAATGGTGATTATCCACTATTTAAAAACGTTTCACAAAAAAACAGCAAAGTTCAAGTCTTTGAAGTTTCTGAATAGCAAAAGAAAATTGTGATCACATTTTGAGTAAATTAGAAAAAAGACGTGATTAAGTGACTACAACTCCACTCAAATCAGGTGAACAACATATTATACACTAATGTTATTAACAGTGGTCGGTGCAGTGGTTGACCTCATGAATGTGGCCATTTAAAACCATAGATTTTAATCCTTGGGGCAAACTTCAAAAAGTAAACGTTTGTAGTTCTCATATTTGTGGCCATTGAAAACCACAGCCTGTCAATCATCGAACCGCAAACATGAAACAAAAAAGTAAAGGAGTCATTTCTTGTTTTATTGTGTTACTTTTTTACTTTAGTTTATTTAGTAAATATGATTTTAACTCTATGTTCTTAAAACGGCATTGTTGGTTAAGGGCTTGTAAAGAAAGCATTTCTGTTGGATTTGGCGCATGCATCAAATACAATTTATTTGATTTGAGAGGTGACTTTGGAAAGCAGCTTAGTTATAATCCACGTAAGACCCTTCCCAAAACTGACTCCAAATATAAAAAGAGGAACAAACAGAAACTGAGGGACTAACTGACTGAGCACAACCTAGTAAAACCAGTTGCTAAGGATTAGAATGTGACATTTTGGGGAGGTAGAAACTCCAGGATACGGCAGGGAAAAAAATTAAATCAGCCAATAAACACATTACCATTATATTGTACCTATAAGGGTTATTTAACCTCATGGAGGAAGATACATAAATGGTCCATCAAGCATTGGTCTCTGGTGCTGTTAGTCCAGTCTGGTCTGGGCTGTGTGCTGGGCTGGAGGGTGAAAGGGAGGAGGATGATAGTTTAGCCTATACTAATGCAGGAATGTAGGTCTGGACCACTGATTACTATTTCCCACTCATTAAACACAGAGAGCACCTGCTAACATAGAAACACATGATTAGTCTGATGCTGCCCAGATTCTAAATGTTCTCCTATATTCCCCAGCCAATTTAAACAACCTTTCCAACTTGGAAAGCGGAAAACGTCCTATAACTAAATTACATTTCATTCACACTGGCATATTTTCAGAAGGACCCAAATGCAATAGCAGGAAAGATAGAGCACAGTCCAGTTCACTAAAGGCAATTAAAGCTAAATCATTCACAGTAATTCAGGAATCCTATACCTTTTATAGACTTTTAAAACATCAGTTGAGACAGTGGTGTGCAGCTGTGAGTTGCCTGAGAGCGTTTGATTCATTCCTTGGCGTAGTGGAACTGGATTAGGGGGCTCACTGGGCTTTACTGAGAGTACGGCTGTAACCTCTACAAGGTCAGTGCTCCCAAGTGGCCTGTGTGTGTGTCTTTGTGTGTGTGTGTGGTGGGGGGATTTGCAGTAAGTATGCATGACTCAAGGGCCTATGATCTGTCCAGATTGAGTAAGTGAGGTCATATATCATGAAACAGAGGGGCTGCCTGGGGGAGAGAGAGAGGGGGAGAGGGGCAGCTTTGTCTGTCCCAAAAAGGAGAGAGAGGGGCTTTCGTTTATCAGGGGAAGAAAGGGTGAGGGCTCTGGGGAGAATACACATCAATGAGCTTTTAAGGAGTGTTATCCCAACTGAGATAGTGGCGCATAGGTGTATGTGTGTACAGTATGTGTATAGTGGGATGGGGGGTTGGGCACTGTATTAGTGTGTAGCAGAGGAGGTTGGTGGGAGGAGCTATCGGAGGACGGTTTCATTGTATTGGCTGTAATGGAATAAATGGAACAGAGTCAAGCATGTGGTTTCCATTTGTTTGATACCGTTCCATTTATTCCATTCCAGCCATTATAACGAGCCCGTCGTCCTATAGCTCCTCTGGTGTGTAGTGGGAGGCTATATGTTTCAATGAACTCTCAGCCTCGGAGATGGCAAATGTAAGATGAGCTGTGCACGTAGCATTTTGGAACACCAAGTTGGATTCTCTGGCCCAAAGCCAGATGTTTCTGATTCTTGGACCTCCTTCCATAGTGGAAAGAAGATGGAACTCACTGAGGTGACAAATATCTACAAAGGCAGGCAGGGTCAGCACTTTGTGCCACTGTACTACAGTTCACATACACAGTTCACATACACATTGTGCCCTTAGAAGCACTTTGTGCTGCTAAGGGCACAATGTACCCTAGGTCAGCGGAGAAGCTTGCCTGCCTACCCAAACTGCTTGCTCCAGCCAAACGCTACGCCACGCCCACGGACGTTTGAACAACTTTAATGATTGCAGTCTCAGACTGAAGTATGTAGCGAACATCGAGCAGCGGAAGAATTCAGTCTGTCGTCAGGCATTTGAGAACCCCTTCTGTAGACATTATGCTTCAGGTGACTGCTAAACTATTGACACACACCTTCTGCGAATCATGTCATTACCAAGGAGGACAAAAAAACAACAACTATGTTTTAGACACTTGAAATATCTTAAGGTTCTTTGATGACTCCAACATTAATCATACCTCAAAGGTGTATTGTGTCAGCAAAAAGTTACGTATTTATGTCACTGCACTTCTACGGCTGAAATGTAAACATTTTCATCTGTGTGATGTTTCTGGTGAATCAACAATATTTTGCTTTGGGGCTATGGGGGGGCTATAGAGCCAATGGTTATTCTCTCTAATCACAAACAGATTTCCTCAATTAGTCTCATCTCCTTGTTTTGGTCAAGGAAACCCAGGGTAACCCCCAGTGAAACATCCACGCACAATGAGCTCATTATTGATAATGGACTCTCTGGCCATCTGAAAGTGATTAGCTTCTCCCCCTGTACTGTATAGCTGAGCTCCCCAGATTCTGAGCTGACATGTTCTATTACCATTTCCATTATGATTTCACTACAAATGTCTTTGATTCCATCCGGACTGATCAACTGGCCCTGTCTAGAGACATTTATATTTCTTTACAAATCATATCAATATAAAAGAGCTGAGGTCATCTGAAATAAAGCTAGATTTAAATATGCTAAAACCTTGCATAGCATGATGTTGATGAAAGAGGATCATCCCACGTTCTAGTTTCTACTTATCCTCATTGTCCAGTGGGCATCCAGTGTGAAATGTTGGATGTTTGGAGTTGTATCTTGGGCAACATACCTGAGAATAGGGTTGCCATGGGGACTAGATATTTTCTAAGGGAGGGCACTTATACTGTACTCTATGGTTGATCCATAGTGTGTTATTTGAATAATGGTTTATTTGGCCTTGGCCTGGATTCTGGGGTCTAAGAACATATGTATATAATTCACTGTAGTGCACACATACACTCCATTTGATCAAAAACCTCAGGACAAAGGTAACAACATGATACACATCTTAACCTCATGAGGTCTAAGAATAAATGGCAATTTTCCAAAATGTGGAAACCTGGAGCAGGATCCATACTCTTGCAAAGTTCAAATGTAACTTTAACCACCTTTAAAACACACAACCAACAAAACAGCAGGGAATTTGAGTATGTATTAGTGTGATCAGCAGTCCCAGACAGAGAAAGGTACGACATAGAGAAAAAGAAAGAAAGAAAAGAAAGAAAGAAAGAAAGAAAGAAAGAAAGAAAGAAAGAAAGAAAGAAAGAAAAGAAAGGAGGGATAGAGAGGAAGGGCTGTACAATGTTTCACGATTTTAACATGCCAAACATTTCAGCTCAGTGAATTAACTAAATGTTAATAATGTGGAGGCACTTAGCATCCCCCCGCCTTTCCCTCCATTCTCCTTTGGGTCAGAGCAGACCTTTAACAGATGAATCTGCACATTATTATTACCACTGTGAACTCCAAGCTTCACTGTTTTTGGATGATCCATTCGTAAGCAGCAGACCCATAAATAGAGGTATTAGTGCAGCCTTTGCTTACTTGGGTATAGACCCTGCCTCCAGGCCTATCAAATGCATCCACCAATCACAACTAAGAAAGGAGCTTAGTTCTGCCCTCCTTTACTAAGGTGAACATCCAAAATAAATGAAACGCTTGAGTAAATGGGGCAAACACAGTAAGCAGGTGCTTCCACATAGGTGTGGTTCCTGAGTTAATTAAGCAATTAACATTCCATTATGCTTGGGGTCATGTATGCAAATGCCTAGTTGCCCATTATTTTGGCAACCATGGCTAGAAGAAGAGATCTCAGTGACTTTGAAAGAGGGGTGATTGTTGGGGCACGCTTGGCAGGATCTTCAGTGACGAAGACTGCTCAACTTTCTGATGTTTCACAAAGAACAGTGGGATTAATTGAAAACATATGTAGGATTCTGGCACAGCGCCCGAGAGAGCCTTTTCCAGCACCATGAACAAAACACCAAATTATGGAATTTCTCGTGGAAAAATGGTGTCGCATCCCTCCAATAGTGTTTCAGACACTTATAGAATCAATGCCGAGGGGCATTGAAGCAGTTCTGGTGGCTCGTTGTGGCCCAACGCCCTATTAAGACACTATGTTGGTGTTTCCTTTATTTTGTCAGTTATCTGTATCTCGCCTCATGGAGATGGTAAACAGAACCTATTGTTCTATCTATGAAAATGTAAGATTTAATGGGTCCACAAACTCAACAATTCTTAACACATGCATCTGGATATACTGTACAGACCCCCTTACACTTTTCTTAAATAATTCTCTATTTCTTTGTCTAAAAACTGCTGAAATTCACACCCCGTTATGGATTTTCAACATTGCAGAACCAATTCAAACCAATTCAATTATTGACACATACAAAATTATAGACACTCCGGAGCTAGTACAGCCTTTGGCCAAGTTAAACTGCCAAGAAATGTTTCTTGTAGCCATCAGTGAGCTTGCTGCACCTTTCTACCGGTCCACTCTTCAGTAGCAAACTGCTCTAATTCTTCAATGTTTGCGGGGTGCCCTCAATCAACTGCTGTTTTCAGATCTTGCCATAGGTTTAGGATGTGATTCAGAACTGGACACTTCACTTGCCACTCCAGAACAGTCCAGCATCTCTTTTGAACCATTCCTGGGTGGGTTTTTTAATGTGCGTTTGGGATTGTTGTCCTGCTGGAAGACCCACAACCTTCAACAGAGACACATGTTTTGGACACCGGGTTGAATTAGAGCAATTTCCAGCCCGAAAAGTGGGCCAAATTGCCAGTAGAAAGGTGCAGCAAGCTGGTGGCTGGCTACATGTAGCGTTTGTCTTCAATTGTCTCGGCCAAAGGCTGTACAACCAAGTACTAGCTCCGGGGGTGTGTACAACTTTGTTCTCGTCATTAATATTTATTCTCTGAATTAAAATGGTAAAATTAAATTTGACAAAAATAAAATAGGTTCTGCAACGTTGAAACTCCAATAACAAGGTGTGGTCACAAAGTTGCTTTATTTTATTTTAGAAGAAATCTGGAATTACTTAAGAAAAGGGTTTCTATATATTTGGCCGCAACTGTAGTATGTAACACACAAGTGGAATTCAGTGAATATACATAAGCTGTAAGCAGTGCCACTCAAAGACATACAGATAGACATTACTATTTTGTTTAGTGTAAATGTTGTTTCAATGCTGTCGCCAGTGCTGCTTTAGAATGACCAGAGGTTAAACAAACCTACATTCACCTGTGTCGCCCTTGAATAAACCCTGGCCTGTTTGGCTGGCTGCTTCAATGGCCAGATTGCACAAATCTGATCTAGCCTGATTGAAAACTATTCCTATCCACAGATGGAGACCATGTGCAGCCCCAGATAACATCTACGGTGACAAGTAAAACAAAAAAAGTAAGCTCTACATGCGTGTGATTGTTGACAAAAACAAACAGGTTAGGAAAGCCGTGTACAATAGGGTCAAGACAGCCCTAGAAGAATCAAATTGCTAAAAAAAAATATTCAAAGAGTTTCAGTTCACATTGACCAGTATAACATGGCATGCATGAGTGATTTAAAAGAGTAAAAAGGTGTCTTTTCCACAATTCATGTTATGTTTTAATCAAATGTTACAATGAGTTTTTTCATCCAGTACATGTTGACCAATTGTCCATTTTTACTAGAGAGCAATATTCTATTCCCATGCGAGTTTGTATGAGACGACCAGTATTCTATTTCTCACACCATGACATATAATGTAAGGCAACACACACTATGATATTAAGGTAGTCCTTAGCTTCCACAAGATTATATTTTACCCTGAATCTGGACATCATTTTATATCTTCCTTAATATGACTACAGGGACACTACCTCTAGCTTCACGGACCACTAGCACTTTGTCAGTGATAAAGTGATTAATCTAACTCCAGTAAACTCACTTCTAGCTCCAAATACCCCTCATCCATAAAAGGCTTACTTATATTCACTGATGAACAAACTGCTTATTTACCCTGTAAGACAACCTGGTCTCAGAGAATTTCGTATTCGTCTGTACTTAAATCAGAACCACTACATTTTGTATGGTATGTATTAATTTGTGGATGCCCATCATCCATATGATATTTTATACAAATTACAATTCATATTATATGTTACAAATTTGCAAAACCTACATTATTTTACAAATTTGCTAAACTTGTATGTTACAAATTCTGGCTAGGTGGCTAATGTTAGCTAACGTTAGCTAGGCTAGGGGTTAGGGTAAATGTTAAGTTTAGGAGTTAGGTTAAAGGGTTACGGTAAGGGGAATGGTTAGCTAAAAGGGTTAAGGTTAGGGTTAGGTGAATGGTTAAGGTTAGGGGAAGGGTTAGCTTACATGTTAAGTAATTGAAAAGTTGCTAATTAGCTAAAATGATAAAGTTGCCCATGATGATATTCAAACTCACAACCTTTGGGTTGCTAGACATTCATGTTATATACCCTCCATCCCTCCCTCCTATCCACCCACACTAACCACTCTACTTTCGTTTTTGCCTTAAGTAACCATCAGTCTTATGTAACACTACCAAACGTGACATACAGTGTATTCGGAAAGTAGTCAGATCCCTTCCCATTTTTTCCCATTTTGTTACTTTACAGCCTTGTTCTAAATTGGATGAAATAAAACATGTTCCTCACAAATCTACACACAATACCCCATAATGACAAAGCGAAAACAGGTTTGGAAATTTTAGCAAATGTATAAAAAAATATGAAACAGAAATACCTTATTTACATACAATTGAAGTCAGAAGTTTACATACACCTTAGCCAAATACATTTAAACTCAGTTTATCACAATTCCTGACATTTAATCAGAGTAAAAATTCCCTGTTTTAGGTCAGTTAGGATCACCACTTTATTTTAAGAATGTGAAATGTCAGAATAATAGTAGAGAGAATGATTTATTTCAGCTTTTATTTCTTTCATCACATTCCCAGTGGGTCAGAAGTTTACATACACTCAATTAGTATTTGGTAGCATTGCCTTTAAATTGTTTAACTTGGGTCAAACGTTTCAGGTAGCCTTCCACAAACTTCCCACAATATGTTGGGTGAATTTTGGCCCATTCCTCCTGACAGAGCTGGTGTAACTGTGTCAGGTTTGTAGGCCTCCTTGCTCGCACACGCCTTTTCAGTTCTGCCCACACATTTTCTATAGGATTGAGGTCAGAGCTTTGTGATTGCCACTCCAATACCTTGAATTTGTCGTCCTTAAGCCATTTTGCCACAACTTTGGAAGCATGCTTGGGGTCATTGTCCATTTGGAAGACCCATTTGTGACCAAGCTTTAACTTCCTGACTGATGTCTTGAGATGTTGCTTCAATATATCCACATAATTTTCTTACCTCATGATGCCATCTATTTTGTGAAGTGCACCAGTCCCTCCTGCAGCAAAGCACCCCCACAACATGATGCTGCCACCCCCGTGCTTCACGGTTGGGATGGCGTAGTTCGGCTTGCAAGCCTACCCCTTTTTCTTCCAAACATAACAACGGTCATTATGGCCAAACAGTTTTAGTTTTGTTTCGTCAGACCAGAGGACATTTCTCTAAAAAGTATGATCTTTGTCCCCATGTGCAGTTGCAAACCGTAGTCTGGCTTTTTTTATGACGGTTTTGGAGCAGTAGCTTCCTTCTTGCTGAGCGGCCTTTCAGGTTATGTCGATATAGGACATGTTTTACTGTGGATATATATACATTTGTACCGGTTTCCTCCAGAATTTTCACAAGGTCCTTTGCTGTTGTTCTGCGATTGATTTTCACTTTTCGCACCAAATTACGTTCATCTCTAGGAGACAGAATGCATCTCCTTGAGCGGTATGACAGCTGCGTGGTCCCATGGTGTTTATACTTGCGTACAATTGTTTGTACAGATGAATGTGGTACCTTCAGGCATTTATTTTGATTTTCCCATGATATCAAGCAAAGAGGCACTGAGTTTGAAGGAAGGTCTTGAAATACATCCACAGGTACACCTCCAATTGACTCAAATGATGTCAATTAGCCTATCAGAAGCTTCTAAAGCCATGACATACTTTTCTGGAATTTCCCAAGCTGTTTAAAGGCACAGTCAACTTAGTGTATGTAACCTTCTGACCCACTGTAATTTTGTGACAGTGAATTGTGACAGTGAATTATAAGTGAAATAATCTGTCTGTAAACAATTGTTGAAAAAATTACTTCTGTCATGCACAATGTAGATGTCCTAACCAACTTGCCAAAACTATAGTTCGTTGACAAGGAATTTGTGGAGTGGTTGAAAAACAAACTTGAATGACTCCATCCTAAGTGTATGTAAACTTCCCGACTTCAACTGTAAGTATTCAGACCCTTTGCTATGACTCTCAAAATTGAGCTCAGGTGCATCCTGTTTCCATTGATCATCCTTGAGATGTTTCTACAACTTGATTGGAGTCCACCTGTTGTGAATTCAATTCTTTGGACATGATTTGGAAAGGTCCCACAGGTGACAGTGCATGTCAGAGCAAAAACCAAGCCATGAGGTTGAAGGAATTGTCCGTATAGCTCCGAGACAGGATTGTGTCGAGGCACAGATCTGGTGAAGGGTAGCAACAAATGTATGCAGCATTGAAGTTATAAGACGTTTGGAACCACAAACACTCTTCCTAAAGCTGGCCGCCTGGCCAAACTGAGCAATCGGGTAAGAAAGTTCTTGGTCAGGGAGGTGACCAAGTACTCGATGGTCACTCTGACAGAGCTCAAGAGTTCCTCTGTGGAGATGGGAGAACCTTCCAGAAGGACAATCATATCTGCAGCACTCCACCAAATCAGGCCTTTATGGTAGAGTGGTCAGACGGAAGCCACTTCTCAGTAAAAGGCACTTAAAGGACTCTCAGAACATGAGAAACAAGATTGTCTGGTCAGAGGACACAAAGATTGAACTCTTTGGACTGAATGCCAAGCGTCACATCTAGAGGAAACCTGTCACCATCCCAACGGTGAAGCATGGTGAAGCATGCACAGCTCCCAGCTGTGTCCTGGACACCATATTTTAATTGATTGCCCCCCATCTATCTTCAGAGTTCGTTCTGTTAGGTGACCTAAACTTGGATATGCTTAACACCCCGGCTGTCCTACAATCTAAGCTCGATAACCTCAATCTCACACAAATCATCAAGAAACCCACCAGGTACTACCCTAAATCAGTAAACATGGGCACCCTCATAGATATTATCCTGACCAACTTGCCCTCCAAATACACCTCTGTTGTTTTCAATCAGGATCTTAGCAATCACTGCCTCATTGCCTGCATCGGTTATGGGTCCGCAGTCAAACGACCGCCCTTCATCACTGTCAAACGCTCCCTAAGACACTTCTGCGAGCAGGCCTTTCTACTGACAACCCGTCATCCCTCACCATCTTAAGTAAGCATGCTCCTTTCAAAAACTTTATAACTAAGAACAGATATAGCCTTTGGTTCTCTCCAGACCTGACTGCCCTCAACCAGCACAAAAACATCCTATACTGCACTAGCATCGAATAGTCCCCGCGATATGCAACTTTCAGGGAAGTCAGGAACCAATACACACAGTCAATTAGGAAAGCAAAGGCTAGCTTTTTCAAACAGAAATTTGCAACCTGTAGCTCTAACTCCAAAAAGTTCTGGGACACTGTAAAGTCCATGAGAATAAGAGCACCTCCTCCCAGCTGCCCACTGCTCTGAGGCTAGGAAACACTGTCACCACCGATAAATCCACGATAATCGAGAATTTCAATAAGCATTTCTCTATGGCCGGCCATGCTTTCCTCCTGGCCAACCCAACCCCGGCCAACAGCTCCGCAGTTACTTGCCTAAGCCTCCCAGCTTCTCCTTCACCCAAATCCAGATAGCTGATGTTCTGAAAGAGCTGCAAAACTTGGACACGTAGAAATCAGCTGGGATAGACAATCTGGACGCTCTCCTTCTAAAATTATCCGCCGCCATTGTTGCAACCCCTAATACTAGTCTGGTCAACCTCTCTTTCATGTCGTCTGAGATTCCCAAAGATTGGAATGCTGCCGCTGTCATCCCCCTCTTCAAAGGGAGTGACACTCTAGACCCAAACTGTTACATACTTATATCCATCCTGCCCTGCCTTTCTAAAGTCTTCAAGAGCCAAGTTAACAAACAGAATACTGACCATTCTGAATCCCACCGTACCTTCTCCGCTGTGCAATCCGGTTTCCGAGCTGGTCACGGGTGCACCTCAGCCACGCTCAAGGTACTAAACGATATCATAACCGCCATCGATAAAAGACAATACAGTGCAGCCGCCTTCATCGACCTGGCAAACAGCCTTGGTTTCTCAAATCACTGCCTCACCTGATTCACCAACTACTTCTCAGATAGAGTTCAGTGTGTTAAATCGGAGGGCCTGTTGTCCGGACCTCTGGCAGTCTCTATGGGGGTACCACGGGGTTCAATTCTCGGGCCGACTCTTTTCTCTGTATACATCAATGATGTTGCTCTTGCTGCTGGTGATTCTCTGGTACACCTCTACGCAGAAGACACCATTCTGTATACTTCTGGTCCCTCTTAGGACACTGTGTTAACTAACCTCCAGACGAGCTCCAATTGCTCTTAAAAAAAATGTACACTCTTCAACCGATCACTGCCCGCAACCGCCAGGCCGACTAGCATCACTACTCTGAAGGGTTCTGACTTAGAATATGTGGACAACTACAAATACCTAGGTGTCTGGCTAGATTGTAAACTCTCCTTCCAGACTCATATTAAGCATCTACAATCCAAAATTAAATCTAGAATGGGCTTCCTATTTCGCAACAAAGCCTCCTTCACTCATGGTGCCAAACATACCCCCGTAAGACTGACTATCCTACCGATCCTCAACTTCGGCAATGTCATTTACCAAATAGCCTCCAACACTCTACTCAGCAAACTGGATGCAGTCTATCACAGTGCCATCCGTTTTGTCACCAAAGCCCCATATACCACCCACCACTGCGACCTATATGCTCGCGTCGGCCGGCCCTCGCTACATATTCGTCGCCAGACCCACTGGCTCCAGGTCATCTATAAGTCTTTGCTAGGTAAAGCTCCACCTTATCTCAGCTCACTGGTCACCATAGCAACACCCACCCATAGCACACACTCCAGCAGGTATATCTCACTGGTCATCCCCAAAGCCAACACCTCCTTTGGGCGCCTTCCAGTTCTCTGCTGCCAATGACTGGAACGAATTGCAAAAATAGCTAAAGTTGGAGACGGATAAAGAAGTGTTTTAGGGAGTGTTTGACAGTGGTGAGGGGTGGTCGTTTGGTCGCAGACCCATTACGGATGCTGGCAATGAGGCCATGATCGCTGAGATCTTGATTGAAAACAGCAGAGGTGTATTTGGAGGGCGGGTTAGTTAGGATGACATCTATGAGGGTGCTCGTGTTTACGGATTTGGAGTTGTACCTGGTAGGTTCATTGATCATTTGTGTGAGATTGAGGGCATCAAGCTTGGATTGTAGGATGGCCGGGGTGTTAAGCATGTCCCAGTTTAGGACACCTAGTAGCACGAGCTCAGAAGATAGATGGGGGGCAATCAATTCACATATGGTATCGAGGGCACAGCTGGGGGCAGAGGGAGGTCTATAGCAAGCGGCAACAGTGAGAGACTTGTTTCTGGAAAGGTGAATTTAGTAGAAGTAGAAGCTCAAATTATTTGGATACAGACTTGGATAGTAATACAGAACTCTGCAGGCTATCTTTGCAGTAGATTGCAACACCGCCCCCTTTGGCAGTTCTATCTTGGCGGAAAATGTTATAGTTAGCAATGGAGATTTCAGGGGTTTTGGTGGCTTTCCTAAGCCAGGATTCAGACACGGCTAAGACATCCAGGTTGGCAGAGTGTGCTAAAGCAGTGAGTAAAACAAACTTAGGGAGTAGGTTTCTAATGTTAACATGCATGAACCCAAGGCTTTTACGGTTACAGAAGTCAACAAATGAGAGCACCTGTGGGAGTGGAGCTAGGCACTGCAGGACCTGGATTACCAGAGGACCTCTACATCACCAGAGGAACAGAGGAGAATTAGGATAAGGGTACGGCTAAATGCTATACGAACTGGCCGTCTAGCACGTTCGGAACACAGAGTAAAAGGATCAGGTTTCCGGGCACATAGCATAAATTCAAGGCATAGTGTACAGACAAAGGTATGGTAGGATGTGAGTACATTGGAGGTAAAACTAGGCATTGAGTAATGATGAAAGAGATATAGTCTCTAGAGACGTTTAAACAAGGTGATGTCATCGCATATGTAGGAGGTGGGACAACATGGTTGGTTAAGGCATATTGAGCAGGGCTAGAGGCTCTACAGTGAAATAAGACACTAATCACTAACCAGGACAGTAATAGACGAGGCATATTGACATTAGAGAGAGGCATGCGTAGCCAAGTGAACATATTGGTCCAGTGAGTGGTTGGGCTGACTAGGGACACGGCGATTCAGACAGTTAGTAGGCCGATGCTAACACGCTAACAGTTAGTAGGCCGGGCTAAAAAAGCTAGCAGTTAGTAGGGGTTAGCAGTTAGCAGACCAGGGCAGGCAAGCTAGCAGTTAGCAGAACGGGGCAGGCAAGCTAGCAGTTAGCAGACCGGGGATAGCAAGTTAGCCTATGGGGGACGTTGCGATGGGGGTAAGTCTGTTTTTGCCTCTTCGTGCGATGACGCCGATAGACCAGTCGTGGAATTAATAGGGTTCCAAGTAACTCTAGGTAGCTAGCAGGCCTAGCAGGTTAGCAGAATGGGCCTTCAGTGGACGTCGTGCCTGAGGGGCCTGTTGGAATCCTCAGGCAGATTATGTCGGTATTCCAGTCGTAGAGGACCGGCGGGGTTCCGTGCCCCGTACCGGAAGTAGAAGGGGTCCGGATATTGTAGCCCAGGAGTGAGCCGGGAGATGGGGTTAGCATGGGCTAGCTTCAGGCTAGTTGGTGTTAGCTCTGGGACGGAAACGTTAGCCAGGAGTAGTCAACCCGGGTTGCGGTTAGCTAGCTGTGATGATCCAGGTGAAAAGGTTCAGAGTTTGTGGTAGGAATTTGGGGATATGGAGAGAAAAATAAGTCCGGTATGCTCTGGTTTGAAACGCGTTGTAGGAACTGGCGAGAGCTTTCCGAGCTAAAGGTTAGCTGATGACCTCTAGCAGTGGTTAGCTGACTGATAGCTGGTAGCTAGTTAGCTAGCTACCTTCAGTTGAGGTATTCCAGTTCGGCGGTAAATATAAATACTTTAGGAAAAAACAAACAGATCCCCACCACATTGGGTGAGGCGAGTTGCAGGAGAGTATTTTGAAGTTGATGTTTAGGAAAAATATTAAAAAGAATGCGAAGAAAAATATATATACACATGGGACGAGACAAGACAAAGACGTCTGACTGCTACAACATCTTGGGTAGATGGCACGATCGAACATCTCTGGAGACACCTGAAAATAGCTGTGCAGTGACGCTCCCTATCCAACCTGACAGAGCTTGAGAGGATCTGCAGAGAAGAATGGGAGAAATTCCCCAAGTACAGGTGTGCCAAGCTTGTAGCGTTATACCCAAGAAGACTCGAGAGTGTAATTGATGCCAAAGGTGCTTCAACAAAGTACTGAGGAAAGGGTCTGAATATTGATATTTCAGTTCTTTATTATACTTTTGCAAAAATTCTTAAAAAATTGTTTTTGCTTTATAATTATGGGGTAGTGTGTGTAGATTAATGAGAGAAAATCTATTTAAATAATTTAAAAATAGGGCTGTAACGTAACAAAATGTGGAAAAAGTCAAGGGGTCTGAATACTTTCCGAATGCACTGTATCATACTAAATGGAGTGTCTTGGATTTACTTACAGAATAATACGAAATGCTCTGAGACCAGGTTGTGTAAGAACACAGCAACACCTGTGAGCAGTGTTGTCATGTTCACAGTTTTCTCGCTAAATTGGGCTACTTTGAAAAAGATGTTGTGGCCACCATTGCATTTGTCTTAAAATATATATACAGTGGCGATTTTGGTGAGGAAACAAAAAAATGTAGATGCATACCAGCAAAGACACTACACAACACAACACTAAACAATACATTAATTGGACTATAACGGTGACAAACGGTGCCCTCAAACTGTTAGGGCCTACATGCTGTCACAACAACAGAGTCCCAACAGCAGTCCCATCACCTTACCACTGTTACACATGGCTATCAGCAGAGCCTTGTCTGGCAGCGAAACAGTTCATTCAGCCTCGTTTTCTGCCTTTAAAAAAAACATAGCTGATATGGCTGACTTGCTAAAACAAATGTGGTCTCTACTGACAATTGAGATATATAAACTATGGCATAAGGGGACGACGAGCGGATAAGAGGCAATCCGTAATTTTGATTAAGACAGCCACACACACACCTCTCTGATTCAGTGGGGTTGGGTTAAAAGCAGAAGATACATTACAGTTGAATGCAGTTAGTTGTACAACTGACTAGATACCCCATCCCTCCCATTTCTGTCTTCTCTGTAAATGTTATATAGATATTGTCTAAGTGAGGGTCAGAGATAGTCAGAATATTGTCATCTGTTATTAATTTAATGAACATTGTTTCTTAAGCTACAGTCGTGGCCAAAAGTTGAGAATGACACAAATATTAATTTTCACAGTCTGCTGCCTTAGTTTGTATGATACTCCAGAATGTTATGAAGAGTGATCAGATTAATTGCAATTATTTGCAAAGTAATAAACTGAATCGCCCCCAAAAAATCCACTGCATTTCAGCCCTGCCACAAAAGGACCAGCTGACTTCATGTCAGCGATTCTCTCGTTAACACAGGTGTGAGTATTGACGAGGACAAGGCTGGAGATCACTCTGTTATGCTGATTGAGTTCGAATAACAGACTGGAAGCTTCAAAAGGAGGGTGGTGCTTGGAATCATTGTTCTTCCTCTGTCAACCATGGTTACCTGCAAGAAAACACGTGCCGTCATCCTTGCTTTGCACAAAAAGGGCTTCACAGGCAAGGATATTGCTGCCAGTAAGATTGCACCTAAATCAACCATTTATCGGATCATCAAGAACTTCAAGGAGAGCAGTTCAATTGTTGTGAAGAAAGCTTCAGGGCGCCTAAGAAAGTCCAGCGAGCGCCAGGACCGTCTCCTAAAGTTGATTCAGCTGCGGGATCGGGGCACCACCAGTACAGTGCTTGCTCAGGAATGGCAGCAGGCAGGCGTGAGTGCATCTACACACACATTGAGGCGAAGACTTTTTGAGGATGGCCTGGTGTCAAGAAGGGCAGCAAATAAGCCACTTCTCTCCAGGAAAAACATCAGGGACAGACTGATATTCTGCAAAAGGTCCAGGGATTGGACTGCTGAGGACTGGGGTAAAGTCATTTTCTCTGATGAATCCCCTTTCTGATTTTTTGGGGCATCCAGAAAAAAGCTTGTCTGGAGAAGACAAGGTGAGCGCTACCATCAGTCCTGTATGATGCCATCAGTAAAGCAGCCTGAGACCATTCATGTGTGGGGTTAAAAAAAAATAACTTTAGGTGCACTAGAGCTCTTTATATAAATTTGCTCAGAGGTGGTTTAAAGTAAACTGCATTCTAATGTTGACTTTTCTTATACATAACAGTATCAAGGGAAGGGTTTTGCTCAGTTCTAGGGTCTGGAGCGCTGAGCGAGTGGAAATTTGAAATGGAAGTTATGGAACTCCTTCTCGTGCTTGTGTTACGGGGAAAAAGTCCACAATGAAAATTACATTAAATGTGGAGAGTGATAGGCTACATCTGCATCTGTTGACCATCAAGTTGGCTATTCATTTCTATGCCATTGCAGGCTACTGTAGCATACTATTTTATACAATACATATATATTGAAATGACAATATCACTGGAGTCAATGCAAATCCATTTGTGCCACTTGTGTAGCCTACCTGGAGCTGGCAAACAGATGTAATAATTGTGACGTCCTGACCTTAGAGATCCTTATTATTCTCTATGTTTGGTTAGGTCAGGGTGTGTCTCGGGTGGGAAATTCTATGTTTTCTGTTTCTTTGTTTTTGGCCGAGTGTGGTTCCCAATCAGAGTCTATCGTTGTCTCTGATTGGGGATCATACTTAGGCAGCCCTTTCCCACCATTAGGTTGTGAGATCTTGTTTTCTGTCTAGTTACTGTGGCCTGACAGAACTGTGCGTTTTCTATTTTGTTTGAGTGTTTTTTGAATTACTACAGAAGATCCCACCAAAAACGGACCAAGCAGCGTGGCCAGGAGGAGTGGACATGGGAGAACATCCTGGATGGAGAAGGTCCCTGGGCGCAGGAGTATCGCTGTCCAAGGAAGCAGATGGAGGCAGCGAGAGAGGAATGGCGACGATACGAGGAGTTACGTCAATGACGGAAGCCTGAAAGGCAGCTCCAAAAAATATTTTGGGGAGGCACACGGGGAGATTGGAGTCAAGGTTTAGACCTGAGCCAACTCCCCATGCTTACCGTGGGGAGCGTGTGACCGGTCAGGGACCGTGTTATGCGGTGATGCACACTGTGTCTCCAGTGCGCATTCACAGCCCGGTGCGCTCTGTGCCAGCTACCCGCATTTGCTGTGCTAGAGTGGCATTCAGCCAGGACGGATTGTGCCGGCTCAGCGCTCATGGTCTCCGGTGCGTCTCTTTGGCCCAGGATATCCTGCACCGGCTCTGCGCACTGTGTCTCCGGTGCGCCTTCACAGCCCAGTACGTCCTGTGCCAGCACCCCACAGTTGCCTGGCTAGGGTGAGCATCCAGCCAGGACGCATTGTGCCAGCTCTACGCTCCAGACCTCCAGTCCGCCTCCACGGCCCAGTATATCCTGTGCCAGCTCCATGCACCCGGCCTCCAGTGCATGTCTCCAGCCTAGTATGTCCTGTGCCTGCTCCACGCACGAAGCCTCCAGTGATGATCCATGGCCCGAAGCCTGCAGTGATGATCCATGGCACGAAGCCTGCAGTGATGATCCATGGCACGGAGCCTCCAGTGATGATCCATGGCACGGAGCCTCCAGTGATAACCAATGGCACAGAGCCTCCAGTGACAGTCTGCAGTCCGGAGCCTCCAGCGACGGTCCCCAGTCCGGAGCCTCCAGCGACGGTCCGTAGTCCAGAGCCTCCAGCGACGGTCCCCAGTCCAGAGCCTCCAGTGACGGTCCCCAGTCCGGAACTTACAGGGTGGGTTCCTAGCCTGGAGTCCCCAACAACGATCTACGGACCGGAGGCCCAGGCGACGATCCCTGCACTAGATGCGCAACCGAAGTGGGGGGAGCCTCAAGCGGAGCGGGGTCTGCATCCCGCACCGGAGCCCCCCCGAGAGTAGATGCCCACCCGGACCCTCCCCTATAGGTTCAGGTTTGAGTCCGGAGTCCGTTGTTGTAGCCTTGTAGTATTATGCCATTTTTAAAAGGCCATGTTTAGTTAATTAAATCGGAAGTGATTCATTATTATCGTTGTCACAGCTCAATCGCAAATGTATCATTCTCCACATTTAATGTCAGTTTGTGGACTTTCCCTTGAAATTAGATGTTGGCCTATCAGGGGCTATAGGCTACCCGCATCTAGCTCAGCAAACCATGGCAAAGTTGAGTTACAATTATAAAACGCAGATTTTTTGTATCCTATGCCTGTTGAAATTACAATTCAATCTCGCAAATACGCCATTTATAACAGTTTGTACTCATAACATCTGGCACATAATAATGCCACAATTGCCAGAAAATAGCCTAACATTTGTTTTTTGAAGTTTGTCCAAAAGTTTCTTGCACAGAGATTGAGATCCTTTGTCCAACTTTCATCATTCAAACTCTGTCGGGTTTATCTATAGTTATGCACATGCACAAATGGGATTAATTTACAATTACAACCTGGGTGGTTTGAGCCCTGAATGCTGATTGGTTGAAAGTCATGGTATATCAGACATGTACAAGGGGAATGACAAAAACATACTTATTTACTGCTCTAATTATGTTGGTAACCAGTTTATAATAGCAATAAGGCACCTCAGGGTTTTGTGATATATGGCTAGTATATCATGGCAGCTGAGGGCTGTTCTTTGTGGTATATGGCCAATATACCACGGCCAAGGGCTATGTCCCAAGAACAGCCCTTAGCAGTGGTATACTGGCCATATACCACACCTTCTTGGGCCATGTTGCTTAATCATAGCAGTCAAAACATGTTAAATCGACATACATTCATTAAAATGATCTGGAGAGTTTAATAAGGGCGATTTATCTTCTCTCGCGACATTCTTAAACTTGCAATAATTAATTTGATGGAAATCCACATTTTGCTTCTTTGCCTATGTTGTTAAAAATGACGTTGATATTCCTTCTTAATTCGCTCAATAAAAAGGGTTTATTGGATAAATGTGGAAACTCTTTTCAGGCCTTGTGGCAGGTTTTCAGAGGTCAATTTTAACTAAACCTGGCAACACTGCCTGTGAGACACTGCCTGAATGCCACAGTCTCATGAGCATTGTTCCCATAGATATGGTAAAGAGGTCAATTGAAATCGACCAAAACAATGGAATTGCCATGGAAACACATGGGGGAAAGGACCGTGGGGGAAAGATTCAGAGTCTCCTCATTGTCCCCCAGCAAAATGTGCCTACATTTAGGCTATTGTTTATACAGTATGTGTATTTCACACTATGTTGAGGTAAAAATCTGACATTAACGCTTGTATGGATGTCAACGCCATCACAGGTTCATGTCATCATTTCCAACTGTATTACAGTTAAAAACGACTGACTACCACCACCGATTTCTGTATGCTAGCTATGCTAACCAGCTCATACGAACGGGAGTTAGCATTTAGCAGTCACTTCTTCTAAACCTGAAAAGGGATTACTTCTACATGCAGCGAAAACAGACAAATATATCCAAATCGGACTTAAGTAACCACATTGTGGGCCTGTTACAATACAGAAATAATAACAATAAATAATGACAGATTTGATGAATATCCACTTTGTTAGATCAGATTTGTTGAATGTGTGCCAATCTGGTCAATGGAACATCTGTGCTCCATTGACTCCTTCACTGCATCTATAGAGATCCTATTAAATTATTCTAATTCCTAATTCTATGATTGTCCCATAAACAAACAGTTGTGTTATAGAACAGAACTTTGGTTTCAGTCAGATTAGCACATAATCCGTTCATCTCGTTAAAAAGCTGTGTGATTTCCCACCATTTTCAGCCACGAAAGGGAGGTACACTACATGACCAAAAGTATGGGCATTAAAATGGAGTTGGTCCTGCCTTTGCTGTAATAACAGCCTCCACTCTTCTGGGAAGGCTTTCCACTAGATGTGGAACATTGCTGCGGGGACTTGCTTCCACTCAGCAACAAGAGCATAAGGGAGGTCGGGCACTGATGTTGGGCTATTAAGCGTGGCTCGCAGTCTGCGTTACAATTCATCCCAAAGGTGCTTGATGGGATTGAGGTCAGGGCTCTGTGCAGGCTAGTCAAGTTCTTGCACACCGATCTCGACAAACCATTTCTGTATGTACCTCGTTTTGTGCACAGGGGCATTGTCATGCTAAAAACCAAGCCTGAACAATAAAAACAGCACTATGCACTATGGGGCAGGTAGCATGTACCTGGCCTCCGCCAAACCCAGATTTGTCCGTCGGACTGCCAGATGGTGAAGCGTGATTCATCACTCCAGAGAAAGCATTTACACTGCTCCAATGTCCAATGGTGGTGAGCTTTACACCACTCCAGCCGACACTTGACATTGTGCATTGTGATCTTAGGCTTGTGTGCGGCTGCTCGGCCATGGAAACCCATTTCATGAAGCTCCCGACGAACAGTTATTGTGCTGAAGTTGCTTCCAGAGGCAGTTTGGAACTCGGTAGTGAGTGTTGCAACAAGGACAGATGATTTCTACACGCTACACGCTTTAGCACTCAACGATCTCGTTCTGTGAGCTTATGTGGCCTACCACTACACGGCTAAGCTCTTGTTGCTCCTAGACGTTTCCACTTCACAATAACAGCACTTACAGTTGACCGGGGCAGCTCTAGCAGGGCAGAAATTTGATGAACTGACTTGTTGGAAAGGTGGTACCCTATGACAGTGCCACGTTGAAAGTCACTGAGCTCTTCAGTAAGGCCTTTCTACTGCCAATGTTTGTCTATGAAGATTGCATGGCTGAGTGCTTGATTTTATACACCTATCAGCAACATGTGTGACTGAAATAACCGAATCCTCTAATTTGAAGGGGTGTCCACATACTTTTGTATATATAGTGTATTATGACCTGAATCATTATATTTAGGGGTGCCGTTACCTTTTTCTGACATGAACTCTCTGATTCATCTAATCAGGGTGAGACTTAGGGTTTTGTTCCCGTAACAGGCTTTTCATACAGGAACTTCAGATAAAAAGGTTAGCTTGACCTTGTGAAATAAAAGGAGGGAAACTTTTTAAACATGCTTTGATCATTACTCTAGAAAACTGAACTATTTTAAAAGTTTAAAAAAACTTGAAATACAGCTAAATTAATTTCTCTCCAAAAGGGGAAAGTTATTCACTGCAACGGGACTCATTGCAACATACAGTAGCTGATAACTAGTAAAAACAATTCCTATTACCCTCTACTTCTGCTCTAAAAACACAGTGGTTATGTATACGATTGCATGTAGGAGCATACTGAATAGAGATGGCACTCAACCATGATAATATTCTGTATATACTGAACAATTCAAAAACGCCCATGCTGGTGTGCTCTACTGTATTAGAGAAAACCTTTTCTCAGGGCTTTGGATGAGCCTTAGCTAAGTGAGTCATTAACATCAGCAGTTCATGACTACAATAACCAAGCCTTTCTGTATTGATATCTGTGTAGGAAGAGAGCCTAGTGATGTAACAAATCTTACTTAAATGGCAGGGGCAGCAATGTTGGTCTAGAAGAGCCCTCAGGCTCAGTTTGATTCCGGCAGATTAATTTAGCTTCACTGGTTATGCAACACCATCTCGGCTTTCAAGTAGTCTCACCAGTCTCTGGATCACCTTTGAATTCTCACATGGGTGGCTAGCTACTGAGCTACACTGCCCTGTTACTGTAGCAGCCTTAGAGGAAACAGAACTAGAGATCCTTAGATCCTGTATCGTAACACCCCATGAAGGCAGACAACATGAACACCACTACTGGTACTAAAAACCAAGATAACAGCCCGAAATCACTGAACTCATTGGTCAATTCAACAGAAATGTATTCTTTGGATATTTTATGTACTACTAATGTTCTGTATATTCAGACTGATACAGAGAGGCTCATCCATGCTTACAAGCAGGTTTGACTACTGTAATGCTCTCCTGTCTGGTCTACCCACAAAAGTCCTTGGTCAATTGCAAAAACATACAGAATGCTGTAGAGTGAGTACTGACCAAGACCAGACGGAGATCACACATTACACCGGTCTCTGTGAGTTTTAGAATTTTTTATGATTCTTCTATTGGTTTTTAAATCAATTTACGATTGTGCACCCCAATACATGTCAGACATGCTTTTGGAGTTATGTACCCAGTAGGTCCCTCAGGTCCTCTGGCACTGGCCTTTTAACTAACCCAAAGCCTAGTGGAGATGCAGCCTGTAGTTACTATGCCCCCAGACTCTGTTATAGCCTAACAGAGAACCTGAGGGCGGCCGAAACTGTGGCCACATTTTAAAGAGATCTTAAAACACACACATTTTTAGCTTTGCTTTTCCTTAGCATTTCAGTTTTTATTGTTATTCTTTAGTTTTTTTCATCCTCTTATGTTTGTTGTGTAGTAAATATGTTTAAATATGTTTTTATTTTCCTGTGAAGCACATTGAGTTGCATTCCATGTCTGAAATGTGCTTTATGAAAAAAGCTTGATTTGATTTAATGCAGAAAAATTTGTTTACTTTATCTCTATGTGACATGTTAAAACAAAGTCCCAGATCACTACATGACCCTAGGGGCAATGGTGTCTGCATATGATGTGGAATTGAACTGAATTGAACAGGCAGTGACTTATTAAACTCTAGTACGTTCCACTCCTTCTCTACTGTACTGCTTTTATTTACACACACGATCTACGGTATCTTAGACTATAGCGTTGTGCCACTACCCACATCACTCAAGTCTCGCCTCACAACAAATATGATGGGAAATGCATTTATAGCACAGAGCAGTCTCCTTGGGGCTGGTACTGAGGAACTGCTACAGTTACACTGATCTGGCCAGACATGTGATCAGGGACACTTTTAAAATCAATCCATCAAACGTGAAAGGCAAGGCACCAGAGAGGAAATGGGTAGCTACATTTATGCATTGAGACTGAGTATGCATCTCTGACTGGAACACAGAGTGAAAATTGGATTGAAGTTCATTTGAAGACAAGATATTGTCACGCAGATGGTGGTGGTGGAGCTGCTCAAGATTTAGGAGATGGAATTGGTCACATTAGATCAAATTTTAAGCTACTCATATTTTATACATTTCCTGATATATATATATATATATATATCACATAATGTAGGTCACCAGAGACTATAAAGTGTGGAATCAATGTCAAAATGGTCCTCATTCATATCCCACATTTTCCATTTGTTTAACGTGTTTACTTGAACAACCAAAATTACTTATTCCAAAGCATTGTTTGTTCGCTAAACTCGCCCCATTTGGTCCCTGCAGAAAACAGCTGGAGCTAGTCTATAGGACCAACCTCCCGACAGATTGTATGATAAATAGCTTCACGCACAACAGGTGAAATGTGTCTGCCTTTATCAGCTGGCTTAGCGTTAATGTCAGCTCCTAGTGTAAGCATCATTAAGAATCAAAATGTCCCCCGTTAGGAAACTGAGCACATGTGCCAGTTCACTGGGGCAGTCTTTGATGTGGCCGCCCCATATTTCAGGCACTAAGTGCTGCTTGAACTGCGGCCAACGGGGCAATACTAGGGCTTTGAGATATACCATGCTCTTGACTGGTGACGTTCTTAGGCTATAGAAGAAGCCTGATAGTGAAGTACCCTTCAGCTGACTGAGTGCTAAGGCTGCTCTGCTGTTTCTGTAGGTCAGTGTAGGCACGTATAGTCAGTGTAGACATGTAGGGGGCAACAAGGCTTGAGTCTCTCGTAGGTAACAGTAATATGGAGAGCTGCTGTTCTGAAAACCTACAATAAAGGCAGAATCTACTTGGACATTCAATTTTTTTTAAAATCTAGGATATATTTGAAATGGAATGTTTGTAGATCACTGTTAAAATGGGGATTGCATATGATTATGTTTAGGTAAAGACGCAAAGCCGACTGGAGATCCAATGCTGAAGATGTGATTTCCACAGTGCTAACACAACATTCTCTTTCTTAGCTGAGTGAGAACACTGTATTTGTTCTCCTGTCTGGGAAAATGGCTTCAGTCACGCCATTTTCCTGACATCATCTTTCCTCAATGTCTGTCGAGGAACAAGAGCTATGCACAGTGTGTCATCACAGCTCGTTGCGAGCCCACTGAACTCCAGATAGTCTCACTCTAGCGCTGGATACCAAACAGCCCAACAGCAGATAGCACACTGCTTGCTGTCAACTAGCACTGCCAGAAATGAGTTTAAATGGTATTATCTATAATATATGGGAGCCTTTTCTATTTATATTAATGGTGATGACAGCCTCCATTCCTTATAGAGAGGGAGGATCATTATTGGAAATGAGTCCATGTTGATTGAATTATTGGGATGTTTGCAAGTTAATTCCATGAGGGGTGATGATTATGTTTAGTAAACAAAATTGTACTCTAACAAGTGCAATTTAGGATTAAGCAAAATCTAGGAAGAGATACTACCACTATTTTACAGTAATATACAGTGCTGTGAAAAAGTATTTCCCCCTTTTTGCATATTTTCGATACTGACTGTTATCAAATCTTCAACAAAAGCCTAATATTGGATAAATGGAAGCTGAGCTTACAAATAACAAAAAAATATATACTTATTTTATTTAAATTAACAAAGATCTGCAACACCCAATTACCCTGTTTGAAAAAGTAATTAGCCCCTTACACTCAATAACTGGTTGTGCCACCTTTAGGTGCAATGACTGCAACCCTTACTGCAACTCTTACTGTAGTTGTTGATCAGTCTCTCACATCGCTGTGAAGGAATTTTGGCCCACTCCTGCATGCAGAACTATTTTAACTCAGCGACATTTGTGGGTTTTCAAGCATGAACTGCTCGTTTCAAGTCCTACCACAACATTTCAATTGGGATTAAGTCTGGACATTGACTAGGCCATTCCAAAACTTCAAATTTGTTGCTTTTTAACAATTTTCATATACACTTGATTGGGTGCTTTGGATCATTGATTGCTGCATGACCCAGCTGTGCTTCAGCTTCAGCTCAAAGATGGATGGCCTGAAATTATCCTGTAGAATTCTCTTTCGCCTAAAATGACATACCCAAATCTAACTGCCTGTAGCTCAGGACCTGAAGCAAGGATATGTAGATTCTTGATACCATTTGAAAATAAACACTGAAGTTTGTGGAAATGTTAAATTAATGTAGGAGAATATAACAATTAGATCTGGTAAAAGAACAGAGTATTTTTTGTACCATCATCTTTGAAATGCAAGAGAAAGGCTATAAAGTATTATGCCAGCCCAGGCGCAATTTAGATTTTGGCCACTATATGTTTTAGAGTGATTCAATGAACCATTGCATTTCTGTTCAAAATGTTGTATCAAGACTACCCAAATGTGCCTAATTGGTTTATTAATACATTTTCAAGGTCATGACTGTGCACTCTCCTCAAACAATGGCATGGTATTCTTTCACTGTAATAGCTGCTGTACATTGGACAGTGCAGTTAGATTAACAATACTTTAAGCTTTCTGACAATATCAGATATGTCTATGTCCTGGGAAATGTTCTTGTTACTTACAACCTCATGCTAATCACATTAGCCTACGTTAGCTCAACCGTCCCACTAGGGACCCACCAATCCTGTAGAGGTTTTAAGGCAAGTCATCCAGGTCCTGAAGCAGCAAAGCATCCCAAACCATCACACTACCACCACCATGCTTGACTGTTGGTATGAGGTTCTTACTGTGGAATGCAGTGTTTGGTTTTCGCCAGGCATAATGGGGACCCATGTCGTCCAAAATGTTGACTGAAGTTTGCCAAAAAGCATCGGGAAGCACCTGGATGATCACCAATACTCTTGGAAGAACGTTCTATGGACAGATGAGTCAAAATTATAACTTTTTGGGCGAAAGTATAACTTTTCATGCTTGAAAACCCACAAAGCAGTTCTGCATGCAAGAGTGGGCCAAATTTCCTCCACAGCGATGTTAGCGACTGATCAACAACTACAGGAAGTATTTCGTTGCAGTCATTGCAGCTAAAGGTGGCACAACCAGTTAGAGTGTAAGGGGCCAATTACCTTTTCACAAAGGGGAATTGGGTGTTTCATAAATTTGTTAACTAAATAAATAAAATCATTTTATTTGTTATTTGTAAACTCAGGTTCCCTTTATCTAATATTAGGTTTTGGTTGATGATCTTATAACATTCAGTATAAAAAAATATAAAAAAAACAGAAAATCAGAAAGGGGGCAAATACACTACATGCTCAAATGTATGTGGACACCTGCTCGTCGAACATCTCATTCCAACATCATGGGCTTGACCTTTTTTTTTTTACATCAGCAGATGTCACAAAGTGCTATACAGAAACCTAGCCTAAAACTCCAAACAGCAAGTAATGCAGATGTAGAAGCACGGTGGCTAGGAGAAACTCCCTAGAAAGGCAGTAACCTAGGAAGGAACCTAGTGAGGAACCAGGCTCTGAGAGGTGGCCAGTCCTTTTCTGGCTGTACCGGTGGAGATAAGAGTACATGGACATTTAAGGCCAGAATGTTGTTCAAGATCTTGAATCTAGAGGTCGACCGATTAATCGGAATGGCCGATTAATTAGGGCCGATTTCAAGTTTTCATAACAATCGGAAATCGGTATTTTTGGACACCGATTTGGCCAATCTTCTTCTTTTTTTACACCTTTATTTAATCTTTATTTAACTAGGCAAGTCAGTTAAGAACACATTCTTATTTTCAAAGACAGCCTAGGAACGGTTGGTTAACTGCCTAGTTCAGGGGCAGTACGACAGATTTGTACCTTGTCAGCTCGGGGATTCAATCTTGCAACCTTACAGTTAACTAGTCCAACGCTCTAACCACCTGCCTCACGAGGAGCCTGCCTGTTACGCGAAAGCAGTAAGCCAAGGTAAGTTGCTAGCTAGCATTAAACTTATCTTATAAAAAACAATCAATCAATCAATCATAATCACTAGTTAACTACACATGGTTGATGATATTACTAGTTTATCTAGCATGTCCTGCGTTGCATTTAATCGATGCGGTACGTATTCGCGATAAAGGACTGTCGTTGCTCCAATGTGTACCTAACTATAAACATCAATGCCTTTCTTAAAATCAATACACAGAAGTATACATTTTTAAACCTGCATATTTAGCTAAAAGAAATCCAGGTTCGCAGGCAATATTAACCCGGTGAAATTGTGTCACTTCTCTTGCGTTCATTGCACGCAAAGTCAGGATGTATGCAACTGTTTGGGCCGCCTGGCTCGTTGAAAACTAATTTGCCTGAATTTTACGTAATTATGACATAACATTGAAGGTTGTGCAATGTAACAGGAATATTTAGACTTATGGATGCCACCCGTTAGATAAAATACGTAACGGTTCCATATTTCACTGAAAGAATAAACGTCTTGTTTGAGATTATAGTTTCCGGATTCGACCATGTTAATGACCTAAGGCTCGTATTTCTGTGTGTTATTATGTTATAAATAAGTCTATTATTTGATAGAGCAGTCTGACTGAGCGATGGTAGGCACCAGCAGGCTCGTAAGCATTCATTCAAACAGCACTTTCGTGCATTTTGCCAGCAGCTCTTTGCTGTGCTTCAAGCATTGCACTGTTTATGACTTCAAGCCTATCAACTCCCGAGATTAGGCTGGTGTAACCAATGTGAAATGGCTAGCTAGTTAGCGGGTAAGGCCATTCTACTGACAATGTTTGTCTATGGAGATTTCATGGCTGTGTGCTCGATTTTATACACCTGTCAGCAACGGGTGTGGCTGAAATAGCAAAATCCACTAATTTGAAGGGGTGTCCACATAATTTTGTATATATAATGTATAATGACCTGAATCATAATATGTAGGGGTGCCGTTATCTTTTTATGACAAGAACTCACTGATTCATCTCATCATGCTGAGACTTAACATGCTGACCAGACCGGACACGTCAAGTGCGCGAGCGTCACAAAATACATGTAGAAATCCATGTTATTCAATTATTGCACCCACACCGCTCGCGCGCCAACGAGCGTCTGCAATGCCAAGGGCTAAAATAGAACTCCTTTCTATTTCTGACGCAGATCGCGCTGAAAGTCCTGCCTCTCCCATCTCCTCATTGGTTTATAGAAGCAGGTGCCCACGTGCCATCTCCTCATTGGTTAATCCCACGTGGGTGATTGAAAGACAAACTGTTTTGCCGGTGGTTGTGGTAATACAATGAAAGTTTGGATGGATCACCATATAATTTCAAAGATGAAAACGCCTGGAAGGAGGAGAGATAGAGTAGAGGACCTTGTGCTTTTCAGGTAAAATAACAACTCAATGTTTATATCCCAAGACAAATTAGCTAGCAACAGCAAGCTAGCTAAATAGGACAAATTAGCTAGCAAGTGCAAGCTAACTAGCTAAATTGCCATACATGTTTAATGCTCTTCGACCTGTCCCCAAATTAATGTCATTAGTTCAGAGTTTGTTTTGATATTTTAACCTGCGTGTCATGATCTCTTTTGGTGTACGGGGACAAAATAAATGTATGCACGATGGCGCACGCGCGCAGCCGGTTTGGGTTCCGTGTTAGGGTTTTAGTTCCCTTAACAGGCTTTTCATACAGGAACTTCAGATAAAAAGGTTAGCTTGACCTTGTGAAATAAAAGGAGTGAACCTTTTTAAACATGCTTTGATCATTACTCTAGAAAATGTCATTTGAAAATGTAAAACATACTTGAAATACAGCTAAATTAATTTATTTCCAAAAGGGGAAAGTTAGACAGCACTACAACGGGACTCATTGCAACATAACTGATTACTTGTAAAAACAACTCCACCAACCAACTTATTTGCCAGAATATACTCCTAATACCCTCTATTTCTGCTCTAAAAGCACTGTGGTTATGTATACGATTGCATGAAGGAGCATACTGAATAGAGATGGCACTCAACCATGATAACATTCTGTATATACTGAACAATTCAAAAACTCCCATGCTGGTGTGCTCTACTGTATTAGAGAAAACCTTTTCTCAGGGCTTAAAATGAGCCTTAGCTAAGTGAGTCATTAACATCAGCAGTTCATGACTACAATAACCAAGCCTTCCTGTATTGATATCTGTGTAAGGAAGAGATTCTAGTGATGTAACAGATCTTACTTAAATGGCAGGGGCAGCAATGTTGGTCTAGAAGACCCCTCAGGCTCATCTCATTTTACTGCCAATGTTTGGCTATGGAGATTGCATGTCAGCAACGGGTGTGGCTGTGGCTGAAATAGCCTAATCCACTATTTTGTGTAGTGTACTTTCTCACAGCACTGTAGTTATTTTCAGTTTAAAAAATCTATCAATTTTAATCAGTTGACCAGCTCTCAAACTGGGTAAATCTTTAGATACTGGTAAAAAAAACTTTACCTATACATTACAAAAATATTCTTCAACTTTTCAAAATCTGTTGGGTGGGAAACTTTTCCTGAATTAGTTTCAAGTGTTTGGGGTAAACCCATCAAACAGGGCATTTCAGAATAGATGCTTTGTTTTCCAGTGGTTCTCAAATTCCACTGTGGTGGCATTTCCTTTATGCTAACAGTGTAACTACGCAACCTTTCTAATCTCTCTCCATCTTTTTTCCATTGGAGTATTTTG
Organism: Oncorhynchus clarkii lewisi; assembly: GCF_045791955.1. Lineage (NCBI taxonomy): Eukaryota > Metazoa > Chordata > Actinopteri > Salmoniformes > Salmonidae > Oncorhynchus > Oncorhynchus clarkii. The sequence goes on from NC_092147.1 coordinate 72,207,740, forward strand.
GAATGATGGTGTGTGGGAAAGGTAGAGCAGTAGTACAAAAGTAACATCACCAAACAACCAACCTCACGCAAACACACCCACCAGCACATACAATTTTAAACATTTAACCACCACTTGCTGTCATTAGTCAATTTGGGAAATTCATCAAAATGAATTGGAATAATATTTGGCAAGGAACGTCATTAACCCCCATAACACTTTCCCTTCTCCCTGTGAAACTTACCCAGTAGCTGGACCCCTCGTGTCAGGCCGTAGACATCTATGAGAGCCCAGAGTGTCTCGGAGGCATGGACCCCGCTGAAGAACAGCATGGGGCTGGAGCCATTGATGCGGTAAAACACGCGACCCTTCTTGTCCACCCAGAAGGAGATGACATTACCCTCATTGGACAGCTCCTCGGGCAGGGCCTTGGCCCAGAAGCCATTCTGGGAGACCAGATCTGGGCAGGCATACTTGGGCAGGTTGTCTGGGTTGATGCGGGACGGGTCCTTGGAGGTGAAGCCCAGACGCAGGGCTCCGCTCCAGCAGCACTGCTTCTTAGTGATCTGGAGGGGAACAGGTAATGGGTTTGTCCCATTTTTTATTTATCCTTTATTTAACTAGGCAAGTCAGTTAAGAACAAATTATTATTTACAATGGCAGCCTAGGAACAGTGGGTTAACTGCCTTGTTCAAGGGCAGAACAACAGATTTTTACCTTATCAGCTCGGGGATTCGATCTAGTAACCTTTCAGTTACTGGTCCAACACACTAACCACTAGGCTACCTGCCACCCCAATTCAATTTTGATGAAGGGAGTTAAGCTGGTGAATGACCTAAAGTCCATTCCATTAGTTGTGTTAACCTAAGATTTACCAAAATACATTATGGTTGGCCATATGTTAAAACTTTTACAAACCAAATGGTAAACAACAACACAAATAAACACATATTATATGTCTGTTTATCATCAGACTGGATATTCTTGTCTTGTCTCATTTAAAACCTCTATTTACACTTCTTTCACCATGCAAGATAACAGTGGCTCACATGGCAATGCTTCCCCTGCTCTTTCACTTGAGACATAGATGGACTGATAGGTGAAGTGGAAACTTTGGCTAAGCTGTTTTGGCCCACACAGAATCAGGGGAATAATGAAGGCAAAACACACAGTGAGTGAGAGAGACAGACAAACAAATAAATGGAAAACAGTTAGGCTAAAAGAAAGGAAGGAAAGACAGTGTGATAACCATGGTCCACTGCCCAGTCTGTCCATACCTTGAGGCGGACCTGCTCGTACAGGGCAATGGACCGGTTGCTGAAGGTGATGGCATTGCAGAAGCTGGCCTGCCTCTTGACGGTCCTCTGGGCCACGTCCATGATGATCTGGGAGCCCTTGGCACTGGGGTGGAAAAGCAGGGGAAAAGAGGACAGGTTGCTCCCACACTGCAGGACGGGCAGACATTGCTTGGTGGGCTTATGGTGATAGCGGTGGGATGTGGTGGGGAAGGGGCCACCCAGAGAATCTGAAAAGGAGGAAGCATAGGGGGAGTTACTGTAGATATACGGATCTACAAAGAACATTACTATGGCATCCACTGTTTAAATATGCACAAAGCCAATATAACAATGCATTAGAAGCATTCACACAATCAATAAAAACTGCCTTTCCTCAATGTCGTGGCGATGACTGGGTGTACAGGTAACTGCCAAAATAAAGGAAACACCAACATAAAGTGTCTTAACAAGGTGTTGGGCCACCACGAGCCAGAACAGCTTCAATGCACCGTGGCATAGATTCTACAAGTGTCTGGAACTCTATTGGAGGGATGCGACACCATTCGCACATGAGAAATTCCCTAATTTGGTGTTTTGTTGATGATGGTTGAAAAACGGCCATAGCATATGGTTTACATCATTTTCATGCTCATCCTACCATTCAGTGACAACTCATGCCCTGTGGATGGGGGCATCGTCATCCTATGGGGGCATAGCAATAGTAGCCAAAACGCCCTGTCCGGCATTTTTATACATTACCCTAAGCATGATGAGACGTTAATTGCTTAATTAACTCAGAAACCACACCTGTGTGGAAGCACCTGCTTTAAATATACAGTTTAAGTCAGAAGTTTACATACACTTAGGTTGGAGTCATTATAACTCGCTTTTCAAGCACCTCACAAATTTCTTGCTAACAAACTATAGTTTCGGCAAGTCGGTTAGGACATCTACTTTGTGCACGACACAAGTAATTGTTCTGACAATTGTTAACAGACAGATTATTTCACTTATAATTCACTGTATCACAATTCCAGTTGGTCAGAAGTTTACATACACTAAGTTGACTGTGCCTTTAAACAGCTTGGAAAATTCCAGAAAATGATGTCATGGCTTAAGAAGCTTCTGATAGTCAAATTGGAGGTGTACCTGTGGATGTATTTCAAGGCCTACCTTCAAACTCAGTGCCTCTTTGCTTGACATCATGGGAAAATCTAAAGAAATCAGCCAAGACCTCAGAAAAAAAGTGTAGACCTTCACAAGTCTGGTTCATCCTTGGGAGCAATTTCCAAACGCCTGAAGGTACCACGTACAAACAATTGTACGCAAGTATAAACACCATGGGACCACGCAGCCGTTATACCGCTCAGGAAGGAGACGCGTTCTGTCTCCTAGAGATGAATACTCCATACTTTGGTGAGAAAAGTGCAAATCAATCCCAGAACAACAGCAAAGAACCTTGTGAAGATGCTGGAGGAAACAGGTACAAATGTATCTATATCCACAATAAAACAAGTCCAATATTGACATAACCTGAAAGGCTGCTCAGCAAGGAAGAAGCCACTGCTCCAAAACAGCCATTAAAAAGCCAGACTACGGTTTGCAACTGCACATGGGGATAAAGATCATACTTTTTGGAGAAATGTCCTCTGGTCTGAAGTGTCCTCTGGTTTTTTTGTTTTATTTTTATTTCTCTTTTATTTAACCAGGTAGGCAAGTTGAGAACAAGTTCTCATTTACAATTGTGACCTGGCCAAGATAAAGCAAAGCAGTTCGACACATGTTTGGCCATAATGACTATCGTTATGTTTAAAGGAAAAAGGGAGAGACTTGCAAGCCGATTAACACCATCCCAACCGTGAAGCACAGGGGTGGCAGCATCATGTTGTGGGGGTGCTTTGCTGCAGGAGGGACTGGTGCACTTCACAAAATAGATGGCATCATGAGGAAAGAAAATTATGTGGATATATTGAAGCAACATTCAGGAAGTTAAAGCTTGGTCACAAATGGGTATTCCAAATGGAGAATGACCACAAGCATACTTCCAAAGTTGTGGCAAAATTGCTTAGACAACAAAGTCAAGGTATTTGAGTGGCCATCACAAAGCCCTGACCTCAATCCTATAGAATATTTGAGGGCAGAACTGAAAAAGTGTGTGTGAGCAAGGAGGCCTACAAAAAGTAGGCCTAGAAACCTGACTCAGTTATACCAGCTCTGTCAGGAATGGGCCAAAATTGTGGAAGGCTACCCAAAACGTTGGACCCAAGTTAAACAACTTAAAGGCAATGCTACCAGATACTAATTGAATGTATGTATACTTCTGACCCACTGGGAATGTGATGAAAGAAATAAAAGCTAAAATAAATAATTCTCTCTACTATTATTCTGACATTTCATATTCTTAAAATAAAGTGGTGATCCTAACTGACCTAAGACAGGGAATTTTTACTAGGATTAAATGTCAGGAATTGTGAAAAACTGAGTTGAAATGTATTTGGCTACGGTGTATGTAAACTTCCGACTTGAACTGTACTTCGTATCCCTCATTTCCATTATTACCTGTATGTTTCTTTATGAACCATTTAACTCACTCTATTTTCAGAAATCCAACAACGAGTGCAAACAAAAAGACAGGTCTGTTAGTCATCTTGATTTTCTTCTTGGATGAAAATACATATTTTTTTAACTAGGCAAGTCAGTTAAGAACACATTCTTATTTACAATGATGTCCTAGCAACAGTGGTTGCTACCTGCAACAGTGGTTGCTAGGACATCAGAACGACAGATTTTTACCTTGTCAGCTCTGGGATTCGATCTAGCAACCATTTTGGTTACTGGCATAACTGGTATAGTTAGGTATAACTGAGATAAGAGCTGCTTGGTAACCAGAGAGAAATTGTACAGCTGTGAAAAACTCACAAAATTAGGTAATATCAGTAATTGGTAAACTCCTGTCACACCATTAATTGTTTTGTTGTTCCACATTTTGCCAATTTGGCACTGGGTTATTCGGATCCCCATTAGCATTTGCCGAAGCAGCAGCTATTCTTCCTGGAGACCACACAAAAACAAAAACGACAAGTAACAAAGCAAAACACTGATAGACAAGAACAGTTACACAAATTTAGCAAAAATACAATGATATTCAAACAATACAACTAAAGAATAAGGTGTGTGTGTGTGTGTGTGTGTGTGTGTGTGTGTGTGTGTGTGTGTGTGTGTGTGTGTGTGTGTGTGTGTGTGTGTATCATTTCAGTCTCTATTGTGCCACGAGATGTTTTATTGATTGTTTTAAGGTAATTTTGCTGTTTGCTTCAGTCATTGGAGATGGAAGGGAGTTCCGTGCAATTATGGCTCTGTATAATACTGTGCGTTGCCGTGAATTCATTTTGGACTTGGGACTGTGAAAAGACCCCTGGTGACATGTCTTGTTGGGTAAGTATGGGTGTCTGAGCTGTGTGTTATATGATTATGCAGACAATCTGGAATTTAACACAGTAATATTTCTAATGAAAACTAGAAGAGAAGCAGTTAATCTCTCGTCAACACTCAACTAGGAAAGACTGGCATGTTGTTGATGTTACTTTTGTATGTGCAGTTAAGGGCAAGGCGTGCTGCTCTGTTTTGAGCCAGCTGCAGCTTTGCTAGGTCTTTCTTTGCTGCTCTTGACATTATTACCAGACAGTAATCAAGATGGGACAAGACCAGAGCCTGAACAACTAGTACAGTTGATTTGTGTCAAAAATGCAGAATATATTTTTAGAACAGATATACCTCTCCCCAGCAACTTTATCAATAGGACTTGACCGTGATAATTGATCATACAATGTTATATCTAGGAGTTTAGCTTCCTCAGCTTGCTCAATGGTCACACCCTTTATGTACAACTCAAATAAATCTGTATTAGTCACATGCTTCATAAACAACAATGAATTGTTTACACACAGGCCCTTCCCAACAATGCAGATAAAAATAAATAATAGAAAAGTAAAACACGTAATAAAAGTAATAATAAATACACAATGAGTAATGATAACTTAGTTATATACACAGCGTACAAGTCCCGAGTCGATGTGCAAGGTAAGAGGTATAAGTATATAAGTGAGTAGGAATAAAGTGGATAAAAAACAGTAGCATGTGATGAGTCAAAAAAGGTAGTTAAATAGTTAACCAAATAGCTACCTGGACTAACTATTTCGAAACAAATTCTCTCCTGACTCACCCAATGTGGCGTGGATCTGTTTTTTTCTAAAGTATTTCTATTTACTTCGGATCTGGAATCCCTCAACTGAAGCTAGCCAGCTAACTACCTACCAGCTATCAGTTAGCAAAACATTGCTAGCGGTCATCAGCTAACCTTTAGCTCGGAAAGCTCTCGCCAGTTCGAACAACGTGACTCAAACCAGAGCATAACAAACCTATTTCTCTCCATATCCCCGGATTCATACCGCAAACTCCGAACATTTTCATCTGGATCTTCACAACTAGCTAACAGCAATCCCGGGTGACCACTCCTGGCTAGCGTTTCCATCCCAGAGCAAGCACCAATTAGCCTGAAGCTAGCCCGGACAGGGCTCCTGTGCTACCACCGAAGCCCACTCCCGGGCTACAATATCCGGACCCCTTCTACTGCCGGTACGGGGCACGGAACCCAGCCGGTCCGCTACGACTGGAATACCGACATAATCTGCCCGAGGATTCTAACAGGCCCCTCAGGCGCAATGTCCGCTGAAGGCCCATTCTGCTAACTGCTAGCCCCTGCTAACTGCTTGCTTGCTAACCCGGTCTGCTAACTGCTAGCTTGTTTAGCCCCGGTCTGCTAACTGCTAGCTTGTTTAGCCCCGGTCTACTAACTGTTGGCATCGGCCTGCTAACTATCTGAATCGCCGTGTTCCCAGTCAGCTCAACCACTCACTGGACCCATATGTTCACTTGGCTACGCATGCCTCTCTATAATATCAATAAGCCTCATCCATTCCTATCCTGGTTAGTGATTAGTGTCTTATTTCACTTTCACCTGCTCAATATGCCTTAACCAACCATGTTGTTCCACCTCCTACATAAGCGATGACAACACCTGGTTTAAACGTCTCTAGAGACTATATCTCTCTCATCATTACTCAATGCCTAGGTTTACCTCCAATGTACTCACATCCTACCTTACCTTTGTCTGTACACTATGCCTTGAATCTATGCTATCGTGCCCAGAAACCTGCTCCTTTTACTCTCTTTTCCGAACGTGCTAGACGGCCAGTTCGTATAGCATTTAGCCGTACCCATATCCTACTTCTCCTCTGTTCCTCTGGACATGTAGAGGTTAATCCTAGCTCCACTCCCACTCCGCAGGTGCTCTCATTTGTTGACTTCTGTAACCGTAAAAGCCTTGGTTTCATGCATATTAACATTAGAAGCCTACTCCCTCAGTTTGTTTTACTCACTGCTTTAGCACACTCTGCCAACCCGGATGTCTTAGCCGTGTCTGAATCCTGGCTTAGGAAAACCACAAAAAAAAACTGAAATCTCCATCGCTTAACTATAACATTTCCCACCAAGATAGAACTGCCAAAGAGGGCAGTGTTGCAATCTACTGCAAAGATAGCCTGCAGAGTTCTGTATTACTATCCAAGTGTGTACCCAAACAATTCAAGCTTCTACTTCTAAAAATTCACAAATTCCAGAAACAAGTGTCTCACTGTTGCCGCTTGCTATAGACCTCCCTCTGCCCCCAGCTGTGCCCTCGATACCATATGTGAATTGATTGCCCCCCATCTATCTTCTGAGCTCATGCTACTAGGTGTCCTAAACTGGGACATGCTTAACACCCCGGCCATCCTACAATCCAAGCTTGATGCCCTCAATCTCACACAAATGATCAATGAACCTACCAGGTACAACTCCAAATCTGTAAACACGTGCACCCTCATAGATGTCATCCGAACTAACTCGCCCTCCAAATACACCTCTGCTGTTTTCAATCAAGATCTCAGCGATCACTGCCTCATTGCCTGCATCCGTAATGGGTCTGCGACCAAACAACCACCCCTCATCACTGTCAAACGCTCCCTAAAACACTTCTGAGAGCAAGCCTTTCTAATTGACCTGGCCGGGGTATCCTGGAATGACATTGATCTCATCCCGTCAGTGGATGATGCCTGGCTATTCTTTAAAAGTGCCTTCCTTACCATCTTAAATAAGCATGCCCCATTCAAAAAATGTAGAACTAGGAATAGATATAGTCATTGATTCACTCCAGACCTGTCTGCCCTTGACCAGCACAAAAACATCCTGTGACGTTCTGCATTAGCATCGAATAGCCCCCGTGATATGCAACTTTTCAGGGAAGTTAGGAACAAATATACACAGGCAGTTAGGAAAGCTAAGGCTAGCTTTTTCAAACAGAAATTTGCATCCTGTAGTACTAACTCAAAAAAGTTCTGGGACACTGGAAAGTCCATGGAGAATAAGAGCACCTCCTCACAGCTGCCCACTGCTCTGAGGCTAGAAAACACTGTCACCACCGATAAATCCACTATAATTGAGAATTTCAATAAGCATTTCTCTACGGCTGGCCATGCTTTCCTCCTGGCTACCAATACCCCTGGTCAACTGACCGGCACCCTCCACAGCAACCCGCCAAAGCCCCCACCATTTCTCCTTTACCCAAATCCAGATAGCTGATGTTCTGAAAGAGCTGCAGAATCTGGACCCCTACAAATCAGCCGGGCTAGACAATCTGGACCCTCTCTTTCTATAATTATCTGCCGAAATTGTTGCAACCCCTATTACTAGCCTGTTCAACTCTTTCGTATCGTCTGAGATTCCCAAAGATTGGAAAGCTGCCGTGGTCATCCCCCTCTTCAATGGGGGTGACACTCTAGACCCAAACAGCTGCAGACCTATATCTATCCTACCCTGTCTTTCTAAGGTCTTCGAAAGCCAAGTTAACAAACAGATTACCGACCATTTCGAATCCCACCGTACCTTCTCCACTATGCAATCTGGTTTCAGAGCTGGTCATGGGTGCACCTCAGCCACGCTCAAGGTCCTAAACGACATCATAACCGCCATCGATAAGAGACATTACTGTGCAGCCGTATTCATCGACCTGGCCAAGGTTTTCGACTCTGTCAATTACCACATTCTAATTGGCAAACTCAACAGCCTTGGTTTCTCAAATGATTTCCTTGCCTGGTTTACCACCTACTTCTCTGATAGAGTTCAGTGTGTCAAATTGTAGGGCCTGTTGTCCGGACCTCTGGCAGTCTCTATGGGGGTGCCACAGTGTTCAATTCTCGGGCCGACTCTCTTCTCTGTATACATCAATGATGTTGCTCTTGCTGCTGGTGATTCTCTGGTACACCTCTACGCAGACGACACCATTCTGTATACTTCTGGCCCCTCTTTGGACACTGTGTTAACTAACCTACAGACGAGCTTCAATGCCATACAACTCTCCTTCCGTGGCCTCCAACTGCTCTTAAATGCAAGTAAAACTAAATGCATGCTATTCAACCGATCACTGCCCGCACCTGCTCGCCCGTCCAGCATCACTACCCTGGACGGCTCTGACTTAGAATACGTGGACAACTACAAATACCTAGGTGTCTGGTTAGACTGTAAACTATCTTTCCAGACTCACATTAAGCATCTCCAATCCAAAATTAAATCTAGAATTGGCTTCCTATATCGCAACAAAGCATCCTTCACTCATGCTGCCAAACATACCCTCGTAAAACTGACCATCCTAAAGATCCTCGACTTCGATGATGTCATCTATAAAATAGCCTCCAACACTCTACTCAAAAAACTGGATGCAGTCTATCACAGTGCCATCCATTTGTCACCAAAGCCCCATACGCTACCCACCATTGCGACCTGTACGCTCTCGTTGGTTGGCCCTCGCTTCATACCCCTCGCCAAAAACTGGTTATCTACAAGTCTCTTCTAGGTAAAGCCCCGCCTTATCTCAGCACACTGGTCACCATAGCAGCACCCACTCGTAGCACGCGCTCCAGCAGGTATATCTCACTGGTCACCCACAAAGCCAATTCCTCCTTTGGTCGTCTTTCCTTCCAGTTCTCTGCTGCCAATGACTGGAAAGAACTGCAAAAATCTCTGAAGCTGGAGACTCATATCTCCCGCACTAGCTTTAAGCACCAGCTGTCAAGAGCAGGTCACAGATCACTGCACCTGTACACAGCCCATCTGTAAACAGCCCATCTATCTACCTACCTCATCTCCATACAGTATTTAATGATTTATCTTGCTCCTTTGCACCCCAGTATCTCTACTTGCACATTCATCTTCTGAACATCTACCATTCCAGTTTTTAAATTGCTATATTGTAATTACTTCGCCACCATGGCCTATTTATTGCCTTAACTCCCTTATCTTACCTCATTTGCACTCACTGTATATAGACTTTTTGTTTTATTTTGTTCTACTGTATTATTGACTATGTTTTATTTATTCCATGTGTAACTCTGTGTTGTTGTATGTGTCAAATTGCTATGCTTTATCTTGGCCAGGTCACAGTTGCAAATGAGAACTAGCCTACCTGGTTAAATAAAGGCGAAATAGAAATATATATTTTTTTAACGGTCTTATTGTTTGGGGGTAGAAGCTGTTCAGGGTCCTGTTGGTTATAGCCTTGGTGCATCGGTACCGCTTGCAGTGTAGTAGCAGAGAGACCAGTGCTGCATGGAGATTGACGCTGCAATGGATAGCTGTTTTACGGGCTCCTGACCAATTCTGCTATTTTGTAAATTAATTTTTTGTACACAATGTTTCTGCCATTGTTTCCTATGACCAAAAATAGCTTCTGGACAATAACCATTGAGGTTAAGATCTTAGCTACATTTTTGAACCAAATACAATGCTTTTAGTATTACATTTTAGTCATTGAGCAAATGCTCTTATCCAGAGCAACTTACAGCAGTGAGTGCATACATTTTCATACAGGTCCCCTGTGGGGAGTGAACCAACAACCCTGGCATTGCAAACACCATGCTCTACCAACTGAGCTCCATGGGACCAGTGACAAAACATTGTAGACCAGTGACAAAACATCTCAATTTAATCCATTTTAAACCCAGGCTGAAACACAACAAAATGTGGAAAAAGTCGAGGGGTGTGAATACTTTATGAAGGCATCCTATTTAAGTCCAGTTTATTATTAATCACACATTCTGATACTGATAACTCCTTATTTAGAATTTCAGTGAGCTCATTGGCTTTTGGTGCTGACATGTAGAGTGTGGAATCATCCACATACAGTGATTCTTGCTTCGTGTAAGACAAGTGGCAAATAATTTGTCAAAATTGAGAAGAGTAACAGCCCAAGCCAACTGCCCTGAGTGACACCGCACTGTACATATCTGATGTTAGAGAAGCTTCCATTGAAGAACCCTCTCTGGGATCTATTGGATAAATAACTCTCCAACCATGTGATGGCAGGTTATTTAAATCCAAAGCAAGTGAGTTTTTTCAATAACCGTTTATGATCAATAATATCAAAGGCTTCACTGAAATCTAACAGTACAGCTAAAACGATCACCTTATTATGCATTTATTTTAAGCAATCATCAGTCATCTAAGTCAGTGCAGTACAAGTTGAGTGACCTTCTCTGTATGCATGCTGAAAGTCAGTAGTTAACGTGTTCTGTGAAAATAGCATTGTATTTGGCCCAACACAATTCTCTCCATCAGTTTACTAAGAACAGGCAGCAAACTGATTGAATGACTGTTGGTGACAGCAAAGGGTACTTTACTATTTTTTGGGAGTGGAATTACACACACCTTCACACACACACACACACACACACACACACACACACACACACACACACACACACACACACACACACACACACACACACACACACACACACACACACACACACACACACACACACACACACACACACACACACACACCTTTAGGCTTTGGTTAAAGATATAGCACTGGTTTGATCATGAGTCTTGAATATATGTATATGCATTTATATTGAATATAGCAACAATATATAAAGTGGGGTCCACAATTATTGACACCCTTGATAAAGATGAGCAATAATCGACTGTCTGAAATAAATAATTCAAATACTGAGCTATATTGTATGCTACATTTTTTGGGGGAAATTATATTTTATACTAATACAATTGCTCAGAGAAAGAGATTTTGTTTATCAAGTAACCATTTTTTTCTCAAAAAGGTAGGTGTCAAAAGTATTGACACCCTAAAGATTCTTATAAATAAAGTAGTCAAAAGTTCAGTATTTGATCCCATATTCCTAGCATGCAATGATTACAGCAGTGTCTCCCGACCCCTCCTGTATCAGCCTCGAGTAATAGTTTATGTGTCGGGGGCTAGGGTCAGTCTGCTATATCTGGAGTATTTCTCTTGTTTTATCCGGTGTCCTGTCTGAATTTAAGTATGCTCCTGCTAATTCTCTCTCTTTCTCTTTCTCTTGGAGGACCTGAGCCCTAGGACCATGCCTCAGGACTACCTGGCCTGATGACTCCTTACTGTCCCCAATCCACCTGGTCGTGCTGCTGCTCCAGTTTCAACTGTTCTGCCTGCAGCTATGGAACCCTGACCTGTTCACTGGACGTGCTACCTTGTCCCGGACCTGCTGTTTTCGACTCTCTCTTTCTACCGCACCTGCTGTCTCTAACTCTGAATGATCAGCTATGAAAAGCCAGCTGACATTTACTGCTAAGGTGCTGACCTGTTGCACCCTCTACAACCACTGTGATTGGTATTATTTGACCCTGCTAGTCATTTATGAACGTTTGAACATCTTGGCCATGTTTTGTTATCATCGCCACCCGTGAGAAGAGGAGTGGCCACCCCTCAGAGCCTGGTTCCTCTTGGTTTCTTCCTAGGTTCCTGACACTCTAGGGAGTTTTTCCTAGCCACCGTGCTTCTACATCTGCATTGCTTGCTGTTTGGGGTTTTAGGCTGGGTTTCTGTATAGCACTTTGTGACATCGGCTGGTGTAAAAAGGGCTTTATAAATAAATGTGATTGATTGACTCTACAAACTTGTTGGATGCATTTGCAGTTAGTTTTGGTTGTGTGTTTTGGTTAGTATAGTTTAGGTTGTGTGCCCGATAGAAATTAATGGTAAATAATGTATTGTGTCATTTTGGAGTCACTTTTATTGCAAATAAGAATATAATATGTTTCTAAACACTTCTACATGTGGATGTGGATGTGAATGCTACCATGATTACAGAAAATGATGAATGAATGGTGAATAATAATGAGTGAGAAAGTTAAAGAGAGTCAAAGAATAGCATAACACAAAAAAAAATGACTACAAAGCTACTTTGGGATGTATCTGACTTGTAGTAAATACCAAAGAATGAATCATGGGTAATAGCCAGCTCCTACACATACATTCTTCAATGCAGCTCTAATTGACTCCAAATCTACTGTTCTCACATCTGCCTTTTTGTAGACTGATAAGGCGTGGGTTGTGCCACTGTATGCGCAAAAAATCAACAGTTAGGCTATTCCCCTAATCTCCTTTTCCCCATTCACAATTTCACATCTCCCTTCAAAGCAATACAACAATGCCAAGGACATTGAGTTGTCAGGAAGATATTTCTGGTGAGATCATCCCAAATAATGACTTATTCAACAGACAATTGTGTGGGAATGAGGCATATGTACCAAATGTTGTTTGATGACTTGCACTTAGCCGATTGTCAAATTAACAGTCACAAATAATATTTTATAATATATAATAATATGGAGATAATATCACAAATACCTGTTCTTTACAAACCTACAGTATAAACCAGCAGAGGTTTGGGAGCAGGTCAACACTGGCCTGTCACCAGGACACTGCACTAAAAAGCAAAAGGTCTAAGCATCAACAACTAGAGGAGCACATTCACCTAATTAAGAGGGGTGTGTGTGTGTGTGTGTGTGTGTGTGTGTGTGTGTGTGTGTGTGTGTGTGTGTGTGTGTGTGTGTGTGTGTGTGAGAGGGAGAGTATCCCTAGTCTAATTTCTTAGGGATAGAAAGTTATTATTGCTCCTGACCTATAGGGGTCAAGAGCTTTTCAGTGTACCCAGGATACATTTCAATTAGGCAGCTTATATTGGCAACAGAGAATCATGGGGCTTCAGCGAGTGCAGTCACTTCAATTTCAAGACAGAAATATTCTGCAAGGTAAACAGTCTCATATACATCCATGGATGTACATATAGCATCATTTGAATAACACATTTTGACCAGGAAATTAACCAAAGATAAAGCAGCACAGAATTTGTCATGTGTTTCTACAGAGTTATTTTCTCCATTGTTGAAACTATTTTAGATTGTGGCTGCCAAGAGAACTCCAACGAATTGTTCAGGCTGAACTGGCATAGGAAAAGTACAGCCTATTTGTCAGAGTATACACTACTGACTTGAGGTATTCACGTCTGTCCCTGGGCTACATAAAAATGATGAATGGTTCTCTATGTACAACAATGGTCCTAAATTAAGTCATAATAAATCAAGTAACCATATTTTATTCATCATGTCAGATTGTTTGATGGCAACATAAAAGGGTGTATTGTATTCAACCACTGGCCAAGCAAATGATAATGCATGACATGCCAGAACATACAAAACAAACACTTTTGGTTGACTCAAGGTCCAAAATTAGTTTACAAAAGACCTCACAAATGCCAAATGCATTTTGCTTGTTGCTACTACTGCTGCCACATTGATAGAGTTGAATTCTTTATGCTTATTTACCTTCAGCATTACATTGGATTGTCTGAGAAGGTCAGTGCCTACCTCCTCAACGGCACAGAGGTTCTCTGGGCATGTCTTGAGAGCAATGCAACCAGACAGAGATGTCAAGCATAACATTGAGCAGAGACTGGGCATGATAAAGAGAAGTGCCACGACAAGCATCAGGCACTCAGGTTAAGGAAGGGGAATATTGCTCAGAGCTCAATCGTCATTGATTGGTCAGGGCAACCAAACAGTGAAGACTGGATAGACAGAGCCAGAGACCGCCATAGGCAGTCACACCTGGCCCGCTGCCCCGCTCTGGAGTCTTTTTTCCAGACTTGACATTACGTAAACATCAGGGCTCAGTGACCTGCTAATGTGGGACAAAAGCTCAGAGGCAGCAGCCCTGGAGAGCACAGGGCAAGTGTGTTACAGCAGCTTGGTTGTCACACTGTGTCATCTCTGAAAGGGACAGGTGGAGGTTGGCCCTAACCACTGATCTAATGTCAGTTTTACATTGGACCTGCTGATGGTCAAGGTTTAGCTGGGTTTAAGTAAGATGTTCCTAGGTCTGACTCTAAGGGCATCTGGCTGCCTAGAGCCATTGGGAAGCCCAGGGTGTGTACTACCCTGGTTGTCACAACTATAATTTCACATTTCAAATAGACCTCTCCTACCTGTGAGGTCTAATGTAAACTATAAACTTAGTGGTTTGAGCCCTGAATGCTGATTGGCTGACAGTTGTGGTATACCACAGGTATGACAACACATTTATTTGTACTGCTCTAATTGCGTTGGTAACCAGTTTATGATAGCAATAAGGCACCTTGGAGGTTTGTGATATCGCCAATATACCATGGTTTAGCGCTGTGTCCAGGCACTCCGCGTTGCGCCTAAGAACAGCCCTGAGCCGTGGTATATTGGCCATATACACCACACCCTCTCGGGCCTTATTGCTTAAGTATATCATATACTGTACATTGCACACAATCTCTGTATCATTGCATAGCCAGGAAAGATGGATTGCATAGCTAGGAAAGCGGTTTGTGACGTTCACCAAGATGGTGCCAATAGACACCTTGTTTCAGGCTCTTTTACAAGCATTTGGCTACACCCGCAATAACATCTAATAAATATGTGTATGTGACCAATAAAATATGAATGTTTATACAAGTTTAGAACCTCTTATTATAGCCTCATCATAGAGATCTATCTGACAAGGGACAAAAAGGGACAAAAAAACAAATACAATGTATTACACTATGAGGCTGTCATTGTAAATAAGAATTTGTTCTTAACTGACTTGCCTAGTTAAAATAAAACATAAAAATAATCAGAGTAGAACTGCAGACTATATGCATTAATTTAGAGTAATTTAACATGATTAATTAGATTAGTTATGTCATTGCATATGGTCTTGTGGAGTATCAGACAACTGATTGGACACTTGGGCAGTCAATGAGGCACACTGTTTACAAATACTAGACAAGGTAAACGATTTAAATAATAATAATTAAGGAACACCATTTCTCCACATTGATAACTTCAAAATCCAGTTATATTCAAAGTCCAGTTATTTGGCTCAATCATCCCAGATATACTTAACCATAAATTGTCATCTGAAGAAAATATGTAGCAAATAAAAAAATAAGAGATTTAAATACCATCAGCCAATTTGCAACTATGCAAGTACGAAGTTAATTCTTGAACATTCACGTTGCTGCACATAACAGAATATTGCATTGCTATAATTGTGTTTGAACGTTAGCATGCATCTAACATAAAAAAGCACACAAGTCATAGCTTGAGCATTCATAATACTTTAACTAATTTTCTTGCTGACTCATTTCTTTCTGTGAGGGATAAACTGACACTTAATCAATTTAGAATCATCCTCAAATTATGCCATTTTTGCCTCTAGGTTTACATTGTAGCATATCCCATCAGCAACGTTTTTATTATTGCTAAATATACGCAATCAATAATCGAATATAGGCTACCCCCCCCCCCCCCCCCCCCCCCCAAAAAAAAAAGTAAAATATCCTTACCGTACAAGGTATGTCTTGTTATCTGACCTCCCATGTTTAAATACAAGGTGAGTTCCTCTTCTCTGGTTTTGTTAGATAAAATATTCATAGACATGCGCTCCTTGGCTGTCAACATAACATAATCAGATAATCACGATTTCGTTCCCTCTAAACACCGTTTACCCTCAGTGTAGTTAGTGGCTGTCCAAGGCTATTTACATTGGACCGCGGCAGATAGGCTACAAAGCAGTCCCACACGCAGCGCAGAATAACGTTGAAATTAACATAAAATGTGGAGGTGGAGCTTCAAGAATAACAATTAACACTGTCGATACTACCGAGGAAGGTGCCTTCTAACTTTTCTCCTTTTGAAGTCGACAATAGCCTACTTGACCGCATTTTTCGGTAAACAAGCCTAGCGCGCCCAAAACCAGTATGCACTGAGAGGAAACCAGCTATAGGAAATCTGAACGTGTACATAGTTTTGCCAATGCAAAATGGGAAATTCCACCAATTTACTTGTAGCTTACCTTAGGATGCATTTACACAGGCAGCCAAATGATGCATTTATTTTTTCACAAATTGGACTTTTGAAAAAATCTGATATGATTGGTCAAAAGACAAATCAGTGCAAAAAATATCAGAATTGGGCTGCCTGTGTAAACACAGCTTAAGTTTAATAGCTAAAATCATCTGCAATCTACACTATATATACAAAATATGTGGACACCCCTTCAATTTAGTGGATTTGGCTTTTTCAGCCAGACCCATTGATGACAGGTGTATAAAATTGAGCACACAGGTATACAATCTCCACAGAGAAACATTGGCAGTAGAATGGCCTTACTGAAGAGCTCAGTGACTTTCAGCGTGGCACCGTTATAGGATGCTACCTTTCCAACAAGTCAGTTCGTCTAAATTTATGCCCTGCTACAGTAGATCTGCCCCAGTCAAATGTAAGTGCTGTTATTGTGAAGTGGAGATGTCTAGGAGCAACAACGGCTCAGTCGTGAAGTGGAAGGCCACACAAGCTCACAGAACGAGACCACTGAGTGCTGAAGCGCGTACCGCATAAAAATTGTCTGTCCTCCAACATTCACTGTAAGCAACGTCAGCACAATAACTGTTAGTTGGGAGTTTCATGAAATGGGTTTCCGCGGCCGAGTAGCCGCATACAAGCCTAAAATCACCATGTGCAATGCCAGGCGTCGACTGGAGTGGTGTAAAGCTGGCCTCCATTGGACTCTGGAGTATTGGAAACACGTTCTCTGGAGTGATGAATCACGCTTCACCGTCTGGCAGTCCAACGGACAAATCTGGGTTTGGCTGATGTCAGGAGAACACTACCTGCCCAAGTGCATAATGCCAACTGTAAAGTTAGGTGGAGGATAAATAATTGTCTGGGGCTGGTTTTCATGGTTTGGGCAATGCCCCTTAGATCCAGTGAAGGGAAACCTTAATGCTACAACACATTCTAGACAATTCTGAGCTTCCAACCTTGTGGCAACAGTTTGGGGAAGGCCCTTTCCTGTTCCAGCATGACAATGCCCCTGTGCACAAAGCGAAGTCCATACAGAAATGGTTTGTCAATATCAGTGTGGAAGAAATTGACTGGCCTGCAAGGAGCCCTGACCCCCACCCCATCGAACACCTTTGGGTTGATTTGTAACGCCGACTGCGAGCCAGGCCTATCACCCAACATCAGTGCCCGACCTCACCCTATGCTCTCATGGCTGAATGGAAGCAAGTCCCCGCAGCAGTGTTCCAACATCTAGTGGAAAGCATTCCCGGAAGAGTGGCTGTTATAGCAGCAAAGCGGGGACCATCTTCTAACTCCCCTATTAATGCCCATGATTTTAGAATGAGATGTTCAATGACTTTTCGTGAATTTTGAAGCATTTAAGTAATAACAAAACACATAATGCACATAAAGGCTTCATAATTCATAAAGGTCATGTTAACTGACTGATATCTCATAGAACAAAATGTATAAGATCTCCTAAGCCTGTGTTAACCTCAGACCTTATTTTCAGCATTTATCCAAAAACCTTACTCTCTCCCCATTAATTTTCCCCATAGGAAAGGCTGAATGAACCAGAGATAACTCATTTCAATTTTTTAGGACTACAAGATGGTGAGTTCTGCTGTAGGCCTTGTGCAGCCCAAATTTTAGGTAGATATTTATTAACAAGATATTAATTAATGATATCAGTGTAAATATAAACCTGCACCAGTAGCTAATTTTAGTTTACAGTAGGCCTACAGTACGCACAACTTCTGATTTTGGTTGCACTTTCACTGTCAGGCAGTGGTGGAAAAGTACCCAACTGTCATACTTGAGTAAAAGTAAAAATAGAAAATGACTCAAGTAAAAGTAGAAGTCACCCAGTAAAATTCTTCTTGAGTAGAAGTCTAAAGTATTTGGTTTAAAATATACTTAAGTATTAATACTTTCAAATTCTTTATATTTAGCAAACCAGATGGCACTATTTTCTTGTTTTTTTTAATTTAATGAAAGCCAGGGGCACACTCCAACACTCAGACATCATTTATAAACAAAGCATATCGGTTTAGTGAGTCCGCCAGATCAGAGACAGTAGAGATGACCAGGGATGTTCTGTTGATAAGTGTGTGAATTGAACTATTCTACTGTTCTGCTAACCATTCAAAATGTAACAATTACTTTTGGGTGTCAAGGAAAATGTATGGCGTAACCAGTACAATATTTTCTTAAGGAATGTAAAGTAAATGTAAAAGGAGTCAAATAGTAAAGTAAATTACAGGTACCCAAAATAACTACTTAAGTAGTACTTTAAAGTATTTTTACTTACCTATTTTACAGCACTAGTGTCAGGTAGGCCTAGTCTATATATAGCATGGTACAAATTATCCGTTGGTAGACTGAACAAACGCTGTCATTCAAAATTGTGCACATATGTGCACAATTTTGAATGACAGCATTTGTTCAAAATTGGCTCTCATGAGCATAGCAAAAACCAATTGGGTTTTGCTATGCTCATAAGAGCCAATTTTGAACACTGATGCATTTTGAAAGGTTTGACTGTGGAGCAGCTAAGATGCCCCTAGGCAGCTAGCTGTGGGCCGGAGCTGAATAAATTAATTGAGGATGCCAAGACAGCAGGGAGGTGCCCATTGGGAGCTTATTGAAGGATAAAAGTCTACGAAAGCACAAGTTTGCAGACTAACACACTTGACTACAGGTGAAGGATGAAACAAAAGCTACAAACACGTGCTTTTGTAGACTTGTATCATTCAATGTTACATTGCATCATCATAGCCTCGGCTCCCAATGGGCAACCTCTCAGAATTGCACTGGCTTCCATTTTCCCAAAGAAAATGGTAGTTCTTTGTTGGTTTTATTAGACATGGCAAACAAGCCACTTGTTACAGTGTAGGTTTGCTCAGCAGTGTCTGGGTCCAGCCATGCCAAGATGGCATCATCATAGCCTCGGCTCCCAATGGGCAACCTCTCAGAATTTTCCTTATCACCTTCCTTGTTACATAATGCATGTCGCAAGCCAGCCTTCAGATACGTAGCTTTGCTAAGAGCATTGGTGTTAATAATACACTGTTTGAAGCCATACTGGTTAACTAGACACGCGTTTGACTGACAGGCGAGTTTGTTTAAAACCGCCATTCTTTAGCCGTCTCTGCTTGTCCAGTTGTTGTCAGCTGTTTCTGTCACTATTGATCCCAAGCACAATGACAGAATGGAAATCAGAGAAAAATGACAGCAGCCTTTACTTGACAAAATGTACAATTTATTAGAACTTTTAAACATAAAAACTACATTTCTGATGATGGATTGTACAGTTTATTGATAGGAAAATGGACAAAAACACTTTTGGCTCAGGAAATAGGAATACAAAGAGAATAACAGCGCACTTGGAGGATGTTTTCATCTACGATGGAGACCCCCGGTGGCTATTACATTTATTATTAACATTGCTACAGGCCACCTGATCACTTGGCTTGGAAAATATGATTGGGCCTTTTCTGATAACAGGAGGAGTGTTGTAAACATGTAGAACAGCATGGCCTGGAGTGAAATAACTCTCTCTGTACAGCATGTGGTTTAGGCACGCTTTTGAAAGGGACTGCATCACTCAACAACAAGTATAAATTCAAAAAGGGGAGGGGGTAAGAGGTTGGAGGGGGGGGGGGGGGGGTGGCTGACTAGTGGTGGCTATTCAGCAGTCTGATGGTCTGGGGGTAGAACCTATTGACCGGTCTGTTAGTTTAAGCCATGATGCTCCTGACCTACCAGCGTCTAAGTGAGTGATGGAAGCGGGGATGTCCCTGGTGATCTTGACCTTCCTGCGACCCCTCATGTTGTAGGTGTTCTGGAGGGCAGGCAGTGTGCACCTAATTGTGCGTGCGGCTGAGCGTACCACCCTCTGTAGTGCCTTGCGGTCAGCGGCGGTGAAGTTGCCATACCAGGCTATGATGCAGCCCGACTGTATGCTCTCAGTGGTGCTCCTGTAGAACACTGTGAGGGCCCTCTGGGACAGGCCGCAAATTTCTTCAGCCTCCTGAGGTTGAAGAGTCGCTGTCGTGCCTTCACCACAGTGTCCGCACAGTGTCCGTGTGGTTCGACCATTTCAGCTCCTCAGAATAGATACCCTTAAAACTAGCATAGAATAATACTGTATAATGTATGACATTACACAGATGTTATCCACAAGGAGACATGTATTGAATTATACATGATCTGTAAAAACAACGATTTTGCCTTGAGAGGAGAAACATTAGTGCTACTATGCCTAAGCCACAATCCAGTCCAAAGATGTCCCTAGATTTTAGGGTGCATCTCTTCCTTTTTCTTATGTGTAGGGCTGAAAATACAGCACTGACAGCACTGACTGACACCTCCCTCTCCAGTAGATTATTTGTTGAATAGAGACTGGCAACAGCTGCCAAGTGGGGTGTGCTGGTGAGGGGCCTCCCAAGGACATCTTGACAGCATTGTCTGTGAGAGCCATGCGCCTGTTTTGCAGGGACCAGGGTGAACAAACACACCATTCAGCCAAGCGTTTGGACACTGGTCCTGTGGCCATGTGCAAAACATTACAAAGAAACAGAAGAGCATCATATGATCCTCAACAGGAGATAGTCAAATATCACTCCATCCCTCCAGCCAAATTATGGTGAGAAATAGGAGTTAATAACAGTCCCTGTTGAATGATATTGAGGCCCCACAGAACTTTAGTCCCCAAAACAGCCATACACTCACAAGGTTACAGGAAAACTGTTAGATGTTTGTGGAATCATCCTAAGGCACATTCAAGTGAAACAGGGCTGTGTAAATGCTTTCCAAAGATTATATTTTGCTCGTCATTGTTGCAGTAACTGACTTGTGAAATACAGTGGGACAAAAAAGTATTTAGTCAGCCACCAATTGTGCAAGTTCTGCCACTTAAAAAAATGAGAGAGGCCTGTAATTTTCATCATAGGTACACTTCAACTATGACAGACAAAATGAGAAAAAAATCCATAAAATCACATTGTAGGATTTTTAATGAATTTATTTGCAAATTATGGTGGAAAATAAGTATTTGGTCAATAACAAAAGTTTATCTCAATACTTTGTTATATACCCTTTGTTGGCAATGACAGAGGTCAAACGTGTTCTGTAAGGTTTTCACACACTGTTGCTGGTATTTTGGCCCATTCCTCCATGCAGATCTCCTCTAGAGCAGTGATGTTTTGGGGCTGTTGCTGGGCAACACGGACTTTCAACTCCCTCCAAAGATTTTCTATGGGGTTGAGATCTGGAGACTGGCTAGGCCACTCAGGACCTTGAAATGCTTCTTACGAAGCCACGAGTCCTTGGCGGCGTAGTGTGTTACTGACGGTAGGCTTTGTTACTTTGGTCCCAGCTCTCTGCAGGTCATTCACTATGTCCCCCTGTGTGGTTCGTGGATTTTTGCTCACCGTTCTTGTGATCATTTTGACCGCACGGGGTGAGATCTTGCGTGGACCCCCAGATCGAGGGAGATTATCAGTGGTCTTGTATGTCTTCCATTTCCTAATAATTGCTCCCACATTTCATTTCTTCAAACCAAGCTGCTTACCTATTGCAGATGCAGTCTTCCCAGCCTGGTGCAGGTCTACAATTTTGTTTCTGGTGTCCTTTCTGGTGTCCTAGCTCTTTGGTCTTGGCCATAGTGGAGTTTGGAATGTGACTGTTTGAGGTTGTGGACAGGTAGGTGTCTTTTATACTGATAACAAGTTCAAACAGGTGCCATTAATACAGGTAACGAGTGGAGGACAGAGGAGCCTCTTAAAGAAGAAGTTACAGGTCTGTGAGAGCCAAAAATCTTGCTTGTTTGTAGGTGACCAAATACTTATTTTCCACCGTAATTTGCAAATAAATTCATTAAAAATCCTACAATGTGATTTTCAGGATTTTTTTTCTCATTTTGTCTGTCATAGTTGAAGTGTACCTATGATGAAAATTACAGGCCTCTCTCATCTTTTTAAGTGGGAGAACTTGCACAATTGGTTGCTGACTAAATACTTTTTTGCCCCACTGTACGACTTACAATATGTTCATATACTAATGTTGACTTTTTCACAAGTCAAGTGTTGATCTTTGTTATGTTGTGGCAAACACCACTTTACATCTGAACTCCCTCACATTGAACTCTCGCTCACTAAGCGCTCACCCATCTTGTTTTTTCTTCTTCACTTTAGTTCACAATTGTCATGCTTTGAATATTTTGGCACTATGGGCCGCCTCTCTAACTCAAGACTTTAATCGCTTTATTAATCCAGTTTAGTCTTCATCTAGTCTGGCCTTTGATGCTGTGCAGTGGGCTAGAGAATGTAGGAACGATGGATCATCAATGGAATGGAGATGTGGGTAATGAACTGAGGGACTGTGGCATGACTCATGCACTAGCGGAGGCCCATCTCTTTCCAGATATAAAAATATTAGAAGGCAGGCAAGACTGAATGTAAATACTTCCTAAATATATCCTAAGTGTCTTGCATTGTCTGAAAGACAAACTGGAAATGTAGGGCTGGAAAAGGAACTACAGTTAGGTTACATTCAAGAACAGTGGTGTGATTGGTGAGAAGGTTTGCTTTAATGTGCCTAATCAATAACATCACTGACAGATTTAACACCTCCTAGAGTCTCTCCTGTAGCCACTGTAAACAGCCCTGAGAATTATTACAGTCTATTTTTTTGCAATTCACATGTGACAAAGGTCAATAAATGTGGCTTATATGCGCTCACTTGCCCAGGATCGAGGCATTCCTTGTAAGGTAACTGGAACCCAGGACCAGAGAGTAGATCTAGGTTGCAACGTCACAATATTTAGACAGAAGACAAGCAACAGAGTATTTGATAGTCAACACTTCTCTCCATGTCAGCCACTAGGTTAAATACAACAGGCCAAATACACCACTTTTTGGAATTGAATGGAATGCAAGGCCCTAGACTACCTTTTTTAAATACATTTGACAGTTTGTCATTCAGCAACTACTTGTTACCAGGTCATTGTTGTCAGTATTGTGGCGAAAGGAGAAGGCTTTTCATTTGAAACTTTTTTCCCCCAATGTTATCCATCACACGAATTGTTAGAGCGTGTTGGATTGTCATATCAAAGTGTCCCATCCCTGAAGCTGGAGTATGATACTTATTAGACACACAACCCCTGGTGACTTTGCTGCTTGAAATTACAATCTTTCATTTCTCACTAAGGCCTTTGCAGACTACCCTCCTGTTCTGCCATGTCTTCATGTTCATGTCCAGAAGACGTCCAGCATGGCTCTCATTATAAACTAGGAGGTACTGTACAGTACTCTCCACACAAGCAACACATGGTTTAGGTTTCACTGTGGCTCTGTTTTGCAGTGCAAGTAATAGGACTTTGAGGAGAGATTCTTAAGTGAGGACTTTGGTGCTCATTTGTTATGGCAGCTATGTTCAGCTATGTGAATTGTTTTCAGTGGTTTCAAAAGTGGTTGTCAGCACCTAAAGGGCTATGCACTTGGAATGATTTCGGTACTCTTTTAACTTATTATTAAGCCAGCATCACATGCCATCTCGTCATGAGACAAACACAAGTTTGTCTCTCGCTTAGATGGATGAGAATCACCTCAAATGAATATTCAGAAAGTCTTGAAATACTTGTAAAATGCCTGTCGTTTTGAAACGGATTCATTTTAGAATCTGCACAAATCCAGTCTTCTATAGTTTTCATTCTTGCTTGAACAGCATGACTGGAACAAGGACTAAAGTCTAGATGTAGCATCTTTGGGATAACACATTGTCAAAGTGATTACTAGGAAGCAGATGGTTAACGATATGTCCTGTGCAATGCAGGACTGGGCCTGTGATCTTATTTGTGTTCAGTTCATTAGTGTCAAAGCAGTTTTGCAATGGCTGCATATTCTTTCCCAACATTTATTTGCCTGCACTTAAATAGCTGTCTGTGTACCATATGTATCCCCTGAAACACAGTCCTTGAACTTTTGTCCATGATTTAAATGGAACAAGGTGTCCTATTTAAAGCCACATCAATTAATAAGTCTCTCTAAAAGGAACCTGTAATACTTCTGCATTGAAAATGAATGTTTTGATTAATTATGCTTTAAAAGAGTCACTATAGTAGTGTTAGTCCAACGTCCAAAGTCAAGTATAGTTCATTTCAGATGTGAGCGCTATTTGTATCTACAGGTAACTGCCACAATAAATGAAACACCAACAAAGAGTGTCTTAACACGGTGTTGGGTCACCACGAGCCAGAACAGCTTCAATGCACCTTGGCATAGATTCTACAAGTGTCTGGAACCCTATTAGAGCGATGAGACACCATTTTTTCATGACAAATTCCTTAATTTGGTGTTTTGTTGATGGTGGTGGAAAATGCTGTGTCAAGCGCCATTCCTGAATCTCCCATAAGTCTGCAATTAGGTTGAGATCTGGTGACTGAGCCATGGCATATGGTTAGCATTGCTGTCATGCTCATAAACGACTCAATTGACCACTTGTGCCCTGTGAGTGCTTTGAGAGACTAGTCAAGGACCATATCACCTCCACCCTACCTGACACCCTAGACCCACTCCAATTTGCTTACCGCCCAAATAGGTCCACAGACGATGCAATCTCAACCACACTGCACACTGCCCTAACCCATCTGGACAAGAGGAATACCTATGTGAGAATGCTGTTCATCGACTACAGCTCGGCATTCAACACCATAGTACCCTCCAAGCTCGTCATCAAGCTCGAGACCCTGGGTCTCGACCCCGCCCTGTGCAACTGGGTACTGGACTTCCTGACGGGCCGCCCCCAGGTGGTGAGGGTAGGCAACAACATCTCCTCCCCGCTGATCCTCAACACTGGGGCCCCACAAGGTTGCGTTCTGAGCCCTCTCCTGTACTCCCTGTTCACCCATGACTGCGTGGCCACGCACGCCTCCAACTCAATCATCAAGTTTGCGGACGACACAACAGTGGTAGGCTTGATTACCAACAACGATGAGACGGCCTACAGGGAGGAGGTGAGGGCCCTCGGAGTGTGGTGTCAGGAAAACAACCTCACATTCAACGTCAACAAAACTAAGGAGATGATTGTGGACTTCAGGAAACAGCAGAGGGAACACCCCCCTATCCACATCGATGGAACAGTAGTGGAGAGGGTAGCAAGTTTTAAGTTCCTCGGCATACACATCACAGACAAACTGAATTGGTCCACTCACACAGACAGCATCGTGAAGAAGGCGCAGCAGCGCCTCTTCAACCTCAGGAGGCTGAAGAAATTCGGCTTGTCACCAAAAGCACTCACAAACTTCTACAGATGCACAATCGAGAGCATCCTGGCGGGCTGTATCACCGCCTGGTATGGCAACTGCACCGCCCTCAACCGTAAGGCTCTCCAGAGGGTAGTGAGGTCTGCACAACGCATCACCGGGGGCAAACTACCTGCCCTCCAGGACACCTACACCACTCGATGTCACAGGAAGGCCATAAAGATCATCAAGGACATCAACCACCCGAGCCACTGCCTGTTCACCCCGCTATCATCCAGAAGGCGAGGTCAGTACAGGTGCATCAAAGCTGGGACCGAGAGACTGAAAAACAGCTTCTATCTCAAGGCCATCAGACTGTTAAACAGCCACCACTAACACTGAGTGGCTGCTGCCAACACACTGACACTGACTCAACTCCAGCCACTTTAATAATGGGAATTGATGGGAAATGATGTAAATATATCACTAGCCACTTTAAACAATGCTACCTTATATAAATGTTACTTACCCTACATTATTCATCTCATACGCATACGTATATACTGTACTCTATATCATCGACGGTATCCTTATGTAATACATGTATCACTAGCCACTTTATACTATACTATGCCACTTTGTTTACATACTCATCTCATTTGTACATACTGTACCCGATACCATCTACTGTATCTTGCCTATGCTGCTCTGTACCATCACTCACTCATATATCCTTATGTACATATTCTTTATCCCCTTACACTGTGTACAAGACAGTAGTTTTGGAATTGTTAGTTAGATTACTTGTTATTACTGCATTGTCGGAACTAGAAGCACAAGCATTTCGCTACACTCGCATTAACATCTGCTAACCATGTGTATGTGACAAATAAAATTTGATTTGATTTGATTTGATTTGAATGGGGGCATTGTCATCCTATGGGGGCATAGCCCTGGTAGACAAAACAATGACCAAAATAATGTTCTGCCCAGCATTTTTATACATGAGCCTAAGCATGATGGGATGTGTGAAAGCACCTGCTTTCAAAATACGTTGTATCCTTCATTTACTCAAGTGTTTCCATTATTTTGGCAGCATACTTTAAGGCAATTAAACATGATGTTTTCCACCCTATCAGTTAGTACATATTCATTGCTGTGATCACTTTTGAAATGGTAAGGTTTTCAACCAGTTCTGAATGACAAAAAGTAAGGCATGATAGGGGACTGACTCCTGTACAGGTATGCCAAACATTTGTCAAATACTTTCATTATTAATATTCATTCCTATAAAGTGGTCCAAACTACAATGAGAAAATCTTTAGAAGAACAAAATACTCTCATACATTATTTTATTTAGGTCTCTTCACTTTTGAGAATGTGTCTAAGTGTTGGGCTGTCATAGAGTGAACTCCTGAGCGATAGCATGGTTCAGTGCAGTTCAGCTAGAGTGCCGTTCCCTCTGCAGATGTTTCCATCCACTCAACGTACATGTAGTCCATGATGCAAGAAAACAAGCCAGATGGTACCAGCACAACCTCCGCCGCCCCATACAGTAGCTAGATTCATTCAGCCAATGAGGAAGTGAATGAGATGGAATAGGAATTGAAGTATACCGAGGAAGGTCTGATAGTAATCTCCCAATGCTGGTTCTGAAGGATCACTGTGTAAAACTGTATTCATATCAGATGGCCTCACAATGAATCATTTAGTTTAGTCTCTATAATCATTCTTATTCCCCAGTATGGGCGGCTTTGTCTTTGGCCTGACCAAAAAATCTCTTGAGGATGATTAACACATATAAGCACACTGAACTTATTAACTATGTTGTTTGATTGACAGAGGTGAAACTAGGAGACAGTGGTCTACATAATCCTCTGAGGTTTTTCCCTTCCTTAACCTCCAATCCCACAAACATGTTAGTGCCACTTGGGGAATGCATGGAAGTGTAGCATTGTATTAACAACCCATCTACCCTTGCTGATCAAGATTATAAACTGTTTAATAATATGCCAACAGTGAGTATAGAGCATGCAAAACATGTCCAAACATTTGTCTTCAAACGCGTCTGAAGGCTAACAGTACAAGGGCAATAAATCAGGCAAATGAAATATGACATTTACAATCAATAAATACTTTACATGGTCCCATCTAGCTTGGTTTAATGCAGAATGAAAGTACTCTAGGTAAACTCATAATGCACATGTAAAAGCTACAAGGGTTAGTAATGATGGGTTCAACCAGCACTGTTGAGGCTCGAGGTAATAATTACTAATGAGTCCTACACCTACATGGTAACTGCTTGATTGATGTTGACACATCATTAGTTATTACATAGTAACTATTGTGGGACTTTCTTTAACTCAAACAAAATGTGTGGTAGTGGAAGAAGTTTAAAACATTTTCTTAAGCCAAGCAGTTAAATATAGTCAAAGTTTAATGTAGTAAAATAATTGGTCTGATTACTTTGATAGACTACTATATCAACCTTATTACTATGGATTGTTGGACATTTAGATCACACATTTCATTAGAAATAACTACACACTGACTACTACACTTTTATACACTCTCCTACTAGAATACTAGTATATTCAAATTGTAATAATGGAGTACAGAATACAAGGCATTGTTGAATATTTAAATGCATATATGTATTTAGATGACAGCGGGATGTTAATGAAGTCCTCTCTGGGCTAGAGAGGGGGATTAGTGGGGAGAGAGACTACAGGCTGGAAAGGGGGAACCCCTTCCCTTAGAGCACCTCTTCCCCCAGAGGGGACACACAAGTTAACTGAACATATATTTTGATTTGTTTAACACTTTTTTGGTTAATACATGATTCCATATGTGTTATTTCATAGTTGTGATGTCTTCACTATTATTCTACAATGTAGAAAATAGTAAAAAATAAAGAAAACCCTTGAATGAGTAGGTGTGTCCAAACTTTTGACTGATACTGTAAGTGCGGACCACACTTACACACGACAGGAGCATTCCTGTCCTGTTTCAGAAAAATGCCTTGAAGTCTGAAGTTTTCACATGCAAGAAAACAACAACTAAGATACGGTTTTCCCTTTTAGCCTACTTATCAGATGAATCTAGTCTGTTGTTATTAGGGGTGTGACAACCTGACAATACTCATTTTCATAATTGTATCCGTAAATTGACAGGCAAATGTAAGTGTTTCTTATGCCTAAGTAGATGTTGGCAAAATACCTATCTCCCTGCAACAAAAAGTTGCAGATTAGGAGCAGCAGGCAGAGATGGGTGTGTGTGACTGTGTCTGTGTATCCTGTTCTCAACTTGCAGCGG
The DNA here is from genome assembly GCF_045791955.1 of Oncorhynchus clarkii lewisi. NCBI lineage: Eukaryota > Metazoa > Chordata > Actinopteri > Salmoniformes > Salmonidae > Oncorhynchus > Oncorhynchus clarkii. Next base: position 72,236,840 of record NC_092147.1, read on the forward strand.
GCAGACACATTTTCTGTCACTCAGTCAGAAAGCGCATCAGCGTTTCTTCTTCTTTCCCTACACTCGCTTCCCTTGTTTGATATTTTTCACATTGATAGGTTGCTAGCAAATGTCCTCACCTATTGATTTATCATACCATAGTAGCAGACTATCAGGAGGAAGAGCAATCTAAATGACCAGACCGAAACATGCGATGAGAAGTGATCTGGTGAAATATGAAATGCTCTATCCAATCCAAGCAGCAAGATCAATGTACAGCCCGCCCTTCTCTTTACAGACAGGCAAACTAGCCAGTTAAGTTATTTACCATACTGTGCACAATGTTGAGAAGGAGGACGCCGTGCTGTTGCCTTGGCTGCCTCCCTGGCAGCCTCCTTGGCAGCAGTATCTGCTTTCTTGGTGTTCACAATTCTTCATCATCATTACAATATTGTTCTAAATTCCATCACCCTCTTCACCATCCCCAGAAATGTTGCCTGCGCTGCCCCATGCGCTCCTTTGGGTGTGTGAGTATCCATAGCAACTGCTCTATTTGGGCTGCTCAATTACAAGACATGAAACAGCTATTAGCTGACATTAGCTAGCTACTTTTTGTCACTCTAAACTCAGCCAAACAGCTGTAAATTTTGATTTGTAGCAGATAATTCTGTTCCAGATTTGAATAATAGATAAGTAGACCAAGATGTCATACCCTCTAAGATTTTGTCTAAAGTGCTGCAAAAGTTGTAAAAATGTCAGTTGTTTGGAAAAAGTTAGGAATGTTTTGACAGCTGTATCGTTAGATTGAGGAGCAGGTATATTTAAACTGATTTCAGATGTGAATAGCAGAGAACTAGAGGAAGATTTGTAACTTTTTGTCTTGCTTGTTGGGAAAGTGGTCAAAGTAGCTGATTTGTGTCAAAGTAGAATTTTACTAGAATGGCGCTGCAATGGTTATCTGCCTTTTTACAGGCTACTTACCAATTATGCTATTTTGTGTGTTTCATTGCACTGATCTTAGTTTGTACATACTGTTTCCTCCATTAGTTTCCTATGACCAAAAACATATTCTGGACATCAGAACAGCAATGACCTCAATTTGAATTAATATTTCTACTTCAACGAGTCTACAGCGCAGGTCATACTGCTCACCCCGGACCAGGCCCTAGTAGCCAAGACTCGGAAAAGAAAGAGACAGCATAATCAATCAAATTTATAAAGCCCTTTATACATCAGCCGATGTCACAAAGTGCTGTACAGAAACCCAACCTAAAACCCCAAACAGCAAGCAATGCAGATGTAGAAGCACGGTGACTAGGAAAAACTCCCAAAAAAGGAAAGAACCTAGGAAGAAACCTGGAGAGGAACCAGGCTTTGAGGGGTGGCCAGTCCTCTCCTGGCTGTGCCGGGTGGAGATTATAAGAGAACATGGCCAAGATGTTCAAACATTTAAAGATGACCAGCAGGGTCAGATATTAATAATCACAGTGGTTGTAGAGGGTGCAACAGGTCAGCACCTCAGGAGTAAATGTCAGTTGGCTTTTCATAGCCAACTATGAAGGAGATTATCGTGGACTTCTGGAAACAGCAGAGGGAGCAGCCCCATATCCACATTGACGGGACAGTAGTGGAGAGGGTGGAAAGTTTTAAGTTCCTCGGCGTACACACGGACAAACTGAAATGGTCCACCCACACAGACAGGGTGGTGAAAAAGGCGCAGCAGCGCCTCTTCAACCTCAGGAGGCTGAAGAAATTTGCCTTGTCACCAAAAACACGCACAAACCTTTACAGATGCACAATCGAGAGCATCCTGTCGGGCTGTATCACAGCCTGGTACGGCAACTGCTCCCCCTATAACCGTAAGGCTCTCCAGAGGGTAGTGAGGTCTGCACAATGCATCACCGGGGGCAAACTACCTGCCCTCCAGAACACCTACACCACCCGATGTCACAGGAAGGCCATAAAGATCATCAAGGATCTGCCTGTTCACCTCGCTATCATCCAGAAGGCGTGGTCAGTACAGGTGCATCAAAGTGAAGACCGAGAGACTGAAAAACAACTTCTATCTCAAGGCCATCAGACTGTTAAACAGCCATCACTAACATTGAGTGGCTGCTGCCAACATACTGACTCAACTCTAGCCACTTTAATAATGGAAAAATTAATGTAATAAATGTATCACAAGCCACTTTAAATAATGTTTACATACCCTGCCCTTACTCATCTCATATTGTAACGGTCGTTGTTGTCTGATGAGGAAGAATTGGACCAAAGCGCAGCGTGGTAAGTGTTCATGACTTTTATTAAACTGAACACTGAAACAAAAATAACAAAGTGCAAAACGAAACCGAAACAGTCCTGTCAGGTGCAGAACACTAAACAGAAAACATCTACTCACAAAACATAGGTGGGAAAAAGCTACCTAAGTATGGTTCCCAATCAGAGACAACGATAGACAGCTGTCCCTGATTGAGAACCATACCCGGCCAAAACAAAGAAATACAAAACGTAGAAAAATTAACATAGAATGCCCACCCAAATCACACCCTGACCATAACCAAAATAGAGACATAAAAAATTCTCTAAGGTCAGGGCGTAACACATATGTATATACTGTACTGTATACCATCTACTGCATCTTGATGTAATAAATGTATCACTAGCCACTTTAAACTATGCCACTTTATATCATGTTTACATACCCTACATTACTCATCTCATATTTATATACTGTACTCTATACCATCTACTGCATCTTGCCTATGCCGTTCGGCCATCACTCATTCAAATGTTATTATATACATATTGTTTTTCATTCCTTTACACTTGTGTGTATAAGGTTAGATTACTTGTTAGATATTACTGCATGGTCGGAACTAGAAGCACAAGCATTTCGCTACACTCGCATTAACATCTGCTAACCATGTGTATGTGACAAATAAATTTGATTTAGAGGGATATATATCTTCAACCAGCAACCTAATACCATGAGAGAAGGCCGAGTATAGCCCACGAAGATCTCCAACAAGTCACGAAACTGAGGGGGGCGCCAACCCGGATGGAAAGATCACGTCAGTGACTCAGTCCATTCAAGTGACGCACCCCTCCTAGGGACGGCATGGAAGAGCACCAGTAAGCCAGTGACTCAGCCCCTGTAATATGGTTTGAGGCAGAGAATCCCAGTGGAGAGAGGGGAAACGGCCAGGCAGAGAGCAAGGGCGGTTCCCGCTCCAGTGCCTTTCCCATGGGCTAGACTACACTCAATCATAGGACCTACTGAAGAGATGAGTCTTCAATAAAGACTTAAAGGTTGAGACCGAGTCTACGTCTTTCACATTGATAGGCAGACCATTCCATAAAAATGGAGCTCTATAGGTGAAAGCCGTGCCTCCAGCTGTTTGCTTAGAAATTCTAGGGACAGTAAGGAGGCCTGCATCTTGTGACCGTAGCGTACATGTAGGTATGTATGGCAGGACCAAAAATCGGAAAGATAAGTAGGAGCAAGCCCATGTAATGCTTTGTAGGTTAGCAGTAAAACCTTGAAATCAGCCCTAGCCTTAACAGGAAGCCAGTGTATAGAGGCTAGCACTGGAGTAATATGATCAATTTTTTTGGTTCTAGTCAAGATTCTAGCAGCCGTGTTTAGCACTAACTGAAGTTTATTTAGTGCTTTATCCGGCTAGCCGGAAAGCAGAGCACTGCAGTAGTCTAATCTAGAAGTGACAAAAGCATAATACAATTTTTTGCATCATTTTTGGACAGAAAGTTTCAGATTTTTGCAATGTTACGAATATGGAAAAAAGCTGTCCTTTAAATATTCTTGATATGTTCGTCAAAAGAGAGATCAGGGTCCAGAGTAACGCAAAGGTCCTTCACAGTTTTGTTTGAGATGACTGTACAACCATCAATATTAATTGTCAGATCCAACAGAATATCTCTTTGTTTCTTGGGACCTGGAACTAGCATCTCTGTTTTGTCCGAGTTTAAAAGTAAAACATTTTCCGCCATCCACTTCCTTATGTCTGAAACACAGGTTTCCAGGGAGGGCAATTTTAGGGCTTCACCATGTTTCATCGAAATGTACAGCTACAGTGGGCCAAAAAAGTATTTAGTCAGCCACCAATTCTGTAAGTTCTCACACTTAAAAAGATGAGAGAGGCCTGTAATTTTCATCATAGGTACACTTCAACTATGACAGACAAAGTGAGAAAAAAAATCCAGAAACTAACATTGTAGTATTTTTAATGAATTTATTTGCAAATTATGGTGGAAAATAAGTATTTGGTCAATAACAAAAGTTTATCAATACTTTGTTATATACCCTTTGTTGGCAATGACAGAGGTCAAACATTTTCTGTAAGTCTTCACAAGTTTTTCACACACTGTTGCTGGTATTTTGGCCCATTCCTCCATGCAGATCTCCTCTAGAGCAGTGATGTTTTGGGGCTGTTGCTGGGCAACACAGACTTTCAACTCCCTCCAAAGATTTTCTATGAGGTTGAGATCTGGAGACTGGCTAGGCCACTCCAGGACCTTGAAATGCCTCTTACGAAGCCACTCCTTAGACTATACTATCAACGGAACCTGAACAACTGTATTAAACTATTTTCTCTGAGTCGTGGCTGAACAAAAACATGGATAACATACAGTACATCTAGCTGGTCTTTCTATGCATCGGCAGGATCGAACGGTACCCTCAGGTAATCTCAAGGGGGAGATGTGTTTTTCTTTGTTAACAACAGCTGGTCAGCTATCTCTAATGTTAAAGACGGAGTTAGAATACCTCATGATAAGCTATAGACCATATTATTTACCAAGACAGTTTTCATCTATATTGTAGCTGTCTTATTTACAACCACAAGCCGATGCTGGTACTAAGACCACACTCAACAAGCTGTATAGGGCCATAAGCAAACAAGAAAATGCTCATCCAGGGGCAGTGCTCCTAGTGGCCGGTGATTTCAAAGCAGGGAAACTGAAATCCGTCTTACCAAATTTCTGCCAGCATGTCACCTGTGAAACTACCAGCGACAAAACTCTAGTTCACCTTTACTCCATATTGCATAGAGAAAAGCATACAAATCTCTCCCTCCCCCTCCATTTGGCAAATCTGACCATAACTCTATCCTCCTGACAGAGTTATGATCAAACAGGAAGAACCAGTGATGCACTCAATACGGAAGTGGTCCGATGAAATGGATGCTAAGCTACAAGACTGTTTCAGTAGCACAGGCTGGAATATGTTCCGGGATTCATCCGATGGCATAGAGGAGATTATCACATCAGCCATCGGCTTCATTAATAATTGCATAGACGAAGTTGTTCTCTCAGTGACCATATGTACATTTCCCAACCAGATGCCATGGACTAAAGGCAACGTCCACAGTAAGCTAAAGGCTAGAGCTGCAACGTCAAAAGAGCATTACACTAATCTGGACGCTTATAAGAAATCCCACTATGACCTCTGCGCCATCAAACAGGCAAAGCATCAATACAGGACTAAAATCAAATCCTTTAAATTGATGCTTGTCGGATGTGGAGGGCTTGCAAACTATCACGGATTACAAAGGTAAACCCAGCCATGAGCTTCGCAGTGACACGAGCCTACTGGAAGAGCTAAATGCATTCTATACTCACTTCGAGGCAAGCAACACTGAACCATGCATGAGAGCACCAGCTGTTCTGGATGACTGTGTGATCACTCTCTCTGTAGCCGATATGAGTAAGACCTTTAAACAGGTTAACATTCACAAGGCCGCAGGGCCAGATGTATTACCAGGATATGCATTCAAAGCATGCGCTGACCAGCTGGCAAGAGTCTTCACTGACATTTTCAACCTCTCCCTGACCAAGTCTGTAATACCTATATATTTCAAGCAGACCATAGTCCTTGTGCCCAAAAACACCAAAATAACAGTCTATTGCCCTGTAGCACTCACATATGTATCCATGAAATGCTTTGAATGGCTGGTCATGGCTCACATCAACACCATCATCCCAGATACCCTAAACTCACCCCAATCACATACCATCCCAACAGATCCACAGATGACACAACCTCTATTGCACTCCACACTGCTCTCTCCGACCTGGACAAGAGGAACACCTATGTGAAATGCTGTTCAGAGACTACAGCTCAGCATTCAACACTATAGTGCTCTCCAAGCTCATCACTAAGCTAAGGGCCCTGAGACTGAACACCTCCCTCTGGAACTGGATCCTGGACCACCCCAGGTGGTGAGGGTAGGATCAACACATCTGCCTCGCTGACTCTCAACACAGGACCCCTCAGGGGTGTGTGCTTAGTCCCCTCCCATACTTCCTGTTCACCCACGACTGTGTGGCTGGGCACGACTCCTACACCATCATTAAGTTTGCAAACAACATGACGGTGGTAGGCCTGATCGCCGACAACGATGATGCAGCCTATAGGGAGGAGGCCTGTTATTGTGGTGCCAGGGAAACAACCTCTCTCTCAACGTCAGCAAAACAAAGGAGCTGATTGTGAACTACAGGTAAAGCAGGGCCGAGCACGTCCCCATTCACATCGACGGGGCTGTAGTAGAGCGGGTCGAAAGCCCCACACACCAACATAGTCATGAAAAGGGCACGATAACGCGTCTTCCCCCTCAGGAAGCTGAAAAGATTTGTCATGGGCCCTCAGATCCTCAAAACGTTATACAGCTGCACCATTGAGAGAATCTTCACTGGCAACTGCTTGGCATCCATCCGCAAGGCTCTACAGAGGGTAGTGCATATGGTTCAGTACATCAATGGAGCTGAACTACCTGCCATCCAGGACCTCTATACCAGGCGGTGTCAGAGAAAGGCCCTAAAATTGTCAAAGACTCCAGCCACCCAAGTCATATACTGTTCTCTGTGCTACCACACGGCAAGCGGTACCTATGCAACAAGTCTGTAACCAACAGGACCCTGAACAGCTTCTACCTCCAAGTCGTAAGACTGCAAAATAGTTAGTTAAATAGTTGACCAAACAGCTACCTGGACTATCTGTAATGACCCTTTTTGCACACACTTTTTTGACTCATCACATATGCTGCTGCTCTGTTAATTATCTATCCTGTTGCCTTTTCACTTTATTCCTAGTTATATGTACATGTCTACTTCGTACCCCTGCACATCGACTCGGTATTGGTATATAGCCAAGATATAATTTCTTATTGTGTATTTGTTATTACTTCTCTTATTTTTCTCTGGATTGTTGCGAAGGGCTCATAAGTAAGCATTTCACTGTTAGTCTACACCTGTTGTTTACCAAGCATGTGACAAATAAAATTTTATTTTATTAGAATGGAATGTTGGAAGTCTGGGAGTTGATGATGTCACAATGGGACCTTTAGACTGTTGAAGAAATCAGATGAGAATGAATGAAGATGGACAAAAAGTTTAATCATTTAAAAAGTATAATATATAATAACAAGTTGTATGCAAGCCCACTGTTCCTGACCGCTCTGCTCGTCTTAAAGTTTGAATGATGTTTCTAGCAAGCCGCACTAATGAACTCAATGTATTAAATAGTAAGTACTGTCACTGACTGCCTGGGGGCCATTGAGGAACAGGACGGGAGTAACTAGTCCTGAATGTGTTACTTAATGCTTCACAGAGCTTGGTTTATACGTCACTAGCAGTGACAGTTGAGGTAATGTGATATTTTGACATTCTCTCCAATTCAGTACCCAAATACTTAACTGAGGAATCCTAACAAAATATAGGCTTGTATTTGTGTGTGGTGTCTGTTGTGATAACAATATCTGCCTGTCGTCCAGTCAGGTGCAATACCTTACATATTCCACATACCACTCCTACATGGGTACACATAGACTTCAGTGTAATTGTGTGTAAAGTCAGGAGGCAGACAGCCTATAGTACTTATCATACAGTACAGGCTAATATTAAACACATACTTAATTGTATAATCGGGGCACAGAAACAAAGCTTGAAAACATTTAATCTAGAAAAACAACCAGATACTGTGTATATATAATGTCAAATAATATCTGTGTGTCTTCTGTAGTTTATAATATACATCTGGGTGAACCAGTAGTGTATTTTCAAAGTCAGTGTATAACAAGATAAGGGACAATTTACTCCAAACTATTGATTTTCCCGACAGTAACGGATGTTCTGTCATTGGCTCTGACCCACAGTCAAATAAAGCAGACGACGACATGAAGGCCATGTTAAATCTGGTTGGCAGCTGTGCACTGCTAAATACAAACACGTTTACACACACACACACACACACACACACACACACACACACACACACACACACACACACACACACACACACACACACACACACACACACACACAGCAGTGAGGCTGGTGGTGTTACATTAGATAAGGCAACATGTCACCAAGTCACCATGGTGATGAGGGGTCCTCCTACTGTAGACTGCTATTTGTTCCATGTGTCAGAGCTAGAAGTCTTTCGTGGTAGAATGGATACTTCAGAGTACTATTCAGAAATGTTCTTATAGAATAGATGTTTCGGGGGTTGTCGGTCTTCGCATCCCAGGTTCACATAATTTATAGCTGCACACTAGTAATTAGTATTGAAAATTTGCTCTTATTCTGTCTCGATCGATAGTTTCAGAGTTTAACCATTTCCACCGTGTAGCCAATGCTCCATGTGGTATGGTTAGGAGTTCATCAACCATTACAACCTTAGCTTAAACTGAGATTTTTGTGGTCTCTACTCAAACCTTTGCCCCCTCAGCTGACCGAGGTATGCATGGTTTGAAGAGGATTTCTTCAGGTGGGGTTTTTATTCGGAACAGTAGAAAAGGGCTGTCCCATGACGGCAGATCAATAAACTTTAAAGGAAATACATTTCTCTCATATTAACATCATTACACAATTTCACAAATAGTTTAATCTTTACTCATTCATTTTATACAATAATTAGGAGCAGCACTGGGGTCAGGGTGTGGGGTATGTTTCGGAAGTGGAACTCTAGATGTAAGGTTTACGGTGTCTCTGACTGGGTTTCAGCCCTGATACCAGCACTGGCCCGTATATTTTTTGCTGAGTGAAAGCAGTATATTTTAAGACCGCACATGAGGTCATTGTTAGCAAGAGACATACATTGGTTGATTGATTGATACTAGTGGCAATGCTAGTATTGTCCCAATGACCAAAGACGTCAGCTCAATGTCTCGTTGGTTGATTTGTCAACTAATCTGAATTCAACGGGAAAATCAACAAAAAATATTTTAGGTTAAATGTTGGGTGAAAAAACTAAGAAATAATCTTATGTTGAGTTTTCAGTTTTCCATGTTGATTCAACGTCATCACATATAATTTTTTTTTTTAATTACGTTGAAACAACGTTGATTGATCCAGTTTTTGCCATAAGGTGACCAGATTTTGGAAATTAAAATCTAGGTGTAGCTAAGCGAAAATATTTTTTAAATGACATCAAACTATATTCTTCTATAGTCCTTTCGCTATAGTCCTTTCAAATACTTGTATTAATTATAACACAGAAATGCATTACCTCCCGGCCGCGACTGGCAGGTCCATGGGGCGACGCACAATTGGCCTAGCGTCGTCCGGGTTAGGGAGGGTTTGGCCGGTATGGATATTCTTGTCTCATCGCACACTATCGACTCCTGTGGCGGGCCGGGCGCGGTGCACACTAACTAGGTCGCCAGGTGCACGGTGTTTCCTCGACGCATTGGTGCGGCTGGCTTCCGGGTTGGATGCGCGCTGTGTTAAGAAGCAGTGCGGCTTGGATGGGTTGTGTTTCGGAGGACGCATGACTTTCGACCTTAGTCTCTCCCGAGCCCGTACGGGAATTGTAGCAATGAGACAAGATAGTAACTACAATTGGATACCACGTAATTGGGGAGAAAAAGGGGGTAAAATAAATGTAATTAAAAAAAAAAAATGCATTACCCCTCCACAGTTTCCCTAATCTTAGCCAATCTAATCATTTTAGAATCGCCTATGTATTTTCTGGCCATGGGAATGGTTGTTCATACAATGTTTACAATGCATACTGATCAAACGTTCTCATTTAAGGTCTGCAAACAAGTTTTTGTACAGGAATAGCCATCAAATCTGATTGCATACAGTGTTTGATTATTAATATCAGCCTCAATTTAACTTCAGAGACAGAGTTGCTTTTTTCTTTCTGAAGGCTAAGCTAATTGGAGACATTTTCGGGGACAGCTCTAGCTGGGGACAGGACATCAAAATCAGGGACTGTCCCTGGAAATTCTGGGATGTCTGGTCATCCTAGCATTGTGACCTCATTATGTAGCTATTATAAATAATTGGATTGTTGAATGGATTAATAAATTGAATGGACTAATAAATTGAATGGACTAATAAAGTTAATTGTATGTGTGTGTAAACAGACGCACCAACTCCCTATGGGTCTACACAACAATAAAACCACACAACATGATGGGTATCCTGCAAAGCATGCTAGATCTACCCAGGGTTTTCCAAAGCTTGCCAGCTTCAGTTAGTTTACATTCCAGCTCACGCTTCATACGTATAATGACGGTGTATATTGCTGATGCTAACGCTAGTGGGCTTATAACTGCGCGTGCATGTTGCAAATGGCTAGACGAACACCGAACTCTTCATTGAGACAATACTAAAACGTCAATCAATGGGCGAGTCGGTGCCACATTTGAATTTGTGCAGAAATCAACATGAAAGAAAAGTTATCTAGCAAATTCAGCAGGCTATGGTGTGAAATAGGCTTTTAGAAAGGCCGTCTTTAGTGCATTACTTATCGTTAATGTCGTCGTTTGTGTGCTTATCAATGCACAAGCACCCTTTTTTCCCCCACTCCATCAATATTTTTTTATTAAGTCATACAAATGTGTTACAATACCTGCATTTTAAAATGCATTCTGTCATCACTAATATTATATTTTAACATAACTTTCTTTTTACACCATTTTTGGGGGGATTAATAAAACATTTAATCAGTCTACTTCCTCAAATGAAGGGGATGGTGAAGCAATCTTTGCAAGAAGGAGGGAACCTGATTTAATTGGTCCTTAACTTGCTGCTCAGTCATTTAATTCAGGATAAGTGGAGTTAGCCTGCACCGGACCAGGTTAGTTCTGAAAGATTCGTTGCCATTGAAATTTACCTGGCTTAAAGGTGAGACACTTTTATATGAACTCAGAGCTGGCCAAAGTTACCTCGCTAACTCCTCAAACCTGTGATGCAGGAAAACCCTCTGGACACTCCAATTTGTTATGTCCATCATCCATTTTGTATGATATGTTACTAATTACAATTCGAATTATATGTTACGAATTGCAAATTTGTACAATATATAGAGAATTGAAAACATATGTGGACACCTGCTCATCAAACATCTCATTCCAAAATCATGGGCATTATTATGGTTGGTCCCCCCATTGCTGCTAGATGTTGGAACATTGCTGTGGGGACTTGCTTCCAGTCAGCCACTATGCATTGGGGCAGGTAGCGTCCTCCTGGCAGCCGCCAAACCTCGATTTGAACTGCCAGATGGTGAAGTGTGATTCATCAATCCAGAGAACTGATTTCCACCACTGCAGATTCCAATGGCGACGAGCTTTACACCACTCCAGCCGATGCTGGGCAATACACATGGTGATATTAGGCTTGTGTGTGGCTGCTCGGCCATGGAAATCCATTTCATGAAGCTCCCTACGAACAGTTCTTGTGCTGATGTTGCTTCCGCAGTCAGTTTGGAAAACAGTGGGGAGAACAAGTATTTGATACACTGCCGATTTTGCAGGGTTTCCTACTTACAAAGCATGTAGAGGTCTGTAATTTTTATCATAGCTACACTTCAACTGTGAGAGACGGAATCTAAAACAAAAATCCTGAAAATCACATTGTATGATTTTTAAGTAATTAATTAGCATTTTATTGCATGACATAAGTATTTGATAATCTACCAACCAGTAAGAATTCTGGCCCTCACAGACCTGTTAGTTTTTCTTTAAGAAGCCCTCCTGTTCTCCACTCATTACCTGTATTAACTGCACCTGTTTGAACTCGTTACCTGTATAAAAGACACCTGTCCACACACTCAATCAAACAGACTCCAACATATCCACAATGGCCAAGACCAGAGAGCTGTGTAAGGACATCAGGGATAAAATTGTAGACCTGCACAAGGCTGGGATGGGCTACAGGACAATAGGCAAGCAGCTTGGTGAGAAGGCAACAACTGTTGGCGCAATTATTAGAAAATGGAAGAAGTTCAAGATGACGGTCAATCACCCTCGGTCTGGGGCTCCATGCAAGATCTCACTTCGTGGGGCATCAATGATCATGAGGAAGGTGAGGGATCAGCCCAGAACTACATGGAAGGACCTAGTCAATGACCTGAAGATAACTGGGACCACAGTCTCAAAGAAAACCATTAGTAACCCACTACGCCGTCATGGATTAAAATCCTGCAGCGCACGCAAGGTCCCCCTGCTCAAGCCAGCGCATGTCCAGGCCCTTCTGAAGTTTGCCAATGACCATCTGGATGATCCAGAGGAGGAATGGGAGAAGGTCATGTGGTCTGATGAGACAAAAATATAGCTTTTTGGTCTTAACTTCACTCGCCGTGTTTGGAGGAAGAAGAAGGATGAGTACAACCCCAAGAACACCATCCCAACTGTGAAGTATGGAGGTGGAAACATCATTCTTTGGGGATGCTTTTCTGCAAAGGGGACAGGACGACTGCACTGTATTGAGGGGAGGATGGATGGGGCCATGTATCGCGAGATCTTGGCCAACAACCTCCTTCCCTCAGTAAGAGCATTGAAGATGGGTCGTGGTTGGGTCTTCCAGCATGACAACGACCCGAAACACACAGCCAGGGCAACTAAGGAGTGGCTCCGTAAGAAGCATCTCAAGGTCCTGGAGTGGCCTAGCCAGTCTCCCGACCTGAACCCAATAGAAAATCTTTGGGGGGAGCTGAAATTCCGTATTGCCCAGCGACAGCCCCGAAACCTGAAGGATCTGGAGAAGGTCTGTATGGAGGAGTGGGCCAAAATCCCTGCTGCAGTGTGTGCAAACCTGGTCAAGAACTACAGGAAACGTATGATCTCTGTAATTGCAAACAAAGGTTTCTGTACCAAATATTAGGTTCTGCATTTCTGATGTATCAAATAGTTATGTCATAAAATTAAATGCAAATGAATTACTTAAAAATCATACAATGTGATTTTCTGGATTTTTGTTTTAGATTCCGTCTCTCACAGTTGAAGTGTACCTATGATAAAAATTACAGACCTCTACATGCTTTGTAAGTAGGAAAACCTGCAAAATCGGCAGAGTATCAAATACTTGTTCTCCCCACTGTATTTAGTGTCGTTGCAAAGTTGCTAAAATGCAGAAGTTGTCCCTGATGAGATTCTAACACGCAGCCTTTGGGTTGATAGACGTTTGCGGTATATGCCTAATTATCCACCCCAACCAACCACTTTCCTTTTTGCCTTAATTAGCCTTCTGTCTTATGCAACCATACCAAATGTAGCATATCATACTAATTTGAGTGTCTCTGATTTACATTTACTATGTTAAGTTTACGCTGAACAACATCATAACACAATTACGGTAATATAACACACCACCCTACAACACCCTCAGACATCATGCTCTTTGTATATACATACACTTTGAGATGTGAAAGCGACCGTGTATGAGCGGACTGAGGAGGCTTTCAGTGCTGCAGTACAGTACAGTCTTTTTCTCTAACCGTGTCCACGTTCATGACAGACTCTGTCTTCAACACATCTGTCTCTACTCACACTGTAACTGTGACATCATTCTCACAGCAGAGCTATGGACCCTCCAGGCTGCACTTTTGCAGGGGGACTTGAATAAATAAATAAAAATCAACAACGGGCAACTGTTTGAAAAGCCTGACAGAAGCCAGGAAGCTGTCCTAAAGTGCTCATTCAAGGAAGGTCAAGATAGAAAATGGAAAATGTATCTTTTGCTTTTTGGATACGAGCATATAACTCAAATTGTCATCGTTGTGCTTTGGACATTTCCATGTAAAAGGACCCATGAGCACCAACATGTGAAGTTCATAGGAGCATGTATGTCAAACAGTGTGTCAAATATAAACTAAGAGTCTATATATACATATATATATATATATATATATAGAGAGAGAGAGAGAGAGATAGAGAGAGAGAGAGATGTCCTAACCGACTTGCCATATATATATATGGAATCATGCATCATTTTGTTACCGGATGTACGTAAATCCACTTCACTTACTGTAGTTCAATAACCAAACTTAATTTTTTTCAAAGTCAAGGTGTCATTGTCATAGCTGACACTTGATTCTTTCTGTAAAGATTTTTGAATATTTTTGGAAAACATGGTCACATAAAAAACTGAAAATTCTGTTACCAATCTTTGCATATGCACAGTTCCTCCAGTAAATGTGTTTTTGTAAAATGTTCAGTTAAATTGTTAAAATTAGTCCTTGTGCAAAAATCTATGGTTTTTGTTTGGCAACATTTTGTGAACAATACGAATCTCAGCATAATTCCAACTCCATGCAATTGCCCCTTTCCGTTATTATGCTTAAATGTAGGCCACTAATAGCAGAGAGCGGTAATCACCAGGGAGACAGGAACGGTTGAGGAGACCATTGACGTGTCATCCTTGGTTGTCAAGGAAACTTAGCTGAATGGGGTCTGGTGGCCTTGGATATAATGTGCACTGTGTACCTCTGGCCATCTGTTGCATTCAATTATATTTTTTTCCCAAACATCTGCTGCCTGCAAATTAAAATGCTGCAAATTGAAATGTCGCTAATTTCAATGGTGCATGGAGCATATGGTATATTTGTAAATGCAGCAAAATTTTTAGATTTGCTATAATACAGTATTCAGTTCGGAATGTGTGGGTATTGGTTTACATTGGTTGGCCTCTTGAATTGTGTCCTTGATGAGTTCTGTGTGTGACCTCTGTACCAGGAGCTGTCCTTCAGCACCACCAACCACAACAGAACCCAATGGTGGCTCACACTCACTGCTTATTATTGTTGGACCATAGCTGAAAACTGAGTCCTGCTTAAAACTGTTTGTTTGTTTAATTTACTGCAGTGGGCTAAATCATGGTCACACCGACTGGTAGTCTTAAACAAATTTACTTTGAAACAAAAGTATACACTTCACACACATGGTTATGGGCTTAAGAAAAATAAGACACCTGTACCATGTCACATATAGAGTTGAAATGTATTCAATTTTGAGTTTGCATCCCAATATTACACTTTATATACATCACAAAAGACTGAACTATAACAAAACCATTGAACATAGAAACACCGGACCCACCCCCCAAAAAATGATTATGACATTTTGAAAAATATGAATAACATTCCACCTATGAGGCCACTAGAGGGCAGTTTGGTCATTTGACTGCAGGAAAGGGCTACTGGAATTAGATGCATACATACAGTGCATTTGGAAAATATTCAGACCCTGAATACTTATGTAAATACGATATTTCAACTTTTTATTTTTAATAACTTTGATAACATTTCTAAAAACCTGTTTTTGCTATGTCATTATGAAGTATTGTGTGTAGATTGATGAGGGAAAAAACAATTTCACTAATTTTAGAATAAGGCTGTAACGTAACAAAATGTGGAAAAAGTCAATGCGTCTGAATACTTTCCGAGTACACTGTATAATGGTTTGTGTAACGTTTTCCCCTATCAACACAGGTCAATGCGTCTGAATACTTTCCGAGTACACTGTATAATGGTTTGTGTAACGTTTTCCCCTATCAACACAGGTCAATGCGTCTGAATACTTTCCGAGTACACTGTATAATGGTTTATGTAACGTTTTCCCCTATCAACACAGGTCAATGCGTCTGAATACTTTCAGAGTACACTGTATAATGGTTTGTGTAACGTTTTCCCCTATCAACACAGGTCAATGCGTCTGAATACTTTCCGAGTACACTGTATAATGGTTTGTGTAACGTTTTCCCCTATAAACACAGGTCAATGCGTCTGAATACTTTCCGAGTACACTGTATAATGGTTTATGTAACGTTTTCCCCTATCAACACAGGTCAATGCGTCTGAATACTTTCCGAGTACACTGTATAATGGTTTGTGTAACGTTTTCCCCTATCAACACAGGTCAATGCGTCTGAATACTTTCCGAGTACACTGTATAATGGTTTGTGTAACGTTTTCCCCTATCAACACAGGTCAATGCGTCTGAATACTGTCCGAGTACACTGTATAATGGTTTATGTAACGTTTTCCCCTATCAACACAGGTCAATGCGTCTGAATACTTTCAGAGTACACTGTATAATGGTTTGTGTAACGTTTTCCCCTATCAACACAGGTCAATGCGTCTGAATACTTTCCGAGTACACTGTATAATGGTTTGTGTAACGTTTTCCCCTATCAACACAGGTCAATGCGTCTGAATACTTTCCGAGTACACTGTATAATGGTTTATGTAACGTTTCCCCTATCAACACAGGTCAATGCGTCTGAATACTTTCCGAGTACACTGTATAATGGTTTGTGTAACGTTTTCCCCTATCAACACAGGTCAATGCGTCTGAATACTTTCCGAGTACACTGTATAATGGTTTGTGTAACGTTTTCCCCTATCAACACAGGTCAATGCGTGTGAATACTTTCCGAGTACACTGTATAATGGTTTGTGTAACGTTTTCCCCTATCAACACAGTCATCTAACGGCAAATATGTTCTGCCTTTTGAGAAATTCATGCAAATTAAATTGTCGGAGAATGAACTTGCAGCCAAGCTAATCCTCATCCCTGCCTGCTGAAGTTGTTCTCTTTCTGTTTCAACGTCCACCATATGTCTGTCAGCTTTGCAGCTTTGCAGCTCTCCAACCATTTCATTTTATTGATTTATTTCACCTTTATTTAACCAGGTAGGCAAGTTCTCATGTCTTAGCTATTTTTCTGTCACATTCACATTCCAGATATTTAGAAAGGGCAGGTCTGCATCTGCCAAATGTTTACCTCATAATGCACTACATAAACCTAGGTATCAATTAGGTCATTTGATATAACCACAGTAAAACATAAACAATCTTCTAATTTTTTTATTTTATCCATAACATGTTTTACCAATGTTACATCCAATGTCATGCCAATAACTGAAACTGTGGAACCCTTGATTATTCACAACCCATTTACATGCAATATATTAGTCTTATAGTCTCAAGTTATTTATGCTTTAATTTACTAAAATAACTATTACTGCTACACCCATTCTGCTCATGGCTTAGTGGTGAAGTAAACAACATCTCAACAAGGCACAGCTGGTTGCCAATGATCTAACCCCACCTTGTGTTTCATATACATATCACAGCCTTGTAGTCTAAAACCCAACAAGACTAACTGGGATTGCCAGGGTCTGAGTTTTGGTGAGGTCCACTAAAACAGCAAATTTGGAGGAAAGCAAAAACAAGCAAAAATGATCCCACTATTATCACATTGGTTGCTGTATCTTCATTCACCTCAGTTGATCTTCAAAAATATAGCCTATTAGCTTTACAATTAGCCTCCATACATTAACTACCATTAACTCAGCAACAGAATTAAAAACTTGAATGTAATATGCACAGAGGGATCTGTTAGCATTGTTAGTATTGTTAGTATTGGAAAATGACTTATCTTTGGATCCTTCTAAAAACCAGTTCTTTGACAGGATTATATGGTGGGGACACTATATTGATGATGTTTGCCTGCTCTGGACTGGCCCAGAAGATTAATGTATTTCCTTCCACCAATAACTTAACAGCATTAACCCTAATATCAAACTAACTATGGAGTACAACAAGGATAACATACATTTTTTGGACCTTGACATCAGTAAAATTAACAAAAGTTGTTTGCACACATCGATCTTTAGAAAGCTTACAAATGGGAATACCATTCTGAGGGCAGACAGCTTCCAGGCCACAAGACTAAAAGAGAACATTCCATATGGCCAAATCCAAAGAGTCCGCAGAATTTGTTATCAGGAAACAGATTACAGTGTGAAATTTGCTGAATTGGAGAATAGCTTCTAGAATCGGGGATACAGCGCTCAGGTCCTGAAAGATGAAGGTATAAGGGCCGGACGACTTGACCAATGGTTTTGAGCCCCACATTTGAGTCCCACATGGGCTTACTTGTTTTTCATGTTATTTTAGCATTAATACGTGTCACATATCAGTTTGCAAACATCGTAAAAAAAAATATATAATAATTATTGAGTTAATAAAGCTGCATACAAACATGGTCTCTTTTTTGCTTTCTTGAGTATGGCAGCTCTAAAATGCAGGCATTTCAGCCTAGCTCAGTGCTTTCTGTGGTGGTGGGTCAGCAAGCGGAAAATACAGAGCGTACGTGTTGGTAATCTTCTCTAGTTGTGCCATGATTAGCTCAGTGTTCTGTCACTCATGGGGACAGTACGTCACCGCCAAGTCTAAGGGTAGACCTCGAAAATTCAAGCCCCTTGGCTTGAGTTATTCAATTCAAGCCCCTTAGAGTTACATTAGAAGTGCCCATCCGAGAAGTCCAAGGTCAAATCAATGGCGTCAAGTCACATTATGTAGCTTTGAATGGACTGATCATATCAAAATAATACTTTTCAAATCTTAGCTAGCAGTCATTATAATGAATCAAGTCGACAATCTACTGGCAAATAATTTTTAGTCCTTGTCATATGAAGATAAATAATGAAGAGAAATTATGGATAAAACGTATTGGTGCCCATCGGCCATTGGACATAAACATTATACAACAACTTGGAAATCGCAAATTCAACAATAAGTGGTTTGGAATGAATCAGTGGCTAACTGCAAGCATTGCAAAGCAATGCTTTAACAAATGCACATTATACCAGGGGCATTGGTAGACACAATGTAAGTAACCTATTTGATGTCCCTCTAACTTCCCTTAATGCCTCTGCTGATCCTACAGCTATTGTATGCACAATCATCTGCCTATGAACCAGATTTATGCTGTTAGCACTGAGGCGGTGTGCCCTAGTAAGCTTCAGCAATGAAACAAGCAATCATCCCAGAAAAGTACTCAAAATAGTCCAATTTATATATGTAGCTTAAGAAACAAGGTTAATGAAATTAATAACAGATGACATTAATATTCTGACTATCTCGGAACACTCACTTAGACAATACCTATATAACATTTACAGAAAAGACAGAAATGGGAGGGAGGGGATACCTAGTCAGTTGTATAACTAAATGCATTCAACTGAAATGTGTCTTCTGCATTTAACCCAACCCCTCCGAATCAGAGAGGTGTGGGGGGCTGTCTTAATCTAAATTACGGATTGCCTCTTATCTGCTCGCTGCCAGACAATGAGTAGTTTGGAAGAAATCAGTGACTGTGGCTAACTGCAAGCATTGCAAAGCAATCACTTGCCTGCTATACAGTGGAGTGGCTGTGTGGTCCCGAATCTGGGAATACGTGTCTCTTTTCCAAGTTTAAAATGATAAACATTCAACATTGGCCATGCTGTCAATGAAGCATGATTTGTGCCGCACAAAAAACAACTGTTAACTTGGAATTGTGTTGGGGAATAATCAGAATTAGTTGGTAACATAGGTAAGATGTTTTATATTCATCATATGTTTGTAAGTTACTTCTCATCAGAATGTGTTTGTATAATACTGTGGCGGGGTTGCAGTATCTGTTCTCTGTCAAGACTAAGTTACTTGGGCCGGAGAGAGGGGAGAGGTCAAGCGTGGATCTCTTGGCTCCACAATGTCTGTGTGCCAGTCAATGTGTCTCTGTGATCTTGTCAAGATAAGATGGATTTGATATATGCCTGTTGATATGGAGGATTGGTTTATGGTTCTGAGTTTGAGAAAATAACATAGTTTAGGAGACAAAGCTGAACGATAAATTATGCCTGTTGCTGTCTGGCTATGTGTGTCTTTGCTATAAAGGATCTCAGTTGCAATGTGTAAGGGACTCTCAGAGAATTCATTTATAGACACTGAATTGATCTGAAAGTCACAGGGTTGTGATAGAGCTCATTTAATTAAAGATGGACTTTGTGATAACTAACTCTGACTTGTGTGTGGTTTGCTCTCATGATTTGGTAAATACAGAACATTTCCACGACAATTGCGAAAACTTGATTTCAGTGAGTTCAAGACAACAGGGATAGTGGAAAAAACATACTACGACTGGGAAATACGTTTTGAACGGTCATCCTACTCTGAAATGTAAGTCAGGAACTCTTTCTACCGGAAGATCAATGACGTCATCATGATTCAGTTCTCAGTTGCCTTGAAAGCACCATAAATCCAGAGAATGCCGGACTTTGATGACACAATTTGCCCACGAAGGACCGCCGTGCCACCTTCTTGTTCAAGTGAGCACAACACAACAAGGTGTCCAAAAATATATTGTATGCTGCTGAATAAATGATTTAATATGCCAGGGAAATATGTATACTGTAGTTAATAAAGTTGTACTAAGTGTATGTTGTGTAGTAAGCTGATAGTTGCCCATATGCCTCACCCTAATCATTTGGTCTATTTGCCCCTCTTAATTTTGCCTATTGTTCTGACTTGGTGGTGCACATGTAGCCTATAACTTGAAATGTAATCATATAATTTTATAAGGACTTTCACTGTCTGCTTTTATGCCCCCCTTTATTTATCCTACGGTTCTGACTTGGTGTACAGGGAAAACACTGTAAGAACAGCCTGTGTTCTGAATTCTGTCGCTGTATATTTCAAAAGTGCTAAACAAATAGTTATATTGACTACCTCCATCCTAGCTCGCTCATTAATGTCTTAATCGAAATTACGGATTGCCTCTTATCCACTTGTCGTCCCCCTATACCATAGTTTGTACATCTCAATTGTCATTAGAAACCATGTTCATTTAAGCAAGTCAGCCATATCAGCTATATTTTTTTAAAGGCAGTAAATGAGGCTGAATTGACTGTTTTGCTGCCAGACAAGGCTCCGCCGATAGCCAGATGTAACAGTGGCAAGGTGTTGGGACTGCTGTTGGTACAGCTTTATGTAGACCCTAACAGTTTGTGGGCACCGTTTGCCACCGTTATAGTGCAATTAATGTATTGTTTAGTGTTGTGTTGTGTAGTGGCTTTACTGTCATGCATCCCACTTTTATTTAAAAAAAATCCCCACCAAGAAGTACAAGCTGAAATCGCCACTGCACTTGACAGAGAGGACTTGTTGAAAAGGGGAGCACTTCGTGATGCACCAGAGAGAGTGTACTTTGTTACAAAATAAAGCACTGAAGCAGAGAACATTAAAATAATCCTTAAAAATAATTGAGGAATCATCCAAAGTGATACGCTACTACACTAAGTCTATCCTGAGCCATAAGCTTTACCCTAAATGACAAACTAGTCCACAGTTATCTTCCGGGTGACTCTCAAAAAACTTGGCTAGACCACAAACCCAGTGCAACCACTGCAGAAATAATACATATTTTGTTGACAGCTTCTAAAATGTAGTTTCAAGTCAAGCATTTCAGTAACTGCAAATCCACTCATGTCATCTACACATTGGAATGTCCACAGTGCAAGGTGTTCTATATTGGATGAACAAAGAGACGCCTCCAAGACTGCTTAGCGGAACACAAGTATACCATATGGGTAGGCAATGAAGACAACACTATGGCAAGGCAGTCCTTAAACGATGGCATCCCAGCCTCCCTACAAGCTATGGGTTTTGATCATGTTTAGGCCTCAATTAGATCAGGGGACCATCTTAAACAGCTAAACCAAAGGGAACGTTTTGGGACTTACAAACTACAGAACACTAAGTATCCTGTATCCTGGTTTAAATGAAGATCAAATCAAATGTATTTATATAGCCCTTCTTAGATCAGCTGATATCTCAAAGTGCTGTACAGAAACCCAGCCTAAAACCTCAAACAGCATGCAATGCAGGTGAAGAAGCACGGTGGCTAGGAAAAACTCCCTAGAAAGACCAAAACCTAGGAAGAAACCTAGAGAGGAACCAGGCTATGAGGGGTGGCCAGTCCTCTTCTGGCTGTGCCGGGTGGAGATTATAACAGAACATTGACAAGATGTTCAAATGTTCATAAATGACCAGCATGGTCAAATAATAATAATCACAGTAGTTGTCGAGGGTGCAGCAAGTCAGCACCTCAAGAGTAAATGTCAGTTGGCTTTTCATAGCCGATCATTAAGAGTATCTCTACCACTCCTGCTGTCTCTAGAGAGTTGAAAACAGCAGGTCTGGGACAGGTAGCACATCCGGTGAACAGGTCAGGATTCCATAGCCGCAGGCAGAACAGTTGATAAGATATGGATTTCTCACCTTTCCTGTAGGGTCGTGAGAAGTCCCTTTGCTGTCATCTAGTGGACATATTGCTCTATTGCCCTCAGCCTTGTTTAGACTCTTGTGGTCCATGTAAAAACATTTTTTTATTTAATTTGACCTTTATTTAACTAGGAAAATTAAGAACAAATTCTTATTTACAATGACGGCCTACACGTGCCAAACCCGGACATCTCTGGGCCATTTATGTGTCCCCAAAAAATGTAATTACAAATCAACCCTTGTTACAGTTCCCGAGTCAATCAAGGCCCTGATTGGAGAACCATTGATCAATTCAGAACTCTTTGTTTGTCGGCAAGGTTAGGGATACTCACACAGTGCTTCTAAAATGTAATATTTTACATACTTGAGTGTTCATTTACAGTGCATTCTGAAAGTTTTTAGACCCCTATCTCGGACCTGCCTGGTGTGTTCCTTGTTCTTCATGATGCTCTCTGCGCTTTTAACGGACCTCTGAGACTATCACAGTGCAGGTGCATTTATACGGAGACTTGATTACACACAGGTGGATTGTATTTATCATCATTAGTCATTTAGGTCAACATTGGATCATTCAGAGATCCTCCCTGAACTTCTGGAGAGAGTTTGCTGCACTGAAAGTAAAGGGGCTGAATAATTTTGCACGCCCAATTTTTCAGTTTTTGATTTGTTAAAAAAGTTTGAAATATCCAAAAAATGTCGTTCCACTTCATGATTGTGTCCCACTTGTTGTTGATTCTTCACAAAAAAATACAGTTTTATATCTTTATGTTTGAAGCCTGAAATGTGGCAAAAGGTCGCAAAGTTCAAGGGGGCCGAATACTTTCGCAAGGCACTGTATATGGCCAGTATACCACAGCTAAGGGCTGTTCTTACGCACGACACATCGTGGAGTGCCTGGACACTGCCCTTAGCTGTAGTATATTGGCCATATACCACAAACCCCCGAGGTGCCTTATGCTATTATAAACTGGTTACCAACGTAATTAGAGTAGTAAAAATACATATTTTGTCATACCAGTGCTAGTGTGTACAAGACAGTAGTTTTGGAATTGTTAGTTAGATTACTTGTTATTACTGCATTGTCGGAACTAGAATCACAAGCATTTCGCTACACTCGCATTAACATCTGCTAACCATGTGTATGTGACAAATAAAATTTGATTTGATTTGATTTGATTTGCTATACGGTCTGATATACCACGGCTGTCAGCCAATCCGCTTTCAGGACTCGAACCACCCAGTTTATAAATATATATGACACGCTGGTAGAGATATGCTTCTGAAATTAATATAAAGGATTACTTGAAAAAGTAACTTTAATAATATTACAGTATTTGAAGACTCTTTATATTACTCTGTTACTGTAAGTAATATATTACCCTCAACACTGGTCCCAAGTCATTCTGTTGCAATTTGTCTAATTTCACATTAAAACTTGGAGATTGAACTCTGTGTTGTGTGTTGTTTTGGTATCGCTGGTATCATTATTGCTTAAATGGTAAATGTGAGAAAGGACATACAGGCTATTGTAAATATACACATTTCAGATATTCTGAGAATATGGCAACCATGTTCTTGGTATGTTTCTATCAGAGGCAACACTACCACCTGGGCCATTTTACACATAGAAATGCAATGATGAGAGCTAATGTGATTCCTTATCTGAGACACATTTGTTTTACATGCTATTCTGTGGTGTGGATTTCAAAAAGACGAGAGATGCTCACCTATCTAGAATTCTACGGATTCCAATCTTTCAAAGATAAACTCATTTTAATTAGATAAGATAGGTTTTCTGTAACTGTTGCCAAGTAATCACATTAACATACAGTTGAAGTCGGAAGTTTACATACACCTTAGCCAAATACATTTAAACTCAGTTTATCACAATTCCTGACATTTAATCAGAGTAAAAATACACTGTCTTAGGTCAGTTAGGATCACCACTTTATTTTAAGAATGTGAAATGTCAGAATAATAGTAGAGAGAATGATTTATTTCAGCTTTTATTTCTTTCATCACATTCCCAATGGGTCAGAAGTTTACATACACTAAATTCGTATTTGGTAGCATTGCCTATAAATTGTTTAACTTGGGTCAAACATTTTGGGTAGCCTTCCACAAGCTTCCCACAATAAGTTGGGTGAATTTTGGCCCATTCCTCCTGACAAAGCTTGTGTAACTGAGTCAGGTTTGTAGGCCTCCTTGCTCGCACACGCTTTTTCAGTTCTGCCCACACATTTTCTATAGGATTGAGGTCAGGGCTTTGTGATGGCCACTCCAATACCTTGACTTTGTTGTCCTTAAGCAATTTTGCCACAACTTGGAAGTATGCTTGGGGTCATTGTCGATATGGAAGACCCGTTTGCGACCAAGCTTTAACTTCCTGAATGATGTCCTGAGATGTTGCTTCAAGGTTGGGATGGTGTTCTTCGGCTTTTAAGCCTCCCCCTTTTCCCTCCAAACATAATGATGGTCATTATGGCCAAACGGTTCTATTTTTGTTTTGTCAGACCAGTGGACATTTCTCCAAAAAGTACAATCTTTGTCCCCATGTGCAGTTGCAAACCGTAGTCTGGCTTTTTTTATGGCGGTTTTGGAGCAGTGAGTGGCCTTCGTTGCTGAGCGGCCTTTCAGGTTGTGTCGATATAGGACTCGTTTTACTGTGGATGTAGATACTTTTGTACCTGTTCCCTCCAGCATCTTCACAAGGTCCTTTGCTGTTGTTCTGGGATTGATTTGCACTTTTCGCACCAAAGTATGTTCATCTCTAGGAGACATATCGCGTCTCCTTCCTGAGCGGTAGACGGCTGCGTGGTCCCATGATGTTTATACTTGCAAACTATTGTTTGTACAGATGAATGTGGTACCTTCAGGCATTTAGAAATTGCTCCCAAGGATGAACTAGACTTGTGAAGGTCTACATTTTCTTTCTGAGGTCTTGGCTGATTTCTTTAGATTTTCCAGAGACACTGAGTTTGAAGGTAGGCCTTGAAATACATACACAGGTACACCTACAATTTACTCAAATGATGTCAATTTGACTATCAGAATCTTCTAAAACCATGACATCATTTTCTGGAATTTTCCAAGCTGTTTAAAGGCACAGTCAACTTAGTGTAAGTAAACTTCTGACCCACTGGAATTGTGATACAGTGAATTATAAGTGAAATATTCTGTCTGTGAACAATTGTTGGAAAAATTACTTGTGTCATGAACAAACTATAGTTTGATAACACAAAATTGGTGGTGTTGTTGAAAAATTAGTTTTAATGACTCAAACATAAGTGTATGTAAACTTCCGACTTCAACTGGATATTGCTAAGAATATGAGAGTAGAGAGAGTCCTCTAGCGGCTCTCGGATTCTGGCCACCAGCAGCAATAACAAACACCCTAACCACTGTCCCAATAGGGAATATATCTAGGGCATGTGCTTATTGGGCCAGTATAGTTAAGTGTGAGCAATAGGGTGAATGTCAGCTCTGTTAAATCAAATCAAATTTTCTTCATCAGATTAATCAAATTCAATCAAATGTATTTATAAAGCCCTTCTTTCTTCAGCTGATGTCACAAAGTGCTGTACAGAAACCCAGCCTAAAACTCCAAACAGCAAGCAATGCAGGTGTAGAAACAACGGTTGTAGCCTTCCCGTGAAATGCTTGTTTACGTGCCCTTCCCAACGATGCGTATGAGCCCTTCCCAACGATGCGTATGAGCCCTTCCCAACGACGCAGATTAAAATATATATTTTTTTAATGATGTACACTCAAGAAAAACTTCATGTGCCCCACAAACATTAGACAACTATACAGAAAGCCCTTAAATTGTTGAAATATGTGAGAGAGTAGTAAACTGAACTGATAATGGACACAGATATGGTGACGTAGCAGGAATATCTAAATGACGTGAACCAAGAGGTTGTGAAGTTAAATCCCAGCTGAAGATATGTTGAATAATAATTACTGTATAAATGAACATGCATGACATTTTTTGGGTTGGTGAGAACGTTTCTTTGGCACCATCAGGCGACATCTTGACAATTCTTGCAATGTTCCCATGAAACATGTCTAGTTCATTAATATATTTCTTACATTCTGCGAACATGGTAACCAGTCCCTGAATTTCTACCCTCAAGTTTTCAGAGCAAGAGAAAACAATCTGACAATTAAGACTTGAAGGTCACAGTAATACCATTAGGGGGCACTGTAAAGCCACAGAGTTGCAGGTATTAGGCATTGTAGGTCTATGTAATTGTAACAGCTGTCATTTTCACAACAATCTTTGTATCTGATATCCATCTTCTTCTTTTCAGAAAATAAAAAGAATCCAAATGAAATTAATGATAAAAAGGTCTGGTTGATAGGTTGGAATCAAAGGTTATGGTGTCTGGAATATGCAAATCTGTCATGCACTGGCAACTCCCTGGGTGTGGATCACTTATTAAAAGAATAGTTGGGAGGGTTTATGCAAATGAGGCCAAATCAAAGCAAGCATTCCCTTGGCTGGTTCCATTGCACAAGAGAGGAATTTGTGACTGAAACTGTGCCTGATATTGCTGTGTGGTGTAGCTACTACACTACTACTGTAGATAATCAGAGATCACCTGTGCTAGTATTAAATTAGGAATTCATGTTTTTTTGTGCCAGGGTGTTCCAGACAAAAGCTTCTCGGCAAGTTTCATTTCCCGTTGGGTGGATTGACAGATTTGTTGGAGAGAAAGATGGATAATATCCGTTGTGGCCAAAGGCTGCTGTGAAGTAGTCTAACACAGACCCTGATTAAGCCTCTTGAGATCTAAAGAGATTGTGGGTCTTAGCAGAGAGAAAAAAAACAAAGAGAATTGAACAGGCAGCAAGAATGGGGCTAGGCTACAAATTGGATTGCATGAGATGCCTGTGGCTTCTGGGTGTACTATATTGTATGCCGAGGTTCCAAAGTGCTGATCTGGAGTCTGTTTTGCTTTCCTAACCTTCTATCATTTACAATTAGTATTTGGGAAGGGGATAGTGATCTTAAATCAGTTTTAGGATCAACCTCTGCCTTGAGTTATTGTCCGCTGTGTATTATAATTCTAGGTGATTTATCCTAAATAGGGAGTGTCCATGAGTTACAGTATGGCTTTGTGTATAAAGTATGACATTGAGGTCTAAATTGGACCTCTTGACTTGGGTTTGTGTTTACTCAAGAGTCTTGATGCTAATGTGAACACGACTGACATATGAAATCAACCCTGCCATCCACATCACATATTCCAATGCCAATTTGGAGAGCAAAGGTGAGGCCTTGGTGTTCAATATTTATATTTTGACAGCAAATGAAGTGAAAAGAGCAGAGGTCAATGTATTTCTCACAGACAAATATGCTAAATATGCAGTTTTGCAGGCTAAATGTCACTAGCCAGTCAAGGCCCCCACCATACATGTCCTCAGTTTGGAAACTTTTAGGTTTTTGAACAGCAGTGAAAATAGTAACAACATTTTACCAGTATCAGTTGTTGCTGATTAAATATTGTTGGTATTTAAATAGGAAATGTAGGGTCTTATTCTAGAGAGTGTGTCTGTGATGTGGGCAGTTTACATTAAGTGCAATTGCCGTCATTAACAGATCATGCAATAAATTGCCTCTCAAAGCATTTTCAATCAAGAAATATGTAGACATTGTAGAAACGCAATCTCCATGCCTCTTTCTGTCTGTATTATGGCAGCAAGGTTCAAGCTTTAACGAAATCACTCAAACTCATTTCAGCATTTAACCCAATCAGAAACCACATTAGAACAATAGATCCAAATGGACACTTAGACTGTCATGAAGACAGACTAACTTCACTTCCTACTTCAATACTTTCTAATGTGAAAGCAGAGGCACTAATACTGCCTAATGTGAATCTAAGGGGCTTCCAAATTACAAAGTCTGATTGAATTGTTAATCAATTACAGGAATGACAAGTCCATTTTTATGAATGCACAAAATAAAATGTCTAGGGGCTGCAAGTTTCCTGATTCAATAGTATGCAGTTAGCAAGCTCATTGTTTAGCTATTACGTAACAATATAATGCCTATTCCCTGACATCCCTTGTTACTCTGCGAAGTAGGCTACTTTATGCATTATTGTTTATTGAGGTAGCATATTGTATAAATCTACAAAACAGTTGATTTAATATTCATTACGTAAGTATAATGTCCTTTTTAAAAAGAGAAGATTCAAAATCGGAGAAAAAAAACAATGTCCTGGTACGCTCAAATGGGCAAAAACTGTAAGACCATAGAGACTTGGTATAAGGTTCTCCTTTTCTTCAAGAATTCCCTGAGTTCCCTGATTCTTCAAGAGTTCCCTGATTTTTCATTTAGTAAGTGGTGGCCATTATCCCCTTAGTTTTTCTGCCAGATTATTAAATCATTTAGAATAATGTATGTTTTGATGTCTTTTGCGATAGTAAATTGCATTTATAAACGTTGGCTTTTAGATAGTTCTCAGACCATGCATGGCCCATAATACCATCATCAATGAAGTTTAAGTTATTGAGTACAGATCAATAATGGACTGGTCTTGATGAAAGCAGGACCTCATAAAAACCTTCAGAGGAGGGCAATCAATGTGCTTTCATCCCAAGGCCGGATATTGCACTCACACTGCTCAGACGATATGAAGGTACCCCCCTAGAAAGCCAAATCATTAACATCAAACTTGTACAAAGAAATCTAAATGTCAGTCTGCCATGGACAGACTAGTACTGGAGCCTTGCACCTTGTAATTCTATAAACATCTACTCAATGTACTGTAGGCCTATTTTCAATACCAGCACTATTTCAGTGTTGATTGAACACTCTCAGTGTTATTTTTGTATTATTTTTTAACACTGGAGAATTTGCTGTACATATTTTGGTTTATATTGAACTGTTTATGATTAATAAAATATAATGCAAGTCCTTCATATGGCAAAACCTATAAAGTACTAATGACAAGCCATTTGTCTTGTTGCAGTAGTGCTGAGTAGAGTTGTAGTGACGTGTTGTGGGGATTTAGAGATAGAAAGTAAACCAAATCAGTAAATATATTGTATAGATCCACAAAAACAAAGAATGCTATTAAAATACTTTTTTTTGTTATTTAATACTGTATGTGTCCCTTAGTATTATGTCATTGGTGGTACCGCCATGAGAATCACTAATTACAAAGATATACACAGACCTTGAACATTCCCTCCAGTGGCAAACTGTAATCAGGGAGGGTCTATATTAAAGAAATGTATTAGCTAATCACACCCTTTTAGTGTGTTATAAATTTGAGGATTCCATGATAATTTGGTGTCTAAATTCAAAACTGTCCTTGGTGTTACTCAGGAAAATTACACTGTGAGCAAAATGATGAGCCATATCACACCAGCCCAGGACGTCCACATCTGGCTTCTTCACATGCGGGATCGTCTGAGACCAGTCACCTGGATAGCTGATGAAACTGAGGAGTATTTCTCTGTAATAAATCCCTTTTGTGGGGATTTTTTTTAAATTATTGGCTGGGCCTGGCTCCCCAGTGGGTAGGCCTGGCTGCCCATTCATGTGAAATCCATAGATTAGGGCCTAATAAATTTATTTCAATTGATTGATTTACTCATATGAACTGTAACTCAGTCAAATCTTTGAAATTGTTGCATGTTGTGTTTATATTTTTGTTCAGTATACTTTAATTCAGAATTAGATGATGTACCCAAACTACAGCCACGGTAGTTAATAGTAAACCAAGTCACATTTTTTATCCAATCTGAAATACATATTCCATTAAGCATAATCTACATTTAAATCATATTGACGAGATGTTGATCAATGAATTAGTCTGTTCTCCTTGATATTATACCTTTGACCGAGGATTTAAAACAAAAAAGGCCAAGACATGTTTCTGATTGTTTAATTTTCATGTTTGAAGAGAGATCTACATTGATCTAATCATCTGACTGTGATATTTTACATTACACTTTCAAACACTCAGTTGTCTACTTACAATAAGCTTACAATAAGCTTCATTCAACCAGCTTGCTGTGGCATCAAATCCTTAGATTTGCAGCATTGACTGCCACCTATTGAATTTTCTCAGTGAGTTTGTTCCCATTCTATTGATGTGACAGATGTGAAAGTTTTGTTATTTTCAGAGTACAGTTCCCGGAAAAGTATGAATCTCTATTTAACAACTGTGTCATGCACATTGTCAAAGGTTTACATAGATGTGATGTTATTTGTGAAGAGCAAGTCACTTGGTTTCTTTGAGATGATCCAAAAAGTGTTAAAATAAGATGACAGATGTGGACTCACTGTACTGAAGATGGAAGTCTAAAGGCAGAATGCTCTGGTTGTAAACTGCATTAAAGCTTGCTTGAAGTTGATGAAAGCTGTAATGAGGGAAGTGCTAGCCCCACTACTACTAAATAGTGTAAACAAATTCAGCAAAAAAATAAAATGCTGGAGGGTCATGTCAGGATGAGCCTGCAGGAAGGGTACCACATGAGGGAGAAGGATGTCTTCCCTGTTATGCACAGCGTTGAGATTGCCTGCAATGACACCAAGCTCAGTCCTATGGTGCTGTGACACACCGCTCCAGACCATGACGGACCCTCCACCTCCAAATCGATCCCGCTCCAGAGTACAGGCATCGGTGTAACGCTCATTCCTTCAACGATAAAAGTGAATCCGACCATCACTCCTGGTGAGACAAAACCGTAACTCGTCAGTGAAGAGCACTTTTTGCCAGTCCTGTCTGGTCCAGAGACGGTGGGTTTGTGCCCATAGGCGACGTTGTTGCCGGTGATGTCTGATGAGGACCTGCCTTACAACAGGCCTACAAGCCCTCATTCCAGCCTCTCTCAGCCTGAGCACTGATGGAGGGATTGTGCGTTCCTGGTGTAACTCGGGCAGTTGTTGTTTCCATCCTGTACCTGTCCCGCAGGTGTGATGTTCAGATGTACCGATCCTGTGCAGGTGTTGGTCTGCCACTGCGAGGATGATCAGCTGTCCGTCCTGTCTCCCTGTAGCACTGTCTTAGGCGTCTCATAGTAATTTATTGCCCTGGCCACATCTGCAGTCCTCATGCCTCCTTGCAGTATGCCTTAGGCACGTTCACGCAGATTAGCAGGGACCCTGGGCATCTTTCTTTTGGTGTTTTTCAGAGTCAGTAGAAAGTCCTCTTTCATGTCCTAGGTTTTCATAACTGTGACCTTAATTGCCTACCATCTGTAAGCTGTTAGTGTCTTAATAACGACCGTTCCACAGGTGCATGTTCATTAATTGGTTATGGTTCAATAAACAAGCATGGGAACCAGTGTTCAAACCCTTTACAATGAAGATCTGTGAAGTTATTTGGATTTTTACAAATTATCTTTGAAAGACAGTGTCCTGAAAAAGGGATGTTTCTTTTTTTGCTGAGTTTAGTATTTTTTGTTGTAAAAGGCATTCAACCTTTCGGTTACTGGCCCAACGCTCTAACCACTATGCTACCTGTCGCCCCTAAAAACTATTTTTGCTGTCTCTTGGTGTCTTTCCAATATACATATGTATACACTACCGGTCAAAAGTTTTAGAACGCATATTCATTCAACGGTTTTTCTTTATTTTAACTAGTTTGTACATTGTAGAATAATAGTGAAGATGTCAAAACTATGAAATAACACATGGAATCATGTAGTAACCAAAAAATGTTAAACAAATCAAAATATATTTTATATTTGAGATTCTTCAAATAGCCACCTTTGACCTTGATGACAGCTTTGAACACTCTTGGCATTCTCTCAACCAGCTTCACCTGGAATGCTCCAGAGTCCAATGGCGGTGAACTTTACACCCCTCCAGCAGGCCCTTGGCACTGCGCATGGTGATCTTAGTCTGCTCGGCCATGGACGTTGCTGACGTTGCTTCACAGGCAATTTGGAACCAAGGACTGATGTTTTTATGCACATCAGTACACGGCAGTCGTGCTCTGTGAGCTTGTGTGGCCTACCACATCGCGGCTGAGCCGTTGTTGCTCCTAGAGGTTTCCACTTCACAATAACAGGGGCAAGCGGGGCAGCTCTAGCAGGTCAGAAATTTGACAAACTGACTTGTTGGAAAAGTGGCATCCTATGACGTTGCCACTTTGAAAGTCACTGAGCTCTTCCGTAAAGCCATTCTACTGTTTGCTATGGCGGTTGCATGGCTGTGTGCTCAGTTTTATTCACATGTGAGCAACTGGTGTGGCTGAAATAGCCAAATCCACTCATTTGAAGGAGTGTCCACATACTTTTCAATATATAGTGTAAGTTCAGGTGTAAAAATGTGCTGAACAAGTCACATAATATGTTAAATGGACCGCAATAATAGTGTTCAACATGATATTTGAATGACTTCCTCATCTCTGTATCCCACACATACAATTTTCTGTAAGGTCCATCAGTCGAGTAGAGAATTTCAAACACAGTTTCAACCACAAAGACCAGGGAGGTTTTCCAATGCCTCGCAAAAAAGAGCACTTACTGGCAGACATTGAATATCCCTTTGAGCATAGTCAAGTTATTAATTACACTTTGGTTGGTGTATCAATGCACCCGGTCACTACAAAGATACAGGCATCGTTTCTAACTCAATTGCCAGAGAGGAAGGAAACCGCTCAGGGATTCACCATGAAGCCAACGGTGACTTTAAAACAGATACAGAGTTTAGTGGCTGTCATATGACAAAACTGAAGATGGATCAACAACATTGTAGTTACTCCACAGTACTCCACAATACTAACCTAATTGACAGAGTGAAAAGAAGGAAGCCTGTACAGAATAAACATATTCTAAAACAAGTTACAGTTTTGATTTAAATCTACATGACAATCTATGGCAAGACCTGAAAAAGGCTGTCTAGCAATGATCAACAACCGATTTGACAGAGCTTGAATAATTCTTAAAAAATAATGGGCAAATGTTGCACAATCTAGGTGTGGAAAGCTCTTAGACACTTACCCAGATAGACTCACAGCTGTAATCGCTGCAAAAGGTGCTTCTTCAAAGTATTGACTCATGGATGTGAATACTTATGTGAATTAGATATTTCTGTATTTCCTTTTCAATACATTTGCAAACATGTCTAAAAACATGTTTTCACTTTGTTGTTATGGGGTATTGTGTGTAGATGGGTGAGATTTGTTATTTATTTAATCCATTTTGAATTCAGGCTGTGACAAAACTAAATGTGTAACATGTCAACGGGTACGAATACTTTCGGCACTGTATCTCTTATATTCTTTTTTATTTTCAATTTAATGTAATAACTTATGTTGTTCTTGTCTATAACTGTCCTGTACTTTGTCATGTATTTTTGTATGTTTTATGTGGACCCCAGGAAGAGTAGCTTCTGCATGTGCAGTGGCTAATTGGCATCCTAATAAACTAAACTGAACTACTGATAGCTCTCAATGCACTGGATCTATCAGCTCCTAATGTTTGATGCTTAGAGAGACGATTAGCTCCAGGTTCTCTGTGTTTATTGACTCTGGTGGCAGAGAGTCTGTGATGCAACACACCAGAGGTGCTGAACTGGAGAGGAGTGCAAGAGTGCCCTGTCACCAATCAAGCTGGGCTCTATTCACTTACAGCCATTTTGCAGTCCATCCACTACGCTGCTACACAGGGAGCTAGCTCTAGGTACCAAAGTGAATTAATGTTGTCATTGTCTTACTTCCCATGCATTTGCTTCAACCATCTCAGGAATGGAAGCGAATGGAAATAGTAAATGAGCTCTAAGGCCAGACTGATGCTAGCCTGAATCAGTTGACTGAGTCAATAGAACTGAGCTGCCTGAGATAGGAGAGTAACAGGAGAGAAACAGAGAGGAGCTGGAAGGGGGGGCAGACATCTCCAGATCAAACGGCTTGATGTGTAAAAGGACCTGACATCAGATACAGATTGACTCAGGTACAGAGATGAGGGCGCCAGTCAGATAACTCACAGCTCATAGTGGGTGAGAGGGACAGAAATTGGGCCGATGCCAAGGCCATTAAATCCAGGTACTTTTGTATTCTGCAGGCAGTCTGGTAGAGATTATGGGCGCCATACTGATAACATAGGAGGACTCACCTTTGCCCTGTTGAACTCCTATCTTGTGGATGGGGAGAATGATGCTATTATGGACCCCAAGATAGTTGTTCGTTCTCATTATCCTCCCGGCCAATGATTAAATACCTCACACTATCTATTTCAGAATGTGCCACTGCTAAATCTACTGTTCATGCAGTGGATTATTTGCTTTCCATTTAGAAGGCTGTACTTTACATTAAATGACTGTAAAAAGCAGCGTGGGAACTGTCTCATGAACAATTCTTCTCCCCTTTGAGGACTGGGAGAGGTTTCACGCCTGATTAAATTCCCAACGCAACAATTTCATAATCCGTGATCTTTATTGAGGGGTTGAACACCTATGACGTGAAATATTTGAAAATGTGTTACCGAAGATTAGAATCAATTTGTTTACACGTGTAGCTCCAAATTGGCAATCTCGTCGTTTGAAATGAAAAGTGAACCTAGCCACAGCCCAGAATCTTAAACACACATCAAAGTAAGATAGATCTGTGCTCTGGCCACAAAGTGAATCTAATGCTGTGATAGATGCTGAATAAAGGCCCTAATGTGTTGTGGTACACACTGTCTGAATAGGACTCGTCAAAGGGAACATAATTTCCTTTCCCCATGACAGCCAATATATGGTAATGTCTTGGCTTGTTTGTGTTGTGTTTGGGGAGACTGCTTTGAAAGGGAAATGATAGGGATGTTTCCCTGTCAGGCATGGTGACTTCCCATTAAGCCATCTCCAAAGTATATAATAGAGAGCCCCTGTGCATGTAGATTAGCATCCGAGCCGGACAAAACATACCCATTAATTTAACTGAACTTCAAAAGCAGAAGGACTTAGAAATTACGCCTGGCCAGCTTTATGTACATTTTTTTGTTTAAGCTTGTATCAATGTTTATACTGTCAAATATTAACACACATGCTTCAAACGTATGAGCCCACACAGACTGTGATTTCAATTTAAAAAAATACTGAACCAAAATTCAACCATAGATTTCACTAACCACCTGTTACAAGTAGCTTTGGAAGAAGTTTAACATGAACTAAGAGATGCCAATTATGACACACAGCCTTTTGTCATTTCCTATATCCCATTGTGTAAACTTGTTTCTTTTTATCATTTCCTGAACACAAAACATACATTCCACGGATACATTTCACTACTTACTTTCTATAACATTGTATACTTACAAGTCAACAATTTGTCTCCCACAATGTTGAGACAATGAATTAAGTCTTTGTTCTCTCCATTACTTGTTTTTACTGTGAGTGGGACATCAGTGAAAAATCACTAAGCACCTCACTGTTACACTAAGCACCTCACATCTTTGGATTCATGAAACATATACATTTCTCCTTGTTTGCATAGCCACATTGTA
The DNA here is from genome assembly GCF_045791955.1 of Oncorhynchus clarkii lewisi. NCBI lineage: Eukaryota > Metazoa > Chordata > Actinopteri > Salmoniformes > Salmonidae > Oncorhynchus > Oncorhynchus clarkii. The sequence continues at coordinate 72,272,628 of NC_092147.1, forward strand.
CTGTAGATTGGAATGCGATGATAGCGTGTAATCAATTGACTTTGGGTTAAAGCAATGAAATAATTGCAGGTTGACGTTTATTGAGATGGGTCTTGTCCTGGAGGCAGAACTGAGTGATTTCTACTAGAAGGGCCAGCTGCAAAGTCAAAATTTGCTATATTGTTAAAATTCATGAAAAACTACAAATATATTTTTGATCTTAATTTAAGGTTAGGGTTAGGCATTATGGTTAGCAGTGTGGTTAAGGTCAGGATTCGGTTTAAAATCCGATTGTATGACTTTGTGGCTGTGCCAGCTGGTGACCACTCCGCAGTGCTGCCTCCAGAACAAGATTCATGATGAAAAATGCTAACCTGCGAAATAATTGTGAAAAGCCATTATAAAATGGATATGTAGTTCAACTGACAAAGTGATGAACATCTACTATTCGTCTGACTACTAGTTTCAGCTGTGACATTTTTGCCTAATTTTTTAATCTCCTCTCTTGTTCTAAAAAAAACAAAAGTACTGGCAGCAAAGAGGGTTTCCCACACACACACACACACACACACACACACACACACACACACACACACACACACACACACACTCTCTCTCTCTCTCTCTCTCTCTCTCTCTCTCTCTCTCTCACACACACACTGTGCAGAGTAATTGAAATTGAATAGTCTGACAGAGCTGGCCTTGTGTAGTGACTCAGTGACAAAGTTAAATCAACTTTTAAGGCAGAGATATAACACCATTTCACCAATGACTCTGTGCTTCTGTTTCATCTTTGCTAGTGAATTGAAATACTTTGCTGCGTGACAGGATAGAAGGACTATAGGAAAGGAATGATAATGAAATATGCACACATGATAACTTGCCTTGACTTCATATTTATTCGTTTAAAACTTTAGAGAGTTGACAATTTGAGTGATATTTTTCATGAGATCAAAAAGTAGTGCAGTGGTTGTAACTTTCCACTCAGCCAGAAAATGGAAGATGACAATTTGAACCTGAGTTACAAAAATAAAGCACATAGACACTGTTGAATGTGTGCTGACCAAACAGAATACTAAGCAAAGCATTGTGAGTGGTTCAGCAAAAGCAACAAAAGTACCAATTTGCCTGTTCTTTGTCTGTGGGCTTTATACTCACTCTAAGGTTTGTACTTCGATGACTTTGCCATCAGAGAGGCCCTGTGCCTTACAAGACGCCATAATGCACTATAAAACAGCTTGGTTTGTCTGGTATGTCTCTTGGTGGCATATAGATACAGCGATTACCCCACACGTAAGAGTCCCATAGACAATGTGGATTGCCATGCTGGTCAGACACAGCAGTGTAGTGAATCTCTGATTGCTGTTGTTTTTAAAGGTCTTTTGGATCATTGCATTCAAACCCCATTAGGTAAATAAAGTCTGCTGCTGACTTGCATTCAAAGATGTTCATATCAATAATGTATAGAGACTATAGTTGAGATGTACCTGGACAATTGTGAAATTGCAACCTAACATGCTGATATATTCATAGCTTTATTTCCACATAGGTTACAGAGATACCACTTTCATTTTCACCATGATATTTCTGTTTAGTGACATGCAATTTTCTCCATAGGACTTGAATTTCCTTTCGATCATGTCATACTGAGGTCATTCAGCAGTATGAACATTGAGCCAAGTGGGAAGGATCTACTGTCACTTACATCTTAATTCTACAGAGTTCTGAAAGACATAGAGTGGCAAGAAAAAGTATGTGAACCGTTTGGAATTAACTGGATTTTTGCATAAATTGGTCATCAAATTTGATCTGATCTTCATCTAAATCACAACAATAGACAAATGCAGTCTGCTTAAACTAATAACACACAAACAATTATACGTTTTCTTGTCTTTATTGAACACACCGTGTAAACATTCACAGTGCAGGGTGGGAAAAGTATGTGAACCCTTGGATTTAAGAAACTGGTTGACCCTCCTTTGGCAGCAATAACCTCAACCAAACATTTTCTGTAGTTGCAGATCAGACCTGCACAACGGTCAGGAGGAATTTTGGACCGTTCCTCTTTACAAAACTGTTTCAGATCAGCAATATTTTTAGGATGTCCAGTGTGAACTGCTATCTTGAGTTCATGCCACAGCAACTCAATTGGGGTGAGGTCAGGACTCTGACTGGGCCACTCCAGAAGGTGTATTTTCTTCCGTTGAAGCCATTCTGTGTTTTGGGTCATTGTCCTGTTGCATCACCCAACTTCTGTTGAACTTCAACTGGCCGACAGATAGTCTAACATTCACCTGCAAAATGTTAGCTTGCTATCCGTCGATGATAGCAGGCTGTCCAGGCCCTGAGGAAGCAAAGCAGCCCCAAACCATGATTCTCCCTCCACCATATTTTACAGATTAAGTTTTGATGTTGGTGTGCTGTGCCTTTTTTTCACCTCACATAGTGTTGTGTTCCTCCCAAACAACTCAACTGTAGTTTCATCTGTGCACAGAATATTTTGCCAGTAGCGCTGTGCAACATCCAGGTGCACTTTATCAAACTTCAGATGTACAGCAGTGGTTTCTTCCATGGTGTCCTCCCATGAACACCATTCGTGTTTTACGTGTTTCGTGTTTTACATATCGTAGACTTGGCAACAGAGATGTTAGCATGTTATTTATTCTGCGCTGTGCTCTTGCAGTCATCTTTGCAGGACGGCCACTCCTAGGGAGAGTAGCGACAGTGCTGAACTTTCTCCATTTGTAGACTATTTTTTCTTACCGTGGACTGATGAACATCAAGGCTTTTAGAGATACTTTTGTAACCCTTTCCAGCTTTATGCAAGTCAACAAATCTTAATCGTAGGTCTTCTGAGATCTCTTTTGTTCGAGGCATTGTTCATATCAGGAAATGCTTCTTGTGAATAGCAAACTCAAATTTTATGAGTGTTTTTTATAGGGCAAGGCAGTTATAACCAACATCTCCAATTTCGTCTCATTGATTGGACTCCAGGTTATCTAACTCCTGACTCCAATTAGCTTTTAGAGAAGTCATTACTCTAGGGGTTCACATACTTTTTTCCAACCTACAGTGTGAATGTTTAAATGATGTGTTCAATATAGACAAGAAAAATACAATCATTTGTGTGTTATTAGTTTAAGCAGACTATGTTTGTCTATTGTTGTGAAGATGAAGATCAGATCAAATTTGATGACCAATGTATACAGATATCCAGGTAATTCCAAAAGGTTCACATACTTTAACTTGCCACTGTATGATCAAACCTCCATTAAGCAGATGAAATGGGCTTCCCAGGGTTTATTTCAGTCTTTGATAGTATAAGTCACATGTTCACTCAATTTAGAGGCAATTTCAAGTACACTCTTAGAAAAAAAGGTGCTATCTAGAATCTAAAAGGGTTATTTGTCTCCATAACCATTTGAAGAACCCTTTTTGGTTACAGGTAAAAACCCTTTTGGGTTGCATTTAGAACCTTTTGGACCCAAAGGGAACCCAAAATGGTTCTACCTGGAACTAAAAAGGGTTCTCCTATGGGGACAGCCAAAGATCCCTTTTTGGAACCCTTTTTTCTATTAGTGTAGCATATGGCATTTTCACATGTACTATTAATCTAAGGTTTGGCGGATCAATAAGTTGTGATTACTTTGCGTTATTTCGGGCGTACTTTAGATATGTTGTTGCTATTAGATAAAAAGTTAGATGCATCATGCATGAAATAATAACGCTTGTCCCGCTTGCAATCAGCATCAAACTCTACATGAAGGCCACAAACAAACTGACTTCTAGTGTTCATGCTAGTTCAAGCTTATTCACTGCTTGTCATGTGCATACCCCAGGGATAGCTAGACCAGGTTTACCTTCAAAAACTCCCAAATGAGACAAAGAAGAACATTAAATACGCATCGTTAGTACGCTCATAGTTTCTGTGACTAACTGAAATGCAGAGTAGGTTGAGAAAAAGAGTAGGTTGAAAATTTGTACAAGAGAAAATACATTATTAATTTGTCTTATAATTGTACATTCTATGTATCTGGACTTATCCTGTTGCAGTATACAGTGTATACAGGAACAAAAGGGTTCCAAAAGTGTTCTTTGGCTGTCTCCATAGGAAAATCCTTTTGTGAAAAAAGGTTTTACTTGGGACACAAAAGGGTTCTACCTGGAACCAAAAGGGTTATACCTGGAACTAAAAAGGGTTCTTCATGGGGACAGCCGAAGAACCCTTTTAGGTTATAGATAGCACTTTGTATGACAATTACCACCCTCAATGCCCCGTGGGTTTCTGTAGGCTATGTATGACAATTACCACCCTCAATGCCCCGTGGATTTCTGTAGGTTATGTATGACAATTACCACCCTCAATGCCCCGTGGGTTTCTGTAGGCAATGCATTACAATTACCACCCTCAATGCCCCGTGGATTTCTGTAGGTTATGTATGACAATTACCACCCTCAATGCCCAGTGGGTTTCTGTAGGCTATGTATGACAATTACCACCCTCAATGCCCCGTGGATTTCTGTAGGATATGTATGACAATTACCACCCTCAATGCCCCATGGATTTCTGTAGGCTATACAGTGCCTTGCGAAAGTATTCGGCCCCCTTGAACTTTGCGACCTTTTGCCACATTTCAGGCTTCAAACATGAAGATATAAAACTGTATTTTTTGTGAAGAATCAACAACAAGTGGGACACAATCATGAAGTGGAACGACATTTATTGGATATTTCAAACTTTTTTAACAAATCAAAAACTGAAAAATTGGGCGTGCAAAATTATTCAGCCCCTTTACTTTCAGTGCAGCAAACTCTCTCCAGAAGTTCAGTGAGGATCTCTGAATGATCCAATGTTGACCTAAATGACTAATGATGATAAATACAATCCACCTGTGTGTAATCAAGTCTCCGTATAAATGCACCTGCACTGTGATAGTCTCAGAGGTCTGTTAAAAGCGCAGAGAGCATCATGAAGAACAAGGAACACACCAGGCAGGTCCGAGATACTGTTGTGAAAAAGTTTAAAGCCGGATTTGGATACAAAAAGATTTCCCAAGCTTTAAACATCCCAAGGAGCACTGTGCAAGCGATAATATTGAAATGGAAGGAGTATCAGACCACTGCAAATCTACCAAGACCTGGCCGTCCCTCTAAACTTTCAGCTCATACAAGGAGAAGACTGATCAGAGATGCAGCCAAGAGGCCCATGATCACTCTGGATGAACTGCAGAGATCTACAGCTGAGATGGGAGACTCTGTCCATAGGACAACAATCAGTCGTATATTGCACAAATCTGGCCTTTATGGAAGAGTCGCAAGAAGAAAGCCATTTCTTAAAGATATCCATAAAAAGTGTTGTTTAAAGTTTGCCACAAGCCACCTGGGAGACACCAAACATGTGGAAGAAGGTGCTCTGGTCAGATGAAACCAAAATTGAACTTTTTGGCAACAATGCAAAACGTTATGTTTGGCGTAAAAGCAACACAGCTCATCACCATGAACACACCATCCCCACTGTCAAACATGGTGGTGGCAGCATCATGGTTTGGGCCTGCTTTTCTTCAGCAGGGACAGGGAAGATGGTTAAAATTGATGGGAAGATGGATGGAGCCAAATACAGGACCATTCTGGAAGAAAACCTGATGAAGTCTGCAAAAGACCTGAGACTGGGACGGAGATTTGTCTTCCAACAAGACAATGATCCAAAACATAAAGCAAAATCTACAATGGAATGGTTAAAAAATAAACATATCCAGGTGTTAGAATGCCCAAGTCAAAGTCCAGACCTGAATCCAATCGAGAATCTGTGGAAAGAACTGAAAACTGCTGTTCACAAATGCTCTCCATCCAACCTCACTGAGCTCGAGCTGTTTTGCAAGGAGGAATGGGAAAAAATGTCAGTCTCTCGATGTGCAAAACTGATAGAGACATACCCCAAGCGACTTACAGCTGTAATCGCAGCAAAAGGTGGCGCTACAAAGTATTAACTTAAGGGGGCTGAATCATTTTGCACACCCAATTTTTCAGTTTTTGATTTGTTAAAAAAGTTAGAAATATCCAATAAATGTTGTTCCACTTCATGATTGTGTCCCACTTGTTGTTGATTCTTCACAAAAAAAATACAGTTTTATATCTTTATGTTTGAAGCCTGAAATGTGGCAAAAGGTCACAAAGTTCAAGGGGGCCGAATACTTTCGCAAGGCACTGTATATGACAATTACCACCCTCAATGCCCCGTGGGTTTCTGTAGGCTTTGTATGACAATTACCACACTGAACGCCTTGTGGGTTTCTGACATCAATAAAACCAGATTTAAATAGTTAGAAAACATTTAATAAAAAAGTTAACAGTTTGCCCCTTTGTAACCTTGGTGTAATTATTCATATAAGAATAAAACTGCAGTCCATAACAACTCTGCATGCACAGTTAGTTTAATTTAGTGTTGCGAAGGGAGGTTCTCCTCAGCATGCCTCTGTTTGATTAAGGCGCTATCACCCTGAATGAGAGGAATGATTATCACAACAACACATTCATAAGCCTTCTATTAGATTAAGGCCCATTTTAATAGACTCCCAGCAAGTGGGGGAGTGGTAGCTTTATGTAATTGGTTACAGGGCAACACGCAGGGAGGCGTCAAGAAAAATGAACCAAATTTATAGTGCTTTGTTTTGCTTGCTTTATTTTCCAATGCAGCAAGAAGCTTTATTTGACCATTTTAATCTCTCTGTCTTGTGATCCTGTAGTGTTTCATATAAATGGTTTGTGCATTTCGTTTATTTTTCCCATCCATAATACATGGGGTATCTAAATCCTGCTGGTGCGTGCAGAGGAGAGAGAGGCTGGCTCGCTAGTGCTGTGAGGCATGGAGGCATAAAACAAAGTGGTGGAAATATAGACGCGACTAAAGGCAGAGAAAAAGCCACTCAGGACTGACTGTTATTTTGATAGTTGACTGTTTTGTTTTTTAGTTTCTCATTCATCTGCACTCATATATATATGCAACAGCATATGAATATTTCAACTGTGTTACCCAGAGCTAGACAGTATCAGCGCAACATGAAAGTCGTCTGTTTCAAAGAGATAAAAAAAAAAACTATGCCGCTTGTCTTTAATATGTCTAACAGGAAACACAGAGGGGATCCTTTGCAATTGTTTTTCAATTTGTGGGAACAAAAAAAAAACTCTGTTTCTAGCCGAATTTGTTAAATGCTGTTATATGAAGATTGTCTCTGAATATAGCCCACCTTGGGGGCTGGAGAACAGCTGTCCATTTAAAGAATGAGTTAACCATGACACTCCGAGTGGAAATTGCCCTGATTCTTCCAGAGTTCAGGTAAAGTACTAAAGCTATTCCTCCCCCTTGCCTTTTAAATTAACTAGAGTACTCCGACTAAAGAAAATAGGAAATCACAAGGCAATTACACTGTCTGCTGCAGTCCTTTCGCTTTAATATATCTCTATCTGATCCCAGCTGTGTCCAAAGGCACTACCTTGAATAGAAAGTGCTGTCAAAGTTACATGAAAAGACGGATAGGGATTATGACAGATCAAAGAGCATTTCTCACATATCTAGGCGAAGCTAGTAAGAACATTCAGGGGCCATGCTTCCTGATACTAGTTCTTGGAAAATATCAATTATTTTAGGCATATGCTGTTAAAAAAAAAACATGCTCAATCCTTCACAGCATCACAAATGTGATCTAGACTGCCAACTGACAACCGAGTGAAAAGCTTTAAAAAAAGAAGAAGAAGAATGTTGACATAAAATGAGATGGAAGTTGCTGTGGTAGGAAGATTCCTCGCCCTCTCTGTGGAGAGCTGTCACGACAGTCCTCATCATCTGCTCTGGGAACAGCTAGGAGTCGCTGTGAAATGTGTCACACCTCCTTCACTCTGTTTAGGGCACAGTCAGGAGTCTGTGCAAGTCTGTTACACTGCCGTGGCGCTGTTGTAAGCCACCCTGCATCGAGGAAGAGGAGCCGAGTATATCCGGGCGCAGAGAGGAGCAGCCTTTAATTTAGTCTCCCAGGAATTGTCTCAGCCTCCATCTTAGCAGGGAAGAATAGCATCATGAACCACCCCGTTGCCTGAAAGTGTTTACTCAAATCACATCCATGTTATCCTATGATGGGGACTGACTGTTCATGAGTGTGAATAAATCATTTTTTGCTGTTGATGTTGTTACGCTAGCTGTATTGTGCCACGGGTTTGTTTCCCCCCCTATCGGACACAGAGGAGTATCCTCACTGCATGAGAGTAATGGTGAGTAGTTCAGGGATTCAGGGAGTATACTGCAACTCATGTCATTCTGGATTAGACTCAGCCTCACATTCTACATGAGTCAGTTTAAGTTTTAGTAATTATAAATGGCCAGACTCTTAAGGCCATGTTTGATTCCACTTCAAAAAAGCACTTCGCTATATATTATTCCATGATCTGATATCTACTACAGTTGCTTGTACTTTGTACTTTGGGGGTACTGTTTGTTGTTGAATACAGACATAACATGGTTTCTTCCTAATTTATTTATAGCATTTGCTGGCAAAGATTGTTGAGATGCTATTAATACTATGTGGTGATGGTATAGACGTGGCTTTTTAATCAGCTGCCTTTTCAGTCACTGTTGTTACCATCCATAACTTTACCACACCAGGTGCTAATGTGAAATTACAAATAGGCTGAGCTGTTGAAAACACTATCTGCCATAGAATGAAACATTATAAACACCTGGTCTTTCCATGACATAGACTGACCAGCTGAATCCAGGCGAAAGCTATGATCCCTTATTGATGTCACCTGTTCAATCCACTTTGGTCAGTGTAGATGAAGGGGAGGAGACAGGTTAAAGAAGGATGTTTAAGCCTTGAGACAATTGAGACATGGATTTTGTATGTGTGCCATTCAACGGGTGAATAGGCATGACAAAATATTTAAGAGCCTTTGACAGGGTTATGTAGTAGGTGCCAGACGCACCAGTTTGAGTGTGTCTGCAATGCTGCTGGGTTTTTCGCGCTCAACAGTTTCCCGTGTGTATCAAGACTGGTCCACCAGTCACCATGGGCCAGCATCCCTGTGGAACACTTTTGACACCTTGTAGTCTATTCCCTGATGAATTGAGGCTGTTCTGAGGGCAAAAGGAAGGTGCTATTAATGTTTTGTACACTCAGAGTAGTAGGCCTACATACATCTGCCACACAATTATCCTTTGTTTCCATTTTAATAATCAATTACCCTCACCAACCGGGAATATATGACTCTGAAACCACATTTACATTTCTAATCTAAGTATGGAAACCCAACATAAAAGGGAATCTTCCAGCCTCGTGCTGGTACTCGGCATGTTTTTGCATATCCAATTTTGATGTGTCTATCTCCTTCACTCTATCTCAAATGTATTCATCCAGTCTCTCATACCCTCCTCCACCTTCTCTTGCCACTACCAGGCCCTGCGTTGACCCCAGTTACAGAGCTAGCTGTCTGGAGCAAGGTCCATTGGTGGGAAATGCTGTGTCCGTTTCGGGAGACCTGCATTCCAGTCATCATGGTACCACAGGGCACTATAGGATGGATGATGAGAGACATGGCCAGCCCCTATTTCTGAGACTGTCTGTAGCAAGGCATTAAACTTCCTTGCATGCTTTTCCCCTCAGAGAATTACAGGACAGTGCCCTTTCTTACCCTGAACAAGGTGCGAACAAGACCTTTGAACAATCTTTATCTCAAAGGAATTGGGTCCGTTGCTACAAATAAATTATTCTTCCCATCTGCCCATACAAGTGTCTCTGATTCCATGATCAAGGAGTTCTGAATCTATGCCCAACAGTTGATTCGTATAAACAGACAATTTTGCCTAAATGCATCAGTCCTGCTACTGTTTTAGGTAACATAATTTACAGTAATATGACTAGATATTTTCCCAGAAGAAGTCATCCATTTCTATTGTGGCTTCGGTTTTAGGTCAACTAATGCAAATCTAGTGTTTCCATGAGCTGGAGTTACATTATGGTTTGTTATTCATTCTGCATGTCCTTTGGTGTTTGTTTCCAAATGCCCTACTACATATTATTCATAGAGAATTGTGGACCGTATATCTTCATATAGAAGCGTGCATAAATCAGCCAGCAGTGACAGATTTAATGCAAAGTCATTTTTTTACAACATGTCACTCTACGTAGCTTTAGCACAATATATATGATTAACAACTACAATTGAAATTTGGGCCATTTTACACTTTGGGCACCGATGGTTGGTCAAAAGATATGATTGTGTTTTCATGTTTTGTACAACTGCAGAGATAAAGGGAGAGAGAGAGAAAAGGCAAAGCATCTGTTAGACCAGAAAACCAAGAGAGTAGAGATAACACATCACCTTTTGACCAGTACTAAAGTACCCATTAAAAAAATCTGAAATAGTTGCCAGAGGTTTAAAAAGTATCGATTTTTCCTTTCAGCTTGTGTTGAAAGGAAAGACATAGGAAAAGGCACTGTAGAACTGAGCTGTTGTACAGTCAAATGGGAAGGTATTCTGAACCGTTAAAGGGAATTTATTTTGTCTGTTTTTGTTCATTCCAATATCCATTTTATAGCTGTTTTGCTTTGCACAGTTAACATGGATTTATTATGTTTTTAGTCTCATCTTGGAAACTCCCATCCACAACCTTTTGGTTGAATAGGGCCTAGTAGTGTGTGGTTTGGTTTTTGAATTAATAGGTAGACCTATAGACATACTTTATCTAACACATTAAAGAAGGATAAAGCTGAAGTCCTGTCTTGAAGTTTATTTTTCTAAGTGGGTCAAAGAGATTTCCTTTGATAACAGATGGTGTTCGCTTTCCAGTGGCAATAAACAAATGTGTTATGTAGAGACACATATTCCTGCCCTACAGTAGTGGTATTATGCATGGGTGGTCCCCTGCTAATCACGATAATCCTCCCTGATTAAAAATGATAAAGCTAATAGAGAAATATCTAGACTTTATTTAAAGGAAATACATACTGTAGCCTCACTCTGGAAGACAGATTATAATGAAGGAGGAATCGTATACTTTGATCTACGTCTCATGTACAGGTATTTTGATCAATCACATTAAGGTTTTTGTTTAATGCTGGAACACATGGTCCTCCTCTTCTAAAATGGTATTGATGTATGCTGGAAAGAAAAACGACAAACGTTTTCTCGGGAACAAGAAGGACCTTCTTGAATACTCAACATGGATAAGAGGAGTTACAATGTAGTGCCCGCCCATATAAACTGAGAGGATGACAGTTAGGATATAGAAAGATAGACTTCAATGATCTTACAGAGGAATTTATTATCAATACAGCCAGGTACAAGTAAACAAAAACAAAGGTTTACATTGCTGTTCATACAGACATACAAAGAATGATGCAGAAACATGATACTATACAAATCGGAGATATAGTGGTAGAGTGCGCAGTCAAAAAGGAAACCCTCTAAAACCAGGTCATGACTCATTTGGAAGATCTCTTCAATTGTTTCTCCCACCATGTTTTTTTCCTCCATCCGCAGTAGGTAGTTTTTTTTGTCTTTAATCGATTGACTCACGTCCGTCCATCTAATTAACCAAATAACAAAATACGCATCAAAATCCATCTGTTTAAGTTTGTTTTTGTATGAGCTCTTTTGTATGGGCTCAATCAACGGCCTATGTCCACCTTCCACATCAACGTTGGAAAGTGGCAGAGCTACAGCGCTGGTTGTCAGATCAGGAGACATCCCGAAAATCGGTCTTCTTACAAAAATGTCTGTAGTGTCATAACGGTTTGGCCTTTAGACTAATATGAACACAAACATGGTGTTCTCTGTTTTGCTCTATATCCCCCCCTAGTGTCACGGGACTCGTCTGAAGGTAACCCAGTACCGGGGTTAAATATACAGTATGTCCAAGAAATGTAATATACAGCGCCTTCAGAAAGTATTCAGACCCCTTGACTTTTTTCACATTTTGTTACATTACAGCATTATTATAAAATGGATTCATTGTTTTTTCCCCTCATCATTCAACACACAATACCCCCTAATGATAAAGGAAAAACAGGTTTTTAGAAATGTTTGCTAATGTTGCTGAAAAACAGAAATATCACATTTACATAAGTATTCAGATCCTTTACTCAGTACTTTGTTGAAGCACCTTCGGCAGCAATTACAGCCTTGAATCTTCTTGGGTATGACGCTACAAGCTTGGCACACCTTTATTTTCAAGCGGGCTGCCATGTGCCTTTTACTGAGGAGTGGCTTCCATCTGGCCACTCTACCATAAACGCCTGATTGGTGGAGTCCTTCTGGAAGGTTCTCCCATCTCCACAGAGGAACTCTAGAGCTCTGGGTGTCCAGAGCTTGGTGGTTCCAAACTTCTTCCATTTAAGAATGATGGAGGCCACTGTGTTCTTGAAGATCTTCAAACCAGCAGAAATATATTTCTACCCTTCCCTAGATCTGTGCCTTGACACAATCCTGTCTCAGAGCTCTACAGACAATTCCTTCGACCTCACAATTACATGGTTTTTGCTCTTATATGCAGTCTAAACTGTGGGACCTTATATAGACAGATGTGTGCCTATCCAAATCATGTCCAATCAATTGAATTTACCACAGATGGACTCCAATCAAGTTGTAGAAACATCTCAAGGATGATTAATGGAAATAGGATGCACCTGAGTTCAATTCCGAGTCTCATAGCAAAGGGTCTGAATACCTATTTTTTTTATTTTATACATTTACTAACATTTCGATAAACCTTTATTCACTTTGTCATTATGAGGTATTGTGTGTAGATTGCTGAAGATTTAAAAAAATGTTTAATCCAAATTTACCATTTTTTTTAGAAAAGGAGGACAATGTTTCATAACATTTTTTTTATGTGTTATTCAATGTATTTCTATGGACTATAGTAGTAAAGGACAAGTTCAATATTTAGTCAAATCATTTTTGTATATACTTTTTTGATACTTACAGGGGCCCTAAAATTCCAAATCAATTAGCTAAAGGATACATGGTATGGCCATCGTTAAACATTTCCATGTCAGCACCAGCCGAACCGAAGCATAAGGAAGACTTTAGATTTTTAAGGGTTAATGGCATGGAGAGAGTGCACCTTGTTGTTCATCTCCAGTGCCGGACTGTGAGTTGTCTGTGTGACGGCCATTACTGTTACTGTTACTTCCAGTGTGTCTGCTCTGTCAGGATCAAGGAAGTGTTGAAGCTAGCAAGCTTGGAATGCAGACAGTGGATGCACAAATGTGATTTTATCCTGAGAGCTTCTGGGCTGCTCCTCCTTGTCTAGGCTCGGTTGGCTGGAGGCTGAGAGGAGCTGCTGTTTTCAGGGCTCGAATCGGCAAACCTACTTAAATGAGAGGATTTGATCTGATAATCGAATTAATCATCTAATCAGGGGAGGGGAGTGAAAAGCGTAGGTACACACACGCAGAGTTGGAGTCTGGGAGACTCTCTTTTTCTCCATCTCTCTCTTTGTCTCGCACGCAGACACATGCACACACGCACACACACACGCGCTCGCACACACTTCTGCTCCCCCTTATTCTTTCCTTCTGTCTGTCTGTCTGTCTGTCTGTCTCTCTCTCTCTCTCTCTCTCAGTCCCCCCCTCCTACACACACACACACACACGCACACACACACAACAACACATGCTTGGAATGGCTCAAGGTTAGAATAGATTAAAAGATATGTCATTGATGGAGGTGGTTTCCCTTACTGGTCTGCCATGGTCAGTTTGGGAACTGGCCACTTCATTTCAGGTGAATAATCGGTAAACAGAGTCTCATCAGTCCAATTAGACTTCCATGTCAGAGGGGTTGTGGTGGCAGGATTGGCCCACATAGTGTGTGTGTGGTTCTGTGTGTGAGTGTGCGTGTGTGTGTGGCGTGCGTGCTTGCGCGTGTACGCCGTTTGCATGGGGCTGAGTTTGAGAGCCACAACAGTAGCACCTGCTGCCCAAGCTTCCAGTTCCATGAATCTCAATTTGTTTGTACAGCCGTGCAGAAAGGAGTGGCCAAATGCAAAACTCCTGAGACACGGAGTCACTGGATTCTCTTTTGCTTTTTTGTACATTACACTCTATAGGGATCTGTAGTGGCACTGTCATAGGTTGTATCAGCCACACATTGATTTGCTGTCACTTTCAGCCATTATGTCAACAACTCATGTGTGTTGTGATTTTAAATTAAACTTTCAAGGACACTGAGTGAGTGTTACATGTGATTTAAAACATGCCTTGAGCTGCTTATACAGAGTGTATTTCATAGCAAGTTGGTCATATACAGTAACTACAGAACAATCATGATATATGTAACCGATGTGAAATGGCTAGCTAGTTAGCGGTGGTGCGCGGTAATAGCGTTTCAATTGGTGACGTCACTCGCTTTGAGACCTTGAAGTAGTGGTTCCCCTTGCTCTGCAAGGGCCGCGGCTTTTGTGGAGCGATGGGTAAGGATGCTTTGAGGGTGACTGTTGATGTGTGCAGAGGGTCCCTGGATCTAGCCCAGGTTGGGGCGAGGAGAGGGACGGAAGCTATACTGTTACATATACACTGAGTGTACAAAAGATTAGGAACACCTTCCTGATATTGTTTGCCAGGGCATGGACTCTACATGGTGTCGAAAGCGTTCCCCAGGGATGCTGGCCAATGTTGAGTCCAATCCTTCCCTGTTGTGACATGTTGGCTGGATGTCCTTTGGATAGTGGACCATTCTTGATACACATGGGAAACTGTTGAGAGTGAAAAGCCCATCAGCATTGCAGATCTTGACACAAAACGGTGTGCCTGGCACCTACTACATATCACGTTCAAAGTCACTTAAATCTTTTGTATTGCCCATTCACTCTCTGAATTGCACACATGCACAATCCATGTCTCAATTGCCTCAAGGCTTAAAAATCCTTATTTAATCGGTCTCCTCCCCTTCATCTATGCTGATTGAAGTGGATTTAACAAGTGACATCAATAAGGGATCATAGCTTTCACCTGGATTCACCTATGTCATGGAAAGAGCAGGTTCTTAATGTTTTGGACACTCAGTGTACATATAAGTGGCAAGAATAGTTTCTTACGTGAGTTTCACAACTAGCATATTACAGTTTATATTGCAGGTTTTGCTACATTATTGTCATTCATTAGCAAGAATAGGATAGAAGGATAATTGTAAAAAGAAGTCATAAGAGATCCAAGTTGGATAAAGTGGGAGTAATTGCATAGCCTAATTATTCTATGTAACGGTTGCCCTCTCGTTTGATGCAGCAAAATGCTTTGTCTCCTTCCTTTGATGCAAAGACACTTTGGCCTTGAAAGAAATGGAAATCTTTGTTCTAATTTTTTCTATCAGAGCGCGATTGACAGGTGATGTAAATATCACATACATTTCAGTCACTATCTCCTGCATAATTATGTTCTTCATAGACCTCCTCCCCACTTTGCTCTCCTGTTTCTCAAATCAACTCTGCCATATCCTCAAAGATTGAGATACAATTATAGGGAGCGCTGACTGACACTGACAAAAGGAAATGACTCTTGATTTGCTGTGCACCTCTAATTGAACTTAATAATTTTCAATTAGCATATCATTATAAAGAATGCTAGTCCTCAAATGTATGTAAGTAGATATTAATACATTGTTTACTTGATAAGGAAAGTGTATGCACATTACCATACTTTTCAAAAACAGGCTATATGGCTGGACTTAAAAACAGAACGTTTAGAACACCAGAATAGGATATAGTATTGCTAGAGGGCATAGAAATTCTTGCAACCATAGAGACTGAATATAATTTCAAAGCACATTGTTTGTTTGGCCTATTAAAAAAAAAAATGACATTCAAATATGCACAGATAAGTTGGATAAAGATCAACTGCTGTTTTTTTTTTTTTTTTTTTCAGTTTTCAGTTTTCTTTAGCACAGTGATACACAGCAATGAGAGTTTTCCTTGACACCACCTCTGAAAAACAGCTAGACTGCCATGTTCTGAGCTGGTTTGAGCCAATGACAATACTGTCATTCTTGAATACTTCTTAACACAAGGCGTTCCTATTGTTTTCCTGGCATAGTTCACCCAAAATAAACATTTACATGATTTTCTACTCAATTTATGTTGCAGAGGTTTGGAAGGAACTTCCATGCTAGGATATACCTTGTTGAGAGCCATTTATTAGAGGTCCGAGGAAGCTAATGCAAGCCAGAGGCTGCTGAAATGAATGAAATAACCTAAATATGCACAACATATAAACTGTCTAAGTCAAGGTTAGAAGAAAATCATGTGCAATTGTATTTTTGGTGAACTCTTCCAAATGTAGGCCTAAATACACATACATGTCAGAAAATTGGCAACATACTCTAGATGTTTCTTCCTTCAAATCTACAAAATATATCCAAAATGTGCCTATTATGTGCATATCCACATGGCTTATTAGTTGTCTATTAAAGCTGTGCACTCACCTGTTCTGCAGAAGGAAATTCAATGGTAAAGATTGCCTATACTGAGATTCATGTTTTTGTCGGATGAACCAATGACGCACTGGGGGAGGCTATCCAGTTGGCTGGATACCTACCTATTCCATATGGATTTGGCAAATAATGATACTTCCACTAATTCATGTTGATTAAAAATAAATAAACAAGTTTAGATGTTGAATGCGTTTTTAACGTAATTCTTGTCCTACACACCCCTCCAATTGCCACAATCACTTTCTGTCGGGCGCATTTTGTCTGCTGTGCAGCGCCTCCCCAACTGGTTGTTGGTCACTTTGACAAATTCCTGGACGTGAGCAGATCAGTTTAAGCGACTCTTGATTGTAACGGTAACGCAGTGAATATTTCACAAGTTGATCAATCTACTACCACCGTCAAACGTATTTTTATTGTTTAACATATTTGGCAACAGTGAGTTGAAAACCATGGTCGTCTCGGGGTCAATTTGGTGTTGGGCTCTTTTGACTTGCATTTTAATCTCTTTTTACAATATGTTGACGGCATACGCTGAAATAAGTTGGCCAGCGAGTTCCACGAGGACGAACGTTTGGTTTAACCGTATGGATAAATTGCCTCTGGAGCTGCGCGCAAACCTAAAATCCGCATGGGTCAAAGTCCCAAAGTATATCGACAAGGAATCCACATTTTCCAGAGATTTTAGAATGGAAACAATTGATGGAAAAGCCGTAGTTCCAAAAGGTGAGGAGAAATTGCCAAAGGACTTGGACGGAGTTAATGGGAAAGTGCCACCAGACGCTGTATCTACTGTCAGAGATAAAAAGGCGCCAAACCGTTCCAAGCGTTTTACTGCTGACAGCAAAAAGTCTGACAGTTCCTTTGAAGTTAAAGACGGTACATTTGCTTCAAGTAACCGTACGAGGACAAAGCGAAGCACATCATTTGGCGAATATTCGGACAGGAGTCAAATCGGAGGTCCTGGTGACGCATTTTCAGCCGAGAAGCTTGTGGAGCCTTTACAAGGCGTTTACAGTTCGAGGACAGAATACCGACGAACTGGGGAGGACGCAAGAACTAGCCCGAGGCAAAGTGAGCCGCTTCTGGTTACCTCCACTTTCCCTCTGTCCGGGGACTCTGCGCACAACCAGGCAATGGGGCACTGGGTTGGAGAAAACAGCAGCGTGAGTTAAAATTAAGGTTAATAATGTACAAATGGTGTGCATCTCTAAAGACGATTTTTAACTCAACATTTTAGTCTTTTACTCAATGTATCACCTGCAGTATATTTCAAAAGCCTAGCGTTCAAGTTGCGCATCATTACGCACAGCTTTCTCACCCCGCGCGAAATAATGCATGGTTTTATTGTCAATTAAACTCAGAGGGAGCATTTCTCTGAATCATTTAAAGACATGAGATTATTCATGTATAACATGTCTGTCTCGTGATTGAGGTTACTTTGCTTTATGGCTAATTAATTATTAGTGCACAGGGGCAGACAGTGACCTGTGAAACATTGTCCTCCTCCTTTTCTCTTTTCAGCAGCTCATGTCTAAGACAAATACAACATGTAAAAACTCTGCTGGTGATAGAACTCACCACTATAATTGGGCCTCTGTTGCCTCCCTCTCTGTGCCTTATGTCTCTGCATCTTCTCTGCTGTCTGTCTGTCTGTCTGTCTGTCTGTCTGTCTGTGCTTCTCCTTGTTCTCCTCTGTTGTCACTCTGTCTGTCTTTGCTTCACCTTGTACTCTGTCTGTCACTCCTAAGTGTTAATGGCTATTACATATAGAGCCAATATATTAAGAAACTGGCAGTACATCTGTGTCTCTCTGTTTTCTTCCTACCTCCACTGCACTCACCTCTGAGCTGTCTCTGCTAAGCCTAGCATCCTTTCTCACATCACTGGTACCAGAAGACCAGGGGACCACACTGCCTGTACAGGGCCCAGCAACATCCTGGTTGTGAATTAATAAACATATGTATTAGATAAAGACGAACAATTACTGAATAAATGCCTAATAGATGACCATTGGCCCATAATACCTTATGAAAGCAACCCCCCCCCACCATGCTAAGGGTTAATTACTATTACATATATAATACAGAGCCAAACTATCAATAAACTGGCAGGACATCTGTGTCAGTGTGTGTGTTTCTCTCTCTGTTCTCCCTACCTCCACTACACATGACTGCAGCAGCTACTGAGATGTCTGTGCTGTAAGCCTAGCATCACTGGGACCAGAAGACCAGGGGACAACACTGCCTGTGCGGTGCCCAGGAACATCCTAGGGTAACACTTTATTTTAAGGTCCATATTAAACCATGTATAAGGCATTATAAGGCATTTACAAACCGTTTGCTCATCACTCATTGACCATTACTCCCACATTTGTAAATGTTAGTAAGCTAGTTATTCACACATGTATATATATTTCCTTAAACATCCTGTGTTTTGTGCTTATTCTTTTACCAAGTACTGCAGGAATGTCTACCAATGGCATGCACAGCTCTTTTGGGGAGAAATTACACTTGTCACTCAAAACAGTGTAAATAGCACTCACTTTAGATTAGGGGCTGCAAAAATATTTTACTAATTATTAGTAAATGGTATACTCATGTGGTAGTAATAATTAATAAATGATGAACACACAATTTATAAATCCTCATAAATGGTTTATTCTGGACCCTTAAAATAAAGTGTTACCCATCCTAGTTGTGAATGAATAAACACAAATATTAGCCAAAGAACAAAATCACAGAACGAATACCTTATAGATCACCATTGGCTTATTTAGTACCTTATAACAGTATAAATTCATATTTCAAATTAGTGCCTGACGCGTTCCCCCCTGCCTACTTTGCTAAGTGTTTAAATATTAGGCTACATATCATTCAATAGAAGAAAACAGAGCGAGAGCGAGAGAGAGAGAGAGAGAGACAGATCCTTAATGCTTTGGCTGCAGCCAATGGCTACATTAAGGACCTGGCTGTCTCTCTCCCTCCCTCTTTATCTATTTTATTATATTGAATTCAATACCAAACTTTCTGTGTTTGTCATAGAGTGATGCCGGAACTAGTTTATGTGGATGCGGATAGATTCCCGTATGCGTATCTTTCTGCAAAGAAGTGACAGGCCTTTCAGCGAATGAAATAGGCGGGAAATATGCAGGACTTTCCAGCCTCCAGTGGCGGTGGCTATGCTCTGTGATTCAACAACAGAGTCACTTGTTACTACAGCTCCTAAACTACGACCCACTCGCTGGCTGAAGAGACTGAGATTTAGAAGCAAATCAACTTTAATAGAACAATTAACATGCACAGATTGTCCCCGAATTGACCTTTAACAGAGGATTATTGAGCAATTATTGTGCATTAATTCAGTGTTTCATTGTAATACATAATGACTGATATTTAATAAAAAGCAGTAGCACTGTATGTAATGTCTTATACAGTAGATGGCTATTGGGTTATGTGTTATAAAAGCAAGTCTAATGATTTTTTAGGTTATTGCAAGTTAGTGCCTGTCATATTTGTTCCCCAAATCCCCCATTCTCTAATTAGGCCTAAGTGTTAATTAGCCTACTATTTCATACAATATTCAGCCAAAATGTTAACTGATAGCACTAGGCTTAATCTGTGTCAGTGTCTGTGTGTCCTTCTCTGTTTTCTCCCTACCTTGACTGCACTGTAGCAGCAGCTGATCGGTTGGCGCTAAGCATAGCATAATTTCTCATCACAGACAAGAGTCACAGCACTTGGACCAGCAGAACCAGAACCTTTAGAAAATAAGTTGGTTAATTTCACACATTTAGCAGCGTCCGCCTCAAGATACTTTTTTTGGTTTCTCGTTTTTTCGGCACCACCTTTCTGTTTTATACGATCCATGATCTGGGATGCCTGATGACAGAAAGTCAGATCGGGTCTCTTTGCTAATGTACATTTTTGCATGGCCTCAGCTCAGCCAATCAGAAAACCAGAAGGGCCCATCTTGTTAGGGGGGGGGGGGGGGCAGCCATTGCCCACTGATCAGGCAAATGCTCAAATATATTATTATGGCAACAGAAAAATTGGCAATTTTTTAAATAAAAAAACTTAACAGGCCGATGGGCCCCCGGCTGTGTCCCTTTTTGTTGTTGTCAATTTGAACAACCCACCCAACACAAAGATGGTTCGGCGCTTCTGGAATTTGCCAGTATTTCCAAAAGGCCAATCTGACCATGTTAGTGCGTAATTATAGGAGAGGGGTTAGAATCAGCAAATGTGAGCGTACCTGTTGGAGTGGACTAAATGAGTAGGCTTTTTGTAGGTGTTGTCTGTGAAGTATTGCTATTTCCATGTAAAAGGAATGAAGAAAATGTGTTGCAAGCATACAGTGAAATATTACTCCATACAACTAAAGCTCAGAATGAGCACTGTGCCTCCAAACCAGAGACAAATTAACTATACTATTCTATTTCATTCCATTATAGAGAAAAACATATTCATAATAGATTAAATACTCTTATACACAACAATCTGCACAGACAACAAACAATCATTTTGTGCAAAAAAAATATAAGTTACACAGGCCCACTGGGCTAAAAATGAAGCAGCCCGTCAGGCATTTGCCCAAAATGCCAAATGACCAGTTCGCCCCTGGGCTGTTGGCTACCCAGGGTATACTCTGCAGAGTATTTCAGCTTTATACAATTTATTTAATGCCTCCATTATCCATGGCATTTGGCCCACTGTTGTAATTTCAAAATTAGTCCAAGTGTCAACATCAGTAAGGTATGGCAATAGTAGGAGAAATAGGTGTGGTCTAATCTACACTGAGTGTATAAAACATGAATAACACCTGCTCTTTCCATGACAGACTGACCAGGTGAATCCAGGTGAAAGCTAAGATCCGTTATTGATGTCACTTGTTAAATCCACTTCAATCAGCATAGATGAAGGGGAGGAGACAGTTTAAAAGAAGGATTTTTAAGCCATGAGACAATTGAGACATGAATTGTGTACTGTATGTGTGCCATTCAGAGACTGAATGGGCAAGACAAAATATTTGGGATTAGGTAGTAGGTGCCTGGCGCACCTGTTTGTGTCAAGAACTGCAACGCTGCTGGGTTTTTCATGCTCAATAGTTTCCCATGTGTATCAAGAATGGTCTACCACCCAAAGGACACCCTGCCAACTTGACACAACTGTGGGAAGTTGGAGTCAACATGGGGCCAGCATCCCTGTGGAACATTTTTGACACCTTGTAAAGTCCATGCCCCGACGAATTGAGGTTGTTCTGAGGGCAAAAGGGGGTGCAACCCAAAATTAGGAAGGTGTTCTTAAAACCAGTTAAATGTAACTAAATGTAAACTAAATGTAATCTACATAGTCGCCCAAAGTAATTATTTATCTTGAGAGGGCCATAAACAATAATTAGTAATGCTGCATACTCCAAGAAAGGTTAAAATGTCACCTTTCTGGTAAATTTTTTGGGGGTGTAGTCACTTTGGAGGACACACGCTCAAATACACAGTAAAAATATGATAAAAATATGAAATATTTTATATGATGTATTTCCTATTCAATACAACTGTATGATTAAGGCCTGAAATTACTTATATGGTTTCTAAATATATCACCTTCCTTATAACTGTAAAATACATATTTGTATGTTTAGTGTTAGAGAAAATGTGCATATTTGCTAAAGATCTCTCTTGATGAAAACGTCTGCCCCTATCGCAATGAACGTCTCACATAGCTGTAGCTTGGCTTCCTGAACTCGTTAGGAACTCGCCTTTCATCACATATTAATATTCTCCCTCTATGACAAACAAAAAGTGTTTTATGTTGAAAATATATGAATTATCTTAGATTACTGGCTATAAATTGATCTATGAATGTGCTACTGCGACGAAACCACTCTCTCCTGCTGCAATCGGAAGAGCTAATGAAATGGTAGAAGGGACATCCCAGGTTCAAGTGGTGTCAGATTTCACATCCCGCTTCACACAGGCCAAATTAACATACGCCTGTGTCCGTGAGAATCAGGGCTATCGCTCAATGTAATCCATTTAGATATATGTCGATTTATAAGCAAAGATGCTGGTCAGAACCGGTACCAGAACCATGCAGGTTCTCAAAACAGGACATCACATCTAAGATGTTTTTTTATTAACTGTGTGGTTTGAGCCCTTAATTCTGATTGGCTGACAGCCGTGGTATATCAGTATACCACGGGTATGACAAACGCATTTATTTTCACTGCTCTAATTACGTTGGTAACCAGTTTATAATAGCATTTAGGCACCTTGGGGGTTTGTGGTATATGGCCAATATACCACAGTTGATGGCGTTGCGTCTTGCCTAGACAGCTCTTAGCGATGGTATATTGGACATATTCTACACCCCCTCGTGCCTTATTTCTTAAGTCTACTCAGTGTATAATAGGTTACTGCAGTATGTAAGTGTGGCAGTCATTGACACTGAAGTCCAAACTGTTTAGGGGTCTATTGGAACGTTTCACTTTCTGTAGTCTCATGAGATCCGCAAATTCCCTGTTGCTAAAGGGGACTATGTGTAGCAGATGTAGTTCAGTGAACTACACCTTGCCTGGGTAACTTTGCCAGAGAGCTGAAGACTCATGTTAGAGCTCAGGGATATTGCCATAGCTCAGTGGGCTACCGTGGTAGTGAGGCACACATACAACCGGGGGTTGGATACCTGATTGATTACAATCTACACCACCGTGGAAGGCTGTAATGAAGACCATGTTACTCTGTGAATGTTCCCCCACAATGTCTTAATGACATAGTATTATACGTTTGTGGGGTTGATGACAGACTGCTTTGCGGTTATTGAATAGTGTAATTATTCCTGTCAGTACAGTGTAGTCATTGTTACACTGCACTTGCCATGTGTTTAGGGTTAGAGTTAAGATTAGAGTTAGGGTAAGGGTAAGGTCAAGGGTAAGGATTACAGTTGTAAGTGCAGTGTAACAATTTGTAATTACAATACTTTTTACACTGTACTTACAGGAATACTTATACAGTAATAAGGGCACTTAGAGTGTTAGCCTTCCACTCCTATAACTATATTTGTACTCCTCCAAATGACACTTCTATTTGCTTTTATCATGAATGATTTGTGTGAAGGGACCATAATGCAGAACATCAATGTGGGGCCTCAGCACTTCCACAGCACTCAGATTCATTTGGCTTCACAAAGTGCATTTAAAGTCAATGCTGCACTTCTGTTGCACGCAGACACACACACACACACACACATAGGCACACACACACTCATTATGTTATGGACTTAATCAGAGATGAAGCAGGCGGTGAATCAAATTTGACAAGCTTGCCATGTAAGGAATTATGAATAACTGTCACAGCATAGTAATATTGAGGAGTATAGCCTAATTTGTTGTTATTGTTTGTCTATTTATTTTCATTGGCGGGAGATATTATGATGTTCCCCATCTTTTTTTCACTCAAATCTCACCTTCAGTTAAATCATGATCCTTTCAACATAAAATTGCAGAGGTTTTGACATTATATAATCTCAAAATGCAACTGTTTGAATGTACAGGTACTGTATATACCAAATTATTGTACTGACACCTTATGGATGCCAGAATCTACAGAACCTTGTTAACTAAAATATAATGTTGTCATGTGGCATCCCTTACAATGGTGCATGAGCCACACACAGGCACCTGCCTGAAGCAAAACAGATAATGCTATCATGTTCTAAGCTGAGCGAGGTCGTGAAACACTACTCAGCCGATGTCTCGTAGTGCCATTCATACATCCATTATTTCTCAGGTGCTTGGAATGCAAGGGACTTATTATGGAGTAAGGAATCCTCATACACTTTGACGTTTTAAACATAGCAAGCATGGCTGTGTGGATTGGAGATAATGGAGTGTTGGCCTACAGCAAGCATTTAAAGACTAATGTTGTTCGCCAAGCTCAATCAATGCATAAGGGCTTTCACCAGAGTTATGCTTGGATGAAATTGGTACTTCACAGAATAACTTGTCATCACTCACAAAGACAAACAATCAATTCAATCCATATTTGTGATTAGGAAAGACCAAGGTCTTTCTATAGCTAAACAATATATTTTTTGTTTGTCATTTGCTACTATGTCCTTTTGTAGATGTCCTTTTGATTACAATCAAGATGGTGGGCTTTTAGCTAACTAAATGTAACCAATCAATGTTTCACTGCAGGTGTTTGATGAAAATTATTTCTTGTGAATATATGAATACATTAATCCTTATTCATGAGAGCAAAACTTGTCACATATTGTTCTGTCATAGGTGTTTATCTTAGTGATTGCACAACTTGCTTTCACAGTCTGTTATTAATGTGTGCCTGATTATTAGGTTACCACAAAATTCAAATCTCTGAAAAGTTTGAGGGGTGCCTCGAAACAGCAACAGTAATCAGAGTGAGCATCACCAAATGTGTTCAGCTAATGAAAATACAGCTTTTCTAAATGACTTATTTTCTGCATCTCTTTTTATGCTATTCCAATCCGAGAAGGCAATGTACCAGTTTTAACAATGAATCAACTTGAGATGTATTTCAGTGGCCTCTGAATTGCCTGTGCTTGCCAGTGCAGTGAAATGGGTTGCAATCTGGAGAGAACAACAGAGGCACAGTCACAGTCTTTCTTCTCCTGCTACCTGCCAGCTTTGTGCTGTTTGACAAGTCTTTCTCAGTGGCACTGCAGATCCAACTAGTGTGTTGTGCATCAGGGGCCCAATTAAATGAATGTGTTTGCCACGATGTCTAGACCAGGGCTCTCCTACCCTGTTCCCGCAGAACTATCATCCAGTTAGTTTTCATTGCAACCCTAATCTAGCACACCAGATTCTAATAATTAGCTGGTTGATAAGTTGGACCAGGTTAGTTACAACTGCGGCTGGAGTGAAAACCTACAGGAGGGTAGCTCTCCCGTAGTGGAGGCTGCTAAGGGGAGGATGGTTCAAAATAATGGCTGGAATGAAGTGAAAGAAATGGTATCAAACGCATTCCATTCACTCCATTCTGGCCATTATTTTGAGTTGTCCTCCCCTCAGCAGCCTCCTCTGCTCTCCAGGAACAAGGTTGGACACCCCTGGTCTAGACCTATGAGCCATATTTTTTTTATTTTTTTTGATGCATTCAGACTCCTCCCTACCTCATCTTTTAAGGAATCAGGTCACGACTGGCCTCTCTCACGATCAAGTCTGTTTTCTTTAGTGGAGATGTTGATGGTTATAGAGTAAAACGTAGTTTGGGGAAAATGCGGTGGTGTTTAAAACCTCGCCATTAGCTGGTGTACGTTAATGGATTGATTTAATTGTTAATGAATTAACCTATTACAGTGAAACAAGGCTATGCCTGCTGGGAAAGCTAATATATGTGAAATCAGGACATTTAGGCACCATACACCAGATAGTCTTTCAGACCTTTTCAACATTTACCAACTTGGATATTTAAAGGTAATAAAGAAACAAATCAACAATTATTACCAGGAATGAATATACAAGTAAAGGTGAGTAAACACACCACGGTGGCCCAGTGGACTCTTTTTACTAGTGGAGTATGCTAGTGGAGGTGAGTAAACACACAACACGGTGGCCCAGTGGACTCTTTTTCTCCCAAGATATGGCTTATGTATTTGTTATGATATGCGAAATCCTGTACATATTCATGAGTATGCAGAGTAGCAGTACACTAGCTCCTATTACGTTGAACTTTTCAGGGAACTTGAAAGGTAACTTACATGTGGTATTGCTTCTGAAGTGGATTTTTTGTGAAGTATATTACAAAGAACCTGATAGTTGACTGATATTAACTGGGTGTCCCTGGAAGTTAATTTAAATTGTATGTTTGGCCCCTCAGGATACTCTTGAGTCCAACAGAAAAGTGTCTGCAGTCTTCTATCACAGTGTTCCACATTTCTCATACAAAATGCCCTTTTTAAGATGAATGATCATATCGCTCCCCTACCTATCCCATTAGAATGAAGTGATATTTGAGGGATGCAATCTTCTTACAGTACGATCCAGTGGGAGAGAGAAGGATAAACTAAGTATGATTGGAGGCATGTAGTTGGAAAGCATGACAAGTCCTATATGATCCTTAGGGAGGGAGAATGTCTAGGAACCTGGATCTATCACTCATATTGTTTCTAGTTTTAATGAAATAGCAGGAAACAAGCTGTCCTCTCTACCTCTGTTATATAAGTAGGATCGTAATTTGAACCAGTTTACTACAGCAGAATTGTTTTTATTATTTTGTGGATTATAATTAATGGTCATTTTTGTGACGGTTGATCAATTCTTAGTAAGACTAAATCAAGTCTGAAATTGCCAAGTGGAAATGACAAACTTCTGAAACCTTTTTAAATCTCAAATACACACCAATGTTTAGTTATCCTGCAACAGGATGCTCAAATTAAGATCCTGCATCTGTAAATGAAATACCCTGGTATTTACTGGTGCAGTCCATGCTTGAGTGCTGCTTGGCCAACTCTAGCTACATGAGTTACTCTTGACTTAACCTCATCCCCAGGATAATTGCTCTTGCACATACCAGTTCAACAGATAGAGAGCCAGCTGGTGGGCGAGAATACTATTGACCAGCATTTCTTCAATCAATCATTATGCCCCTGATTAGGTGTGTTAGCGCTGGGCTGGAACAAATACCTGGGCATCCTTTAGATCTCCAGGACCAGGATGTTTCTCCATTAGCACTGAATGTAGTGATTCAAATCGTTTTAAAGGAAAGCGTCTGTCATAAAAACGCAAATACAAGTTAAGAGCCGACTGTAATCGGCCAATATGGAAATGTTCTGTTCTGTTTTTGATGATGTGAAGTGTTGCAAAATGTAAGAACTCAGTGTATAGGCTGGGGTATTCGGTGAGACCAAGTAATAATCTCAATTTGCCCTCTGCAGCTTTGTGTTGCCTCATCCAAGCAAAGAGAACACTTTGAATTTCAGAGTTTCCGTCCTTGGCTGGAAACCAATAGTGATCTAGTAGCACAGAGAATTGATTTTGTCAGAAGTGTGCTTGTCCGTATGTATGTGTGTGTGTGATAGAGAGGGAGAGAGAGAAGGAGAGAGATGTGTCCAGCTGGTATCACAATGTATATCAAAATTAAATTATGGCTAGAACACCTCTGTTGCCATGGAGTCTGTCCATTCAAGCATCTCCAAAGAATCTAAATCTCTGCAAACAGCTCTTTTCTTTGGTGTACCTTTTATGTCTCTGTCTGCTTTCACGTTCCACAAAAGATACAGGATTGGAATTCATGGTTCCATAACAAAACCAGGCACTTGGATAAGCCAATTAAAACAAAACAAAAAACAAGAATAGAATGTTAAGATAAAGGAATGACTGATCTCCACAGAGAGTGGGAGCCAATCTGAAAATGATTGGTTGACTTTCCTGGGGCAAAGTTCTCCCCACATCAATAAAACATAAACATGAATAAATGCACTGCTTTTGGCCTTTCCTGGGTCCTTACTTAATTTCATGTATGCAAGTGAGTGATGATATGCATTGAAATGTGTATTTACCTAGAAGGCTCAAAATAATTTTAGTTGCCATTATTGTTTGTTTTGTTTTGGATATTTACATAAATGCAATAATGCATCATAAAAACTCTTGAATTTGGCATGTGCCTTTTGCGACATCAATAGTCAAGCATTGCAGATACAGTATGTTAGAGGTTCATTGCTGCTCGGTCCCTGGTGGCTGCAGTATTTGCATGTATAGTAGTTGTTCTCGATTGACATGAACTGCAGTTGCGCTGCCTACCAATAATGAGAGAGACGTAGGAACATTTTGTCTCCAATGATGTACCCGTGATGAATCCACTTAGGGACAATTTCTCCTTCTAGTTATCTGCCTGGGCAGCATGCTGCCCTGCGGTGGATTGCTGTTGACCCAATTCTTTGGGTCAGTATAGTTAACAGTCATGAAGCCATTGGGGAGAAACAACAGATATGTGGAAAATTCTCTCACAATTTAGACAGCATTGACTAAATGGATGCTTAGCCTGAACCCAAATCTTGGCCTGACACTTGTGTGAGGGTCAATTACACCCAAATCAACACTTCATCTCACATGGATTTGTATGATTTGTTCTTCATTAGGCTAATGGTGGGTGAAATCATGAAACTTATGACAATGATGTCACAATGTAATTGTCACCACACATGCCTCTGGCATCACTTAAGCTGTTAAAATGAAGGACAACCAATGCCTTTTGGTATGATATGATATGGCGTCTTTATATTCCTTCCAGAAAGAGGATTAGTTGGCAGTTGAAATCTTATTACAGACAGATGTAATTTACCATGTGAAGTGTCAGGCTCTGTTGCCACTGACCCATCATAACCAGCAAAACATGAAGAAACGAATACTACACCTAGAATTTTGGGGATGAGGGTTGTTCGGGAGTCCCCATAGGAGAACCCTTTGAATAAGTCTTGATGGTTCTCGGTAGAACACTTTTGGTTCCAGGTAGAACCCTTTTGGGTTCATGTACTATCCATTCTAGAACCAAAAAGGGTTATCCTATAGGGACAGCCGAAGAACCCTTTTGGAGCCTTTTTTTCAAAGAGTGTAGGCTACACTGTTTGGTGGACATTTTTTCCTCCTTGTGTTTTTCAGAGGCAATTAGTTCGAACATCAGAGCCATTTAACTAAATCTATATTCCAAATTGATTCTGACTCTGGTGTTGGTCCTTGCAGACATGGCGCATTTAGTTATGCAAATGGTTATCTTTCTCCTTGATTGGTTAATTAACCTGGAATGGAGATAGTCCATGCCTAGCAGAGCCGTCGTTTGATGGGTAAATTGTGGGTCAATTGGGTTTTTAGCATTTTGGTGTCGGGCTGGAGGCATGGCATTGTTCTTTAACTCTTGTGTGGCTTCTTTGGTTTAATGACTCGTTCTATGGGTCCCATAAGGTTAATGTGTTTAAACTCACTGTAATTGAGCTTTCGACCTCTCTTTCAGTCCCCATTTTTTATTCATGATGCTACGGCACATTGTTGCTCCTCTCTTGATATTTATCTTCTACTCTCTCTATCGCTCTCCCTCTCTCTCGATCTCCCCCTTCACTCTCTCTCTTTCTCTATCCCCCCTTTTACCCTCTCTTCCTCTCTTCCTCTCTCTATCCCCCCTTCACTCTCTATCCCCCCTTCACTCTCTATCCCCCACTTCTCTCTCTCTCTCTCTCTCTCTCTCTCTCTCACTCACTCACTCATTCACTCACTCACTCACTCACTCACTCACACACTCACTCACTCACTCACTCATCTATTTAGGGCTCCCGAGTGGCGCAGCGATCTAAGGTACTGCATCTCAGTGCTAGAGGCGTCATTACAGACCCTGGTTTGATCCCTCTCTCTCTGTAAGATCCACTTCCGGGCAAGTTTCAGACTCCCGGTTTTTGACTCAAATGTCTTGGTACTTGGTCAATTTCATGATGCCGTTGGCAGTGTTGGAAAAAGTAACTAATTGTCATACTTGAGTAAAAGTAAAGATACCTTATTAGAAAATGACTCAAGTTAAAGTGAAAGTCACCCAGTAAAATACTACTTAAGTAAAAGTCTAAACGTATTTGGATTTAAATATACTTAAGTATCAAAAGTACATGTAAATCATTGTAAATAAGAATTTGTTCGGAACTGACTTGCCTGGTTAAATTAAGGTTAAATAAAAAATAATTGCTCAAATATACTTAAGTATCAAAAGTAAAAGTGTTCCTTATATTAAGAAAACCAGACGACCCCATTTGTTTCAGTTTACGGATCACCAGAGGCACACTCCAACACTCAGACATAACTTACAAACAAAGCATTTGTGTTTGTGGGTCCGCCAGATCAGAGGCAGTAGGGCTGATAAGTGAGTGAATTGAACCATTTTACTGTCTTGCTAAGCATTCAAAATGTAACATGTACTTTTGGGTGTCAGGGAAAATGTACGGGGTAAAAAGTAAACTATTTTCTTTAGGAATGTAGTGAAGTAAAAATAAAAGTAATCAAAAATATAAATAATAAAGTACAGATACCCCCAAAAACGACTTAGTAGTACTTAAAGTATTTTTACTTAAGTACTATATTTTGTATTTTTTTATTTTTAAGAGGTGGATCAGCTTTAATATTGCGGATAGATTGTTGCTTCTATCTTCAGTTTATACACATTTTACAGACACAATCTATTTCGCAATAGTTATATTTTGTTTGTTTTTAGTCCTACCTCTATTTCTGATGTCCATCCAGTTTGATTTCTATTTGCTGCTGTGCTATTTCACAAAATATCTGAACCTATATACATTTTACATTGGTTATGTTGTTGTTATTAGTCCCACCCTTCAGCTCCATTCAACCCCTCCCATCTACTGTATCTCTTAACACCATCCATTTTGGATTTATTTTTGCCATATATTTTTCAACTGTGCTGTGATGCTTCACAAAAGGACTGAACCTTTCTATTCTCATAGCTTCTACAGATTGTAAATTAAAGATAAACATTGCAGAGCTGAGAAGGTTGTATCCCCCATATATACTACCTTTCAAAAGTTTGGGGTCACTTCGAAATGTCCTTGTTTTTGAAAGAAAAGCACATTTTTGGTCCATTAAAATAACATCAAATTGATCAGCAATACAGTGAATTTTGTAAATGACTATTTTTTATGGAATATCTTCATAGGCGTACAGAGGCCCACTATCAGCAACCATCACTCCTGTGTTCCAATGGCACGTTGTGTTAGTTAATCCACGTTTATAATTTTAATAGTCTAATTGATCAGAAAACCCTTTCGCAATTATGTTAGCACAGCTGAAAACTGTTGTTCTGGTTAAAGAAGCAATAAAATTGGCCTTCTTTAGTCTAGTTGAGTATCATGAGCATCAGCATTTATGAGTTCAATTACAGGCTCAAACTGGCCAGAAACAAAGACCTTTCTTCTGAAACTCGTCAGTCTACTCTTGTTCTGAGAAATGAAGGCTATTCCGTGTGAGAAATTGACAAGAAACTGAAGATCTTGTATAACGCTGTGTACTACTCCCTTCACAGAACAGTGCAAACTGGCTCTGTCACACCCTGATCTGTTTCACCTGTCCTCGTTATTGTCTCCACCCCATCCAGGTGTCGCTTGTTTTCCCCAGTGTATTTATCCCTGTGTTTCCTGTCTCTCTGTGCCAGTTTGTCTTGTATGTTCCAAGTCAACCAGGGTTTTTCCCGTTCTCCTGCTTTTTGCTATTCTCCTTTTTCTAGTCCTCCCGGTTTTGACCCTTGCCTGTTTCTGGACTCTGTACCCGCCTACCTGATCATTCCGCCTGCCCTGACCTCGAGCCTGTCTGCCACTCTGTACCTCCTGGACTCTGATCTGGTTTGGACCTTTTGCCAGGTCCATGACCGTTCTATTGCCTACTCCTTTTGGATTAATAAACATTGTAAGACTCCAACCATCTGTCTCCTGTGTCTGCATCTGGGTCTCGCCTTGATACTAACCAGAATAGAAAGAGGAGTGGGAGGCCCCGGTGCACAATTGAGCAAAAGTACATTAGTATCTAGTTTGAGACAGATGCCTCACAAGTCCTCAACTGGCAGATTCATTAAATAGTACCCGCAAAACACCAGTCTTCATGTCAACAGTGAAGAGGCAACTCATTAGATACACTAATGTACTTGTCCTCTTGCTCAGTTGTGCACCGGGGCCTCCCACTCTTTCTATTCTGGTTCGAGACAGTTTGCGCTGTTTGTAACAAGTTTCAATACATTTTGGTAGCATTTCTATGTTGAAGATTGAAAAAGAATTTGGTGCATTTTTCCCCATAATCCATCCAGTTTGCTTTATTTTTATAATATTACACTGGATCTTGAATAAGTTCCTCCATTTATTTTAATTTTTTCTCTGACTTATTCTGTGCCTCTATGGTACAGTTTTTATTGCTATCTAACTGTAGTGTTAGTTCTTCAATTTCCTTTGTTAATATGGACTCTTTTGATCTAAATTGCTTTTGTTTTATAGCTGAGTACTGAATTGCATGGCCTCTAAAGGCACATTTAAAAGTGTCCCATACAATAAAGGGATCTGCTG
The DNA here is from genome assembly GCF_045791955.1 of Oncorhynchus clarkii lewisi. NCBI lineage: Eukaryota > Metazoa > Chordata > Actinopteri > Salmoniformes > Salmonidae > Oncorhynchus > Oncorhynchus clarkii. The sequence continues at coordinate 72,305,159 of NC_092147.1, forward strand.
TACCTATGTTATGTCGGGAAAAAGTCTGTTCTAAATTATTCTGTCCTAGTTATAAACAAGTTATCATCCAGTAGGCTTTGATTAAATTTCCAATATCCTCTCCCAAGTGGAAATTCTGTAAGAGTAATATATATGCCAATTATGTAATGATCCGACCGCATTCTGTCCCCTATCAACACTTTAACTTTTGATGCCAGAGAGAATGACATAAGAAGGTAATCAAAACGACTAGCTTGATTAAGCCTCCGCAATGTAGATCTCACTAGGTCAGGATATGTAAGCCTACATATCCACTAATTCTAATATATCCATGACATTCCTGATTTCCTTAAGTGCCTGAGGGTGATAGTTTGCAGTGTGATTTCCTTTAAGGTCCATAGAGGTATTAACATCCCCACCATAGTGTAGAGTTGATAAATTCTTATATATTTTCAAAGAAGCTTTGATCATCATTATTTGGACCGTATAGGTTAATAAGCCATATCTGTTTATTGTCCAATAACATATTTAAAATAATCCATCTACCTTGATGATCTGTGTAGACAATTTAAACATTTGAATCAAAATTACTGTTAATTAGTATCATCCCCCCCAGTCCTTTTTCCACAAAACTTCATCTAAAATTGTTGAATGAGTTTCCTGTAAACAGTAAATATTATATTCCTTCTCTTTTTGCCAGGTAAATACTGATTGTCTTTTCTTATTATCTGCTAAGCATTTACAATTCTAACTGGCTATACTTGTGTCACCACTTACCATAATGAGACACAACTTTCCATTCTATTTATCAAAATATGTTTGTAAACATACCATTAAAAAGTAACATGATGATTGAGTGTCTATATAGCTGTACCATGGTATTTACATTGCTACTAAGTAAACCTCCAATTGGTCCCCACTATTGCACCCGCTAAAAGCCCTCCTCATCCCGAGTTCGGTTGTCATCCCAATGCCCGGCAGACCACCCCGGATCCCATAGCCCCGGATAGACCAGGACGCATTCTTTGAAAAGAGCACACAGTGCTACCCACAGAACAGAAGCAGATCAACCGCCAAATGCATTTCCCATCGCCCTCACCTTGATTTGTATTACATATAGTCATTAAAAAATATATGTGTGTACTGTATATATATACAGTATATGTATATTTTTTAAATCCTGTTTATCTTATTTTCCATAATTAGCTATTCATATTTGTAGTAATATGGGCAATTTATGCAAAATATTTTACCTCTCACCAGTCTCGCCATTACCAAATTTACATTATGGCAAGGAATTATTATATTAGCAAACAATTATTGTGAATCATCGTATATTGTCCCTAACATCTTTTACTCCCTCGCAACAGTTGTGGGAAACACACACACCCACACACTCATACACACTCAACCCCTTTCCCCCACCACAACCATAGACTCAGATTCTTAACAGTTGCACCATCCCAGAGCCCAACTCAAGAAAGGTCTTGATTTACGAATGCATATACAGTTGCAGCTGTATGAGAAGGCCTGCAAAAACGAGCCAAAAAATTGGCAGAAATGGAGAGATTTGATTAACCATAGTCACGTCCTACATGATGGAGGTCAGATATACCCCCTTCCCCTGGAAAAACCCACAACATTTACTTAAGTACTTTACACCATTGGCCGTTGGCCTATTTGACCCTGCACACAGTCTTGAAGGGGTTCCCACAAATGCTTACTTACAGGCTCTAACCAATAGTGTGTGTGTGTGTGTGTGTGTGTGTGTGTGTGTGTGTGTGTGTGTGTGTGTGTGTGTGTGTGTGTGTGTGTGTGTGTGTGTGTGTGTGTGTGTGTGTGTGTGTGTGTGTGTGTAGGTAGGTAAGTAAAGAAATAAAACAACAGTAAAAAGACATTTGAAAATAACAGTAGCAAGGCTATATACAGGCACCGGTTGGTCAGGCTTATTGAGGTAGTATGTACATGTAGGTATGGTTAAAGTGACTATGAATATATGATGAACAGAGAGTAGCAGTAGCGTAGAAAGAGGGGTTGGCGGGTGGTGGGACACAATGCAGATAGCCCGGTTAGCCAATGTGCGGGAGCACTGGTTGGTTGGGGTATTTGCATTGTGTTGATGTGGACACCAAGGAACTTGAGGCTCTCAACCGGCTCCACTACAGCCCCGTCGATGAGAATGGGGGCATGCTCCTTTTCCTGTTGTCCACAATAATCGCCTTAGTCTTGTTACGTTGAGGGATAGGTTGTTATTCTGGCACCACCTGGCCAGGTCTCTGACTTCCTCCCTATAGGCTGTCTCGTCGTTGTCGGTGATCAGGCCTACCACTGTTTTGTCGTCTGCAAAATTAATGATAGTGTTGGAGTCGTGCCTGGCCATGCAGTCGTGGGTGAACAGGGAGTACAGGAGGGGACTTAGCACGCACTGCTGGGGAGCTCCAGTGTTGAGGATCAGCATGGTAGATGTGTTGCTACCTACCCTCACCACCTGGGGGCGGCCCGTCAGGAAGTCCAGGATCCAGTTGCGGAGGAAGGTGTTTAGTCCCAGGTTCCTTAGCTTAGTGATAAGCTTTGAGGGTACTATGATGTTGAACGCTGAGCTGTAGTCAATGAATAGCATTCTCACATAGGTGTTCCTTTTGTCCAGGTGGTTAAGGGCAGTGTGGAGTGCAATAGAGATTGCATAATCTGTGGATCTGTTTGGGCGGTATGCAAATTGGAGTGGGTCTAGGGTTTCTGGGATAATGGTGTTGATGTGAGCCATTACCAGCCTTTCAAAGCACTTCATGGCTATGGACGTGAGTGCTACGGGTCTGTAGTTATTTAGGCAGGTTGCCTTTGTGTCCTTGGGCACAGGGACTATGGTGGTCTGCTTGAAACATGTTGGTATTACAGACTCATATCAGAGACATGTTGAAAATGTCAGTGAAGACACCTGCCAGTTGGTCAGCACATGTCCGGAGAACACATCCTGGAAATCCGTCTGGCCCCGCAGCCTTGTGTATGTTGACCTGATTAAAGGTCTTACTCATGTTGGCTACGGAGAGCGTGAACACACAGTTGTCCGGAACAGCTGATGCTCTCATGCATGCCTCAGTGTTGCTTGCCTCGAAGCGAGCATAGAAGTGATTTAGCTCGTCTGGTAGGCTCGTGTCACTGGGCTGCTCGTAGCTGTGCTTCCCTTTGTAGTCTGTAATAGTTTGCAAGCCCTGCCACATCCGTCGAGCGTCAGAGCCGGTGTAGTATGATTCAATCTTAGCCCTGTATTGACGCTTTGCCTGTTTGATGATTCATCGCAGGCCATAGCGGGATTTCTTGTAAGCTTCCAGGTTAGAGTCCCGCACCTTGAAAGCGGCAGCTCTACCCTCTACCCTTTAACTCAGTGTTGCCTGTAATCCATGGCTTCTAGTTGGGGTATGTACGTACAGTCACTGTGGGGACGACGTCCTCGATGCACTTATTGATAAAGCCACTGACTGATGTGGTGTACTCCTCAATGTCATCGGAAGAATCCCGGAACATGTTCCAGTCTGTGATAGCAAAGCAGTCCTGTAGTTTAGCATCTGCTTCATCTGGCCACTTTTTTATAGACTGAGTCACTGGTGAGGAAGCAGCTTTAATTTTGCTTGTAAGCAGGAATCAGGAGGATGGAGTTGTGGTCGGATTTACCAAATGGAGGGCGAGGGAGAGCTTTGTACGCGTCTCTGTGTGTGGAGTACAGGTGATCTAGAATTGTTTTCCCTCTGGTTGCACATTTTACATGTTGATAGAGATTTGGTAGAACTGATTTAAGTTTCCCTGCATTAAAGTCCACTAGGAGCGCCGCCTCTGGGTGAGTGGTTTCCTGTTTGCTTATTTCCTTATACAGCTGACTGAGTGCGGTCTTAGTGCCAGCATCTGTTTCTGGTGGTAAATCAACAGCCACGACAAATATAGCTGAGAACTCTCTAGGCAAGTAGTGTGGCAACCTGATATCCAGAAGCTCTTTTCTGCTGTAAGATACGGTTGCAGAAACATTATTTACAAAATAAGTTACAAATAATGAGAACAACCCCCACATAATAGCTCAACAAGGTTGGGTGCCCGTAAAACTGCTGCCATTTCTTCCAACGTCATCTTACGTCTAATGTCAATTGCTTCTGTTTCTTGGCCCAAGCAAGTTTCTTCTTCTTATTGGTGTCCTTTAGTAGTGGTTTCTTTACATCAATTCCACCATGAAGGTCTGATTCACGCAATCTCCTCTGAACAGTTGATGTTGAGATGTATCTGTTACTTGAACACTGTGAAGCATTTATTTGGGCTGCAATCTGAGGTGCAGTTAACTCTAATGAAGTTATCCTCTGCAGCAGAGGTAACTCTGGGTCTTCCTTTCCTGTGGCGGTCCTCATGAGAGCCAGTTTCATCATAGTGCTTGATTGGTTTTGCGACTGTACTTGAAGAAACTTTCAAAGTTCTTGAAATTTTCTGCATTGACTCATCTTCATGTCTTAAAATAATGATGGACTTTAATTTCTCTTTGCTTATTTGAGCTGTTCTTGCCATAATATGGACTTTGTCTTTTGTCAAATAGGGCTATCTTCTGTATACCACCACTAATTTGTCACAACACAACTGATTGGCTCAAACGCATTAAGAAGGAATGAAATTCCACAAATTAACTTTTAACAAGGCACACCTGTTAATTTAAATAAATTCCAGGTGACTACTTCATGAAGCTGGTTGAGAGAATGCCAAGAGTGTGCAAAGCTGTCAACAAGGCAAAGGGTGGCTCATTTGAAGAATCTCCAATACAGAATATATTTTGATTTGTTTAACACATTTTTGGTTACTTAATGTTTTATTTATTTAACTAGGCAAGTCAGTTAAGGACAAAATCTTATTTTCAATGATGGCCTATGAACAGTGGGTTAACTGCAGTTCATCATTCCATGTGTGTTATTAGTACAAATAAAGAAAAACGCTGGAATGAGTAGGTGTGTCCAAACTTTTGACTGGTACTACAATATAAATATTTATTTTGAGTTATATAATATACCTCTATTAAACATAAATATATATTTATTAAATATAATATACCTTTATATTTAGATATATAGAATATAACTTTATCAGAAAATGTTGAGACATCCATGCTTTTCTAAATGGAAAAATACAAACCACCATGACTTTTTACAGAAGGGGGGTCCTTAGAGGAGCCAATGATGTGCTTTGGTGAAGTCACATCACATGCAACTCCTCTGTGTGGTTCCCTTTCCCTCACATGCAGTAAAGCTAAAAGCTAGCTACTTAAATGCTCAGAAAGTCGTTAAATAATCTGTACATTTCTCCTTCAATAAAAAATGGAAACTCAATCTCTGGTAAATGAAGAGTTTTATTCAACATTAAACCAAATGTTCATGGAATTTGTTTTTAGTTAATTGCTCAACTGTGAAACTACAATTCAAGTGGGAGGGACCGGAAAGTCATAGGCAAGAGACAAGGAAGGCATCATTTTCTGTAATTCTTCAGTCATTTTGGCATGACTACTAATATGATTTATTTAAATATATTTTTGTAAAATGGCCGGAATGAATTCTTCTTTCAGGAAAACATAATTTCAGATACTGTGAAGTACTAAAAACAATATAATTTTGAATTCAAACACCGCATTTCTAGTAGAAAACACGCATTTGTATGATTTTAGTAATTGCCGTTGTATAGTCCTTCTCCTCTCCTCTGTCTGACCCCTCTATCTGTCATGCACCTTAAGCATTCCCAAAATAAATGTATAATGCCATTGGAGTGACAATAATGCATTTGAACACCATTTCACACTGCCCTCTGTGAATGTGTAGACATTTATGGCCCATATTTCCCTTCCCACAAACACTTTGTGTGCCCATCCACTGTGAAGACAAAACAACATAAGAGCAAAATAATGTACTTGTAGAGTACAACCATAACTAGTACTACAGCAATTGAATGCTTGTAGAACTAGAAAACCTAAATCAACACATTATTGGTTGAATACGGACTGTTCACATTTTTATGTTGCAGTCTGCACTATGAAAAGTTATCTGATTTTATATATTTGAAGGATAGAGAGAGAAGGAGAAAGAGAGGGGAGTTAGAGATTGAGCGAATGAGAGAAAGAAAGGTGGGAGGACTGGCTGTACTTCATTTTGTTGTTCACTGAACAATTTTCTGAATCCGCTGAGGGACTGTCACAAGACTTGACAGCTTGCATGGCTGTTCAGATCATTGCATCCAACAGACTGGCAGATCTAGACAACTTGTGGATCATTTGTCATTGTGCCGTCTTACGAAGATTATATTTTATGGTAATGTAGCAATCATAGTGCATATTGCATGCTGTTAGACACAGGTAATAAATGTTGTAAGTATGAATTTGATTGCAGACGTACAGTAGATGTGCCTGCAATTGCATATAATTAAAGTGCTTTTGTTGTTATTTTTAGGTGATCCTGACCTTGACGAAGCAGTATGACTTTAACTTGGGTGCTTTCACTGAGAGTTCTCTGTGGAGGTAAGACTTCATGAACATGTTGTAATTCATATGTGCTGAACCTACTGTAGGGCTCTGTTCTAAAACAATTAGGGTTGCAAAGTTACTGGTAATGTACCAAAGTTACCGAAATCGTCTGTAATTTTGGTAATTAACAGGTAATCTAGGGTAAATTTGGTCATTTATGTATTCACATATAATATTACTATTTTTTATATCTTTGTCCATATTGTCCATACTTTTTTAGTGGATAGACCATATGGTTCAAGATAAAGTAGTGCAATTAATTAAAAAAGCATGTAATTATCAATGGCATTATTTTCAATTAACTGCATCTCTTCCAACTATTTACTTTTTCCAGACCTGCCACCAGTTTGGAGCCGAAACATTTACAAAAAAGACATACTGACATAGTAAAATAAATGAAAGTGTGTAAAAAATATAAATAAAGGATATTGTTTGCTGAAACCCTCATAATAAACATCAATGTTATTCACTAAGTTGATGGTTTATATTTAGCATAATGTTTTACAGCTTTATCATTCTATTTAAAAAAAATATTTCATTTCAATGTATTATTTTATAAATTGTATATATTTTACATGTGATAAGGCTACAAACTTCTTGGAATATCCCTGGATTGTAAACTGTCATGGTCAAAACATATTGATGCAATGGTAGCTAAGATGGGTAGTGGTCTGTCTGTAATAAAGTGTTGCCCTGTTTCTTGATATTGCTATCAACAAAACAAGTCCTACAGGCCCTAGTTTTGTCATACCTGGACTACTGCCCAGTCATATGGTCAAGTGCCACAAAGAAGAGCATAGGCACATTACATTTGGCCCATAACAGAGCTGCACAGATAGCCCTTAAATGTACACAGAGAGCTAACATCAATGACATGCATGCCAATCTCTCCTGGCTCAAAGTAGAGGAGAGATTGACTACATCACTACTTGTCTTTGAGAGAAGTATTGACATGTTGAAAGTACCAAGCTGTCTGTTCAAACGACTAGCACACAGCTCGGTACTCACCGTCTACCCGACCTTCCCGAATTCCCGGAGACAGTGGAACAATGGTTCTCCTGTGAGCCCCCGGGTTGCCTGGGAGTCCTACCGGAGAATAGGAAACGAAGACACTGTAAGAGAGGGAGACGGGGGGAGGTGGGGGGCTTGAGACACTGGGCGACTCGTCCTTCATTACTGAGCATACTACTCACCAATGTTTCATCATTGGGAAATAAACTTGACGAACTCAGTGCGAGGATCTCCTTCCAGAGGAACCTCAGATTCTTCAACATACTCTGTTTTTCAAAGAGCTGTCTTTCCTCCAACATCCAAATTAATTATATAACAACCAGCTGGATTTACAGTTCTTTGAGCGGATAGGAAGAGGACTCTCTGGCAAGAACAGAGTCGGAGGGCTCTGCTTTATGACCAATAACAAGTGGTGCGACGGGGAAAACGTGCAGGAACTTGAGAGCTTATGCTCTCCCGACATGGAATACTTGGTCATCAAATGTGTACATCCCGCCACAAGACTACAACAAAAATGCTCTCAAAGATCTTCATTGGACCCTGAACAAACTGGAGACCGGGTACACGGAGGCAGCATTCATTATTGTGGGGGACTTTAACAAAAGTCATTTAAGAGCCGTGCTGTTACTGTCCAACTAGCAGATATTCTATGCTGGTCCACTGCTACATGGCTTTTTGACATGGGTATAATCTCCCATCCTCATTTCAGCAAATCTGACCATTTTTCTTCTTCAAACAAAGACTCAAGAGGGATTTTCCGGTGTTCAGGTCTGTACAATACTGGTCTGACCAATCAGAATCCATGCTCCAAGACTGCATTGATTACGTGGATTGAAATATGTTCCGGGTTGCCTCTGGGGATAACATCAATGAATACACAAACTCAGTCACTGGATTCATAAAAAATGAATAGACGATGTGATACCGATGCTGTCTTTCAAAATGTATTCGAATCAAAAACTGTGGATTGATGGCAGTCGGGAAACTGAAGGAGAGAGATGCTGCTTATGAACATGGCAAGGTGAAAGTGGACAATTGCATGATTAAACAGTACAAATACGACCTACGCTGATCTATCAAGATGGCGAGAAACAAGTATAGGGTCAAAGTGGAGGAGCAATTCAGCTGGTTGGATGCGAGGCGTATGTGGCAGGGGCTTCTAACAATCACTGATTACAAAAAGAAAGCCAGGCACGTCGCAGACACCAACACCGCCCTACCAGACAAGCTAAATACCTTTTTCTCACGCTCCGAGCAAGAATATTCTGAGCTGCCGAGGAGAGTTCCTGCGGACAACGAGGACTACGTGCTTACGGTTTCCATGGAAGACATATTTAAGTAATTCAAATGTGTTAACCCTTGCAAGGCTGTCGGCCCAGACAGCATCCCTAGCCGCGTCCTCGGAGCATGTGCAGACCAGCTAGCTGTTGTGTTTTCCGACATTTTCAATCACTCGCTAACTAAGGCCGTTATTCGCACCTGCTTCAAGATGTTCACTTACCCTGTGACCAAGAAAGGGAAAGTAACTGAACTGAATGACAACCAACCGTTAGCATTCACTTCCGTCATCACGAAGTGCTTCGAGAGGCTAGTCAAAGACCATATCAACTCCTTCCTCCCTGACACACTCGACCTCTCCAATTTGCCTACTGTCCCATTGCACTGCACACTGCCCTCACCCCCTGGACAAGAGGAATGCATATGTAAGGATGCTGTTCATCGACTACAGCTCGGCCTTCAATACCATAGTGCCCTCTAAGCTCACCACAAAGCTCATGGCCCTGGGACTGAACTCTTCCCTATGAAACTGGGTCCTGGACTATGTGACGGGCCACCCCCAGGTGGTATGCAACATTACCTCCTCCACACTGATCCTCAACATGGGGCCCCACAAGCATGCGTCCCCTCCTGTACTCCCCTTAGAAGGCACTATGGTATACCCATGATTGCGTGGTCTCACACAGTTCCAACTCCATTATGCTAACGACAGTAGTAGGCCTGATTACTAACAACAATGAGGTGGTCTACAGGGAGGAGGTAGGCACTCTGATGGTGTGGTGCCAGATAAACAACCTCTCTCTCAACATCAGCAAAACAAAGGAGCTGCTTATGGACTTCAGGAGGAAGTCAAAAACTTCAAGTTCCTCAGCAGATACATCTCCAAGGAGCTGAAATGTTCAAACCACACGGACACCATGGTGAAGAAGGCACGACAGCGACGCTTTAACCTCTGGAGGCTAAAGAAATGTGTTCTGTACCCGAGAGCCCTCACAGTGATTTACAGGAGCTGTATCACAGCATGGTACGGCATCTCCACCGTCGCTGACCATAAGGCACTACAGAGGGTGGTACGCTCAGCCGAACACACCGTTGGGTGCACACTGTCAGCCCTCCAAGACACCTACAACATCCGGTATTGCAGGAAGGCCAAGAAGATCATCAGGGACCTCCCAAGTCATGACCTGTTCTCCCCACTTCCATCACTCAGACTTGGGTGGTACAGGAGTATCATGCCTAAAACTAACAGACTAGCCAATAGCTTCTACCCCCAAACCATCAAGCTGCTGAATAGTCACCACTAGTCAGCTACCTGCTTCCACTGACCCCTCCTGACAGCTTATGTAAATAAAGTATCTATGTTTTTATTTTTAATACATTCGCAAACATTTCTAAAAACCTGATTTTGCTTTTTCATTATGGGGTACTGTGTGTAGATTGATGAAGAAAACATTTAATTTAATACATTTTAGAATAAGGTGGTTACCTAACAAAATGTGGAAAAAGTCAAGCGGCCTCAATACTTTCCGAATACACTGTTCAAGTTTTGGAGCGGTAATAAAATAGCTGGATAAACTGTGATCGCCAGTCCAGGTGAAAAAAGTAACTCTTCCTATTCTTTCAATGCATTTTTCCTCAAAAGGGGGGTAAACTATTGGGGGGGAAAGTGGGTGAACTGTGTTCTGTGTTTACCCTCCACTACACCACTGTTGGGCGCCCGGAGAGCTGTTGTGGGGGGTTAAGTGCCTTCTTCAAGGGCACAACGGCATCAAGGATTAGATACCAGCAACCCTCCGGCTGCTAGCTCACTTCCCCTCAGATTTTTCCCATCGGATCCGGGATTCAAATCAACTCTCTAACCACTAGGCTACCTGCCTTATCTTAACTACCTTGCTATTGGTCAATGTTGATTTTCCTCATCCAAGAAATTCCCTGATGTTGGTTTTGATTGAATAATGCCCCTAACCATTTGTTGCAGAGCCAATACACACAGCACACAGTACATGCAATAACTGCAGGCCTACCAATCCATTCACCCTATATCGTATGTTGAGTTACTGTATGCTGTCACATCATAAATAAGAATGGAATTCATTAAGGATTATATGTAGGCTGATACGGTCTCTTGTATTTCTTCCTCTCACCTTTTCCTAAGCCCACAGGAAACTCATTTCATTTTGAAAATACACCTGACAAAAAGACCATCAGTTCACCAAGCAGAGAGACTCAAATTAATTTCTGTTTCACTAGAGGCACCGCTAAGATTTACACCCGACTTGACACGTTTTGAAGGCCCATATTGTGTACAGGTCTTCCATCATCAAGGTGTCTGGTTAACAATAGCACCGCCAGTAAATTAGACTGTACCTCGGGGGATGCGGCAAGGCTCTTAGTATGATATTAAAAAAGGAAAGCATTTGAATGTTATGAAAAGAAACAGAGTAAATGATATCTGTAATAATACGATAAAGGATTTATGGATATAGCCCCTGGGCACTCTGGATGGCAATGGGAAGATCAATTGGGGCCTCGCGAAAGGTATCTTAACAAGCATCTCCTGCAGTACATGTTTTAAAGTAATGACTGCTTCCCTTAGTGAAGGAACTTCCCACTGTAATAGCTTCATATGCAATGCCGTCTTTCCAGCTACAGTTGAGGATATTTGTCAACCGCAATGAAGAGCTCTAAGACACAAATACAAAAGAGTTGAGGAGGAAACATTTGCAAATGATCTCAACAGCCAATGGAATGATCCAGCTTAATGCAAAAGCAGCGATAGCAGACCCTTGGTTTCTATCCAATTATGCAATGAAATTACATTTGGAGGCGCTCAGGTAGAACTGAGAGAGACGAGTGGATTGTGTGTTTGGTGAGTGGTAATAGAGCTATGTAGAATAGAGAGGGAGGGAGACATATTTACCCTTGTTATAGAACAACACTGGGAGTTGTAGATAAGGGACAGAGAACGTTCAGAGAAGCAAATGTCTTTTAATGTCTTTCATTTGTTTGTTTCTGGGGGGCAATTCAGCATAGCCTACTGTGTGGACATAGACGCTTAAATATGTTATCTCATAAAGCGCTTCAGGGATTTAGGTCAATCGTACACTCATTCAATTAAATAAATTACCAGACAAAATACACTTCATTCACCAAGTTGAAGCACAACAGAGTTTAACTGAATTCTGAAAGGTACTTCATTATATGAAAGAATGTAATGTAATCAAATGTAAAGAGACTGTCCTTACAGCTTTTTTTTTGGCACACAAGGCGCAATTTAGAAATGTGGTTGTGCATCAGCAGTTGTTCTCTTGTTATTTCAGTCACTAGCTAGTCACATCCAATTGGCAACAGATTTTCATGTGAATATTCTAAAATGTGCATGAAGAAAATATGCAAATTTCCCCACCAGTGGTGTGTTTCCACCAAACTGACTTGTTGCAGATAAAAATGACTACGTGATGACTAATGCACACAAAATGTACTTTTACATGTACGTTTTCATGTATCGAATACAAATGTAAAGTTCAATGTGTTTCCATCACATTTTCAACATTTACCAATAGCTTTGTCACAAAAACTGTTTTAACTGCGTTAAATAGAAAATGTGCCTTCTCTGGTCTGGGAATGTGCGCTCAACAGCTGGCAGATATAGTAAAGAGAGGCTAGGCTACTCTACATTCTGGGATTATTATGGATAATAATATACAGTATATGGAATATATATTTTTGTCAGCAGCAGTCAAGCATCGATAATCCTGTCACCAGAATAACACCTTTAATATGTATTGGAAAGGAGCATCAAGATCACTGTGCACTTTCACCACCCTGTGAAGTTCACCATAATAAAAATGTTCTTCAACCTAATAAACCACATTGTTTCCCAAGTCGTAGTGGGAGGACCACACACCATATCCTCGCATGACTCCAAGTTTACTATGATATGATGGTTATTATCAATATTTGCACATAAAGGCGTATTGTCCCATCACTGCAACTCCCATATGGACCTTCCTCTAACCCGGAAGACGCTTGGCCAATTGTGCGCCGCCTCATGGGTCCCCCGGTCGCTGCCGGCTGTGACAAGCCTGGGATCAAACCGGAATCTGTAGTGACCGCTGCGATACTCCTGAGGCCTATCAGACGGCTTTTATAAAATTGTACCGAAACTTCACGTTTTCATCACAGTTGTTGGGATTTTTTTTCATATGCTATTACTTTATTCGCATAAAACTGTGGATAGAAACCCAGGCAAAATGAGTAGAATTGCATGAAATGTGTTATAAAATTGCAAAATTGTCTCTCCTCCCCATGGCAAAATGTGTAAAATTGCAGGAAATCAAATCTAAAATGTTTTTCTCTCTGCTGTCAAGAAGACGGCCGTTAAAATGTCTACATGTGTGGGTATGGATGTGGGTATGCTGACCTGCTTTTTTGTGGCCCCCATCAATGTTGCCCATCCCTGATTTAGACAGCAATGTAACAGAGGGGGAGAGGTATGTTGGAGAGAGAGTCAGAAGGGAAAACGCAGGGATTGAACTCTGGTCTTCGATGGGGTTAAGTACAGTGCATTCGGAAAGTATTCAGATCCTTGACTTTTTCCAAATTTTTTTACATTACAGCCTAATTCTAAAATAGATTACATTTTCAAAAATCCTCATAACTATACACACAATACCTCATAATAACAAAGAAAAAATAGGTTTGTAGAAATATTTGCAAATGTATAAAAACAAAAACAGAAATACCTTATTTACATAAGTATTCAGACCCTTTGCTATGAGACTTGAATTTGAGCTCAGGTGCATCCTGTTTCTATTGATCATCCTTGAGATGTTTCTACAACTTGATTAGAGTCCACCTGTGGTAAGTGTAATTAATTGGACATGATTCAGAATGGCACACACCTGTCTATATAAGGCCCTTCAGTTGATAGTGCATGTCAGAGCAAAAACAAAGCCATGAGGTCGAAGGAATTGTCCGTAGAGCTCCGAGACAGGATTGTGTCGAGGCAGAGATCTGGGGAAGGGTACCAAAAAACATCTGCAACATTGAAGGTCCTCTAGAAAACAATGGCCTTCATCATTCTTACATGGAAGAAGTTTGGAACCACCAAGGCTCTTCCTAGAGCTGACTACCCGGCCAAACTGAGCATTTGGGGGAGAAGGGCCTTGGTCAGAGAGGTGACCAAGAACCCGATGGTCACTCTGACTGATGTCCAGAGTTTCTCTGTGAAGATGGGAGAACCTTCCAGAAGTACAACCATCTCTGCAGCATTCTACCAATCAGGCCTATATGGTAGAGTGGCCAGACAGAAGCCACTCCTCAGTAAAAGGCACATGACTGCCCACTTGGTGTTTGCCAAAAGACAACTAAAGACTCTCAGACGATGAGAAACATCTCTGGTCTGATGGAAGCAACATTTTACTCTTTGGCCTGAATGCCAAGCATCACGTCTGGAGGAAACCTGGCACCATTCCTACAGTGAAGCATGGTGGTGGCAGCGTCATGCTGTGGGGATGTTTTTCAGCGGCAGGGACTGTGAGACTAGTCAGGATCGAGGGGGAAATGAAAGCAGCAAAGTAGAGAGAGATCCTTGATGAAAACCTGCTCAGGACCTCAGACTGGGGTGAAGGTTCACCTTCCAACAGGACAACGACCCTAAGCACACAGCCAAGACAACACAGGAGTGGCTTCGGGACAAGTCTCTGAATGTCCTTGAATGGCCCAGCCAGAGCCCAGACTTGAACCCGATCTAACGTCTCTGGAGAGACCTGAAAATAGCTGTGCAACGATGCTCCCCATCCAACATGACAGAGCTTGAGAGAATCTGCAGAGAAGAATGGGAGAAACTCCCCAAATACAGGTCCGCCAAGCTTGTAGCATCGTCCCCACAAGACTCGAGGCTGTAATCGCTGATGAAGGTGCTTCTACAAAGTACTGAGAAAGAGTCTGAATACTTATGTAAATGTACTATTTCAGTTTTTGTAAAAATAAAAAGATTGGTCATTGTGTGTAGCTTGGTCATTGTGTGTAGATTGATGAGGGAAAAAATAATTTAATACATTTTAGAATAAGACTGTAACGTAACATAATGTGGAAAAAGTCAAGGGGTGTGAATACTTTCTGAATGCACTGTATGTGGTAAGAGCAGCAGCCGGGCACGTTTCTGTTAAACCACAGGCTCTGCACTTAAAAAGATATCTAAGTATTAGACTAACTCCAGCCATATCAATGGAGAACAACTCATACTGCGTTCCTTACATGGTCTTCTTTACTGTTCACAGATCAGTGGACTATGGGAGCACTTATATAAAACTGAATAAAAAGGTTGGGTCAACCTTGGCTTGCCTATACGTCTGCCCAACCAACAAGAGAAAGGTTTGTATCACACTCCAGTGGAAACCAGAAAGCTACATGTTTATTTAGCTGTTCCTTCGCCTGGGTCTCTCTCGCTGCTTTAATAAACTCCTTTGTTGTCTCAGTAGCGTTGGCTAAACCAGAAATACTCAACTGATGGTGGCTTGTAGGACCATGTTAAAGTAAAGTTTATGGACTATTGTTGAGTAAAGACTGACGTTTATGGACAAGGACAAGGACTCCAAAGAACATTTCAACATTTAGTATCAGCATCATTCTTGGTATATTTCAACATTGTCATTCTTGGTATATTCACATTGAAGAACACAGAACACCCAGGTTAGTTCCTAGTGCCAATCGATAATCCTACCCAGACACCAGTTTATACAGATTTCTGCTACCTCACCTTACTAACTACCCCACACTCACACTATTCTACTATACCCCCACACTACCCTACTATAACTACCCCACTATAACTACCCCACACTCACTACAACCCCACAATGACTAACTACCTCACTAAAACTACCATACTAAAAACCACTAAGATAGTTTACAACAAGCTGTGATGTTCTGTTGATCAGTTTATTATTGAAAAGGATGTTGGTACATCGTGTCGTTTTTACTTTAATCAAAACTGCTTTAATGCTGCTGTTTATTCCTAATGCTGCACAATGACATCATGCAATCATATCCTCCATTGAGCACTATAATCTATACTCTGTTTCTCTTCCTTTTGTACTTTAGATAATGATGCTTAGCGACCCAGAGCTGGAGCAAAGTGTACTCATCAGCTCAGATGAAGGTGCCAGCTTCGAGAAGTATCCCATTAACTTCTACATGGACGGTCTGCTGTTTCATCCAACTCAGGAAAACTGGCTGCTGGCTAGCAGTCCTGACAACAGGGTAGGCTAAGCAGCAGGACTTTTATTTCCATGTTGAATGGAAAACAAAAGTCTTTCAAGTTGAAAGAAGTCCAAAGTTGAAAGATAGTAATTCTGTTTTGTATTTTGCGCTTTCATCACTCGTTCTGCATAACAAAATTGTAAAGGTTGAATATACAGACTTGATGTAACAATGTTTGATCACATTCATGTTTTGTCAGGTGTACAGCACAATGGATTTTGGAAGAAAATGGCAGTTGGTTAGTGAGAATGTAACTCCTGGCCGGTTCTTCTGGTATGATTTCATTCCTGCCCATGTTTGTCAATATTTATTTAGAAACACTCCTTTAGCATTTGTATCTTATATAGAATCTCATATGCAAATTAGAAATGCTATCTTGCAGCTATCTTGAAAAATATTATGTAAAGCACATTGCCTTTTAGCCCCGAATTGGTGAAGATAAAAACATAAACTAAATCATAATGTAAATTGAATGACCAACTGCAGTGTGTGGTCAAAGTAATTTTCCTAATTAGTAAATGGAGGTTATGTATGGATCCATACCAAACTCTGTCAGATGGATTTACTAGTGTCTGTCAAAACAGGTCTTGACAGATTATGACAACCAACCTACAGTACTTGAACCCATATCACGTAGCCGGGAATAATGGACTCCTCCTCTAAAGCCCAAGAATAACATGTTGTTTTTGCTAGTTGTCATTCTGTAATTTCAAGTGCACATACACAAGGCATATTGATGTGATGCAGTTTACCACAGTCAGTCACGTTATGTGTCAAACCCAAGTGCCTCTCAAGCTGAAAAAGAAAGGACATTGTTTGGAGGACACCCTCCTCACATGAACAGCAAAACAATTTATGAATAAGGACAGCATGAATGGACTAATAGCACCCCACACAAGACTATAATGTGCTTGGAAAATGTATGGTTTCACGGATTAATTGTTTAACTGTTTGTATTTACTGAATGCATTACTTGTTTTTGCCTCTATATAATGTTTTTAGAATAGTAACATATAATAGAGTTTACATTTCCTTTATGCCATGTTAAAAATGAGAGAGAGAGAGAGAGAGAGAGAAAGAGAGAGAGAACACCACAAACCTAAGTAATTGTGTAGTGTGGAGGCTTTCCCGCTTCTGTCTCCCTTTGTTTACGCTATCACAAATTAAGATGAATTGCTGAGGCTGGCGCAAATTGGAAGTTGGCGTACAGGAAATGGAGATGTGTTGTCTGTGCTGTAAAGCGAAACACAGAATAAGGCTGTCCATCACAGGCTACCACTGTCCTCTTAAGGCCATCCGCCTACTTCTAAATTGCTCGTCTGCCCCCTCCTCTTCCTCATCCTCCTCCCCCTCCTCTTCCTCATCCTCTCCACCCCCTCTTCTTCCTAATCCTCCTCCCCTCCTCTTCCTCATCATCCTCCTCCTCTTCCCCTCCTCTTCGTCCTCCCCTTCCCCATTCTCTTTTTCCTCCATCACCTCCACCCCCTCTTCCCCATCTTTTTCTTCTTCTTAGTCCTCCTCTAAATTGCTGTCCTCCTCTTCCCCCTTTTCATTCTCCTCCTCTACCTCCTCTTCCTCCACCTTTCACCTTCCTCCCCCACTCTTGTCCTCTTTCGTCTCTGTTTTCCATCAACTCTCTCTCCTATGTTGCAGGGCACAAACTGGGCTAGACAGAGAGGCAGATGTGGTCCACATGGAGACCCACATCGCCAAAGGACGTGAGTGCTGCTCTGTAGCTTGCCTCCCTCCCCCACAGTAGCAGGACCCCAAGGACCCCTTGCCTCCCATTTAGAGCGAGGTCACTGGAATATAAGGCTCATTCTGGGCTGCAGGATAGGCCCCAGAAGCACTGTAAAGCAGAGTAGGAGTCTCTTGACAAATATAGAGCTTTATATAATAGATTGATAGAGATTTTTTCCCTTTAATCGGACCCTTGTGCCCCATATCAGAACCTTGATTCTCCAAAAACACTAACACTATAGACTTTATTCAATCAAACCAGTTACTGAGATTCCGGGGCGGGACAAAATAGTATTACTTGTGTGATGTGAGAGACAATGATTGAATTATCAACACTTTTGTTGTTTTTGTCACAGTGCAAGAGGGATGCTATTTTTATCCTGTCCTCAGAAAATGTAGAATTGGTTTGGAAAGAGTAGTGCCCACTAAAGATAGACGGAAGTCCATTCATTTGTGATTTCTCTTCATTGGTTGTTTTTTTCTAGGATTGTTACTGACAACTAATCTAGTTCTCTTCTGTGTTAGGTGCTCAGTATGTTAAGTGCAGAGCTCAACGATGCACAGAATCAAACAGACAATACCTGTTCCCGGGATACATAGACAAAAATTCTCTGGTTGTTCAGGACAACTATGTGTTTGTTCAGGTGTGTACTGTATCTGTCTATATCTTCGGTACATTTTATACGTTCACAAAAGGCTTGTGTTTTTCTGTGAACTCTGTTCTTCTGCTGCAGCCAATCAGTGTTGTACCGTTGAAGTCTACAAAATGGCTTTCTTTCCAAACACCTGCTACACTTAGATCTTGATTATCTATTGTCCAAGCTGCCTATGATGTTGAAGGATTCTGTGACTGCTGAAAAAAATAAGTGTTTTTTTCATCACATCTGCTGAAAGGCTTTTCTTATAATTGGGCAAGGAATCTGTATGGAGTTTGGGGTTGTTATTGCCAACTAGGTTGACATGACATTGGCTCGAATTAGGCAATGACATTGTGTGTCATTATGACTGATTTGATTTCTACTGCCTCCTGTTGCCATTGATTTCCATTTACAGCTGAAGATGTCTGTCTTTCTCTGTCAGCTTTGCTCTTCCTCCATTTACACAGTTTTGCAGCACTAATGAGGGTTTAGGTTCACCTATTGTGTAACAGTATTTAATAATATGATGTAGAAATGGTTTGCTAAGACTTACACGACATACAGTAAGTAAGTGCTCTTCAAGTGTTCTCTTTTGGTTTAGAATGAGACAGACATGTAATGTGGGGTTTATGGTTATGTGGGGCTGCGTCTTGCCTATAAAAATCACCTTTGTGAGTATGTAGATAAATGGTAGGATTGTACAGTGGTAAGTTGATTTGTTTCAACTATGTCAATTCAGGGATTTAATTGAAAATGCGATTAATGAACAAAATAATTCTCATTCTAAATAATTAGTAACTGTCTGGGTCATAAATAATGATCCAATACAATGTCGGAATCGAATTGGAGTTGAGATGGAATTGACCCCATCATCATAGATTTTGGTGAAAATAGCCCAGTTGGACACAGCTGGCTTGTTGCAGGCAGCCTGGTCTCATAGACTAGGTGTAACCTAGTAAATGCAATTCCGGACACTCAAATTTGTATGATATGTTATGCTGGGTATGGTTACATAAGACAGATGGTTACTAAAAAGCAAAAACTAAAGTAGGTTGGTTGGTCGGGGTGGATGGTGGGTGTATAACGTGAATCACATCACGGGCAACTTTAACATTTTAGCTAATTAGCACATTTTCAACGGCTTACTACATTTGAGATACTTTGCAACTACTTAGCATGTTAGCTAACCCTTCCCCTAACCCTAACCTCAACCTTTTAACCTAACTCCTAAACTTAACCATAACCCTTAACCCAACAATTCGTAACTATCATACATTTAGCAAATTCATAACATATAATTAAAATTGTAATTCTTAACATATCATACAAAATGGGTGCTGGACATCCAAAAATTGCTACATACCATTCGAAACGTAACATATTATACTAAATGGAGTGTCTTGGATTTCTGTACAGAATAATATGAAATGCTCTGAGACCAGGTTGTGCAGGGAGCTGTGGCGGTACAGATGACTTTCTTGTGACTTTCATTGCTTCGGGCAGTTGGATTTAACTTGACAAAGAGTAATGAGGTTATCGATTGGGCTACATCGAAATAAGCAGTCTTCAACACCTCTCGAATGTCTCTTGGGGGAGAAGGAACAGCCAAGTGCAACATCCTCAGAAATCTGGCCTGTGAAAATGTAGCCCATTGATTTTCGATAGATTATTCCATTAGAGCTCTAATGTAGTCTGTTTGGAGACAATCGCCATCCCTCTAGTTGATTAGAAAATAAGAAATCAAGTGGTGTGGGCCATAGAGTGGAGGGGTGGTAGTGGTACATCTAAGACATGTAGAGAAGGACAAAACCATTTGTTCAGCAACTGTAAATACAGTAGTATTTAATTGGGATGTTGGTGTATAAACTTGTATTGCCTACCGTGTGTTGTAGCATCAAGTCCCTAAATTACACAAAAACAATTCTGATTTTAAATGTATTTCTTCATTATAATTTTTTTAAATTCTTGTATTGAAATGGCTAAACTCGATTTTCCAAAACTGGATTGAAGTTCTACCTACATTTTCACTTCTAGAATATTTGAAAAATAACAGAGTTCTTCTGTGGGGTAAGTCAGTCCTTCCACGACCTCAAGTCAAGGTGCAGTAAAAAATTAGTGTGTTAAAATCATTGACATTTCAAATTGATTCATTCTAATGAAGCCCAGCATGCCTGAAACATCGATGAGTTTAACATACTCAATAAAATATGAACTTGACAAGCTAGCGTTACGCTTATTAGCCCCCAAGAGCTCTTGAAGCAAGATGTTTTTTTTCTTCCACAGGTTACCAAGTCAGGGCAGGCGAGTTACTTTGTGTCCTATATGAGGGAATCATTTAAGCGAATTCAGCTACCCAAATACTGTCTTCCTAAGGTAAGCATCAAACTACCCAAATACACCTTGCAACAGATACAGCTACAGTTTGAGGAACATGAGACAATTTTCATTTCTGAAGCCTCACTTTACTCAGACTGCTGCTCATCTTGAAGCACACTTGTTATTTTGCTCTCTCTACAGTATATTTCTCTCCATCTGTCTGTGTGTCTATCTATTTGTCTCTACCTACCTGCCCATATGTTCACCCTTTCACCATCTCTCACTCCTCTAACAGGACATGCACATCATCAGTACAAATGAGAAGCAGGTCTTTTCTGCTGTACAGGAGTGGAACCAGAATGACACCTACAGCCTGTATATCTCAGACTCTCCAGGGGTATACTTCACTCTGTCTCTAGAGAACCTCCGGACCAGAAGAGAGCCAGGCGGAAATTTACTGGTCGACCTGTATAAGGTACATCTATTGTATATGTATGTAAGACACTCAGTCTGTGGAACAACTTCCATAAGGTGTTCTTAGGTGTACCATATTACCATGTTAAGTACCGTTTGTTTAGTACCTCTGAAAGGCACACTTCCTGTGTATGATTTCATCTCCACTGTAGTTTCACACAGAGCAAAGATTTTTCATAACCATGAAGTTATTGTTTAAAATAATGACATACACACTCTCTCTCTCAATGCGATACCTCTTTTGTTTTATCCATTTGGCTTATTGTCATTCTAGGTAGAAGGAATAAATGGCATATTTCTAGCCAACAAATTGGTGGGCCATGAAGTGAAGACATTCATCACCTATAACAAGGGTCAGACCTGGGCCCTGCTGCAAGCCCCCAACACTGATGTGGCTGGAAACAGTCTGCACTGCATCCTGGTGAGTTGAAGTTATGGGTGGCGTGGTGGATGATGACCAAATTAATTCGGCTTCTGAACAAATTCATTCATCAAATGTTCCAATCCAACCAAAGCTTATTGATTTAAGAGTTGGAGTTGTTCATGGCAGTTGCTAGTCCACAAAGTGTGTCAAAATCTCCATTAACCTCAACTATTTCAATTTGCCTAACAGTAATCACTGTTCAGATACATCACCCTAATGAAAGTTACATTACAGTTAATGGCAGCTAGTGGTGTTCTGGGTTAGATATGTTTGATATTAATTTAAGTGATACAATCATTTTGAATGTTAAAAGCGAGTTAACATAATATGCACATATTATGCATTAAGAAAATAATGAGAGGAATTATTGATATAACACTGTTTTTGCCTGTGTCGTTCAAATGCCTGTTGTACTCTGGCCTCCCTTCTGGGTTTGTAAAAGCTTCTATTAATGTTTCACAAAGTGGCTGAATCAGAGAGATGAGTGATTCAGATTTATCAGTAAATGAAACAAGTTTGTCAGATTTATCTTTACATCTTGAGGATTTTTTAATTACATGGCTTTAAAATGGAAATGCCAGCTCCAATGTCCTCTGCAGCCAGTTTCAATCTGTTGGTGGAAAAGATTAAAAAAGTGTATTTGTTCCATAAATGGTCTTTGTAAACGTCCTTTTTAAATAGAGATTAGTTTGCGCAGTTTGAATACAGAGTCAAATATAAATGAGTCAGATATGGATCCGAATAAGATGTTTGATTTTGTGTCTTGGTTTAGGTCTATATCTTAATTGAATCCATTGTGTTTGTTTTGGCAGCCATTTTGTTCTCTGCATCTGCACCTGGATACGCCAGTGAACCCTTACCTGCCTGGACGCATCTTTAGCATGGACTCAGCACCTGGGATCATTGTAGCTACAGGTAGGACAGAAGTAGAAATAGGTTGATAATGCCTGTGTAACGGATGTGAAACGCTAGCTTAGTTAAAGGGCCGCGGCTTTTGTGGAGCGATGGGTAACGATGCTTCGTGGGTGACTGTTGTTGATGTGTGCAGAGGGTCCCTGGTTCAAGCACGGGTATGGGCGAGGGGATGGTCTAAAGTTATACTGTTACATTGATGCTGTTGACCCAGATCACTGGTTGCTGCGGAAAAGGAGGAGGTCAAAAGGGGGGTGAGTGTGACGGATGTGAAACGCTAGCTCAGTTAGCGGTGGTGCGCGCAAAATAGTGTTTAAATCGGTGACGTCACTTGCTCTGAGACCTTGAAGTAGTAGTTCCCCTTGCTCTGCAAGGGCCGCGGCTTTTGTGGAGCGATGGGTAACGATGCTTCGTGGGTGACTGTTGTTGATGTGTGCAGAGGACCCCGGGTATGGGCGAGAGGACGGTTTAAAGTTATACTGTTACACCTGTTTCTGTGTTCAACCAACAAATTAGTAAAGGTAGGCACAGCTGTTAAAAGAAAACGTTGTGCAAACTGTTATATGTGGTAGAAATGTAAAGAATCTGTTAACGGAATACAGATCAATAAACGTGTTTATAATGAGATCAGGTCCTTCAATTTATAAAAAAATTGTGCAGGTTTGTTATGCAGGTTTGTTTTCTTTGAAAATATGAGTCTTTACTATGCAAATATATCAGTATATGAATTCATATATTTGTTTTTGTTTTCAGGCAACATTGGTACAGAGCTGTCCTCCGCTAACCTTGGAATGTTTATAACATCTGATGCAGGAAATACCTGGAGACAGGTGAGACCAATCTGTGCCTCAAAATGGGCTCCAACTTCAGTTAGTTTTGTCTAAAATTTGCATTTTGAATGTGAACAACTTCTGATGTAAATCATGTTTATTATCTTCTACCTTCTTTAGATTTTTGAAGAAGAACTCGGTGTTTGGTTTCTTGACAATGGAGGTGCTTTAGTTGCAGTTTCTTTAGTTGCAACAGTACCCATCCGGCACGTATGGTAGGTTCACTGTAATTCTACTACAGCGTATGGGAGTATAATAATGATATTCACTGTATGTAAAGATGCATTATACTGTAACTTACCAGTTGATTTCAGAAACTGATGTGCAAAACGTTGAGACTAATGCTGAAGTTCCTATTTCAGGACACAATTCATTTCATTCTGATTTCAGTTTTGGTGTTGTTGTTGCATACGATTATATTTAGCCTTTGAAATGCTGATTGGCAAGGTACGTTTGCATGGGATGTCTATCTCCAGCAACTGTTTCTCTCACCACATCAAAACTGTCAGAATCCATTCAACAAAAAAATGGCTGTTACAGCTTTGTACTGTTCGTGGGTATTTTCGAGAGCTTTTATGCAAATGTAGCCAAGTAGAGGTTTGAAGTATCGAGGGACTTTGTTGGCCTGGGTCCTTGTGTTGTTGGAACTCTGTCACACCAGATACTTTGATGTCCCCCGCACTGAAATAGTGTCACAATCAATTAAGATCTGTGAAAGGTGATTTAGTCCCTCAATTGTTAGAGCATGAGTCATATCCATTTTTTTATGTTTTGTTGCCTTCGACATTTACCTAGACCCGTGAAACATTGGTTCCATTGTTGAGTGCGTAGTTGGGATAATTTCCCACATAGAGAACAAGCTGATAAGGGTACTTCATTTTTCATCTACGTCATGGTGAGAATGTATCTTACTGTCTGAAGAACAGTAACACTAGGAATTTGGACACATTTTGTTGACCTCTGTTTGTAGAAATGGTTAGAAATATTTTCTGTTAAACTCTTTTCATTGTCACACCTTACAAAGATTACAAAGATGCCATAGAGTTACGTCTTTTGGAATTGTGGTGTACTTAAGCAATAAGGCCAGAAGAGGTGTGGTATACGGCCAATATACCACGGCTAAGGGCTGTTCTTACGCACGACGCAACACGGAGTGCCTAGACACAGCCTTTAGCCATATATCACAAACCCTCAAGGAGCCTTATTGCTATTATAAACTGGTTACCAATGTAATTAGAGCAGTGAAACTAAATGTTTTGTCAAACCCGTGGTATACGGTCTGATATACCATGGCTGTCAGCCAATCAGAATTCAGGGCTCAAACCACCCAGTTTATAATTGTAATTATACCATTACTAACATAGTCATTGTTTTGAGTTTGCAAGAAAGGCATTTCACTGTACTTGTGCATGTGACATTAAAACTTGAAACTTGGAACTAATAAACCTCATGATATATTCAATCAGATGTTAATAGTTGTTGTCCTGTGTTGTGAAACAGGGTAAGTCTGGACGAGGGTAAGAAATGGGATCGCCACAGTTTCTCTCTGGCTCCTTTGTTTCTGGATGGAGTTCTCATGCAGCCAGAGAATCACATCATCACGTAAGTGGAGTCAGGATTTGGCCAACATTAAGTAAACACAGACCTCATATTCTAGATTCCAGCTCATCTGGTGATGAGAGTTAAATAGTGTTGTTATTATGCATGAATGGGTAAATAGCGTTTACACTTAATTTCTCAATTTACAATGTTTTGTTTGCCCAGAGGTGCGATACACGTAATTGTGTTGGCATATATATTATTTTTGTTTGTGTTTAGTTTGTGCGCCTCAGCCACAGCAAAATACTGGTCTGAGCAGACCCAGCATCTTAATTTTACAAGCGACAAAGACAATAAGGCTAACAACTTACCTAATGTTTTGTTTTGTTGAATTAAGTTTCACTGGACACTTAAGCCGTGTTTCAGAATGGCAGCTGATAAAGATTGACTACAAAGCCATCTTTAGCAGGAGATGCATGGATGGAGATTATCAGACTTGGCACCTACATAACAAGGTAAAACACATTGAATGTTATTGTTTTGATGCCAACATCAAGATGGGCATGTTGGTTTAATGTAACTGTAAACGCAGCACATAAATGCATGCACACGCATGCTCGCACTCGCACACGCACACACACACACGCACACACACGCACACACACACACACACGCACACACACGCACACACACACACACACACACACACACACACACACACACACATACTGTATATTCATACAGTATAATTTCAGACTGTTGAGCACTAAAAAACATTGAATCAATGTAATGAAATTCCCCACAGGGAATGACATGTCATGTTGTTTGATAGGGAGAGCCATGTGTGATGGGAGAGAAGCAGACCTTTATGAAACGGAGGCCGGGTAACCGCTGTATGCTGGCCCAGGACTACTCCCGAGTCATATCCTCAGAACCATGCATCTGCAGGACATATGATTTTGAATGGCAAGTTATGGTAGACTTCCTAATTTTTTACGTCAGTGAATAGGCAAGGGCATTGTAAGTGTAACCCATCCCCCAACACTCAGCCCTCCTAATCACACATCTAACCACAAATATTAGTTTGCTCAACTTTATACCTCTTCAATTCCCAACATGTTCTCTAGTTTATTGCATATAGCCACTGTTCATGCATACACACAATCCAATTATAGTTAGAAAATTGTGAATGTGACTAACAGGCTGGTCAAATTTACATAATGTCAAATGATTTATCATCATCCAATTAATACGTAATTAATTGCTAAATTAATTCTAAATGTCTTTTCTTTCTGTCTGAAATTCTCTTTGATCCTACATGTCTGACAATAGTCATGTCTCTAGTTATGATTTTAAACCATGTAGTCATACTAGCACTAAGTCTTACCTATCGTTCAACTAAAAATACTTTTTCGTGACAGATAGGGGAAAGGAGACTGAAATGTCTCATGTTTTACAGTGATTATGGGTATGAACGTCAAGCCGATGGAAAGTGTACCCCTGCTTTTTGGTTCAACCCAAGCACTGTGACAAGAAGCTGTAGCACTAGCCATAACTACTTCAACAGCACAGGGTAGGTAACTTGTAGTACTGTCCCTAATTCCTTCCTTCCTTGGGCAAAATAACACTCTGTGCTGTGATTTGATAGGGCCCTTTGTTCAGCAAATTACTCTCTCTGCATTGTGAGATTACGTTAAAGCTAGTCTCACTCTCCATTCTAAAATTACATCTATGCTGTGAATGTTCAGGTACAGAAAGGTTTTGTCCAATAATTGCAAAGAGGGAGGGAAGGATGTGTACTCCCCCAGGAAACAGCATTGTTCCCCCAGGCCTCCCAGAGGCCTCAGACTGACTACCAGCCAGGGAGAGCTCACCGCCACCGTGGGCAGTAATGTCACCTTCCTGGTGTATCTGGACGATGTGAGTTTCCTCTCCCAACACCAACTGAAGCTGTGCCATTACTAGACATATTATTATTATTTCATCAGTAAACTGTGGATGTTTGTCCTGGATTATCTTGTGTTGGTTGATGTGACGTCCCCAAAGCCTGAACTTTTCTCTTCTGGTTTTGGGATGAAAGCACTATGACTCACTACATTTGTCTGTGTCTGTTTGACTTTC
The DNA here is from genome assembly GCF_045791955.1 of Oncorhynchus clarkii lewisi. Taxonomy (NCBI): domain Eukaryota; kingdom Metazoa; phylum Chordata; class Actinopteri; order Salmoniformes; family Salmonidae; genus Oncorhynchus; species Oncorhynchus clarkii. The sequence continues at coordinate 72,332,219 of NC_092147.1, forward strand.
TATCTTTATCTCTCACTTTCTCGTCTCCAGCGCCCAATTTTTCAAAAGTTATCTGATCATATTTCGCCAATCAAATAGGACTAAATGTTAGAATTGGGTTTTTACCAAACTGAAAAAGGTGATTCTGATAGGGATACAGATTTGGTAATCCAATCTCACCTTTAATCAGGGTTGAATGTTTGTGTTTTTCAATACTCAAAAATAGTGATTAGGATAGTTTTGATGCCCAAAATCGGGATTATCTTGACACCACATGAAGGGTGGATTCAGGGTGGATTTAGAAAGGTGAAAGCTCTACAACCAAGAAATGTCAATGTAACGAAGGTGACAAGGTTTTTAAAAACGTTCTGATATCTGATAACCAAAGTTGAATTTTGTTTAATTGATCGCAGTATAGATATGTTGTTATATTGAGAAGTTTCAAATAAATGTACTTACTTATAAGTGATATGCAGGCTCTATTATTTGTAGTCTAGGTACATTTGTTCATGTAGTTTACTCATCTCTGTTTCCCTATGACAGATTCTGTGATCTTGATATTGTGGTATCTGGATCAGAATGATCCTATCCGATTATTTTCTGGAAAAAATGGCATAGAAATGACCAGATTGATCTGATCCTGGATAGCAAAAAAAGAGGATTAGATAATCCGGCTCATTCTGATTCTGGTTTAAAAGTTTAGAAAAACTGGGCCCTGTACTTCTCTAATGTCTAATCTCAAATCTCATCCCAAGTATTTCCATAGACAGCTCTTCCCTGTGAAAGATAATGCAGTGTCATAACATAATCTGTTTTGACTAATGATGCCTGTCTTACTTCTTGTCTCTAGGGAAACTCGTTGTGGACTTATATCCAGCTAGACTTTGGGGACGGCATCACTTTCATGTACAACCTGAGCCGGAGAGGCGATGGAATCAAACACAGCTATAGAGAAGATGGGATCTTCAGAGTGACAGCACATGCAGAGAACAGCCAGGGTTATGACATTAGCTCCCTGTTCCTACACATCACCAGTATGTCAATGAGAAACACTGGTTCTCTTATGTCTAATGTGGTTTAATGACTTTTCCTGCCCAAGCATGTTACCACAGTAAACTACTGACACCAGCATAGGTTACGGATGATCATATGTCACCAACTATAGATTGACCTACAACAACCTTTAATGGATTGAATGTTAAGTGCTTATGAAGCTGTTTGATTTGGTTGTATTGGTCAACTAACCAATTGACTGTTCCCAAAAAGGCTGCTTTCAGTTTATATTGGCCAATATGGTTCTCTTGTGTGCTTTGGTGTGTCTCAGGCCCAGTGGAGCGTGTGTATCTCTCAGCTCCTATTGTTGCCATCAGGAAGAAAGAAGCTAACCTAACGGCTGTGGTCTGGCCTGTCCACCACAGAACACTCACCTTCTTCTGGTGGTTTGAAAACAGCTCCGAGGTGAGGTTCCTTCACCCAATTACTCTGACCTTGAGTTTATTAGCGGAAAGTTATTTTTGTCCTTTGTGTTTTCCATGTGTGCTGGAAAAGGCAAGGTTGTGCGGTTTTCTATGCCATTCTCTTTATCTTGCGAAACCCAGCCCTTAATAACCTTGGATGGAAGCATCTCGTACACGTTTTGGAAGGAAGGCATGAACAGGATCATGGTCCAAGTGTCTTCTGGGTGCAACATACTGCAGGATACCAAGGTCATTATTGTCAAAGGTGAGTGGGAAGGAGTCCTTTGAATGTCTTTATTGGTAATATGAATGTAACGTAGGTATGCAACTTCTTCACACATCTTCTATGTTCATGTAAACACTGCCTCTTTGTTAGGGACAGTGTGGATGTCACCTCTACTCCCAGCTAGTCACCTCTACTTCCAGCTAGTAACCTCTACTCCCAGCTAGTAACCTCTACTCCCAGCTAGTAACCTCTACTCCCAGCTAGTCATCTCTACTCCCAGCTAGTCACCTCTACTCCCAGCTAGTAACCTCTACTCCCAGCTAGTAACCTCTACTCCCAGCTAGTCACCTCTACTCCCAGCTAGTCACCTCCATGCCATGAGGAACAAGAATAAATTGTAAATTCATGTCAGATCAAAAGCAATTCTGAGCAAACTAAAGAATTCTAAATGGTACAGTGCCACACGGAAACACTTTGTGGTAGAGGGTTAATGGCAGCATCCTCCATGTATCACAGATTTCTTCAAATCCCTGCTGTTATCGTTCTCTCCGGCTTTGGACGAGCACAACCCTGACATCCCGGAGTGGAGAGAGGACGTGGGCCGCGTGGTGAGGACAGCTGTATCACAGGTACAGGAAGAAGTTCCCTCTGGGACGACAGTCAACATGAGGTTGTCACGCAATGTCTTTTATGGTCTTAACCATTTCAAAACATGAGACATGATGAGGATTACTTCATTAAATGTGACATATTAAGGAAGTAAAGTGAACATAGATGTTTAGTATCATGTGTTTTCCCACAATAGCAGTGTGCATGTTTGACTGTACGACTGTTATTACAGGTTTCTGGATTTCCAGAGGAACGGCTGTTAGTATCTTTGTTTCCAGGTGTTCCAACAACAGCAGAACTATTTATCCTGCCTGAGACACAGTTGCCTGAACATGGGAAGCGGAACAAAGAGGACTTAGTGAGTGTAAGCATATTTTGCTTGACTTCTTACAAGAGTTTGTCTTTTTGGAAATCTTCTAGAACAGATCTAATCGTCTAATTCATCTGCTCAAAATCCACATTTGTATAAACAATGGGGTTTAACGGACTTAATTGGTTTTCCAAGATAATGTTATCATAAACGTTTATTCAAATTTGAAAAGAATAATCTTTGCAAATGCACATTTTGGGGTGCCAAGTCATTTGTCTATTATGTCAAACAGATATCAAACCTTGTTATAAATGCCCTGAACCACGGATTGGTCCAGTTTGAGTTGAAAGCTGACACTCAAATAATTGTTTACATCACACAGCTAACTTTGGGTAAGTTGCAGTTTTTCTTTGTCTCTTTCACAGTATAAAGTGCAAAGTAACAATACATAAACAATTCAAAATACTATAACAAGTACTGTACTGACACTCAATTCACCCGACAATGTCAACTAATGTCAACAGCAGATATTGATGGACATTTTCCATTGAATCCCTTTTACAACTATCTTATTACAGTAGAGTGTCTTGTAGTCATTGCGATCAATAATACGATTAACATCGGGTATCTTTAGTATGCACCTTGGAAATCAGTGGGGTCATTTGGATATTAGCATATCACCAAAACGTGTCGATCAAGCCCACATTACTTTACCCTTTTCATCCAGCGATTGATCTGTCTTCACTTGTGTCTGCATGGAAAGGTCTGAGAAGCCTTTAAAATGCTATGGAAAGGTCATCAACTTCACTGGTCTCATCTTGGAAGAGAGAAATATGGTTTGGGAGGGGTGGGCTAATACATACTCAGAATAATACGCCTCAGCACTTAAAGCCATGACTAAGCACAAACCTTTCAGATGCATGGGGAGATAGAGTGCGACCTCATGTATGGAGGCCCTTTGTATGCCTTCTTAAAATGGAACATGACAGATACCGCTCCTTCTGAACCGCTCAGACCTAATGGGCTCATACTACGTGAAAAAATGAATATTTGCTGGTTTCTCCCCTTGTTTTTCTCCAAGTCTTTTTTGTGTGTTTGGCTACTCTTCCTGGGGTCCACACAAAACGTACATGACACAGTACAGAACAGTTATAGTCAAGAGTAATACAAAGACAATACTACATTAAATAAATGATATCAACAAAGGAATTGACTAAAGCAGAAACTGGTCTGTCTCTGTCTTTCCCCAGCACCTCTGGTTTACTCCAACCCTATTCACAGTAGCTCAGTCATGCTGATGTTGCTGTCTGTGGTGTTTGTTGGTTTAGCTGCGTTTTTCATCTTCAAGTTGAAAAGGTATGTTCTCATTATAATATTCATTGGTTGGTTATAGTCAACCTATTTTGTCTTATTTTGTCTTAGTGGCATTCGGAAAGCCACATTATACTCTCAACTATTAACACATAAGTGAAGTTCTTACAGTACTGCAGGTTAAGTTTGCATGACGTCAGTCGAGTGGTGTCTGGCTTGTTAGGAAAATCCCTTGGATCCATGTCCAGGCTGAGGAGAACCAGGAAAAGGAGCCGGAGATGATTGGCACGGTCGGGCAGAACAATACCATGTCCAAGATGAAGCTCAGTGAGTTCCCCACAGAGAAGGAACTCATGGAGAAAGAACTGAAGACCAGGAGCAGAGGTAAGTTTGACGTAGCGTCTAGAACAGTAACAGACCTGCCTATTGGACCTAGGCCTTCAGAGCCAGGCTCCCAAGAAAATGATCACATGTCATAGCCTACATTACCAGTCATCGTTTGGACACACCTACTCATTCCAGGGTTTTTATTTATTTTTACTCTTTTCTACATTGTAGAATAATAGTGAAGACATCAACATTATGAAATAACACACATGGGTTCATGAAGTAACCAAAAAGTGTTAAGCAAAAAAGTGTTCTTTGAAGTAGACACCCTTTGCACACTCTTGGCATTCTCTCAACCAGCTTCATGAGGCAGTCACCTGGAATGCTTTTCCAACAGTCTTGAAGGAGTTCCCACATATGCTGAGCACTTGTTGGCTGCTTTTCCTTCACACTGTGGTCCAACTCATCCCAAGGTCGGGTGATTGTGGAGGCCAGGTCATCTGATGCATTGCTCCATCACTCTCCTTCTTGGTCAAATAGCCCTTACACAGCCTGGAGGTGTTTTGGGTCATTGTCCTGTTGAAAAACAAATGATAGTCCCACTAAGAACAAACCAGATGGGATGGCGTATCGCTGCAGAATGCTGTGGTAGCCATGCTGGTTAAGTATGCCTTGAAATCTAAATAAATCACAGACAGTGTCACCAGCAAAGTGTCACCAGCAGAGTTGCAAAGAAAATGCCATATCTCAGACTGGCCAATAAAATGAAAACACAGACACTGGACAGAGGAACTCTGCATAGAATGCCAGCATCTCGAAGTTGCCTCTTCACTGTTGACGTTGAAAGTGGTGTTTTGCGGGTAGTATTTAATGAAGCTGTCAGTTGAGGACTTGTGAGGCGTCTGTTTCTCAAACTAGATACTCTAATGTGCTTGACCTCTTGCTCAGTTGTGCACTGGGGCCTCCCACTCCTCTTTCTATTCTGGTTAGAGTCAGTTTGCGCTGTTCTGTGAAGGGAGTAGTACACAGCGTTGTACGAGATATTCCGTTTCTTGGCAATTTCTCGCATGGAATAGCCTTCATTTCTCAGAACAGGAATAGGCTGACGAGTTTCAGAACCAGGTCTTTGTTTCTGGCCATTTTGAGCCTGTAATCGAACCCACAAATGCTGATGCTCCAGATACTCAACTAGTCTAAAGAAGGCCAGTTTTATTGCTTATTTAAACAGAACAATAGTTTTCAGCTGTGCTAACATAATTGCAAAAGGGTTTTCTAATGATCAATTAGCCGTTTAAAATGATAAACTTGGATTAGCTAACACGACGTGCCATTGGAACACAGGTGTGATGGTTGCAGATAATTGGCCTCTGTGCGCCTGTGTAGATATTGTAAGGCGTGCGTACTGGTGGTAGAGAAGTCAGGCGCAGGAGAGAATAGACAGTGTTTCAACGGCGCAGTTTTTAATGATAAAAACCCCAGACATAATGTGCACAAGCACTTACAATAAACAATACCAGACAAGGACATGTGGGGACCAGAGGGTTAAATACACAACATGTAATTGATGGAATTGAAATCAAGTGTGTGGGAAGACAAGACAAAACAAATGGAAAATGAAAGGTGGATCGCGATGGCTAGAAGACCGGTGATGCCGACCACCGACGTCACCAGAGGATGTCGTGACAGTGCCCCCCCCCCCTTGACGCGCGGCTCTAGCAGCGCTTCAACACCGGCCTCGGGGATGACCCGGAGGGCGAGGCGCAGGGCGATCCGGACGAAGACGGTGGAACTCCTGCAGCATTAAAGGGTCCAACACGTCCTCGACCAGAACCCAGCACCTCTCCTCCGGACCATACCCCTCCCACTCTACGAGATACTGAAGGCCTCTCGCCCGACGCCTCGAATCCAGTATGGAGCGAACAGAGTATGCCGGGGCCCCCTCAATGTCCAGAGGGAGCTGAGGAACCTCCCGCACCTCAGACTCCTGGAGCGGACCAGACACCACCGGCCTGAGGAGAGACACATGGAAAGAGGGGTTAATACGGTAATCGGGGGAAAGCTGTAACCTATAACAAACTTTGTTCACCCTCCTCAGGACTTTAAATGGCCCCACAAACCGCAGACCCAGCTTTCGGAAGGGCAGATTTCGGGTCGAGAGCCAGACCCGGTCGCCCGTTGCGAACACCGGGGCCTCACTGCGGTGGCGGTCTGCGTTCTCCATTTGACGCAGCATGGCCCGCTGAAGGTGAACACGGACAGCTTCCCATGTCTCCTCCGCGCGCCTAAACCAGTCATCCACCGCAGGAACCTCGGTCTGACTCTGATGCCAAGGTTCCAGAACCGACTGGTACCCCAGTACGCACTGGAAGGGAGAGAGGTTAGTGGAGGAATGGCGAAGCGAGTTCTGTGCGTGGTGTGGGAAGACAAGACAAAACAAATGGAAAATTAAAGGTGGATCGGCGATGGCTAGAAGACCGGTGACGTCGACCGCCGAACTTTGCCCGAACAAGGAGAGGGACCGACTTCGGAGGAGGTCATGACAGATATTCCATTAAAAATCCCCCGTTTCCAGCTACAATAGTCATTTACAACATATTTTTATAAGAAACAATGTGTTGAAAATCCCAAATTGGGCCTCCCGGGTGGCGCAGTGGTTAAGGGCGCTGTACTGCAGCGCCAGCTGTGCCATCAGAGTCCTGGGTTCGCGCCCAGGCTCTGTCGTAACCGGCCGCGACCGGGAGGTCCGTGGGGCGACGCACAATTGGCCTAGCGTCGCCCGGGTTAGGGAGGGCTTGGTCGGTAGGGGTGTCCTTGTCTCATCGCGCACCAGCGACTCCTGTGGCGGGCTGGGCGCAGTGTACGCTGGCCAAGGTGGCCAGGTGCACGGTGTTTCCTCCGGCGCATTGGTGCGGCTGGCTTCCGTCTGGATGTGCGCTGTGTTAAAGAAGCAGCGGCTTGGTTGGTTGTGTATCGGAGGACGCATGACTTTCAACCTTCGTCTCTCCCGAGCCCGTACGGGAGTTGTAGCGATGAGACAAGATAGTAGCTACTACAACAATTGGATACTACGAAATTGGGGAGAAAAAGGGGTAAAAAAACAAAAAAAAACAAAACCAGAACAAATTCAAGAAAACGTTCAGTAATATATAGAGCCCTTATTCCATGGAACTTCATTCCATCTTATATCGCTCAAATAAACTCAAACCTGGTTTCAAAAAACAGATAAAGCAGCACCTCGTGGCACAACGCCTCTCCCCTTTTTGACCTAGATAGTTTATGTGTATGCATTGATATGTAGGCTACGTGTGCCTTTTAAAAATGTATGTAGTTCTGTCCTTGAGGTGTTCATGTTTTATGATGTTCTGTGTTATGTCATTATGTATTATGTTTCATATTTTGTGTGGACCCCAGGATGAGTAGCTGCTGCATTTGCAACAGCTAATGGGGATCCTAATAAAATACCAAGTCTACACTGTATTTCTGATCAATTTGATGTTATTTTAATGGACAACAATTTTGCTTTACTTTCAAAAACAAGGACATTTCTAAGTGACCCAAACTTTTGAACGGTAGTGTATGTTGATTTGTTTGGCACTTTTTTGGTTACTACATGATTCCATATGTGTTATTTCATACTTTTGATGTCTTCACTATTATTTTACAATGTGGAAAATAGTACAAATAAAGAAAAACCCCAGAATGAGTAGATGTGTCCAAACTTTTGACTGGTACTGTATGTAAATCAGCTGTCCACACAACGTACAGAGCAGATGATACATTTCCATCATGCTATGTAACATATGGACAATAAAGTTGTATTGTAAAATGCCGTAATATACATCAAGCTCGTTCGGACCCAGTCAAGCACGCATTTTTATCAATTAATCACGCTAAATGCATTGGGTAAAACAAAAAGTATAATTGAAACATTGTAATATGTTTTCATCTTTGCTTGGACAGCAAGTTAAAAAGCCCTAATTAGCTAGTTAGCTAACTCACACATTTTCAAAGAAATGGCTAATGCATCAAGCAAGCTGCAATAAAAACCACAGTGAAGCACTCTCTAGAAATCCGTTTTACCTTATATTCTATCAGAATTCGCATTGTTTTGTGTGAAAAAATGCACATTTTAAAGTGGCCTTTATTGTCCCCCAGCACAAGGTACACTATGTAACAATCATGCTGTTTAATCAGCTTCTTGATATGCCACACCTGTCAGGTGGATGGATTATCTCTTCAAAGGAGAAATGCTCAGTAACAGGAATGTAAACAAATTTGTGCACAGAATGTGAGAGAAATAAGCTTTTTGTGCTTATGGAACATTTCTGGAATTTGTGTCAGATATTATGAGTTCTGTGAGAATTGTGGATTGCAATGGCAAGCATTTTGTCAATCTCAAGTGTCATGAAGGCATTATCATAAGCCACTACAAGATACAAAAAGATTTACGGTATAGGCCTACTTTCCAATTCAATCTGCACCATAAGCTCCTGTAAGCATGAAGCATAAAGGTTGACATAGGGAAACCATTTTGGGTTGTTAAAGCAGGGGACTGCTAACTGTTTTTGACAAGTGTGGCACTGCAGTGGTCCTGATAGACATTTGGGCTGGAGGCTTTTTGGGAGGTCAGCACTTTGGCCAATCTTCATCTCACAGCAGGTCTCTCCTCCAGCAGACCTTAGTGATCTGAGACAGATTGATTTCTCTTCTGTTGCCTTCCAACTTTTTATTTTCAATTGGCAGAGCAATACAGGAAATGTTATTTGTACCATTAGATTCAATGAATTGACCACCTGTTGTCTGTCTGCTAAGATTCCATGATTACTCTGATGCCTGCAGTGGTTCCTATGCTAGTTTAGTTGGTAGGTGACACAAAGATCCACAAAATGCTGCCAACATCAAAACATTGGTGACAATAGGGTCTTTGGGGGCACTATTCATAATAATTATACTTTGATTTCTGTATTCTATCACCAGGAGAATATGGAAGAAATGGGGAGAGAGTAATCACAAGAGAATTTCCTACTTGTACTAATGTCTAAGAAATTAGATTATGAGTACTGTAAGTACAGATTGTGGTGTTTCAATGTGGCAATTTAAAAACATCTTTGTTTTCACCATTTACTTTGGTCGCTGAGAACTGCTACTAAATATGTATTTCACAAGACTTTAGAAATCTACTATATAGCAGGAGAATATATTATTTTGTGTATATACATTATTTCAGTATTGAAGAATTGTAATTTGACATCTATGGATGTTGTATTAGGCATTAGAAAAATGCCATTGTTGAAAAAAATATATTGTGTTCTTAAGTGCCAGATTGCATTGCTAATGAATTATTTAGCTCAACATGATTATCTCGCGGACGTTCTCTTGATAATGACAACTGCATCTATTGTTCTATTGCACAGTGGAGGTGGAATGTAGGTAATAAGACAAAAGGCGTACTATACTGAACAAAAATATAAATGCAACACGCAACAGTTTCAAACCAAATGTTATTTGTCACATGCGCCAAATACAACAGGTGACATGCTTACTTACAAGCCCTTAACCAATAACGCAGTTCAATAAATGACGGTACTTATAAGGAATTACAGTTCACATAAGGAGTTACAGTTCATGTAAGGAAATCAGTCAATTGAAAAGAATTCATTAGGCCCTAATATGTGGATTTCACATGACTGCAGCCATGGGTGGGCCTGGGAGGGCACAGGCCGACCCACTTGGCAGCCAGGCCCACCCACTGGGGAGCCAGGCCCAGCCCATCAGAATTAGTTTTCCCCCACAAAAGGGCTTTATTCCAGACACTTCTCAGCACAGGTGAAGATGCCGGATGTGGAGGTCTTGTGTTGGCGTGGTTACAGGTGGTCTGCAGATGTGAGGCCGGTTGGACAGACCGGATGGTAGAGAAATGGTAGAGAAATGAACATTAAATTCTCTGGCAACAGCTCTGGTAGACATCCCTGCAGTCCGCGTGCCAATTGCACGCTTCCTTTAAAACTTGAGACTGTGGCATTGTTTTGTGTGAAAAACTGCACATTTTAAAGTGGCCTTTTATTGTCCCCAGCACAAGGTGCACCTACGTAACAACCATGCTGTTTAATCGGCTTCTTGATATGCCACACCTGTCAGGTGGATGGATTATCTCGGCAAAGGAGAAATGCTCACTAACAGGAATATAAACAAATTTGTGCACAGAATGTGAGAGAAAAAAAGCTTTTTGTGCGTATGGAACATTTCTGGGATCTTTTATTTCAGCCCATGAAACATGGGACCAAAACTTTATATGTTGTGTTTATATTTTTGTTCAGTGTACAAATCAGTGTGGCTGCTTGCTAAACAATCTCCGGACTACAGCTGAGGCTGTTAGGATGTGTACAGGTTTCTTAAACTGACCATTCAAAAAGCTTGGTACATTGAACAGAGTTTGTATTATTTATTAGCCTACTGCTCATTTCACAATAAGTACAATAATATTGTTCACCTTTTCTAGCATGTCATCCTTCACTTTTTAGCCGTAACATGTAAGATAATACGAAGAAGTAAGCAAGTGTTGATCATGGTGATTTTAAGATTAGTCAAACTATTAAACTGTTTCTAAAACATGTGTCTGATGGTCTTGTTGAACATGTAGCAAACATTGCTGTAGCGCATGAGCTGTACTGTATTGTTCATTTTGTTAGCTGAGCTAATATTTGAGTTTTTACTTCACATTTCTTACTGTAAACAAAATACAATTTTCAAATTGTTCAAAATAAATGTATTTTTCTATGCAAGTATGTTGTTGTTTTTTGTGTGTTTTTTTTTTTTTTTTTACATATATTGATGGAGATGAAAACAAATATTTAAAGGAAACTAACCTTAAGTTCCAAGCTTTACGTTCTCCATAAGCACGGATTCTGAGAATCAAGTGTCTGGGTTCGCAAGACTTTTAACGAAACCAGCATAATTATCATGACCAATGCTTCATGTTATTCACCATGGTTCGGGGATAGTCTACCTTGTAATAACTATTTGCCATTAAATAATGTATGCATGTTGTCTGTCTGTACTGTCATGGGGACAGCCTCTAACACAAACACCCCCCAGCTTCCTGAATCTTTGTTTCACTATTACCCCCAAAGGTATTGCAGAGTGAATCCTGGCTGGAACACATATTCCTCATATCTGCCAACTAAGGCTAGACATGCACACACGCACATGGACATGCACACACACACAAACACTTCCTTGTTATTCATCATAGGCCCTGAAGTTATCGCTTTTTGCCAGAAGTATGATAAGTTTGTGTGAGATTTCATTCCCTTGACATTGAAGTAATATTTGGCTCTGAACCAGTGCATTTTTTTCTCTCCCTCCACCCCGTCTCTATTTCTCTCTCTTTACTTTTTTTGTGTCAATATTTCAACACCATGATGTCAGTCACCAACCTGCATCCTTGCCAAACAGCTCCATGACCCTGGGTGTCTCACTCTACCTCAGTTTCTCATTCCAAATTATTGGCACTGCATTCCTGTAGCAGGGACAGATGCTATAATGCAGTACTCAATGAAAGGAAACACGCTCGTCAATTTTACACTGGGTCTAACAATATTGCTGCAAGCTATTGTTGTGGGATATTTTCATTCAAGGCGCTATTCCACTTATGGAAATCCTGCTTGACTATGTGTTGATATCCTGGAGAGGGGATAATTAATTTGTTGAGCAGCGGGGAAAATGTGAAACTAGTCCATTAGATACACTCCAGGCTTCATTGTCCTCCCAGTCGGCCCCCAAGTATATGCAAATGAAACCTTAGAACACATTGTATGCTAAATAACACTTGTTACAGTTAAAAACCAAACTGTGGATGGTTATCTTAAAGATCCTTATCATGAGCTAATCCCAGTCCGTCTTATTAAGATCAGTTCTCCTCATCTTAATAAGATCTCAGATCTACTGTAACTAACTCAGGTTTATCAGCATCTAAATCAAACTGTTATACAATCAACTGTTAGGGGCAGTTGGAATAATTACTTTCATGAACTAATCAAACAGAATGTCTATAGAAATAGGTCCCGCCTCTCGCTAAATAGTAGAAAGCAGATTATTCAGTCAAAGTTCCTATTGGTCCTAGACTATAGCCACATCTTTATGAACGCAGCTGACACTTCATTAAAGCCGTTAGATGCGCACTGCTCTTTATTACAGTTTTAGTACTCCTCACTGCATTCTCTACCAGAGAGTCGGTTGGCCCTCTTTGACGTCACGTAAATTGATGCATTGCTATGTTTTCATTTATAAAACCCTTTTGTGCCACTATACAAAATGTACCTCTATACAGAACATCATTACTAAACTTTACACATATGAGTTACCACACCCGGTCTCAGGGATGCCTAACTCTGGAAAATCCTTTGGTCTCTACTGAGTTAGGTAAATCAGCTTTAAGTTTTCTTGCACGTTATTTGTGTGACAGTCTTCAAAATGTTCTTAAATGTGATAATCTGGTCCCTTTAGGGCAAGTTTAGAAAGCTGATTGGATCTTATTACTGATGAACGTGTTTGTTTTTTGTGACCGTGTTTTTCTTCCAGCTTACATTTAGTATTTATATTAATGTGTGCATTTTCTGTAAAAGGGACCTCGGTCTCACTATGACTCCCTGATAAAATAATGTTTAAACAAAAACAAATACAAAATATAGTTGCAGATAATCTTGAACCAAAAAAGATCATGTTCATTATGTTTGACCCTCTAGATCTTAATATTGCCAGTATTTTTGACAAGTATTCTTTCAACTCACATTGTCTGGTATGGAAGGATATCACCCAAAAAGACATCTGAATTGATGAACCGTAAGTTCCATTTATACTTGATTCTAACATGTGTCCTTTGTCCTGATATTGTCCACATTCTGATTGTGCCCACATTTTTAAATAGGTGTAGTTGATTAAAAGAAGCATTGTGATCTGATTGTGATCAGATCTTCCTGACCACCTCCGGAGGTAATCTAAAATGCATTGTGTCTGGATATCTTTCAAGTGTAGATGGATATTGACTGTGAAATCATCACTATCCCATCCCCTAAAGTCCTTGACAGGTGACACCATTGACTTATGGAATCTATATGTGTCCTACAATAAGTAAATATAATTTTGAAAGAATATCTGTTAAATAATTTGCATACAGGGACAGACCAGGATATTTGGTCGCAATAGGTACACAGTGGATGTCTACAAGACACATTTTACTACCATGTGTAAATGCAATGGCGCAGCGGTCTAAGGCACTGCATCTCAGTGCTTGAAGTGTCACTACAGACACCTTGGTTCGATTCCAGGCTGTATCACAACCGCCTGTGATTGGGAGTCCCATAGGGCGGCACACAATTGGTCCAGTGTTGTCCGGGTTTGGCCAGCGTAGGCCGTCATTGTAAATAAGATTTTGTTCTTAACTGACTTGCCTAGTTAAATAAAGGTTACAAAATGGCTACAATAAGGGCACAATCAGAATGTGGATAAGATCAGAAAAAGGGACATATGTTAGCACCAGGTATAAACGGGGCTGTAGAGGACCTACTGTAGCTAGAGCCTGTTTGCAAATGGAAAGTACTTTTACATTTCTCCAAATACATATTAGCTGTAACTCTATGTGAAGTGAAAAACAAATAACATGAATACAAATATGTACAGTTTTCTTGCACAGTATGCTTAACAAAGCGTAACAAAGTGTTGTTTTAGAAATACCAAGCTATGAATAAAAACGGAATTGCTGATGTATGGTTTGAGTTGTTGAGTTCATTTATGTGTTAGTCTGTATTGAAGGAGTGTGGAGGCAAGTGGATAGCTTCTAGTTAATTTGTCTAACTGACATGTTATGCTGACAATACATTAAAAGAGAGTTTGATTCAGAACTTCTGTGCCTCTCTCAAAGAGACAGCCAACCAACCGAAAACTGTCAGTCATCTCAGGCTAGCAGACTGTCGACAAGAAGGAATATTCTTCCATTTCTCAGTCCCAATTTGGAAAACGAGGAGATAGGAAGTGAATCTTTCCCCTACGCTTTGCCCAAGTGAAGAAGTTCCGATGGCAATGTTTGCAACAATACTGTAAGTTGAGTGGTAGCATCCAGAGTTAATACCATGACACATATCTAGTGTGAGAATAAACGTAAAGAAAAAAGCATGCAGATACTGTATGTCCCTTCCTTATGTGCAAAACCTCTTCAGAGGTTCATGTCTTGACAGACATGAAGTCTGCATGGTAAGTCGTGAACTATAACCTTCTCATGCAAGCCCCTGAGGTCTACCAGTTTCTTTCTGCAAGGACTGCACTCCAATTTCAGTGTGCCCTCAACTTCTGATTCAGGCAGAATCCAGCAGAGCCAACCCACTGAGCACAGACTTTCAGTTCAACATCTAGTTTGGATTTACATTTGGTTGAGTTGTCAACTAACATGCATTCAACGAGAAATCAACAACAAATGACACCATATCATTGGATTTAGGTTCAAAGTTGGGTGAAATGCCCTTACGTTGGTGACCATTTGCAAATCCAATCAGTTTTCCATGTTGATTCAATGGCATCACAATTTGAGTTGAAATTACGTGGAAACAACGTTGATTCAACCAGTTTTTGCCCAGTGGGAAAGATCTCGTCTGATATTGATATGCACTAAGTGAAAAGTTCCATCCTCTTACAACCAGCAGATAAAACATAGGTTCTGTCATAACGTTGTCATAAGAATAGCATAACACAGTCAATATGACAGGTCTCAGGTCACTGATTGAACTAGCGCACGCCTTATGGGCTGAAACCAAATTTGAGAAACAAGTGCAGAGTTTTGTGCATGAATCTCAAGTTAGAACTCAGGCCAATGTGATAAAACCAAACATTCAGACATTTCTTTCACATCTCATTCAAATACAGCATTTCCATGTAGTTAGTCACGAAGTACACTTCACTTACATATCCTCCACACACCTACCACTAGAGTTGAACTATAAATGGAACACTCAAATTAAATAGATTACTGTACATTACTGTTTTATGTCTTGAGGTCATATACACAACTGTAACCATCTGAGTCAAATCATCTTTAGTTCAGCAATTCTGTATGTACACAATTCCCATAAACAACTTCAATGTTCTTGCAAAAATACAAGTAATTCGATCAAAAATGTCCTTTTTCAAGACGCATGTAAAAATCTGTACAGTCCCCCTCCCCCCCAGAGTACAGGCAAAATAGTGTACGCTGGTCTGTCCATGCATGGGTAGAAAACACCCGAGACCATCCATTGGTTCCATGACTTCAGAGTTTGCTGGAAGTAACTGCCAAAAAGATGTATTACAAGTCGGCTGTAGACTCGGAGAATTAAAACACATGGGGAGTTTCATCGGAGAGTTTGATGTCTGTGAGAGATGGCAGGTATCCTGCCAGAGAGATAGTGACACAAGAGACAGAGCAGAAATGATATATCAGCATTAGCACACTAGCATATCTATTTTAGCATGCAAGCATATCCATCTTCGATACCAACAAATCTTGCTTGACAATGGAAAGGAGTATATCAACCACTAGAGCTCTACAGAGTCGCTTATCACAGCACTGCTACATTATTCAGGACACTAATTTATTCATAAACACAAAAATAACTGCTGTACACAATTCAATTTAATGAGGTGTATTGACATGGTAAGGCCGTCTTACAGTACCAATGCAAACCTATGGGAACGTATCAACTTAAATTATGAACATTTTCATTTTCAATGAATTGATTTGATCTACCTGTGAACTTATATTTTTTTAAATCAGCCAAGCATTAAAAGGATAGTGCAACATGTTGGCAATTAAGGCCTTGTTTCTACTTCCCCAGAGTCAGATGAACTCATGGATACCATTGGTATATCTCTGCGTGCAGTTTGAAAGAAGTTGAAGGTCGTTTCTGGTATCATGTTAGCCGTTAGCAATGGCTCCAGAAACTACCTTCAACTGACTTCAAACTCTAAGCAGAGATATAACAATGGTATCTATGAGTTCAGCTGACTCTGTGTAAGTAGAAAAAAGGGCTTGATTGCCAAAATGTCGCACTATTCCTTTAATAGAGCAGTACACCACTATAGAAAAGGTCAAATATGTGAATTTATAGCAATATCTCATCAATAAGGCATGAGTTATTCTTGATGACTTATCAGTAATTGCCCTTTTATGAAGGATACCTTACCTATGCCATGTGCATCTGGCCCTGTGTCCGAGTGCTCCAAAGAGGTCACCATGTCTCCCTCAGGATTTGGGACAGCTATGGACGCCACCGTAGGGATCACTTCCTGTTGTTTCTCTGACCTCTCCTCTGTGTATATGTTGATGCCAGGGATCTTCCTATAGGAAATATACATAGTACAAAAGAGTTAAGAGGAACAGCAAAGGAATAGTAAATACATCGTTTTCTGCTTATTCCCTTCTGTAATATATCTCATAAAATATACTGTATTTACCACCAATGAGAGAAAATGGAGTAACACTCTGTTAAATTTTCCTGTTTAATTTTCTAATAATTCTGGGTTTCATGGGGCAGTTACAGTACCTTTTCATTGTGGTGATAAATGTTAAACTATGAACTACTCTCATTATGTCTTGAAAAGTGACAGATTCACACACTTAACACTTTTAGTAGTAATCATTTTAAAGCTGCAATATTGAACTTTTTGGGCTACCCGACCAAATTCTCATAGTTACATAATGAGTTATAGATCTGTCATTGTCAATGAAAGCAAGTCTAAGAAGCTGGAGATCTGTTCTATGTGCGCTATTTCTATGCCTCCCGTTCTTAAGTTTTGTTTTTGCGTCTTTTACTTTCGGTTTTGTACACCAGCTTCAAACAGCTGAAAATACTATATTATTGTTATGGAAAATATATTTCACAGCGGTTTAGATGGCACAATGACAATGTTTTGTCACATAAACTGAAATTAGGCAAGCTATTCGAATTTTAGGAAATGGCGGTGCGATTTCTGCATAATGCACCTTTAACTTGTGGGAGAGCGTGGTCTTTTGCAATGTAATGGAAGCAGAGGATACTATCCATTTCATATGGCATTGTATGTTGTCTCAGGTCTTAACTTTTCAACCATTGCTGCCATTCTGTTGAATGCCTCACTGGCTCTATTTAGCATTTCAGAAAGGTCAACTTTCACATTGTCAGATAGATTAATATTGATAAACTGCAGAATACTGACACCCATTCAGAACTTAGAGAATTGATTAAACTGTAATTCCCAGGAATATTCAAGAGGATAGGAAAGAGAAGAGGGGCTTCGAAGAAGTTCAATTGTTAGGATTACCCTAAAGATAGTTAATTATATTTTGGCTCATTTTAGCTATTGGATTTGAGTAGTAAGATGTACAGATGAATGTTCTTAATGATTGGTGTGTGAGAATGGCCTGAATGAACAATATCACTCTCATTTAAATCAGCGTCATTAAAATGAAGTCCGGGATACTTTACCTTTTGAACTTGTAGATAACGAAAACTGCCAAACCCACAAATACTACAGACACGAGCATAATGACTGCAGCACCAGTGTGCCCACTCTCACTGGTGTCCACGAGAGGAGCTTGGAAAAGAATAAAGGAGAAAAAAGGATATAGACATCAGACAAAGAGAGACATACATCTTTTAGTCTTTTACTTCTGGCATCAAACTCCCAGGTGCTGTGAGGCTTTTTACCAGGGGTGATATCTGGTCCAAGTTTTTGACATTTTCACCACCATAGTGTAACTGAATTTGACCTTAATGATCAAAACAACATGAGTTATGTCTTTCTTATATCGTTCTCATGAAGATGTTGTGGCACTAGACTTCTCTGGGATGCTGGTTCAAATCCCAGGTGCAATATCCTGCTGTTTTGGCCTTAAAGATGCAAGCACTTGTTAAGTTCTCATGATTTCGTAACATATCGTACGAATTAGAATTCGTAACATATCATATGAATTAGAATTCGTAACATATCATATGAATTAGAATTCGTAACATATCATATGAATTAGAATTCGTAACATATCTTACAAATTGCGAAAAATAAATAAATGTAATTTTTTTGTGTGAAAATTTGTAACATATCATATGTTCTGAAGTACAATTTTCAGGGACCCATTTTGGCTCGTGAGCACTACTTTCAAAACTACTGGCTGAAATTATACAAAACCTTTGGAGCATCACATGAAAGGGATACTTGAGGATTTTGGCAATGAGGTCTTTTATCTACTTCCCCAGAGTCAGATAAACTCTTGGATACCATTTGTATATCTACTAGCATGCTAGCACAGAGAGTTCATTTGACTCTGGTGAAGTAGATAATGGGCCTCATTGCCAAAATCCTGAAGTATCCCTTTAACTTAAAGATTTGCTCAGGTGTATTGCTCTTTGGCTGACCCTGTGCTAACAACCTCTCAAGTATGTGTGTGTGTGTGCGTGTGTTGTCTTGGGGGTGTTGAGACTGTTTCAACAAATATGAATACCTACTGAATATTCTACTATTTTATTCTACTACATAGCATCATTCCAAAATGGCCAACATCCATAACTCTTCATTCTAATTACATAGTAGTACTGTAGGTAGGACCTTATATCTGTAACTGTCCTATAACCAGACATCAGACTATACTGTGGACACAGCAGCAGACTGGCTGACCTGGAGACAGTCGTGTGGGGTAAACGTTAACCTGAACCCCGGGCCGCAGAGTAAACTGGATGAGGTCTTGGTTCAGGGCACTTAGCAGGACCTGAGAAAGCTGTGGAGGAATAAAACACAGCTCTGGTTACCAGCACCATTTCACACTCATCAATATTTAAACTTCAGTCATGAATAGTAAATACTGCTTCGTTTTAAAGAAGGGCACGTGCTGATATGACATGGAAAGGCCTACTGTAATTCAATTCCTGTCGAAAGGCTGACCAACCAATAATAGCAATTGAAATCTTATCAGGACAAATTACCTTATGAGGCAAGAGTGAGTGACATTTGAAAAGTGTATACTGTACAGTATGCCGCTTTTCCAATACTTTTTTTGTTTTGGATGTTTTTTCTGATTAATAATATGGTAGGCCACTATAAAATAAGTAACCTTCTCCTCCTTTTCTTTCCAATACTCTATGATTTCCCCTGCTTTTCACACCTAGATGAAGCAGTCATTTAACAAGAGACCAGAAAGCCTTCCCAAAGCCCATTTGAGTCCTTAGCCATGGCTCACTTATTCCATCTCGTTCTTTCTAAACTCTTCCCATTGGTTAAAATTAGACTGCTATACTCTGTATGAATAATTACTTTTTATTCTAGTGGCATATCAGGGTCAGTAAATCTATTACACATTTTAATAAGCTGCACCAGACATCCCGCAAGCACTCATGCACACACGCATGGGCACACAAACATGCGCACACACCCCATGCCACTCATGACACAGGAAGACGTGCAACAGTGAACTAAGATGTATTACCCCATTGTCTGTAAGGTCTTGCCAGGTAATCAGACAGGCTGTAGATAAATACATCCCCCTAATTCCCAACTCAGGGTGCCCCACCACTAGTATCCTCTCTACGTGTGTCCTACTACATGATGCATCATTGTTAAATACCTATTATCTCAGTTTAAGGCTAACTGATCCACTGGAATTGTGTTTACTTGTTGCAACATATGCAAATATGTCCTATGCAAATACGTGCATCTGGGATTGTAACAGATCATGCAGAATAAAAGTGTCTGATGACGGACTGAAATGGATATCCATTTTACTATAAGCTTGAGCTGCTGAAATGCGGATGAAAACGTGGTGTGTGTTATCAGTTCTATAGAATGCCAAGGATTATAGAGCTGTTAAACAATTAGAGCGCAGTGCCAACATCTTAGTCATTCTATTCAATGTGGTTCTTTTCGAAACAAACCCTTCGATATTGGAGTGAATGGTGAAGTATAGTATGTATTAGAACCATCCACTTCTCATGGTTAGAATTGAGTTATGTGAAATAAATTGTGATGACGATTACAATGCAGTATTGAGATGAATGCAGGTTTTCAAGGCTGAGGTTCTACTATTTTGATGTGAAGACATTGCCCTCTAGTGGTGGGAATGTGTTCTGACATGTCATTTTGTTGCGCTTATATTTCGAATAAAATAACAGTAGGCTCCACATGCACGTGTGATTAAAGCAGCAAAGAGAGAAAAACTCATTATGAGCAAATCATGAAGCCACCATGATATGAATAATATAATCAAGAGGAAATGTGTTTCTACATTGTGCTGCTAGTGATGCTGTTATTATTTGCTTGTATTGAATGTTGAGGTTGGCCTAACTTTGGCATGATTCAAGTAATAGAACTATGTAAATGAGAATAACAATAATAATCAAAAATAACTAATTCAAAAAAATGTGGATGTGTTTGACTATGAAGCCTGGTGACACATTACCTGCTCTAAATGTGTCCCTTTTCTATTCATTGTCCCCTCTGTTGGCCTTTTCTCTGGGATGATAAACAACTCTGCTGCCGTTGGCAACCCTGGGAGCACTGACACCAGAAGCTGCTCTCCATTGATCCCTGTGACCTTCAATTAAAAAGTAATGAAAAATAAATACAATTCTGGGGTCTCAGTTTCTTCTTTATTTACATAAGGTTGTGTTCTACTGTAACGCATTGCACTGTAATTAAGCATGGAAAAGGCTAAATCCACCCAGTTTTCTGCTTTAGATCTCATTTGACTAAGTACCAGTCACTGTCAAGAAAGAATGCACAAATCAGCCCAAACATGCAAGTTCCATTTGACAGTCTTTGGTAAAGGGCAGGTCTTTTAAGTGCATTTGCGCTGTAACCAGAGGTCCCCTGTCACTTTCCTGGTATAAAACGTGGTAATATCTGACAAGACAGAAGGTCAAAGTGAATGTTTCCCACTGTGCGGGGTATATATAGCTCAGTGTCCGTTATGTAACCCAATGCGCTTCTTGACATCCTGCGAGAGACGTAGGGGACTGACTGGAAGCACTTTTCCTTATATGGTGTACTCTACCTGTTATTTACAATAGGCCAAATGGTTCTACATGGAAGCAAAAGTGTTCTACCTGCAACCAAAAAGGGTTCTTCAAAGGGTTCTCCTATGGGGACAGCCAAAAAACCCTTTAAGGTTCTAGATTTTTCAAAGAGTGTACCATTTGCTACCAAATTGTTCGCAATGCTGTTAAAATTACTTGTGAATTAATCATCAGAGATCACCAATTAGTCACTGTAATCCCAGTAATTCACTGGTAAAAAGTGCAGTAGTAGCACTGTAGAATATTTAAAAAAGGACTCACTTGGACCATGGAGTCCTTGACCACTCTACTGATGTCCTGTCTCCATTCAGCCACAGCAGGATTGAAGGCGTCCAGATTAGAGGAGAATGCTAAAACGTGTGACCGGAAATATTCTACAGGAAAATACAAGACATGTTAATTGCTAATGGATACCAGATAATAAGAAATAAACTGTTAATAGATCATAAGAGATATAAATGATTATAAACTGGGTGGTTTGAGCTCTGAATGCTGATTGGCTGACAGCTGTGGTATATCAGACCGTATACCAAGGGTAAGACAAAACATACATTTTTACTGCTCTAATTACATTGGTAACCAGTTTATAATAGCAATAAGGCACCTCGGGGGTTTGTGGTATATGGCCAATATACCACAGCTAAGGGCTGTATCCAGGCATTCTGTGTTGCGTAAGAACAGCCCTTAACTCCCTCGTGCCTTATTGCTTAATTAAACATTAAACATCTAAATTATTATAATGATCAAGTGGATGAACAGCACAATCAATATTTTATATCACAGATCATTTACCACCTGGTTGTTAGAAACCTAGCTAATACACCTCAGTAATACAGAGATGAGTCATTTCAAAGACCTCACCATAGACTGCAACAGTTATTTTGTCTTGAAGGACAGTGTTGCCTGCTGACACTTGCACGGTGACAGTATGAGTTCCCTCCTTGTAGAAGGTGAAGGACATTCCTCCCACTAAAGTCACGACAGGCTTACAGACATAGAAAATGAATGCATACATTTTTAATACATTTCCATTTGAGTCATTCAGTAGACGTGTTTATCCGGAGCGACTTAGAATTAGTCCATTCATCTTAAGCTAGCTAGGTGAGACAACCACATATAACAATGGTAGCAAGTACATTTTCCTTCAATAAAGTAGTTATCAGCAAAGTCAGTGGTAGGAGGAAAAGACAAGCGCATTTTATTTGTGTCATTTTTTTGGGGGGGTATAGTCTTTATATGTGTATAGATGATATTATCGATGATGCCTGTAGCATGTTTGACTATGTTCATTTTTTTGTATCAAAACTCAATCTTGTGTCACTATAGGTAGGTTTGTCCATACAACACACAATATTACAATTCATACTGTAAATGAGGCGAGTAAGGTTCCGTAAATCTAAACAGTTTGAAGATATAGTGAAAATCTTGATTGACTGACCTCAGTGTGGTTGTTGAACCACCAGTAGTAGGTGACTGTTCCAACATAACGTGGCTTCAGGACTGTTGATAGATCCACTGCTTTATTCCTAACAACCACAGAGGGAGCTGAAAGCTGCACTTGCTCAAGTGTACCTACAACACCAAACAACAGCAAAAAAATGTGTTTTCTTTCATGGAATTGTAGTCCTTTCCTACTGCAGACACGTAATTTACAGAAAGATATTTTCAGGAAGAAATGCTGCAAAGAGCACCTGTACTGTAACTCTACAGCAAAGTCATTCTATCCGTCTTTCATTTTTAGTTTCACTTACAAGTAACATGCAGGTATAGTAAGACTCTCTCAGAGCCCAGGCTGTTGAGTGCCATGGCAGCCACTTGGTAAATGCCGACTTTACTGTAGGTATGTTTGACCCCATCCTCTATGGAGCTGATGTTAGCGTAGGATATGGCCGTCCCGTCTCCAAAGTCCACTGTTATACTTGTTGTGGAGCCATCACCCTACAAATGGAAATGCATGTTTATGGCGAGATACAGTGTGCATGTTTAACATAATAATTTAAATGCACTATTTACAGTATATTGATTTCTATACCCTACACATATTCTGCCTGTAGCAAGACATTGTTATACAGACGTAGGATCTTAATTTCAGCCAGTTTGCTACAGCGGGAAAATATTCATGCAGCAACAGGAAATGTGAATTATTAGGTGGATCATAATTATTGCCATTTTTGGGAAAATTTAGTTTGAAATTTCAAGGTGGAAATTACAATCTTCAGAAGCCTTTTTAAACCTCAAATACATTACAACTTTAAATGTCCTGCCTTGCAGGAAGTTATCCTGCAACAGGCAGATCATATTAAGATCCTACATCTGTACAGTATGTAATAACTGTATGACAATGGCTACAAGTGTTACACAACAAACATCAAGGCTCTTAGATAAGGCCTATGAACCAACAAAATGTACAACATGATGCACTGCTGCTCATTTCATTCCATTGGTCGACAAATGAGTGTAGATCAATGTGTACGTAAATGTATTTTGTGCAAATGCAAATTTGTTTACAACCCTGTTCGTGAGCATTTGTCCTTTGCCAAGATAATCCATCCACCTGACAGGTATGGCATATCAAGAAGCTGATTAAACAGCATGATCATTACACAGGTGCACCTTGTGCTGGGAACATTAAAAGGCCACTCTAAAATGTGCAGTTTTGTCACACAACACAACGACACAGATGTTTCAAGTTTTGAAGGAGCGTGCAATTGGCATGCTGACAGCAGGAATGTCCACCAGAGCTGTTTCCAGATAATTTAATGTGCATTGCTCTACCATAAGCCGCCTCCAACGTCGTTGTAGAGAATTTGGCAGTACGTTCCACCGGCCTCACTACCGCAGACC
This sequence comes from Oncorhynchus clarkii lewisi, assembly GCF_045791955.1. NCBI lineage: Eukaryota > Metazoa > Chordata > Actinopteri > Salmoniformes > Salmonidae > Oncorhynchus > Oncorhynchus clarkii. Next base: position 72,356,348 of record NC_092147.1, read on the forward strand.
ATGTGTATGGTGTCATGTGGGCGTGCAGTTTGCTGTTGTCAAAGTTGTGAACACAGTGCCCCATGGTGGATGTGGGGTTATGGTACGGGCAGGCATAAACTACGGACAACGAACACAATCACATTTTATCGATGGCAATTTGAATGCACAGAGATACCGTCACGAGATCCTGAGGCGCGTTGTCGTGCCATTCATCCGCCGCCATCACCTCATGTTTCAGCATGATAATGCACAGCCCCGTGTCGCAAGCATCTGTACACAATTCCTGGAAGCAGAAAATGTCCCAGTTCTTCCATGGCCTGCATACTCGCAAGACATGTCACCCATTGAGCATGTTTGGGATGCTCTGGATCGACATGTACGACAGTGTTTACAGTTCCCGCCAATATCCAGCAACCTCGCACAGCCATTGAAGAGGAGTGGGACAACATTCAACAGGCCACAAACAACAACCTGATCAACTCTATGCGAAGGAGACGTTTTTCGCGCTGCATGAAGCAAATGGTGGTCACACCAGACACTGACTGTTTTTCTGATCCACACCCCTACCTTTTTTTGTTACGGTATCTGTGACCAACAGATGCATATCTGTATTCCCAGTCATGTGATATCCATAGATTAGGGCCTAATTTATTTATTTCAATTGACTGACTACCATACAGTGGGGCAAAAAAGTATTTAGTCAGCCACCAATTGTGCAATTTCTCCCACTTAAAAATATGAGAGAGGCCTGTAATTTTCATCATAGGTACACTTCAACTATGACAGACAAAATGAGAAATATAAATACTTATTTTCCACCATAATTTGCAAATAAATGTATTAAAAATACTACAATGTGATTTTCTGGATTTTTTAGTTGAAGTGTACCGATGATGAAAATTACAGGCCTCTCTCTTCTTTTTAAGTGGGAGAACTTGCACAATTGGTGGCTGACTAAATACTTTTTTGCCCCACTGTATATGAACTCTAACTCAGTAACATTTTTGACATTGTTGCATGTAGCGTTTACATTTTTGTTCAGAATAGAACCTAAAAGGGTTCTTCGGCTGTCCCCATAGGAGAACCTTTGAAGAACCATTTTTGGTTCCAGGTAGAAACCTTTTGGGTTCCATGTAAAAACCTGTTCTACATGGAAACCAAAAGCGTTCTACCTGGAACCAATAAGGGTTATCCTATGGGGAGAGCTGAAGAAGCCTCTTGGAACCTTTCTTCTATGAGTGTAGCTTTTAATAGTTTGATAAGATCTCTAAGAAATATGCCAGACCATTACCTCCTCCAGAAACACCAGGAGGGTCACGTTGTCCCCCAGGGTGGCTGTGAGTGTTCCCTCACTGGTGACCAGCTGCAGACCTCTGGGGGCCTGGTGGGGACACCTCTGCCTCCTAAGGCGGTACTTCCCAAGGGTTCCCGCAGTGCAGTTATTGGACAGAGCCTTACGGTATCTACAACATACACACCTACAGACATAAATAACTAGACAACCTGTACTCCCCCTTAAATACATACAAAGAAATAAAACAAGGAAATACTCTGTCTACTTCACTGAATTATATTAAATGGAGAAGGATTTACCATACCCTGTAGTGTTTAGGAAGCTGTCTCCGGTGGTGCAGTCTCTGGACACGGAGGATGGAACAAACCAGAAGGCAGCAGTGCATCCTCCATCACTCTGCCTCTCAAAGCCAAAATCACTGTTTGGGGTGGGCGAGAAAAATCAATAAGCTACAGGTCGTGGTCAGTAATATGGATGAAGTATAGAAAGTGAATGTCTGTTTTCAAAGTTCATTTGTTTTATTTCCTTGATTTTTAACACCATTACTTAGCTTGATATACTATTCTGTTTGATGTGTTCGACATCAATATCACCATAATAAATTAAAATGTCTATATACACTACATGAAAAAGTATGTGGACACCTGCTCGTCAAACATCTCATTGCAAAACCATGGGCATTAACATGGAGGTCCCTCCTTTGATGCTATAACAGCCTCCACTCTTCTGGGAAGACTCTCCACTATATGTTGGAATGTTGCCACGGGGATATGCTTCAATTCAGCCACAAGAGCATTAGTGAGGTCGTGCACTGATGTTGGACGATTAGGCCTGGCTCGCAGTCGGCGTTCCAATTCATCCCAAGTGTGTTCGATGGGGTTGATGTCAGGGCTCTGTGCAGACCAGTCAAATTCTTCCACACTGATCTCAACATAACCATTTCTGTATGGACCTCGCTTTGTGCACGGGGGAATTGTAGTGTTCTATTGGCAACTCCAAACCCAGATTCAGATGGTGAAGCGTGACTCATCTCTCCAGGGAACGCGTTTCCACTGCTCCAGAGTCCAATGGCGGTGAGCTTTACACCACTCCAGCCGACGCTTGGCATTGTGCATGGTGAACTTAGGCTTGTGTGTGGCTGCTCTGCCATGGAAGCCCATTTCATGAAGCTCCCGACGAACACTTGATGCGCTGGCTTTGCTTCCAGAGGCAGTTTGGAAGTCGGTAGTGAGTGTTACAACTGAAGACAGATGATTTTTACACGCTACAGCACTCGGCGGTCCCGTTCTGTGAGCTTGTGTGGCCTACCACTTCGTGGCTGAGCCGTTGTTGCTCCTAGACATTTCCACTTCACAATAACAGCACTTGCAGTTGTCAGCTCTAGCAGGGCAGTACTTGATGAATTGACCTGTTGGAATGGTGGCATCCTATGACAGTGCACAAGTTGAAAGTCACTGAGTCACAGTAAGGCCATTCCACTGTCATTGTTTGTCTATGGAGATTGCATGGCTGTGTGCTCGATTTTATACACCTGTCAGCAACAGGGGTGGCTGAAATAGCCGAATCCACCAACTGTTAAACAGTATATATAGTGTATGTTTACTGGCTTTGGAACACTGTAAGAAAATGTTACATAAACAAATATCGTATAAACTTGATTGATGGGCAGATGTCAGATGTCAGTGTTAGCTGGAATTAAAAGGTTTGCTCCAGTAAACAAATGACAGCATATTGATGAGTGGAGTGCAGACCCTTCATCAAGACACACAAACACACACACACACACACACACACACACACACACACACAAAACACACACACATACACCACTTCAAATACTGACATTCAAGCACACTCAACATCCTGAGACCTTTCTACATGCATAAGCCTCCCCTATTTTGTGGGTGGAATGGATTCTACTTTACTGAGTATGAGCTCACTGAGACCACCATCAGGAAATGACACAGGGGGTGCATTGTTTGTATCTGAAATCCTGCTTATACCTGGAGCTAAATGCGTCCTTCGTCCTGATCTTGTCCTTATCTTGTCTGTTTACACTTACACTGAGTGAAAAAAACATTAAGAACACCTGCTCTTTCCATGACAGACTGACCAGATGAATCCAGGTGAAATTGCAATTTTTTTGTTTGTTGAAATAATGGAAATATTACATTTCCGTATTCATTTACATAAGTATTCAGACCCTTTACTCAGTACTTTGTTGAAGCACCTTAGGCGGCAATTACAGCATTGATTATTCTTGGGTATGACACTACAAGCTTGGCACACCTGTATTTGGGGAGTTTATCCCATTCTTCTCAGCAGATCCTCTCAAGCTCTGTCAGGTTCGATGGGGAGCATTACAGCACAGCTAATTTCAGGTCTCTAATTTCAAGTTTCAAAACTTTAGAGTTCTGTGAGAATGACCATCAGGTTCTTGGTAAACTCCCTGACCAAGGCCCTTCTCCCCCGGGCTCTGACTGGGCCACTCAAAGACATTAAGAGACTTGTGCCGAAGCCACTCCTGCGTTGTCTTGGCTGTGTGCTTAGGGTCGTTGTCCTGTTGGAAGGTGAACCTTCACCCCAGTCTGAGGACCTGAGCGCTCTGGAGCAGGTTTTCATCAAGGATCTCTCTGTACTTTGCTCTGTTCATCTTTCCCTCGATCCTGACTAGTCTCCCAGTCCCTGCCACTGAAAAACATCCCCACAGCATGATGCTCCCATCAACATGCTTCACCATAGGGATGGTACCAGGTTTTCTCCAGATGTGACACTTGGCATTCAGGCCAGGCCAAAGAGTTCAATCTTCGTTTCATCAGACCAGAGAATCTTGTTTCCTATGGTCTGAGAGTCCTTTAGGTGTCTTTTGGCAAACTCCAAGCGGACTGTCATGTGACTTTTACTGAGGAGTGGCTTTCGTCTGGCCACTCTACCATATAGGCCTGATTGGTGGAGTGCTACAGAGATGGTTGTATTTCTGGAAGGTTCTCCCATCTCCACGGACAAACTTTAGAGTTCTGTGAGCATGACCATCAGGTTCTTGGTAAACTCCCTGACCAAGGCCCTTCTCCCCTGGTTGCTCAGTTTGCCCAGGAGGCCAGCTCTAGGAAGAGTCTTGGTGGTTCCAAACTTCTTCCATTTAAGAATGATGGAGGCCACTACATTCTTGGGGACCTTTAATGCTGCTGAAATGTTTTGGTACCCTGCCCCAGATCTGTGCCTCGACACAATGCTGTCTCGGAACTCTACAGACAATTCCTACATCCTCATGGCTTGGTTTTTGTTCTGACATTCACTGTCAACTGTGGGACCTTACACAGACAGGTGTGTGCCTTTCCAAATCATGTCCAATTGACTTTACCACAGGTGGACTCCAATCAAGTTGAAGAAACATCTCAAGGATGATCAATGGAAACAGGATGCACCTGAGCTCAATTTTGAATCTCATAGCAAAGGGTCTGAATACTTATGTAAATAAGGTATTTATGTTTTTTATGTTTAATAAATTGGCTAACATTTCTAAAAACCTGTTTTTTGCTTTGTCATTATGGGGTATTTTGTGTAGATTGCTGAGGATTTTTTTTTTTTTAATCCATTTTAGAATAAGGCTATAACTTAACAAAATGTGGAAAAAGTCAAGGGGTCTGAATACTTTCCGAAGGCACTGTAATGAAGGAAGTCACAAACTTCCAGTGTTTACTGTTCAGCTCGAGACCTGCTGCTGTGGACAGAAATCTGTCTCTGGTGAGAACAGCATTTGTTCCTTATTAAAGATTACCGATGAAGTTGTTATTCATTTGGTCAGTTTTTCGTCATTATACAGCATTTATGCAGCTAATTTTTATGCCATCTCTGTTACTATTGTTAGATTTTACTGTCATTATTAGCTGATTAGTGTCAGTGGCGTTATTTTGGCTAAACCTAGGGTATGGCATTCTTTGGAAATTGAAGCTAATTTACTGCATTTCTACACATTTAAAAAACCTAAAATGCTATTTGGAGAACTGTGAAAAATGTGAAATGTCTGGGGGGCCCCCGAGGAGAGGGTTGTGAAACCCTGCTTAATATGACTGGAGACACAAGCAACATCTCTTTTAATACGACACAAATTAGTAGGCTACTCTGGTGACACTGACAAACATTAAAAACAACACTTCCTTGAATACAACCTTCTAATCTAGGCCTAAGAAAAGGGGAGACACAAATTGTACAATATGACGTCCATCTAGCCCGGAGGAGGAAATTATTGTCCCCAAAAAAACTTCCCAGTGACCAGTTGTACTGATCCAATGATAAAGACAGTGAATATGCCAGCACTGACCGGGGATGTGGCCGATGCTCTCCGCTGGTGCCAATAAGATAGGCTACTGTTCGCTCAATTGGGTGTTGAGAATTCTAGAGACAAATTAGAGTCTTCTTTTTTTAGCAATAGCCATTTACTTTCTAAACAAATGTTTTCCTACGATTGTATTTGGAAATATTGCGATAGGCCAATTTAACTACTTTTCACTGACAGCTGCTACTCATAAGATATTTAATAGGCTATTTGCCGCACGTTCTGCCCAAATTTCTAATGATCCTCTGGAGCCAAAACATGCTCTTTGGTGTAGTATTTTAAATTGTAACGTATGAGTAACGTAAACTAACCCCATTCCGTAGAAATGTGCGCAACCTCAACATTCAAACCAGGCTACAAAGAAAACGAATGGGACTGTAGGGACTGTGTTGACTTCAAAATCTGGGGTGTGAACTATGTTTCTATTCAAGCGTTGATCGACATGGTAATGGCTCTATAGTATTGGAGAAAAGTTGAATAAACGGACCCTCCGTTACATCGTGGCTTGTCATGTCGTAACGTACAGCACGCATAAAGCTACTATTTCTGTCTTACAATCTCTCTCCACCAGGTGTAGCACTTCTCTTATCCTTTAAAAACAAGAAATGGACAGTGACGGGGGTAAAGGGGGGATACCTAGTCATTTCTTGCATCATCATTGCATGCGATCATCATTCTCAAAGCCGGTGTTAACTTCTAAGATCACTTTAGCACCGCCCTAAAAACTCGATTCAAATTCGACACAAACCTTCAAATAGGTGTGTAATGACACATTATATAAACTCTTTATAGTGTTTTATTTACATGTTGGACAGATCGAGTGAAAAAAAGCTATTTTCCCACACGACATCTCTCCTTCTCACTATCACAAATTAGTTTCACTTCCCCACCCGCCATTTTTTTAAAGATCCGACGGGGCTCATTGCCTGCTTGAATCATGCAGAAACAGGCAGCATTTAGGTCATGTAATTTATTTTGTTGGAAAGGGGAGAAATTGTGCTTTACAATGGTATTGACATTACAGTTGATCTGGAAGTATTACGTTTTTGGGGCGCTAAAATAAGGATAATTGTACGGACCAAGGCGATGGAGAGTATACATGAGTTTACGTTAATTATTTAGCAATTTTTGTCAAATATAATTAAATTTACTTTACGGGAAGCTTATCTTCTCCTACCCTATTGGACATGCTGCCTATGTTGACATCGATGTGAAAGTAACTAGTGTATAAAACAGCTGGCTATGAAGCTTAAAGGAAAAATCCACTCAAAACCACTTGGTTCTTTAATTTACAGTGTTAAATAACACTAATATTTCCCAATAATATGTTTTTGTGAACAAATGTTTCATTTTGGCATTATAATAACGTTGGTTGCAACATGGAAAATCTTTGCGGAAACCTGTTAAGTAGCTAGCTATTTAGCCAACCAGCCAATCCATAGAGAGAGCATTTAATTGCTAGCTAGGTAGCTAGCTAGCAAACATAGCTACATACAATAATACCAAATACAATATGAGCATGTAAAGTAGCTAGTTAGCTGTAAATTCACCTAAACAAACTGCACAATCAATTTAGGAGTCTACAATCTCACCATGTTCAACCTGCAGATTGATGTGCCTCACAGAGTGGAGTCTGACATTCGCAATGGCAGATATACTTTTGAGGAGATGGGAAACGTTGTCCATTTTATGTCAATGGGCCGTGCGGTTCATTCTGGGTGATTCTGGAACAAGGAGTGCACTCCTTCAAATAGCGAATACAAGTCTATTGTGCACTAGTTCAAAAACCCAACATTAGCAAGAATTTTGTCAATAAGAAGTACAGCATTACAAGTCTTTTCTGAGATGTGAGATAACTTGCTATCTGTAATATCGTATAGCTGACATTACGTACTTTTGAGGAATATAGGCACGTTTCTCGATATGTACACTGACTTTGAGAAGGGATTGCGTGATGATTAGCTTAGCAACCGCATGACAACATGAACGTGATTGGTCGACAGTCTGCTGAGTGGGGCGTTATACGTTCCTAAATTCATTGGATTCCTATCTCCTTTCTATAATATCTCAGGCAATGGCACCATGCAATGCACCCTGGACTAAAAAGGCAGACAAATAGGAAAGATGTGCTATACCCTCTGTTAAATTGCACTATTCTCAAGGTAGGAATACAACAAAAATATGATCAATGGCTCATTCGAGAGAAGACAACCTCCCTTATGTTATGACATCGGCCAGTATTGAAATCTGACATGTATGATAGAAGTTTTCGCGACCTAAAACTCGTATTCCTATTAACCGCCAGTGTAGTGAGAGCAACTTTAAAGAAGCTCGTCAAAGGTAAGGCATTAATTATATTTTTATTTATGTGTTTTGTGTCGCGCCTGCAGGGTTGACATATGCTTTCTCTCTTTGTTTATGGAGGTCCTATCCTCAGATAATAACATTGTTTGCTTTCGCCGAAAAGCCTTTTTGAATGTTGGCTGAATTCACAACAAGTGTAACTCTAATTTGCATGTGTGATTTAATGAAAGTTTGATTTTTATAGTAATTTATTTGAATTTGGCGCTCTGCATTTTCCCTGGCTTTTGGCCAGGTGGGACGCTAGCGTCTCACATATCCCAGAGAAGTTAACTGAGGAACTGCTAACGCTCTCTAACACAATCTACATATCTACAGATGTAGGATCTTAATTTGATGCAAACTTTTAGTGTATTTGATTTTTAAAAAGACTTCTAAAGTTTGTAATTTTCACTTTGACATTTCAGACTTAGATTTACCCTTACAAAAAACTGTTCATTAAGTATAATCCACATAATAATTCACATGTCCTGTTACCGCAGGATTGTTTTCCTGCTGAATTAATATTTTAATCATTATTCTACATCTGTACACAGTCACGATTTCAAGAGGCACCATCCTCTACTTCATGCTCCTTTAGAGCTGGATTGAGTAATCACGCAAAGATATGGAAAGCAGCACGTATGGACACACCTGGCCCATCTGTGCGGCCCTGTATTCTGAGAAAGAGACATTCCCCAGTAGACCTGACTGACTACGCAGTTGAATACCTCGCTCACCAAGATCAATGCCTAGCCTCAACACAGGCACTGCTCTGACAAGGACGATGGAGTAGTCGAGCAGATATACTAACAAAGAGCAGTGTGCCCAGCTTCAGGTCTAGTGCCCACTCGGTGAGCCAATTCCCAGGCCTTTCTAACCTCCAAGCAGCTATGTTGGAGGAGAAAATAAAGATTGTGGAGCGTCAGCTGGATGAAAATCACAGTGCCGACATGGATTGTGAAGGATTAGACTCCCAGGCCAGAAAAGCTCAGCAGTAAAGGGAACAAAATCTGTGGCTACAGGAGAAAGCATAAATAAAATAGAGAATGAACTAGAGCTATTGAAGCTCTCCACATCTTTTCTTAACGATGAAGAGGAAGATGATGATACCTCCAGGAGCACCTCTCCAGCACTATCTGACGGGTCCCTCCACACACCTTGTGACAACTTTGTGCCTTTCCCACAGGCACCACAGGCAGCACATGAACCTCAGGCAGAACAGGCACCACAGGTAGCACAGCAAGACACCAACCTTGAGGAAAGTTGAGCCATCGGTTACTCACCCCACTCCAGCATGGTTCCACAACCTGCCTACGACCTGGTATGAAACAGCTAATTGCCTCATTATACAGCATCTCAAAGTCATCGTTGCCCCATTTTGAGAGCGGAAGAGAGAGTGACTCAGAACAGCTACGAGCTCAGATTTGTTTCCCATGTCAACGAGCTCTTGAGCAAGATGCCACAGGACTACAGAGATTCATTTGTGGAGTACAGTTTTGACCACGGTATCGGACAGGCCAAATGTACGCCTTACCTAACTTGACAGCCAGGATCCAGAAGAAGTCCAAGGCTAAGCATATATCAAGCAGAGATGTGGCCCTCTATCAATGTGACAGTTAAGAATGACCAACGTGCCTCCACTAGACCAAAGGAGAGAGCCGCTTCAATCCTTAACATCAGTGAATATCCAAGCTCCTAGGAGCCTGCTCAAGCCAAGACCCCTTCCAAACCCTAGCCATTCTCTCATCACTGTGACAACACATAACAAAATCTCATCTCATGTCCAGAGTCCAAGAAGTTGAACACAGGACAGATCATTAAATGGATAAAGGATAAACAACAGTGCTGGAAATGTGGACAACCCCATAAACCTGATGCTTGTACCCTCGAACGACCCAGCCATGCAACTAGCAGCACCAAACGATCTTTCACGATTCCTTCCATCAAAACCAGAAGAGCGTTCTTATGGGGAGTGTCCCTACTACAAATATGTACCTGGACAGACCCAACAGATCACAGAAATGTATGATGAACGTTGTGAAACTTCTCCTTCACAATGGGGATACAAACAGTCTGCAATTGTGTTATTGTGCTCCAATGGTACCTTTTTTTTGCAGCTACAAGGATTAATAAAGACTGTATGGAATTGAATTGAATGTTAAATAAGCGACAGTAGCAGGCAGTAGGCTCCTCACCACTCAAAGTCAGCCTCAGTGCATGGACAGGAGTCTGACATCTGGGAGATGTACTGATCTTTGGTTTTGACACATCTGGCGTCGGGCTTCAGATTCTGGAAGATTCTCTTCACTCCCATGATGCAGACTTTACCCTGTGAGAAATAATGCATTATTTGAATAATTAACTATAACATTTCAGAATTGACTTCCTTTTTTATTTAACGGCTTCAAAGGAAAGACACTGATTGATGGAGTTAAAAAATTAATTATAGTAGTATACACATGAAAATGTGTATAACATATACTTTGTTATCTGGAAGTTAATACACAGAAAATAGCCATAATATTCAGACAAATTTGAGATAGACAATTGGGTGAGATAGGACATGTTCATCTTCATTGTGTCCATGTAGAAGAATAAGCTTGAGCAGATGTATTCCATCAAACCAAGGTCCCCAAAGCCATTATAAATGTATCAAAATGGTTGCTCTTACGTCATTGTGTAACTGCCAGGTCTGATAGTCGTCTGTGGTGCACCTTCTGTTGAAGATGGGCTTGAAGTCAATCTTGACAAGCTGCCATTCAGAACGATGGCTGAAATGGCCAAATATTCTGCAAACACAAAAAGTCAAGCATGAGAAAAAAGGGAGGGAAAAAGGGTTATTAGCAAAAAATATTTTTTTAGCATACAGTCATGGCCAAAAGTTTGGAGAATGACACAAATATTAATTTCCACAAAGTTTGCTGCTTCAGTGTCTTTAGATATTTTTGTCAGATGTTACTATGGAATACTGAAGTATAATTACAAGCATTTCATAAGTGTCAAAGGCTTTTATTGTTGCTCTCGGAGGATGTGTTGGAACCATTCTTTATTCATGGCTGTGTTCTTAGGCAAAATTGTGAGTGAGCCCACTCCTTGGCTGTGAAGCAACCCCACACATGAATGGTCTCAGGATGCTTTACTGTTGGCATGACACAGGACTGATGGTAGCGCTCACCTTGTCTTCTCCGAACAAGCTTTTTTCCAGATGAACCAAACAATCGGAAAGGGGATTCATCAGAGAAAATGACTTTACCCCAGTCCTCAGCAGTCCAATCCCTGTACCTTTTGCAGAATATCAGTCTGTACCTGATGTTTTTCCTGGAGAGAAGTGGCTTCTTTGCTGCCCTTCTTGACACTACTTGCCTCACTGTGCATGCAGATGCACTCACACCTGCCTACTGACATTCCTGAGCAAGCTCTGTACTGGTGGTGCCCCTGCAGCTGAATCAACTTTAGGAGACGGTCCTGGCGCTTGCTGGACTTTCTTGGGCACCCTGAAGCCTTCTTCAAAACAATTGAACCACTCCTTAAAGTTCTTGATGATCCGATAAATGGTTGATTTAGGTGCAATCTTACTGGCAGCAATATCCTTGCCTGTGAAGCCCTTTTTGTGCAAAGCAATGATGACGGCACGTATTTCCTTGCAGGTAACCATGATTGACAGAGGATGAACAATGATTCCACGCACCACCCTTCTTTTGAAGCTTCCAGTCTGTTATTCAAAATCAATCAGCATGACAGAGTGATCTCCAACCTTGTCCTCGTCAACACTCACACCTGTGTTAACGAGAGAATCACTGACATGATGTCAGCTGGTCCTTTTGTGGCAGGGCTGAAATGCAGTGGAGATGTTTTGGGGAGATTCGGTTCATTTGCATGGCAAAGAGGGACTTTACAATTAATTGCAATTCATCTGATCACTCTTGATAACATTCTGGAGTATATGCAAATTGCCATCATACAAACTGAGGCAGCAGCCTTTGTGAAATTTTATATTTGCGTCATTCTCAAAACTTTTTGCCACAACTGTAGAAGTGCAAGGAAAAAAGGCTACCATGGCTGGGCACAAGGGATGTTTGCGATTACAAAGAGAAAATAGAAACAAACTTTTTTTTCTACAAACATCCAATAAACTTTCAGTGCATTGCATAATACATACTATATCCATATGGCATTTGTTTTGATTCTTACGTCATGATGAGGGTGTCCTCCCCTGGCTCTCCTAAGACTCCGTCTACATAGAGAGGAGAGGAGGTAAAGCTGAATTTGTTCCAGTGTCTTCCCTCATCAAAACTCAACCTGGATGGAGAAACAACATGTTGTCTCTCATACATGTGGACCCCTCACTGTGCATAGAAAGGATTGTATTGCAATTCATTTGATCACCCTGTTGCAGGAGAACATTTCTGCAATGCAGTGTATTTGAGGTTTTAAAAGGCTTCTGAAGTTTGTAATTTCCATTTAGTAATTTCTGACTTGATTTTCCCTTACGGAAAAAGAATCAATCCCTACAAAAAATGTAAGTTCAGTACAATCCACATAATAATTTACATTTCATGTTGCTGCAGGATTATTTTCCTGCTGTAGTAAACTGGCTCAAATTAAGATCCAACATCTGTACATAATACAGTCCATAAAACATTTAAATAGACAAATGTAAATCAATGTTGATAATTTAACAGTGTGCACGAAGTTGAATGTTAAAGGAAACAATACCAAATGTGTCTGATGGGGAGAGGTGTGTGTCGAATGGCCACTAGGGCACCGCCCTGGTTAAGAAAGAGGATGCTATACTCCTCCTCAAATACCTACAAACAGGGACAGGATTTCATCACATTTTCACAGAGGTCAGAGATGTACATAACGTTCATGTATACTTTTGATGAGTAATAGACCATAATATTTCATGACTATACTACTATTCTACTATATCATGCAACACAACTACATAGCACATGAAACACAGCAACATAGGACATGCAACATATTATATAAAAAAAAAATGAAGAGGGCTCATCAAATGAAAAACGCTCCTAAGAAGCTGTATAGGAAAATAATAATGACTGCCCATGGCACGTGATCAAGGGTAATGTCAATCTATATCATGCATCATTCATTTAGAGTTTGCTCCCTCCTCCAAATGATTGAGTCATAAGCCGATTGATCTTTTCTTCTATGTGTCTGTCGTCTTGATTTTGTGTCACACTTCAGTGGCGCCTGTCTCTTTCAATCACAGTACCTCTCTCCAAGTGTTGCCAGCATCTGAGGTGATGAAAATGCTGACATTATTGGCGGTCAGCTCAGGCCCAATGGTACCTTGATGTAGAAGGTATAGCATAGTTACAGTGTAAACACATTGAACAATTATGAACTTTCATTTTATGCCTTCTCAACCCACATTACAATATATTTGATGAACAATTAAATAAAAATTAAGATGCATACACACTGCAACAGGCTACAGCTCTCCTAAAAAGTGAGTATTTACTGAGACATTCAGACATTCCAATCTCCAATAGATGTGCAGGCATACTCTGATCAATTTCACAGTGCAACCAGATCTGACCAAATGGTTTTAAGGCAGAATGCAAGCAAGATAACAGGGGTCTTTAACGGTGGAAAAAGAGCAAAGTGCAAGAGTTGTGTAAAAACTGCTAATTGGGAACCATAGGGGTATACTACAAAGCAGGATCAAGGAGTTATCCAGTTAATTTGCCTAATTATTTGGAAATAACCTTTTATTTTTTGGAAAGATAAGCTTGAAATTGGCATGGTCAAATTGACTCAAGAATCTAAAATACATATCTAAGTTGATCTTTCTTAATGAACCAGAACATCTATAGTTATTTCTGGTTGTTTATCAAAGTTAGCTGGCTAAGTAATTGATCCTGCTTTGTTCTATACCCCTCTGAGGGAGAGCAGAAGTCCTTGTGGGCATTACTAAAAAAAAACTAAAGTTATCAAATAGTGCTTACCTGATGCTACTATAATTCCTGGAGCTGATTCTTTGCTGACTATGTTTCCAGACGTGTACGGGTTGTCAGACACATGGAGATGCAGGTGCAATGAACAATAAGGCTAAAACAAAACAAAAAGACATAAGGTGGTTTATAAACCGAAACTGTTACACGTTTTCAGATATTGCTCACTTGCAAATGCAGACTCACCTGTACACAGTAGAGTCTGGTACCGCTCAGATCAGTGGTAGGAGCATGTAGTAGACGCCAGTCTCGCCCCTTATTGTAAGTGATAAATGTTTTCACTTCGTTCTCGACAACTTTATTTGACAAGAACACCCCTTTTATCCCTGCTACCTAGGAACACGTGAGAAACAGAGACATGAAAGAATGTTGAGGGTCAAAAGCTACAACTGTAAATGATTCAAACATAAGTAAAGCTGAAGCCGTAGTTTTGAGGTGGAACGCGATAGCATTTCTGACAGGAAGCACTACTTTGGACCATCTGTGGGTCTCTGCAGAGTGAAAACAACATATGGCGGAGCCCAAAGACATTTCTATTTCTTTGTATTTACAAACGGAGATGCATGCACTGCACTCACACAGCACTCACTCCAGTACATCCTGCTCCTCAATCCAGAGTGCACACATTTTGTTTCAAGAAATGTCTATGACCTTTTTTTAGCATTACTGGATAAGCCATCTCCTGTACATATTCAGAGTGCCTTTACAAAAAGGGTTCACAGTCAGTGGGTTTGGTCCTGTGAGCTTCAACACGTATTCTGGTTTTAATGGAGACAATGAGCAATGAGTATAATCGTTGCTGATAGCTATTTAGGCTTTATGGTTGTATTAACATAATTACATGAGTAGCTTTTACTGCTAGTTCAGGATGAATGTAATCAACGCTGATTACATGTGTGGGTTTGCGTTGCTTTGTAAGGTCGTCAATAGCGCTATACCTAGCGGTCAGTGAAGACAGATATGGGTGCAGGTTCTACAGTAGCTGAAGTTGATATAGCAGAAGTGAATCAATAATTATTGTGTGTAGACCTGGAAATGTGCTAACGTAACAATGCTACATACTGTACCTTATAAAATAAGATCATCTTGGTTACGCATGGACCTGCTAGTTAATGGCTAACAAAACTCTATATTTCATAGATGTAGATTATAATGATCTGATATTGTATGAGTATGCTAATATATTCTAATAACGCTGCATACTTGGATATGGCAGGTCTTCATGACTGATGTACAGTATGTGTTCGCTTAAGTTACTAACATATGAAATAAGGAGGAACAGCCGGGATTGAGGCTTCAAAAAGATGCATGGCTGTTACAAGGCAAGGGCACTCCAGTACCATCTGTGCCATAAAGGTTGAGACCTCTTGTCAGAAGTGGTAGTGAGCATACAAACAGGGATGTCACTCTAACTAAGCCGTTGCTACATACCTCATAGAGGTCTATCATAACGTTGCCCTCTGGTCCCCCACTGCTCACTACGTTCTCCAGGGCCAGAGTGAAGAAGAGACCGTGGGCCTCTGACATGTACAAGTTGTAGGAGTCATTCTGGTGCCAATCCTGCACTGCTGCCACCACCTGGTTATCGTCTGTGCTGATTATCTGCAAGTCCTGGAAATGAATTATTAGTTAGGATCCTATACCATACAATACAAATGTTATTTTCCTTAGGGATTTTGTTTCAGGACTGCAGTGGAACCCAATGACCACAAACGGGTTGAATTAACGTTGTTTCCAGGTTATTTCGTTTAGAAAATGCAATGTGAGGATTTTGAATCAACGTTGAAAACTGATCGGATTGGCAAAAATTCATCAACTTAAGGGAATTTCTGTGATGTTTGTCTTTTTTTCACCCAACGTTTAACTTAAATCAAACTACATGTTTTTTGTGTGTTTTTTTTTTTATGTTGAATTCCCGTTAGTGTCCAGTGGTGTAATTCTGCACACAACTGTAGGGGAGAGAGGGGTAAGTTAAGCCATTTTTTATATTAAGCATCACTCCGTCAAGGGAATTATGGTATTCTTTCTAACAAACATGCAGTCTCTACATGCAGTACCAGTCAAAGGTTGACACACCTAATCATTCAAGGTATTTTTTTTTAAATTCCATTTTCTACATTGTAGAATAATAGTGTAGACATCAAAACTATGAAATGACACATATGGAATCATGTAGTAACCAAAAAAGTGTGAAACAAATCAAAATATACACTGCTCAAAAAATTAAAGGGAACACTTAAACAACACAATGTAACTCCAAGTCAATCACACTTCTGTGAAATCAAACTGTTCACTTAGGAAGCAACACTGATTGACAATACATATCACATGCTATTGTGCAAATGTAATAGACATTAGGTGGAAATTATAGGCTATTAGCAAGACACCCCCAATAAAGGAGTGGTTCTGCAGGTGGTGACCACAGACCACTTATCAGTTCCTATGCTTCCTGGCTGATGTTTTGGTCACTTTTGAATGCTGGTGGTGCTTTCACTCTAGTGGTAGCATGAGACGGAGTCTACAACCCACACAAGTGGTTCAGGTAGTGCAGCTCATCCAGGATGGCACATCAATGCGAGCTGTGGCAAGAAGGTTCGCTGTGTCTGTCAGTGTAGTGTCCAGAGCATGGAGGCGCTACCAGGAGACAGGCCAGTACATCAGGAGACGTGGAGGAGGCCGTAGGAGGGCAACAACCCAGCAGCAGGACCACTACCTCCGCCTTTGTGCAAGGAGGAGCAGGAGGAGCACTGCCAGAGCCCTGCAAAATGACCTCCAGCAGGCCACAAATGTGCATGTGTCTGCTCAAACGGTCAGAAATAGACTCCATGAGGGTGGTATGAAGGCCCGACGTCCATAGGTGGGGGTTGTGCTTACAGCCCAACACCGTGCAGAACGTTTGGCATTTGCCAGAGAACACCAAGATTGGCAAATTCGCCACTGGCGCCCTGTGCTCTTCACAGATGAAAGCAGGATCACACTGAGCACGTGACAGACGTGACAGAGTCTGGAGACGCCGTGGAGAACGTTTTGCTGCCTGAAACATCCTCCAGCATGACTGGTTTGGCAGTGGGTCAGTCATGGTGTGGGGTGGCATTTCTTTGGGGGGCCGCACAGCCCTCCATGTGCTCGCCAGAGGTAGCCTAACTGCCATTAGATACCGAGATGAGATCCTCAGACCCCTTGTGAGACCATATGCTGGTGCGGCTGACCCTGGGTTCCTCCTAATGCAAGACAATGCTAGACCTCATGTGGCTGGAGTGTGTCAGCAGTTCCTGCAAGAGGAAGGCATTGATGCTATGGACTGGCCCGCCCGTTCCCCAGACCTGAATCTAATTGAGCACATCTAGGACATCATGTCTCGCTCCATCCACCAACGCCACGTTGCACCACAGACTGTCCAGGAGTTGGCGGATGCTTTAGTCTAGGTCTGGGAGGATATCCCTCAGGAGACCATCCGCCACCTCATCAGGAGCATGCCCAGGCATTGTAGGGAGGTTATACAGGCACGTGGAGGCCACACACACTACTGAGCCTCATTTTGACTTGTTTTAAGGACATTACATCAAAGTTGGATCAGCCTGTAGTGTGGTTTTCCACTTTCATTTTGAGTGTGACTCCAAATCCAGACCTCCATGGGTTGATACATTTGATTTCCATTGATAATTTTTGTGTGATTGTGTTGTCAGAACATTCAAATATGTAAAGAAAAAAGGATTTAATAAGAATATTTCATTCATTCAGATCTAGGATGTGGCATTTTAGTGTTCCCTTTATTTTTTTGAGCGGTGTATTTTAGATTTTAGATTCTTCAAAGTACCACCCTTTGCCTTGATGACAGCTTTGCAAACTCTTGGCATTCTCTCAACCAGCTTCATGAAGAATGAAGCTGTACGTCCTGTCTCCCTGTAGCACTGTCTTAGGTGTCTCACAGTACAGACATTGCAATGTATTGCCCTGGCCACATCTGCAGTCCTCATGCCTCCTTGCAGCATGTCTAAGACACGTTCATGCAAATGAGCAGGGTGTTTTTCAGAGTCAGTAGAAAGGCCTCTTTAGTGTCCTAAGTGTTCATAACTGTGACCTTAATTGCCTACCGTCTGTAAGCTGTTAGTGTCTTAGCGACCATTCCAAAGGTGCATGTTCATTAATTGTTTATGGTTCATTGAACAGGCATGGGAAACAGTGTTAAAACCCTTTACAATGAAGATCTGTGAAGTTATTTGGATTTTTACTAATTATTTTTGAAAGACAGGGTCCTGAAAAAGGGACGTTTCTTTTTTTGCTGAGTTTAAATGAGATGGGTGATTAGCCATGTTCTGTTATATTCTCCACCCGGCACAGCCAGAAAAGGTCTGGCCACCCCTCAGAGCCTGGTTCTTTTCTAGGTTTCTTCCTAGGTTCTGGCCTTTCTAGGAAGTTGTTCCTAGCCACTGTGCTTCTACATCTGCATTGCTTGCTGTTTGGGGTTTTAGGCTGGATTTCTGTACAACACTTTGTGACATTGGCTGATGTAAAAAGGGCTTTATAAATACATTTGATCAATTGATTGATTGATTGAGTGATGCAATATTTACAAACAATTAAAGTGACTAAGATACCGTAGAATAGTATAGAGTACAGTTTACACATATGAGATGAGTAATGCAAGATACATCATTAAAGTGGCTAGTGTTTAATTTCCTTAAAGTGGCCAGTGATTCCTAATCTATGTCTATAGGCAGCAGCCTCTGATGTGCTGGAGATGGCTGTTTAACAGTCAGTGGTGTAGTATAGAATACAATACAGTATATACATAAGAAGGAGTATATGTATACGAAGGACGTACTATATACGTCTTGAAGGAGTTCCCACATATGTTGAGCACTTGTTGGATGCTTTTCCTTCACTCCGTGGTCCAACTCATCCCAAACCATCTCAATTGGATGAGATTGGGTGATTGTGGAGGCCATGTCATCTGATGCAGCACTCCATCACTCTCATTCTCCGTCAAACTAGATTGGATGGTGTATCGCTGCAGAATGCTGTGGGAGCCATACCGGTTTAGTATGCCTTGAATTCTAAATAAATCACTGACAGTGTCACCAGCAAAGCACCCCCACACCATCACACCTCCTCCATGCTTCACGGTGGGAACCACACATGCAGAGATCATCCATTCACCTACTCCATGGAACCAAAAATCTCAAAGGACAGATTTCCACCGGTCTAATGTCAATTGCTCGTGTTTCTTGGCCCAAGCAAGTCTCTTCTTGCTCTCTTCGACCCCCAGTTTTGCTTCCACAATCAGTCAACCTTCAATTGAGATGGTTTGGGATGAGTTGGACTGCAGAGGGAAAGAAAAGCAGCCAACAAGTGCTCAGAATATGTGGGAATTCCTTCAAGACTGGTTGAGGGAATGCCAAGAGTGTGCAAAGCTGTCATCAAGGCAAAAGGTGGCTACTTTTTGAAGAATCTAAAATAAAACCCTTGAATGAGTAGGTGTGTCCAAACTTTTGACTGATTTTCTCTTTCTCTCTCTCTCTCTCTCTCTCTCTCTCTCTCTCTCTCTCTCTCTCTCTCTCTCTCTCTCTCTCTCTCTCTTTCTCTCTCTCTCTCTCTCTCTCTCTCTCTCTCTCATATATACTAAACGTTAGGAAAATCCTCCTAATATTGAGTTGCAACCCCCCTTTTGCCCTCTGAACAGTGTCAATTCGTCAGAGCATGGAGGTGTCGAAAGTGTTCCACAGGGATACTGGCCCATGTTGACTCCAATGCTTCCCACAGTTGCGTCAAATTGGCTGGATGTCCTTTGGGTGGTGGACCATTCTTGATACACACAGGAAACTGATGTGCGTGAAAACCCCAGCAGTGTTGCAGTTCTTGACACAAACCGGTGCATCTGGCACCTACTATCATACACCTTTAAAAGGCACTTCATTATTTGTGTCTTGCGCATTCACCCTTCAAATGGCACAAATTCACAATCCATATCTCAATTGTCTCAAGGCTTAAAAATCCTTATTTAATCTGTCTCCTCCCCTTCATCTACACTGATTGTTAAAATGGTCAGCTTCAGTCGGCTGATTATAGCTGTCCCTTCAAGTTAGTTCTAGTCGGTCAGCTTAGTCTCCTATTCAGACGACCCCCAGTTTTGTTAATTTCTTATTGGTCAAGGTCACGCTAAAAACGTATCACCACATCTAGTTCAGCCTATCAATAGCCTTGGTTCCCAGGACTTCAGATTCAGTTAGTCTATGACCCCAGCATGCTGTGTGGTCAGAAACGTGCTTTCCCTATCCTGATGAGCTCTTCAACAGTTTCCCTCCTGCTGAACTTTTCCTCCTGTGGACTGTATATCTGATGTTTATTGTGCGTGCATCTGTGTCATATTAAGTGGAGCTACGTTTTTTGGTCTATTGTGCATAATTACTGTGTGTTGAGTTGTTAACTAGTTGTTAGCTAGCTCGTGCTCCCGCTAGCGTCAGCACTACCGTTAGCATTTTGCATTTGAATGCATGAACATTTTGTTATGACTGTTAGCGATTAGCCATTTATTTATATTACTAATTTATGGAGTTAGGCAATTTTCTATTATACTGTATATAGTGGTTGCTACAGGCCTTAAGTCAGCACCTAAGGTTTCTTATTACAGTGCCTTGCGAAAGTATTCGCCCCCCTTGAACTTTGCGACCTTTTGCCACATTTCAGGCTTCAAACATAAAGATATAAAACTGTATTGTTTTGTGAAGAATCAACAACAAGTGGGACACAATCATGAAGTGGAACGACATTTATTGGATATTTCAAACTTTTTTAACAAATCAAAAACTGAAAAATTGGGCGTGCAAAATTATTAAGAACCTTTACTTTCAGTGCAGCAAACTCTCTCCAGAAGTTCAGTGAGGATCTCTGAATGATCCAATGTTGACCTAAATGACTAATGATGATAAATACAATCCACCTGTGTGTAATCAAGTCTCCGTATAAATGCACCTGCACTGTGATAGTCTCAGAGATCCGTTAAAAGCGCAGAGAGCATCATGAAGAACAAGGAACACACCAGGCAGGTCCGAGATACTGTTGTGAAGAAGTTTAAAGCCGGATTTGGATACAAAAAGATTTCCCAAGCTTTAAACATCCCAAGGAGCACTGTGCAAGCGCTAATATTGAAATGGAAGGAGTATCAGACCACTGCAAATCTACCAAGACCTGGCCGTCCCTCTAAACTTTCAGCTCATACAAGGAGAAGACTGATCAGAGATGCAGCCAAGAGGCCCATGATCACTCTGGATGAACTGCAGAGATCTACAGCTGAGGTGGGAGACTCTGTCCATAGGACAACAATCAGTCGTATATTGCACAAATCTGGCCTTTATGGAAGAGTGGCAAGAAGAAAGCCATTTCTTAAAGATATCCATAAAAAGTGTCGTTTAAAGTTTGCCACAAGCCACCTGGGAGACACACCAAACATGTGGAAGAAGGTGCTCTGGTCAGATGAAACCAAAATTGAACTTTTTGGCAACAATGCAAAACGTTATGTTTGGCGTAAAAGCAACACAGCTGAACACACCATCCCCACTGTCAAACATGGTGGTGGCAGCATCATGGTTTGGGCCTGCTTTTCTTCAGCAGGGACAGGGAAGATGGTTAAAATTGATGGGAAGATGGATGGAGCCAAATACAGGACCATTCTGGAAGAAAACCTGATGGAGTCTGCAAAAGACCTGAGACTGGGACGGAGATTTGTCTTCCAACAAGACAATGATCCAAAACATAAAGCAAAATCTACAATGGAATGGTTCAAAAATAAACATATCCAGGTGTTAGAATGGCCAAGTCAAAGTCCAGACCTGAATCCAATCGAGAATCTGTGGAAAGAACCGAAAACTGTTGTTCACAAATGCTCTCCATCCAACCTCACTGAGCTCGAGCTGTTTTGCAAGGAGGAATGGGAAAAAAATTCAGTCTCTCGATGTGCAAAACTGATAGTCATACCCCAAGCGACTTACAGCTGTAATCGCAGCAAAAGGTGGCGCTACAAAGTATTAACTTAAGGGGGCTGAATAATTTTGCACGCCCAATTTTTTAGTTTTTGATTTGTTAAAAAAGTTTGAAATATCCAATAAATGTCGTTCCACTTCATGATTGTGTCCCACTTGTTGTTGATTCTTCACAAAAAAATACAGTTTTATATCTTTATGTTTGAAGCCTGAAATGTGGCAAAAGGCCGCAAAGTTCAAGGGGGCCGAATACTTTCGCAAGGCACTGTACATTCATGGTTCAATTCTCCCCAACCCTACCCCTATTTTTCACTGATTGAAATGGATTTAACAAGTGACATCAGTAAGGGATCATTGCTTCCACCTGGTCAGTGTATGTTCTTAATGTTTTGTATACTAAGAAAATAAAACAAAAATATAAATATTTGAATGAGTTACAGTTCATAAAAGGAAATCATTGAATTTTAATGAATTAATTAGGCACTAATCCATGGATTTCACATGACTGGGAATACAGATATGCATCTGGTCACAGATACCTTAAAAAAAAAAGTATGGGCGTGGATGAGAAAATCATTCAGTATCTGGTGTGACCACCATTTGCCTCATGCAGCACAACACATCTCCTTCACATAGATCAGGCTGTTGATTGTGGCCTTGTGAAATGTTGTCCCACTCCTCTTCAATGGCTGTTCGAAGTTGCTAGATATTGGTGGGAACTGGAACACCCTGTCTTACACGTCAATCCAGAGCATCCCAAACATGCTCAATGGGTGACATGTCTGCTGAGTATGCAGGCCATGGAAGAACACGGACATTATCATCTTCCAGGAATTGTGTACAGATCCTTGCGACATGGGGCTGTGCATTATCATGCTGAAACATGAGGTGATGGCGGTAGATGAATGGCACGACAACGGGCCTCATGTTTCATTGAAATTGCCATCGATAAAATGCAACTGAGTTCACTGTCTATAGTTTATGCCTGCACATTCAATAACCGCACCGCCATCATGGGGCACTCTGTTCACAACGTTGACATCAGCAAACTGCTCACCGACACGACGCCATACACATGGTCTGTGGTTGCAAGGCTGGTTGGACATACTGACAATTTTTTTTAAATTATGTTCGAGGCGGCTTATGGTGGAGAAACTAACATTCAATTCTCTGGCAACAACTCTGGTGGACATTTCTGCAGTCAGCATGCCAATTGTACGCTCCCTCAAAACCTCTGTAGCGTTGTGTTGTGTGCACATTTTAGAGTGGCTTTTTATTGTCCCCGGCACAAGGTGCACCTGTGTAATGATCATGCTGTTTAATCAGCTTCTTGATTTGCCACACCTGTCAGGTGGATGGATTATCTGGGCAAAGGAGAAATGCTCACTAACAGGGATGTAACCAAATTTGAGCACCAAATTTGAGAGAAATACGCTTTTTGTGCGTATGGAACATTCCTGGAATCTTTTATTTTACCTCATGAAACAACACTTTACATGTTACATTATATTTTCTTTCTGTGTATGTGTACTTTGTATTCAATTTCTTTCTGATTATGTCATTAAAGTTGGCCTTGGGAAAGCAGGAAAAGCAACAACCTTTTTTATCAGTGTTGTGATATCAAAACTGTTCAAAAGGGTAAGAAACTGTTGCTCACTGGATTCATAACAGGATAGTAGTAATACAAGTATTGTCATGTCAAAGTACTATTTCCAACCCACCTTTGGAAATGTGTACTTAGGCAGCTTCATGGGGAAGAAAGCATTTCTTTTGTATGACACATAATGGACAGGCCGGCCACCCATTGGTACCTAGAGAAACACATTTATTACAGTAAATCACTGTAAATTGGTCTGACAGACTACTAATTATGTAACAGTCTTAGTTTTACGTTTTTATACCATTCTCTGTTGGTTTATGGTCATTATTCCTTACAAGGTTACATTAAGATAATATTTCACACAACAGTTTTAGTGCCTTTTTATTACCTCAGAAACATTCGAAATTCCCACCTGAATGAATACATACTGGTCTTGAACCACCAGGGAATCCGGGCTGATAAACCCAGGGAAAGGCCTGCCTTTGTTGGCCTCTGTGCAGTTCTGCAGCTTACATGTTATATACTGGGATCCTATAACAGAAGTTAAATAATTGCTACAATGTAACAGGAGAAAAGAAGTGCTCTGTGACTATTCAATCAGAGACTAGCATTTAATTTCATTGATAGTAGAAAGCAGAAGACCAGGGAGGCCAATTTCTATTTCCACTATTAACAGAGATGGAATGTGTCCCTCTGTGTTAGCTCTAGCCAAATGAGCCATTCTCCTCAGGGACAAGACATTAACACTGGAGCCCTTATGGAACAGACATTCTAAACACTCCATCCAACTTAAGAGCCCAGTCAGACCAACTGTCCCTTAGTAAATTAATAAACTTAATTGTAAAGTAGCGAGTGTGTCTAGATGCAGACAATTTGCATGGGTGAGAGTTATGTGTACTTGAAGATCAGTTTCCTCTCTACATGATGACTATTGTATAAAAGAGGACGGCTTAGGGCTTTGCACCCCCTTGTAAGTAAATACTGATGCTACCGCTGTTTATTATCTATGCATAGTCACTTTACCCCTACCTATATGTACAAATGACCTCAACTAACCTGTACCCCCACACATTGACTCAGTACCGGTACCGCCTGTATATAGCCTCGTTATTTTATTATGTTACTTCATATTTTATTTTTTACTTTAGTTTATTTGTAAATATTGTCTTACCTCCATTTCTTGAACTGCATTGTTGGTTACGGGCTTGTAAATAAGCATTTCACGGTAAGGTTTACACCTGTTGTATTCGATGCATGTGACAAATACATTTTGATTTAATTTGATAAGTATAAGTGTAAATATAGATAAGCGTGTTTTATGCTTTGTTTTTTGGTATTCTATTCCCTTCTGAAAACAATAGTAACAGCTGCAGTATTCCAAACTCATTTTGTGTTAAGTTCCCTCCTGTCTGTTTGAAATACGATGGTTATAGGTAAGGTCTCAATTTTGCACCCTGTAAAGGCTGTTTCGCAGATGGAAGATGTCGCTTGTGTATGTAAATGATCCCTAGATTCCCAATAATAAAATCCCTGAATGTGATGTCCTAGATGTGGTGATGACTCACGTCTGTCAGAAACACTTGTCTCCAGGTGAATCATTCCTGGTTCTTTGTCCAAACCCAGTTTTGACCTGTGGGGAGAGGAGAGACAACTGAGGAACATTGCAAGTCAGAACATCTTTTAAAATATGATATGTGCATTATATGGTAAATACCTTATGTTTGGATTTATAATAGTATCAGTTAATTTATGATAGAATCTCAACATTTTCATCAATGACATGTACATTTAGCTCATGATCTAGATATGATCGGTTCATTGAAGAGCATAGGTGTGCATAACTAAATAATCAGTTCAACAAGATGAAGAAAGGCACGCTGACGTCAAACTGTATGGGAAACATGAATAATCATTCTGTTGGTTCTCATCTATTCCAAAAGGATCCTGTGAACAAAAACAGTACTTCACAGTCATAAAAAAGTCAGAGACAGAGAAATGAATCAAAAACAGAACTCAGAACAGAGATATGAATTTACAAACATCAACCCCTCGGTTCAATCACGCTAGTTCTACCTTTCTATTAAAACGTCAGCTTCCTTGAGAGGACAAAGTCATGTCGGAAGACATTTGAAGGATGACAATATTTGGGATTTCCATTGTGATTAAATTAAATTATAATAGGGAACCTAGCTGCTTGAAATGGCTGAAAAAAATAACAGCAACAACAACAAAAAATCCCGTAAACATTGCCCCGTCAATCACTTGGCCTGTGGGGTAATTCAGAGGGAAGATGCCTCGGAGCCATTTCATCCTTTTTCAATTGAGCCTCAGCTGGGAGGCAGCGGTTAAGTGCGGAGTGACAAGAGTGACCACTTGTTGTATAAATAGCAGCTATTGTGGAAGAAAATGGGTTCCTTCTCATTTTCTATACTGTGTCAGTGTCTGAGCCATAATAAAAGAGGTCCCATCCTGCTTCCCTCAGCACTCTGTAATTGCCTTGCTGCTCCATCTATTTTAATGGGCTTTCTGTCAAATACTTCATCCTCTTCTATTGGAGAACAGCAGCCCCGTGTTCTTAAACAGGTTCCTTATATGTTCCTCTATCACTACGGACGGTATGGACTACATGCTTGCATTGTGTGATCTATAAGGCTTGTTAACAGGTTGATGGTGTAAATCTGCCAAGGCGAGTCTACTGTTAACAGTAGATAAACTGCAGTTATGTGGAGCAGCAAAACATATGAAAAGTCAAATGAACTGAAGATATGAGCTGTATTTTCTCCTTGCTGAAATATGCATGCCCTACCTGAATGTAATATTCGTACCACAAACAAAACAGATATATGTTTGGTAGGAGGGTGTACACCTTTGTTTGCCTCAGAGAGGACAGTTTTATAATTGATGGCAATAATAGCAGGGTCATAGAAGTTGTAAACAACAAAGAACTATAGAGTAGATACGTAAACCCAAGCCATCTAAAGTAAACCTCTAAATCAAATATTTAATCAATAATATAAAAAGGAGCGCCTCCCGAGTGGCGCAGTGGTCTAAGGCACTGCATCGCAGTACTAGCTGTGCCACAAGAGATCCTGGTTTGAGTCCAGGCTCTGTCGCAGCCGGCCGCGACCGGGAGACCCATGGGGCGGCGCACAATTGGCCCGCCGTCATCCGGGTTAGGGGAGGGATTGGCCAGCAGGGATGTTCTTGTCCCATCGCGCACTAGCGACTCCTGTGGCAGACTGGGCGCAATGCTCGCTGACAAGGTCGCCAGGTGTACAGTGTTTCCTCCGACACATTGGTGCGGCTGGCTTCCGGGTGGGTTGGCTGGGTTGTGTTTCGGAGGACAGACGGCTCCCAACCTTCGCCTCTCCCGAGTCCATACGGGAGTTGCAGCGATGGAACAAGACTATAACTACCAATTGGAAAACTCTTTTTATTTAAAAAAATGTATTTGATGAATGGAATTGAAAGCAACAATTTTCTAAATAATCCATACAGTACAACCTGTACAAAAACCTCCTTGCAAACTGGTATCAATTCATCGTATACCTGTAACTAATTAAAAAGCTAATGTGTTACTCAATATTCAATCCAGCTCTACTCTGGTATCAACTCCATCAGGAAATCTTAGGGCAAATATATGAACTGTTCAAAACAAGAGACCAATAATGGCTTTACTTCGATGATACATTGCTACCACTGCATCTTTCTTTGGCTCCTGTCTTGGGCTAAAAAGCACCTGATCATCATTTGTTCCCAAGTGATCCAGTTTGTGAAAAAAGTTTTAGTCAAATTTTGGCCCAATATTAGTAAATGTGAAATATGACCTAATTCATGTATTTTAATTGACTCATCCACTTTAAGAGATGACATTGTCCTAATGGCATTATTTATCAAAATGTTAAAAGCTGTCAGATCACCCAATAAGTATTGATCTCCCTTGCCCCCTTGTAAATATAAATGATTTAGTGATTACACATATTCATAGTATCGTTATCTGGCAACAGGGACTACTGCATTAAGATACTGTATGTCATGGCAAATAATGTAGATTAGTGAGAAGTACTAAATACAGTATTTCTTAAGCACAACTGTTGGACCTTAATAAAATAGTGTAAGAATATCTATTTCAACTATTCATGTGTTCATCAGGACCATAATTGTACATACTATATGCCATGTATTGAGTTCAACTCAGGTACCGGCAGAAGACTAAATTCAATACGACAATTCTGATAGGCTATCAGTTCAGAATACTGTCAGTAGAGGAAAGACTGGTACTTTTTATGAAATTGTAGTACTACTACTTGAAGAATGTGTCCAAAGATGGTGGAAAAGACTCATTTATACTCTCACCA
Source organism: Oncorhynchus clarkii lewisi (assembly GCF_045791955.1). Classification (NCBI taxonomy): domain Eukaryota; kingdom Metazoa; phylum Chordata; class Actinopteri; order Salmoniformes; family Salmonidae; genus Oncorhynchus; species Oncorhynchus clarkii. The sequence continues at coordinate 72,384,221 of NC_092147.1, forward strand.
GTAAAATCTGTTGGGGACCACACTGTCATGTACGAGCTGCCATCGTCTTCCAAATTCAACCGAGACGTAGAGCTGAAAGAAAAGAATGTCCCAGAGTTTGAGAAAATCTGGAGAGAAAAAAATGTAATAATATCCAAGAGTTCAAACTAAGACTTAAAACGAAGAAAATGTCAGACCTGGAGAATTCTCTTTCCCTCTATTTTAGGGACTGTCATGTAAGTCTAATGGAGGCCCATACAAAATGTTAATTATATTGACATGTTTTTTCCCCCCTTTTTGCACTTTAGAGCACTTTGTTTGAATGTTTCTGTTGAGTGCTGTACAGTTGAAGCTTTAAAGAAGATTTGAAAATAGTACTTTATATTTGAAATACACTTTCAAAGAGTTTCTATTATGACAGGCTCGTTTGGATCAGCTTCTCCCAGTGGTACCTCTCTACCTCCGTAGGATTTGTTCCTAATTGACAGCGACACACTTAACCATCAGTATAATCCCTTTGCATTATGCTATTGAGCTCCCTCTTTTAGCAGAGTAGGGCTGTTATCCAAGCTCTCGAAAGACATGTCATCCATCCTGTTATAACAGTCAACTCTTTTCAGAGTTCAGCCTAATTCATAATGATAAGTCTTTTACATCATCTGAGAGCACATCGCACATAAGGAACTATTTTACAATACAATCATTTTCCACAGTACTATTGCACTGTACAATACAGCAAACAACTAGATGTATATACAATATAAAGAGGTGCTTTCCCCTCTGGGAGAAAGTGATGCTAATACAAGAACAAGCATACATGTAGAGAACACAGATACCATTGAAGTAAACATCTTGTTAAAGTCAATAGACTCACGGACATTAACAAGACCCTTGGCTCAATCAATCAATTTGTGTGTGTGCTTTCTCCCCCCTCCTCACTCCTCAGTTCTAATTGACAGGAGTCTCTTACCTTCTGGTCGTGGCTGTAAGCCAGGATCCAGTCCTCCTGCTCGGGGTGGAAGAGGAGGCTGAGGATGTCGAAGGCTAAGTGGTACCTCTGATAGGATGCGCCCTCGTCAAAGCTAATGAGCAGGCTGCTCTCCACCTCCGGGTCGGTCAGTAACATGATCTGAGATGAGAGAGGACAGGTCAGGAGAGGAGAGGAGAGGAGGGAGAGTTATCCTCCTGCTTTGACAGCATCCACAAGGCATTAGGTGTGCTGTCTGTTAGGTCTGCTGTATATTCTGAGGGTGCAGACCATTTTATATAAACGGAGATGATATTAGTAGTAATTCAAATACAAATGCTGCCACACAAGAGAGTATGAATAAGATTGATATTATCTCTAAAATATAACAGGCATGTATGTATGTGTTTTATAAATCACAACATTTAGCAAAGATTATTTTGTATTCTCCATTCATGTTCGTAATGATTCAACTTGATAGTTCTACTATTGTTAAGAGTTTTAAGGACATGACAGATATGGTTATGGTAAGGTACATGTGTGAGGACGTACCTTTCGTTTGTTATTCGGACTCACGTACAAGTAGCTTAGTATGGTTTTTGGCCCGACCTTTTCATCAAGTTTCTCATACCTGGATCCATAGTCTGTTGACCTAGAATTCAATTAGGGGATTAACTAAATGAGTTATTCTACTGTTAAATCGTGAGTCTGAGAGCACAGAGCAATATCAATAATAATACCTATGGTTCAGTACAGTGACGGTATCATTAGGCTTTCGCAGGCAAGCAGAACATTGGAACTGGAACGATGCAATTTGCTAGTTTAATGGAGAATTGTTCAATTATAATAATAAACATGGATATATGTATGACAGACTACGCAAGGGAATTATATGATTTGTAGTTCATCTAAAACATGTGTCCTAAAACATTGACACCACAATATACATTACAAATGTCTACCCTGCTTCTCGCTAATATTCAAAACCAAGCTTGATAACAACTGTGTTGGAGTTGGAGACAGTTACGTAATAATATTAGAAAAGATACTCCAGAAGCATGTGTATTTCACATTGCCATCTGGTATATTCTGGATGTCAGAAATATTTCAAGTTTAACCCTCCTGTTGTGTTAATTTATTCTGTGTTCCCAGTCCAAAATGACTGCCCCATTATAGCTCATTATAAATCCATAATAATACATATATTATCACCTAATATCAACTTAAATTCTTGTTTAACCCTCCTTGATAGCTTAGAGCTGATACTGTACACCAATTTCTGGCTTGGTTCTTTTCTCTCGGTAGAAGTGGTTTGGAAAGCCTCCTTCAATGCCTTTGTCTCTCTTCTTCAGCCAGTTAGAGGGGGTTTTGAGGTACACACACCATTCGGTCCAAATTATCTCTTCCATGCATTAAGATACCGTCTGATGTCACCCTTCATGATAACCTCGTCAGAACAACAGTTTAGTTCAGTTCAGTTCATTAAACTACATGATAAATGATTACTTTTACCAATTATTCTTAACACACATATCTAAACATATTTCACAGAGAATATCAAAACATTCTATTGAAACTATTCTTTCAAATTGGTTTATACTCCCCATCTCACTGTCAACTCCATCGTAGAGCCAAGGATCAAGAAATTAGACCTATACCCCTCGGGAATAGAACAAAACAAACACAACAATACAATACACTCAACAATACAATACACTCATTCACATATCACTTAAGTTGTGTTAATTTATTCTGTGTTCCCAGTCCAAAATGACTGCCCCATTATAGCTCATTATAAATCCATAATAATACATATATTATCACCTAATATCAACTTAAATTCTTGTGAACATTACAAGTTCTGAACTTCTATTTGCTATTTATGGCCTGTAGGCCTCACTAAGCTCGTACAACTTGTTTTTGAGTTTTAAAAAAAAGCATAATGTATGGATTATTTTGACTATAACAAATACTGAGATGAAACATATTGTTATTATTATTTATCACAGACTACTTTGTGTCAAAGTTTAACAAGGACTCTCTCCTCCTCACCAGTGTCATGATCAAAGATATGATCAAGAGCCTCACATACATACTGCTTTATCTTGGCCAGGTCGCAATTGTAAATGAGAACTTGTTCTCAACTTGCCTACCTGGTTAAATAAAGGTGAAATAAAAATAAATAAATACATTATATTGTTTGGTCATTGTGCTGCCACAGAATGAATTGTGATCAAGGCCTCAAAAAAGCTTTATATACCAGAGCTGCAAGAAAAATTCTATATATTATTGAAACAATGTTGCGATTGTTTGTGAGAATGCCAACAGGTGTGGTTCCCGTGGGGGAAAGATTCTATTGGGGAAAGGTTCCCGTGGGGGTTGCCATGGAAGCCAAGAAGGGGAGTGAGGTGTGTGTGTGTGCTCAAACACACATGCATGTGAGGGTCTGGGAGAGGAAGTGTGTCCATCTGATGAATGGGCATGTGCCTGAACTCAATTTTATACACTAATTGTAGCCTCACCCATTCATTTCTAATGACCGGTCATTTTTGACCGGGAACAACACAGGTGTACAAAAGTTAAATAAAACACCCAAAATTGAATGAAAATCATCAAAATGTTCAGATGCTCTGTGTGGACAAAGTCATGGAACCTTATGACAATCAGATTAAATGAACTACATTTTTCAGAGAGAAAACTTCGGTCCAATTCGACCGGAACACAGCAGAAGGGTTAATATGCTACATTCAGGAACATACAGTACAACACTAGTTTGCAATATTTGAACACAATGTTCCCAGTGTACTGTCTCTGTTTCTTATCTCCCTGCTTCCCAGTCTCTTATACACTTGTATAACCAACACGCAACATTCAAATGGGCCATTAGTTTTTCCTAAGCATGTGATAGGCAATCTCTCGGGCCCATGGTCACATGATCAAGAGCAACTCTTGGTCCTGAACATGAACACCGAAGCCAGACCGAGATTAATTGAACCACTCCTTACCTCCATAGAGAGCTCTCTGTGACACTGCCAAGGCTGAAGTCAAAGTACTTAGTCAGCATTAGAATCACCTACAAAACAGAACAAAGTTCCCATCTCAGCGTACAGTTTTAGAAAATACTAGTAATAGACAACCCTCTGTTAAGGTGCATCATTTCATCTGGCACTATGGTGGCACTTGAAGTAATGAGTGAATGGGCACACACTGTTTAAATCCACGTTGTTTCCACATTATTTCAATGAAATTACATTGCCCCAACATGGAATAAACGTTGAATTGACATCTGTGCCCAGTGGGGAGTTGCCTATTTTGCATTCTTTCCCTATTGAGGTGGTAAATAAGCCTAAAATACAAAATAAGGGAGAAAATAAACTTTTGACAACCTCATCTTCAAACTTACAAATGTTGTTATTTTTATCATTGGAAGCGGTTTGAGCAGGAAGGCCTTAGGAAGTGTGTATCATACATTTTACAACAGCAGCTAGCAACACATCAGCCTTAATATGGACGCTTGTGTCAACAGCCACACACATAAACAAATCCCAAACAATCTTCTGAGGACTTGTCAAGGCATAATTTTGCATGAGGATGGTGCATCTTCTGTACAAAGGTAAATCAGGGAAAATGTGCTATGTTGTGCTTTTTTAAGGCTCAGCGTGTTTCTTCCATGGTAAACACTACCAACAGTGGTCTATAAATAAATGAATAAATAAGTAAGCAATGCCTCTATTGTTCATCCTAGGCACAGCAAGGCTCTCCTCGTAAATATCATGGACATCATTTTTGAGGAGATCGTAAAGAACCCCATTGTTATATGGCTGTTATACAAGCCTTTACTTAATAGGTATTAAGACACATAAATTGCGAGGCGTCACGTAAGTTGCTCCAGATGTTAACGCATGGCTCTCTGTGGACAGGTCTATTTTCCCCATTGTAATTTGAAAGGAGAAACTATTTTCCTATTCAGCGTTTGTTTGAACCTAAATCAAAGTCTGTGTATCACTTCATTAAAATTATATCAGCCAATGTTAACGGATTGATATTTCTCTTTCCCCTCCGCACTAGATACTTGAAGACAATATGGAAAAATGCCATTTGAAAACATGCTAAATTATGCAACGTTCTCAATGGTTCACTGCATAAGAATCCAGTGTAAAGGTCTTCTACTCCTTGGAGATGACCTATCTTCTGGGACCATTTTTCTTCCCAATTGTACCCATTTATTTTATTTGTTATTTGGCCTTTTAGTTGATACAATGAACCAAGAAATATGGTTCTTTTCATGAAAACGTGTATATATTGTGGTTGGCAAAAGTGTGGTGAGGAATAATCTCAGTGTCTTGTAAACACGGCAGAAATATAGAAATATAGAAATATAGAAGTAGAGATTAATGGTCTACCAATAACATGGCCTTTATAACTTCCAAAAGTCCCAATCTGTTGGACATTGTCATACACAATAAAATGACCTAGAGCAGTTTGGAAAGTAGAGCCAATTACTTCCCGTCTCCTGGATAGTCATTAATTTAACCATTTACTTGGAGAAGGTCCAGTGGAAGTCTCAAATCATTTGCACCCACTCAAGTGCCAGCTGTAAAACTAGAGGTGTTAGGCTAGTTGAAAGTACACGCTGAAGCTCTCTAAATGTTGTCAATATTTAATGTACCAGGCATCAATATACATAGATACTTAATTTTGGAGATTGTTCTGTGTTAAACAGGGGGTATGGGCTGGGTGCTTACTTGCTATCTTACTGTAGCCATAAACATTAGTGTTAGAGAGAGTCATGAAGAAACTCTGAACCCCCAAGAGCAATACAAACCTATTCAAATCACCAATGCTCTGAAGCTAAAATGTGTAGATGAGGGATTTGGTTGGGGTAAAGATACATTACAAATTTCTAGATAAAAAAGGGCATGGCAGGAATTATACTTTATCAGTTTTCTAAATAAGTGCACAGATCCATCCCTTCCACATCTTGACAAAGATGAGATGTCAGAAAACTTTTAACATGTCGAACACTCATCATGCCATGTTAGCGCCAAATGTCTCCCAAAAAAATCATGTGACATAGGAGAATAAGAAAAATGATTTCCTAGCCCTGTGTAAATCTCAACCCTTGGAGAGTGAATGCATTGGTATGAATCTGATCATTATTGAGGCATGAAAGGGGTTTTATAGTGAATTAAAAGAGCTTAGTATGAGGAGATTACCATGGTGGAATGAAGGCATTGTATTAAGACGGTTGGAGGGATAAGGGATAGAGGGTGGAGGTGGGAACGTTCTATTAGTGAAGGATGAGGAGCACCTGAAAGAGACAAATTAAATGCAAGGCAGACTATACATTACGATTCATTCCCAGACTCAGTGACTCCCTGATCCAGCCTTATCAGCTTCAGGAATTAAGTTACATCATCAATAAAACTGTCGACATATTTACCCACTGCAATTAAATAGATGGATGACTCCATAAAAGCAATTGTTACCCAAGTAACTGATCAGAATATTAATAGGGTAGTTTTCTATTTGTACCCTATAAATGGAAAAGCACAACTAACACATTACCCTTTTTGGCTTTTAAGAGTTTATCTCACAAACTATTTCCACTACTACAACACTAATGATGCTGATGAAACAAGCCAGCTCAAGTCTCTCCCCTCATGTTAACCCTTACTGTACAGATGTGAATTGTTACACTGCAGTCACAATACAATTTAGTGCTTAATAGCAATTGAGTAGCCACCCGCATTCTTAGAAATGTACAGTACATTTTGGCAAATTAATATAAGATGTAAATTAGCATTTGCAGTCCAACACAATAAGTCTAAAGAATTGTGACAGATTCCCTGGGAGTGGAGCAGGTGTTAACTTTCAAACAGATGTTTCTGTTGGTTCATAATGATATTAACATTAAAAGCTATGAATTTTGAAAGTATAAAGTTTTGTATCATCAGCTATTCACACAACATATGTTCAAATCTGACTTATTGCCTGTGTTTTACTAGGTGAACCTCCTTTTGTAAGAATAAAATGCATAAACAATACTTTCTGTTTCCAGCTATGTCTGTTGGTACGAGCAAAAGCATGTGAAGCCCAGTGCTCTCAACCATACAACCTCAACATGTATTATTGGCTTGCTTTTGTCTGCCACATCAATTTATATCTCTTTATCCACACAGACATTGTTTCCTGGTAGACCAGATGTTAGCTAGGGCTAGATTGTTTGACGTCAGAGCTATTTGCTCTCCCATGGATAACAGGTCAACTGGATCATGAATTATAAGGTGACATCACAGTAGTACTGTATATTGCAAAGATAAATGATTTAATGTCCTCGCATGACTCTCATAACCACCAGGATTTCCAAAGCATGCCATACCATGACTGCTAAAGGTAAGATTACTCGAAAGAATACTCTAGATCACGGTCGTATCTGCCTCCTCCAACCACATTAGTATCTTCTGACATTCACTACTGTCAACTGTGAGCTTTATCATGAACAAAAGGATATTTGAATATCTGTAAATATGAGAGTAGCTACTCAGGATACAGTAAAACTAGCTGGATTTCTGACATTAACATATTTATTCAGCACATACATGTAAAACTCCTTCAAACTGGCCTTAACATAAAAAGAAAACATCTACCCTAAACATGTATTACATGTTACAGTAATGTTGCACACCAAAATCCAAATGACCGATCATTACATTTGCAACCACTACAGATGTAGGATCTTCATTTGAGCCAGTTTGCCACAGCAGGAACATAATCCTGCAGCAACAGGAAATGTGAAGTATTATGTGGATTTTAATGGACTTTTGTTTTCATGGGGGAAAATCAAGGCTGAATTGTCAAAGTGGAAATTACAGAATTCAGGAGCCTTTTTAAACCTCAAATACACGACAAGTTTTCAATTTCCTACATTGCGGGAAAGTTCTGCAACACGGTGATCAAATTAAAATCCTGCATCTGCAATTGAATATCCATTTTGATCTATGTTTCCCTGAATCTCAGTTAACCATATAATGTTAATTGGGTACCAAGAATATATAGTTAGCCACCATGTTAGGGATACGCTGATGCTATCATACCACTAAGAAAAGCCTAAATTAAAGAGGCATTACAAACACCCCTATGGCAGACATTCTTTTGTTGTTGATTCTTGACGTGATAAATCATCAGAAGCCACTCACTTCTTCTTTGAATGTATGCTTTTGCCGTAGTAACTCCACCTTAAAAAGAATGAAGTGCAGCTGTATTCTCCAGCCAGACTATGGCAGCCTGCTGAGCCTAGACACTTCATCGTGCATGAGGGAACTCTGATCAATGCTGGCAAGATTAGACATCGAGTGAGTTTGTTTTCTACCCAGCCCAAAAGTAGCACCCGCTGAGCAGAGGATGCTTTAAAAAAAAACACTTTTAACTCATATAAATGTCTTCTGAAATGTGGATGCTCAAAGATAAAGATGCAGGGTTGTGTGTGTTCTGTTGACAAACTCTTAAGCTACTGTACATCACCAGCAATGACATTTGTCTAACTTTGATATAATTCATGCTAATTAGATGCACATTTTGTTAGAGTTGCAACCAAAGCAAATGTCCATGAAATACCTCTGCTATAAATCTACTTCCGTAATTTGTTTTGAGGTTAGGACATAAGCCATGACCATAGACATAAAAACCAGTAGACAGTGATACAGTAGCATCCATGTATTCCTATGGAAAACTCCCGATAGCGCATGAAGCCGGAAGTATTTTAATTTAAAGTAAGCCATAATGCTGAATGGGGCTGAATGGCACCAAAAACATTGTTAAGGATCATGGTGAAAGTGGTAACTAGCAATGGATCATGGTTGATGTAGTCGTTTCCATCCTGCCTGAGAGAGTCAACCTTAAGTCAACCTTAACCTCATAGCTTGCCAGCCTGTGAAAACTCTGTGTCAGCACGTGGTCCTGTGTGACGACAAATGTAGTAGTCAGAATGACTCTTGTATAATGTCCTCAATTTTGCAACCCTACTAGTGACCCTTAGGCGACATGCTGAGGTCTAAAAGCCTGCGTTCCCTCTCTGCAGCACACTCAGTGCAGGACTGAGGTCCAACAGAAGTCTCCAAAATATGAGTCACAGTAAAACATTGAAGATGTCAACTGAACAACTCTGGTGTTGCTAATGTAACGTTGAGACTGGTAGATTGATGTTGCAAGAGAAAAAGCAAGAATGAGTGCTGATGCAGGTTGATTGTGTAATAATGGTGCTGACTTATAATAGCTAGTATAAAGAGGATGATGCATCTATTGCAAAGGCGAAAGTAAAGACATGGGAAAAAAAGGTACAAATGTTGCCCTCGCTTCTGTCAATATAATATCCCATATAACATCCCATTTACACCTTGAAATGTATTTTGGGATCACACCTAATGCCATACCCCTTTTTGAGCGTTGGACCAGTAACTGAAAGGTTGCTGGTTCGAATCCCTGAGCTGACTATGTGAAAAATCTGTCGATGTGCCCTTGAGCAAAGCACCTACTCCTAATTGTTCCTGTAAGTCGCTCTGGATAAGACCGTCTGCTAAATGACTAAAATGTCAAATGTAAGTGACAGCCATCTGTTTGTGATCAGATCTGGTGAACAAGCAAAGCTTGCATAGCCTCCCTTGTATAATGAAGCATTGGTTGTAATATCCACATGACAATTAAGGAAAGTTGATGGGAGGTAGAGTATGATCTCACTCATTCTGTATGATCCTAATCCAATGCTAAATGAAGATGGATGAAAATCATACACATATTACAACAATAATGTACAAAATTATCCAAAATAGAAACCATATAAATGAGATGTGCACTGAATTATATAACACACCCAGGGCCAAAACACTGCTTCAGTTCTAGCATCACCTTAAGAAATAGACCGTTCCACTACAAATGCGGTCTTTGAAGAGATATCCACAATGGTCTGTCGCATTTGATGCCAATCTAATGAGGGATTAACTCCCATTTGCCTGATATTTTGAGGATACAGATCCGAGTGGCTGTTATGCATTTCTTTTGACAAATAGATTTGTGAGAAGTGTCATGTAAATAGGCTAACAATGGATTGCTTGAACATGTAGAGCAGAGGTAAAATAACAAAAATCATTGGACCGTGCCTTAATCCTCACATCTACCCTTAATTCCTGGGTCATGCAAAACCTCCACCCACACAAAGATAGACAGACTAAAAGAAACACACTGATCGTGAGTGAGAGTGTTTGTGTGTGAACGTGTATGTGTGAGTAAGTGTGTGTGTGTGTGCGCGCGCGCGTGTGTGTGTGTGCGCATGTGTGTTTCTTATTTCGACAATCTAGCTCTTCAGCATCCTCTCATTGAACCGCCTGGTGCACTGGTCTGCACTGCCCACTGCTCTCCCAATGCCTCCCAATATTTTCCAAGTGCCAGGATTTACACTAGAGGCCTACACACAACTAATTAATTACATATCAGACCCTTCAGAAGACCAAGTCCACCACCTAAATTGACATTTTAAGAGGCAGAAACATTATAGGCTAACTGTTATACATTCAAAATGATTATGCCATGCGCTATAATGCAAGGATGCATTCATCATAGCCAAGTTTCACTTACGCTGCTATTTTGGCCGGACCAATGCACCATGGCTTGGTTATGAGCTGAATCCCCCGTGAGTGCGAATGTAGAACTACTAAGTTTCAACTCATGTTGCCCGGGGGTTGACGCATCTTCACCGTTCCATCCGAATCCGGACCAAGATGTTTTGCTCTCCGCCGTTTGGAAGCTGCGCTTTCGTCGACGGCGAAGGTTCCTCAAACTTGCCCCAGCCTTCTTTTTTGATAACTCATGTCGTTTAAGTCTATTTTCTCTTCCAAAACTATTAATTGTATTATGTCTAGTGTTATTGACGGTTACTTTATTGAGGGTGGCAGGTGGCGGCATAGGCCTATCTGTGAGTTTGGAGATGATGCCCGAGCCACTTTGATGTTGATAGAGCACTTCAGAACTGTCCACGAGCCGACGTTCTTCTAATCCACGGCTGTATGATTTATTTACAAACGGCTGCTCGGATTCAGGGACTGAACTTCTTGCCTCGCCATCACCGGAGACGCGCGCTAAATATTCCGCAACATTGGCTTTTTTACAGCTGCTTTTAAAGGGGTGACAACCTGGTGACTTCTCTGCAACCCCCACAGCTTCATCCTCTGGTCCCTTTCCAAATGGATCAAATCCCACTTTAGAGAGTTCCCGGGGAGCCGGCTTGATAACAGAGAGTTGGCTTGATGGAATGCACCTTATATTTGTTTTTGTCATGTCCAGGGTGGAAGTTAAGGTAAAAAGACACATCCACATAGCAATGAGCCAATGAGGGCAGCAACCGACGGTTGTTTCCATCCCTAGTTTAGGTTAGTCCGATTTGAATTATAACCTGAAGATAATTAGACTACTTTTTAGGGTTTGATTATTATCCGCTGAATCGCTCCGGGAACGGAGGTTGCTACAGTGTGCGAAGAAGCGCTCACAGAAGTAGTGATGCAAACGATGCACCGGAGGAGGAGCTGGCGGTTGGATTCGGTCATGATAGGAGAGAGAATAGCCAGAATCCGACTAGACGTTCATTTGGAGAGAGGCGAAAAGGGAGCTATCCCCTGTACTTTAACATGATAGCAACCCTGATAATAAAGTGGTCTTACTGTTTAGTGGAAGTTCTTCTCTGGATAACATGGAAAATGATACATGGAGTATTATTTCAGTCATATTTTCATTAAGGAGTAGCCTATAAAACATACTGATATATGCATTGTAAATAATGCCCTCAATAGGACCAATTGATGCACATAGGTTGAATGAATGTTGCCCACATTTTCAAAGCAATTTTTGAATTTATTTTTGCACATTTCAGTCTTTGGGACCTTAAATATGTCCATAATGAGTAACACTTTATATTGTCATTAATAAGTCAATAATATACCAATTATAAGGCATATGTTCATGATTTCGTATTTATTATTAGCCCATTACATTTTCAAACGCAAGTAAGCTATAAAAAACGGGTAAGATAAGTCATATCTTAATTAACAGTATATCATGTAACGATAACGATATTCACATGACATAAAAATGCTGTTCAACATCATTCCTCTGATCAATGTCTTTCTTACAAATCCATTTACTAATCATTAGAACGGGTCTCGAACCAGCGGCTGCTGCAACGCAGTTTGCACTACAATGCAGTGTCTTAGACCGTTGCGCCACTGGGGAGGCTCAAGAAAAAAGATTTAATGCTTATGAATTGCCTTGCATAAAGTATCAAGGACGCTTATCAAATAATTTAATTTAGATGTTAATTGTATTTTTTTGCTCACAGAAACAATGAGAAAATATAGAAAAATAAATCATGAAATGTTAATTTTATAAAGCAGCCTATACAATCATCTGCCAGAGAGTAGCTTCAATCGGCCCGAGCCCCAAGTAATATATACATTTGGGCCAGATAACTCTCACCGGAATCAGCCCGAGTCCCAAGTAATACATTTGGGCGAGATAACTCACACCGGAATCGGGCCGAGCCCCAAGTAATATATACATTTGGGCCAGATTGGCCCTAGCTCAACCCCAACATCCTAGCAATAAATCCAGACTCGGGCCACATGACGTCGGCCGAGTCTGACTTCTCAGCCGAGTTCACCGACTCAGCTGGAATCAGCTCAGATCCACCATGCTAGCTGGGTAACTTCCTGAAATTCTACACATTTTGCCATGGGGCAAAGAGAACAATTTGCAGTTTTTATAGCTAATCTCATGCTATTATACATGACTTCCCATGAGGCTGAGCAAAACTTTTACTGTTTTAAATTTTATTTCCTGCAATTGTACACATTTTGCCATGATGCAGAGAGGAAAATGTGCAGTTTTATAGCTAATCTCATTCTATTCTACACATTTTGCCCTGAGGCTGAGAGAACATTTAGCATTTTTAAAGCCAATTAAAGCTGAAGGCACTGGATTATGACCTGTCTTGTTTGCTAAAATAACAAATTAAGTAGGCAGTGGCATGGTGCATATAGCCATAGAAGCACAGTGACATATGCCTCAATGCAGTCATATTTGTGGTTTATTGGGGGTGTGGCTTTCAGTTGCTTATTTCTGACTACCCATCCCATGGGAGTGAATGCCATTCCATTGCACTGGATTATGACTACAGTATGAATTATATCTGATAGTGTTTGCATGTTTCGGTAAAAAGAAAAATAATGTCCAATTTGGAACACTGACAAGTTGAGAGCATAAATTATTTATTTCTTTGCTCAATCTGATTGAGCTCAGTAGGTGGGTCCAGGCCCACCTAAGCGCCTGAGTTAACTTAGAGCAAAGAGCATCAGATATTCAGCAGAAACATTCCCTCAGACAGCGATATGTAGATCATGACTCTGGGACATTATCCTGCCCTCACCGTGACATTTTCTCTGAACCTTCACCTTAGTTATTGCCATCAGGAATTACAGGTTTGAAATATTGCTGTGAAATACAGTGGGGAGCTCTGTTGTGTTGCCATTTCAAAATTGGCCCATGACCTGTTGTCCTCTTTGGAAAATGTCCCTTTTGCCAATCTAATTGAGTGTCCAGGGACCTACAACAATGCACTGTCAGTGTACCAACACAGCTAAAATAATGAGCAGGTCAGACTCTAAGAACCTTCATGCTGTGAGTTACAATTGTCTAACGGTGTGGGGTGTTAATATTATAATTGTATCTTCTGGCTGGCATTGGTACTCACCTAAGTCTCAGTGGGTTGCAATGGAGGTGTGGCCAATCATTTTGCCAGCCTTCTATTCTGGGAAAGAAATACAACATCATTCTCTTTATTAGCAGAATAGTAACGCATGAAGTTGCTGAAAATATGCTAAATTATTGGAATACATTGGCCATAGCATACAATATATGAAATCCTTCATACTGTGCAATAGGCTTCTTGGATTGAATGCAACATTGGTGCAAACCATTAGAATCCTCACCATGCTAGCTATTTGATTCTATTCCTGGGTAACATTTAGTCAATAGGAGGAGGTTGGTTTTGACTGATGCCTTAGAGAGTCTCTATATTGATCTGTCCTCCCCATCGCTTTGCTTGAGCCGGGACGTGTTCCTGTTACATGGAGGGGTCAGCAGCACAGGGCCGTCTTTCATTCAGAGCCATTAGCAATGCAGTGTGCACTAGCTCTCTCAATCTGTCTCAGTTATCCTGCATCAGACAAGAAGGAAACCTGCCTAATGCAGAGGAATGGTTGATTGGGAATTTCAATCCCGCTTCGGCCTATGTGTGTATACAAAACACATTTGATCCACTACTAAAAGTTTTTTTTTATATTACCGGAAATATACCACAGAACATGAATCAGTGTATTGAAGGTTTCACATGTGTTTAAGTATTTTTAAATGTATGATGAAAAGTTGTGAAATAGTGTAGACTGGTAGTATTTATAGAATAATACATAATAGGAGATTAAATGTTATGTTCCAAGGACAGTTGAAGGGAACATGAAAAGAAACATGAATTTAACTGCGATCTCGGTTTATCGTGTCATTATCATATATGGGTGTAAGCATTAATAACTGCTTACATATTAGGCCTACCTGTGGGTGTGCACACCCCATGGCAAAATGAATGATTGTCTTTCAAGAAAGAGGATCTCTCTAGCTTTGGCTGGCTTTCTGTCACACACACAGACTGAATACAAACTGCATAATTCTCCCTGACATTGGGGTTAGCATTGAGGAGTTTACCACATCAGTCTCCAGCTTCATTAATAAGTGCATCTACGACGTCATCCCCACAGTGACCGTATGTACATATCCCAACCAGAAGCAATGGATTACAGGCAATATCTGTACTAAAGGCTAGAGCTGCCGATTTCAAGGAACGGGACACTATTTTATTTATTTATTTCACCTTTATTTTACCAGGTAGGCCAGTTGAGAACAAGTTCTCATTTACAACTGTGACCTGGCCAAGATAAAGTAAAGCAGTACGACAAAAACAACACAGAGTTACACATGGGATAAACAAATGTGCAGTCAATAGCACAATAGAAAACCTGTATATTGTGTGTGCAAATGTAGTAAGGAGGTATGGCAATAAATAGGCCATAGTGGCGAAGTATTTACAATTAATCCAGACACCTATAAGAAATCCCGCTTCGACCAAACGACAAGCCATCAAACAGGCAAAGCATCAATACAGAACTAAGATGGAGTCCTATTACATCGGCTCTGAGGCTCTTCGGATGTGGCAGGGCTCGCAAACTATCATGAATTACAAAGGGAAACCCAGCCGTGAGCTGCCCAGTGACGCAAACCTACCAGACGAGCTAAATGCCTTCTATGCTTGCTTCGAGGCAAGCAACACTGGACAATGCATGAGAGCACCATCTGTTCCAGACAACTGTGTGATCATGCTCTCCGCAGCCAATGTGAGTAAACACTTTAAACAGGTTAACATTCACAAGGACCGATTACAAGGATGTGTACTCAGAGCATGCGCTGACCAGCTGGCAAGTGTCTTCACTGACATTATCGAACTCTCCCTGACCCAGTCTGTAATACCTACATGTTTCAAGCAGACCACCATAGTCCCTATGCCCAAGAACATCAAAGTAACCTGTCTAAATGACTATCGCCCCATATTACTCACATCTGTAGCCATGAAATGCACTTCACACTGGAGCCCCTCAGGGGTGTGTGCTTACTCCCCTCCTGTACTCCCTGTTCACCCATGACTGCGTGGCCGCACACTACTACAACACCATTATTAAGTTTGCTGATCACCGAAACCGGTGAGACTGCCTACAGGGAGGAGGTCAGAGACCTTGCAAGTGTGGTGCCAGGAAAACAACCTCTCCCTCAATGTCAGCAAGACAAAGGAGCTGATTGTGTACTACAGAAAATGGAGGGCCGAGCATACCCCCATTCACATTGACAGGGCTATAATGGAACGGGTCGAGAGCTTCAAGTTCCTCTGTGTCCACATCACTAAGGATATATCATGGTCCACACACACCAACACAGCCGTGAAGAGGGCACAACCACGCCTCTTCCTCCTCAGGGGAAAAGATTTGGCCTGAGCCTACATATCCTCAAAAGGTTATTCAGCTGCACCATTGAGAGCATTTTGACTGGCTGCATGACTGCTTGGTATGTCAACTGCATGGCATCCAACCGCAAGGCACTACAGAGGTTAATGCGAACAGCCCAGTACATCACTGGGGTCGAGCTCCCTGACATCTAGTAGCTCTATACCAGGCGGTGTCAGAGGAATTATCTATCCTGTTGCCTAGTCAATCTATGCCTCCTAGTTATATGTACTGTATATATCAGTGGAGGCTGTTGAGGAGAGAACGGCTTACTTTTCTATTATTTCTCAATTTTCTTTCTCTCTGCATTGTTGGAAAAGCCCGTAAGTAAGCATTTAACTGTTAGTCTACACCTGTTGTGTGTGAAGCATATGACTTACACTATTTTATTTTATCTTAAATTGTTCATTTGCAGATTTGGAAGCACGCCCTGCAGAATGCACTCTTAGGAGAAAAGATGGATCCTAGCTGTTGATTTCCCCTGTTAGTTAAATTGAACAGACCTTGAAATCCTTTGTAGAATTGTAGCCTATTTTCAAGGTCTCTTCCTCTGTCTAGAAATAGCTTCAATTGTTAGCTTCCCTCTCACACCTTTCTGTAACAAAGGCGATGCAAAAGAGGAGAAAACAAACATAGCATTCGTCCAAACAGAAGATGACAAGACAAAAAGGCAATGAAGGATGAAATGCCAGGGCATTAGTTATGCACAGTGTCCACCCCGCCTCCCCTCTGCTCCAACAAACATCTGCCTTTACTGCAGTAGGAGCTGTGGCAATGGATCAGAATCAGCATCACCTCCACACTCACAGATATCACTCCCACAGGAAGATAATCCTTTTGATCGCAGATTATTACTTATCTAATCCTGATTGAAAACGAAAAGAAAGTCCATCTGCGGTGTGGGTTGATTGATTCTGTTTTGGTCAGCCGTGCACTGTACTCCTATCAGTGTTGAGTTGATGGGTTTTTTCAGCTAGCTCATTTTAGTGATGGACGCTTGAGACTTACACTTCAATTAGTACCCAGCACACCTCTGGGGCAGCTGAAGAGACGATCGCCTTTTCAACTAATAATTTCAAATACATTACTAAGAGATAAATTGCAAGACAATACAGGCAGCGGGTTAAGTGTTTTGACCCTTGTGGAATGCTATAGGCCATATCTATTGACGGCACAAATCCTCTGGTCTATTTAGCTGAAGAAGAAGGATATACAATGCAAGCCTTTCAGGTTCAGTGGCTGCTATGGTGTTGGTATCACAAACCAGAGAGATGATAGTCTGCACAAAGAGATACATTAATTATAAATGTGTTGATATACAGTTTGTACAGATATAAACATCAATGTCGAACCAGTTTAGGATCAATAGATAACAGACAGGTGGATGAATCTCACAGCACATACAGTCACATTTAAAAGGGAATATGATATGAACTTCTGAGAAGCTTATTTTAGCGATAGTGTAATGCAAGAAAAACTAACAGTCTCATTGTGGCCTTTCGCACATATGCTGTCTTCGAGTGTTTGGTCTGTTGCCTTCACGCAGATTAGACAGAGTCCTCTCATCTCTCTGTCCTCCCTCTATTCCCTTCTTTCCGGGTAGAACACAGTCACTCTCTCCCCTCCCTCTTAGTGTCCCAGTAGTAGCAGCTGTGGGAGTTCTATATGATGATAGTGTGATGTTCGCCAGCCTCTCTGCTCTCTCTGGGTCCCATTCTTTAAATCAACAGCCACGGGGCTTGTGTTGCTGTTACTCTGTCTATTCTACTATGGTGGGGGCTTCTTGTGGAGCTGAAGTAATTCTAGCCTGGCCTAGAATCAGGTTTACGGTAGTCTCAGTGTTTTGTGTAGCTCCGGTGTAAGAAGGTTCCTCATGGCTCAGTTGAGGTTTCCAGACTTTTTTCCCTGCCTAATTAGTCATGAGACATATAAACAATGAGAAGGTCACTCTTGTTGTTTTTTCTGTAAAAAGTCCTGCAGGTTGCTAGCTCCTTATGCTAGACCTCTAATGAGGTAATACCAGTTTATCCCGAGCAGTCAAAAGGCCATGGCAGCAGTTAAACCATCGAGGTTTGCACAAGTACAAGGGGAAAACTCCCACACAATGCATCAGTCATTCACAAAGGAAAATACCTTATCTTCCAGGAGACCCCTGAAATGTTCAGGACTGTCGTTGTTTAGCCTTGTGAACAGGGCATGAGAGAAACATCCTCCTATTCATCAATTATTAAACAAAGCATATATCACAACCTTTGAGATCAAAACAGCATTCTTGTAAGATACAGGGGGGCAACTCTGATATTTAGCACTGTGAAGTGCAAAACAAATCTAAAATGGAAAGGTTAGATGTTTGAAATCTGACACAAGCACAGAGCCTTTGTAATTTCCCTGACAGGTACACAATATGGCAGAGGAGCACTGTAGGGTATATGAATCTATCTTTGTACCTCTCCAAGAGGCTGAGGATTTTGCACCAACACACAGAATAGGGTTCCTGTGAAAATGAATATTTGATGATATTGCTAGCAGGCTATGATTGGAAGCATGAGCGGATTAGCATTCATGCCTCTTGAGCAGAACTTTCATCATTATCAACCTTTAAGTTTAACAGCCAGCGTTAATGCCTACTCTGCTCCTAAGGGGCTGTAGAATAGCATGTTACTGTCTTCCTGGGGTTGAAAACGAAAAGGCAGGTAAAAAATATTACCCTCTTTTACAGTTTCTCAATCGCTTTGGCAATTTTTTTTAAACAGTCTTAACATTCTCTAAACTGTAAGTGCAATTGTCACAACTGTTTTATGGGACATCACGACTCTACTGCATGTCCACAAAATGTAGTAACTCACCCAAAACATATAATTCACGCTTCAAAACCTAGTTATTGTGTCAGTAAATTGGCCAATGCCACCAAAAGGCAACGTTTTTTTGTCATCGTGTGAGCTGTACTGGTCAAAATGTTAAGATGTTTTTTTCACAATGGCAGTCAACCCTGGGAATGTTTGTTATATACAAATGTCAGTTTTGTTCTACTTTTTTGTTGACACTGACTGCTTACTGTACTATACCATAATGTCAGTTGTGTCGAGCTGAATGCTATTGTGTATCACACAGAGCTTTTTAGATCCCAATTTCAACAGTAGGTAAAAGTTTACTGGGAAAAGTCAATACTGTACAATACTGTAGTACACAGTTAAAGAATATGCACATTTGTATATATACAGTACATTTATTTTTGTAGCAATGTGTTGCATGTAAACAGAAAATTCACATTTGCATGTTCATTTTTACATATTTCTTACATGCAGAGTCATATATAGTGTTGAGAAAATTTGCCACAAAATGACATCCATGCAAAAAAGAAGAAGGAAAAACACAACAATGAAAAAACCTGCGGTAGTTCTGTAAAAAATAAATAATTGTACCTTCTCACAGTACGTAACACTACAAATTCCCATCTTCTTGGTGGACATCCTGTCACTCTTGTCGGTCTGGCCAGAGATTTTCACCGGGGGGGGGGGGGGGGGGGGGGATTTCCTGCAATGCTCGCCTGTGATGTCCTCACAACCAGCATTCATGGCATCTAACAGAGACATCTGATCTAGTGCCCGATAGTCGTATACTTTCCACCTCCATGCTGAACAAACCTCTTCTATCGGTTTCAGGATTGGGGAGGATGGTGGAAGGAACTACATTGTTATCCTTTCATGCGCAGCAAACCTTTCCCTAAAAATGCTGGTTTGGTGGAAGCTGACATTATCCCACACAATTACATAATTTGGCAAATCTGGTCTAACTAAACCTCTTTGGTGTATTCATGTATTTAGGAAGGCCAGGAGAAGTTGGGTGTTCTAGGGCCCAATGTCTGGAACATGTGTGCTCACACCATTCTCAGAAATGGCAGCACACATTGTAATTTTGCCCCCACGTTGGCCTGGTGTGCCAATTGTGGCTCGGTGTCCAATGAGATTGCGGCCACGCCTCCTGCCTTTGGCCAGATTGATGGTCTTCCATTGTAAGACCATGGGGACTCTTATTCTTTGTCTTCTACCTCTTCCTCTATTATGTCTTACCCTAACACCACCACTACCACACATTCTTACACATCTTCTTATTTCTCTTCCACGAGCATGAAGCTGCTGTTCAGGGGTGTGATGTTCCTCCATGTTCCAAAATGGTAGTGATTGTGCTGTGGGCAAGCTCCATATACGCTACCGTTACCGTCACTTAGAAATGTCCTTGTTTTTGAAAGAAAAGGGAAAAAATTGGTCCATTAAAATAACAACAAATTGATCGGAACTACAGTGTAAACATTGTTAATGTTGTAAATTACTATTGTAGCTGGAAACGGCAGATTTTTATGGAATATCTACATAGGCGTACAGAGGCCCATTATCAGCAACCATCACTCCTGTGTTCCAATGGCATGTTGTGTTAGCTAATCCAAGTTTATCATTTTAAAAGGCTAATTCGTCATTAGAAAACCCTTTTGCAATTATGTTAGCACAACTGAAAACGATTGAACTCATTAAAGAAGCAATAAAACTTGTCCTTCTTTAGACTAGTTGAGTATCTGAGGCATCAGCATTTGTGGGTTCGATTACAGGCTCAAAATGGCCAGAAACAAAGACCTTTCTTCTGAAACTCGTCAGTCTATCCTTGTTAATTTATGCTTAACTGGATGATTAAATAAACATCCAATGTAACTCCCTGTGATTAAGTATTGGCTACCATCCACAGCTAGTGATGCTGTCTTTTTTATTTTTGTCCATGTTGCCATAAGCATGGTTTTTGTTTAGACTCAAAATGTTGTAGCGAAAGGAATAACACAGATTATGTACCTTGCTCTTAGAGGTATGTGAGCTGTTTCAGTATCCTATGTTTAATGTGTTGAGTGACCTTCAGTAGGTCGTGGGGGAACAGGGCTTTCCAAAACAGTGAACCAATTCAAACAATTATATAATTCTCTTGCTCCTTGAAATGTCTCATGGAAATCTGAAAATGAATAGCCTATTCTTCAAAACCATGCATAGATCAAACTGCTCCTTTTGTCTGGCTTCTACCTCACAATGCCTGCTCCACCAAGATCCAAGGAACCTGTCACTTCTCACCCCGTGACACAAACACTGCTGCAGGCGCCCACGGTACTCTATTCTGTTTTGCATTTTATGTCAGGTTCTTTGGTCCGATGCCAGTAAGAGGATAAAAAGCTTTGGCCCCATGATATGATGGGGGTCCTGATTGAAAATCTAGTCAGAGTGGCTACTCTCTTTATAGGAGCTCATTAGTCAGAGAGACCTGTGTGCATTGTTCCAAGTCTGCAGAGTCAGCGAGGGAGCCACTCATCACTCCACCCAATCCAGTCTCCTGCACATCTGGTCTGGCAGCTCCAGGGTGACCTGTGTGCGCGCACACACACACACACACACAATACACACACACACACACACACACACACACGCTAAAGCAAGTGCACATACATCGCCCCTAACACATGCAAAGTTATGCGTACAGGTCCATACCTACTCACACATACACATCATGTAGAATACACAAAGCTGCATACACACCAAGGAAGTGCCTCCCCACATACACAGAGAAACCAATGCACACACACATACATATAATATTTTGTGATTTACAGCCAACACATAAATACACAGACACACGAACAGACAGACACACACACACCCCTGTGATTTACGGCCCACTTTACACACAGCTCAGGTGGCCATCTCCAGCTCTGACCCTGTACTGCAGCTCAGAGACAGAGACTCAGCAGTAGGCTGCAAGGATGCCAGAACACACCACTGCCAATAGCCAGTGAGGGCTAAGTGTCAATCTTCAGTTATGAATGTTTTAAACGCTTTATTGTTGGAAGATTTGTTTTACACAACAGAGCTACTTTTAGCCTGTGGTCACCCTCCGTTAGTTTGAATGTTACACTGAATATATTAAAAACGTATATAATATGTAGCTATGTGCTTGTTTCTATCAGAATACTTCATTGCCTTAATCAGAATACAGCAGGATCAAGTAAACAAGTTGTCTTTCTTGAGTGAAACAGAGAAAAGAAGATGGGACAGTTTCAATCCCATACTGAGAGAGAAAGGACGTGATAGTATTGAGAACATGTCACCCTACATTCATCTGACGGACATTCAGGCAGTGTTCCATTGGCGTCACTCAGACAGAACGAAAAAAAAAAAGTACAAAACCTGGAACAGTGGCAGAAGCTATCAAATTGACTGAGAGTTTCGGCATAGATTGAAAGCATGAGCTGCCGTTTCAAAAGCCGGAATTAATCAATGGAGTCCGTTGGTATAGCCTCAACATAATGGCTCTCATATAGGGAAGTCCTTTCAGATTAAAGCTACTATAAGAAATCAATACTTATTTTTCTACCAACGCCACTGGCTGTGAGGTACAATGAATTACTTTTTATTTAGGGCCCTATTCAATCAAAACGGGTGTCCTGAGGTTTCTGGATAAGTTCAAACTAAATGATTCCTTCACAGTGTGACTCATATTGATTTATGGTAAATCAATAAACTGATGCTGAATATGTGAAACTGAAGGGAACTCATACTGTACAGAATTATGTTTTTTTAATGTACTTGGTAGGCTGATTCATTCTTTCTGCCGAGTGCACATGTTTGAACACCAAAATCCTGGAGGCCGCTGCAGCTTTGGAGAGTACCACTTTCGCTTTACCTCTCCATACCCCCATCCGTTCAGCCCACTGCCAAGCTGGAGAGGTTTTCGCCCAGCCTCCGATGGCCACCTGTGTTTCATGACTGCAACACATCCCTGGCACCATGGCAACCATTTCAGCTGAGTTTCCATTGTGCTGTGGACAGATGCTCTCACTAGATGAGTCCACCTTTGACACGTCAATGTCACCTCAATCATCACTTCTGCTTACCTCAATTTGAGTGGATTATAATTCGGCACACTAATCATTTAACAGTGACTGAATTGTCAATAAATTAGCAGTGAATTGTAAACTGTATTCTGTCGCTGTCACAAAAGCGCTTCTGAATTTGAAGGTCTTTGCTTGTTTTGAGAAGAGGAGAGAGAGAGAGAGAGAGAGAGAGAGAGAGAGAGAGAGAGAGAGAGAGAGAGAGAGAGAGAGAGAGAGAGGGAGAGATGGGATGGGATGGGAGAAGAGAGAGGGGGAGTGGTAAACTAAGAGTTGCTTCTGCTTAGATAATTGTTGCTGTGAAAAGTATTGTATATAAAGGAGCTTTTTTGGCCCCTGGAAAAAATACAGTTTTCAAGGCAAGGAGAATATAGCAGTCTAAAACCTTGCATATGATTTGAATTAGCTCTATGTTTTGTGTCATCCACAGACATTATTGTTACAATATAATTAATATAGCATCTATATTTGCCCAGGATTTAATCAGAAGAGATACAAATAAACATAAAAGCATTGATATAATGTATACTTAAAACATTGTTTCTAGATATACAGCAGGATCAAGTAAATTATGAGTCATAGCCTCAGCTATTTCCAATGATGGCACACTAAAACGGAGGAGAGTCTTAATCTATGTTGTACATTTTAGTTGTGACTGCATTGGAATTATTGCTAACATCAAAGGTAACACTTTTTTTAATGTATTTTTGTAAAGATCAAAACCAAAAACTAATACCATTCATTTCAGACTCCAGAAAGTGACAACTTGGAAACTCTGATTGAGAAAAATACTATATGCAAAAGATATATGCTTGTCTTGGTACAACAATAATGAGGTATCACTTAAAAAACATGTCCCTGATGCTGTGGGATGAGATTTAAATAAGAAATGTTTTATTTTGATGTATAATTCAAAATTCCTATCAGCTTTATACCTTACTAGTCACCTTTTATACTATTGGATATTCTGATATGAATATTAGGAGAGATTCATGATCATTTCTGAGAGAACGTTATCAGTAGTGCCAAGCCCAAATGTTTCTGCCTACACACCAGTCCATTTTTGCTCCTGATGTTTAATCACTGACATGTTTTTTCTAACCAATGTGAAGATAATAGTTCCTGTAAGCAAAGTATCTGAAGCTGCTGGCATATTGAAAGACACAGGGATTCTCTCCCTTTAGCTACCTAGTTAGCTGTCCAAAAATATGTCAGGAAGGAGTCTTGCAGAGGCAAACCAGTCAGACCAGGTTAGAAATGACAAACCGTCTCTTAGCTCATATATTTAATAAATGGAGATACAGGTCAGTGGAGTGCACCATAAAAATCCATTTCTAGGATACAAAGTGCATTTTTCCCAAACTTCCGAGGTGAAATGAAATAATTAAAAATACCATGTCTGAACTCTTCTTTCTGAGAGGAGCTGGTAAATCTTTTATGAGCGCCATCCACCCATTGAGCATACAAGCCTTCTCTGTGGCACACTTTCCAGACTTATGAATAAAATATGGCCCGCACATGGGTCTGCTTAAACAACAAAAAGAGAAGCTGTCAATGATTTCAAATGGAGCTTTAGTTTAGGATATTATTTTATTATAATAAATGCAAACAGCTAAATTCTCATATGATTACATTCCCTAGAGTGGTCAAGACTTCCTCATAAAATTGCTCTGACATCAATCAAAAGTGAAGTTTCCGAGATGACTGTGTGTTTGGCCAACAGAAGCGCTGTGAATTGGATGCCTAATGACTTGATTGAGCTATAATACAGTCAAAATTAATTTCTCTGTTTGCTAGATAGGCCTGTAATTGATAAAGCCATCCAAAGCTGGTGGGCATGTCATTAATTATTTTCATAAAAATGTCGCTATTATGGCAATAGCCATGCCAATATTGAAATGGATATCCAACCGCTGCTAATGCAATGCAAATTAAATGTGTCATAAACGAAGTACTGAGTTTAGCAAAATAAAAGTTTGCTCTCATCAGAAATCTGCTAACTGCTTTTAAAACTTCCTGAATGATCTTAAAACGGCATGTAATTGCCTGTGTGATATACTTAAGCAATAAGGCCTGAGGAGGTGTGGTATATAGTCAATATACCACAGCTAAGGGCTGTTCTTAGGCTACCAGCTAATCAGCATTCAGGGCTCAAACTAGCCAGTTTATAATATACCATAGACTCAGTTCACTTAAATCAAATGCAAGACAAAAAGGGACAAATCAATAATTACCTTGATGAATTGCATGTCTACAGCTCCTGTCATCAGATCTCAATCACATCTCATCCACCCTCAATGGGAGGCTCTCATTAGGATGATTGAAGGTAGCCATTTTGTCTCAAAGGGCTAAAGTACTATCATTAAATGGCCCAGGGATGAGGGTTGTATGGATAGGTAGCCAAGACACTAAGGTTGCATCCCCTTATTTCTCAAATCGGGTCCTGTGTGGTTCAGCCGGTAGAGCACAGCACTTGCAATGCTAAGGTTGTGGGTTTGTGTCCACCAAGGGAACCAGTAAGAAAATGTATGCACTACTATAAGTTTTTCTGGATAAGAGTGTCTGCTAAAATTACACTTTGTTGATGTCATTGAGCAATATGCTTTGAATCAGAGTTGTGAAAATCTCTCCGCTGAGTGTCTGGTTTTCACTTTCAATTAAGACCTAGACAACCAGGTGAGGGGAGTTCCTTAGTAATTAGCGACCTTAATTCGTCAACCAAGTACAAGGGTCGAGGAAAAACCCGCAGACACTCGTCCCTCCGTGGAATGAGTTTGACATGTGCTTTGAATCAAGTGTTAAAATCAAGTGTTACAATGACCCTACTTCCCAATAAAGTTAAACAATCTAAAGTGCATTGTCTAGAGAAGATTGGCGAGAAAGCCATTTTAAACTATTGCGATGCAACCCTTGAGTACGTCACAACCTATCTAGGGCACAGAAAGAGAGAATAGATTTGGCAATAGCATACCCTCAGGTAACTCCAAAACAACATTAGCAGACACACTTGAATAGAAACCCACAGGGCAAGAGAAGGCTTGGCTATGAGACAAATAACTCATTAGAGAAAGACAAAAACAGTCTGGAGAAAGTAAATGAAAATTACTACAAAACTAGATTCAACTTAGAGGCGTTGTTGATGCTCTTTGCTCCATATGTAATTTATTATGTGTTGTCATCAAAGTTTATTTCTGTCTTTGTATGAGATTACTTAGGTCCTGTGTTATAGTAATAATGCAAGGACGTGCTCAGCTAGCACACACATTTCCTACAGAAAGTATTCACACCACATTTTGTTGTATTACAGCCTGAATTTAAAACGGATTAAGTTGAGATTTTGTGTCACTGGCCTACACACAACACCCCATTATGTTAAAGTAGAATTATGTTTTTGCTTTATTTTATTACTACGTTTTTTTTGCTGAAATGTCTTGAGTCTGTAAGTATTCAACCTCTTTGTTCTGGCAAGATTAAATAAATTCAGAACTATACATTTGCTTAACAAGTCACATAATAAGTTGCAAGTCACATAACAAGTTGTATAGTGTCTCTGTACCCTACACATACAATTATCTATAAAGTCCCTAAGTCAAGAAATTAATTTCAAATACAGATTCAACCACAAAGACCAGGGAGGTTTTCCAATGCCTCGCAAAGAAGGGCACCTATTGGTAGAGGGGTAACAATAAAACAAGCAGATATTGAATATAAATTACACTTTGGATGGTGTGTCAATACACCCAGTCACTACAAAGATACAGGTGTCCTCCCTAACTCAGTTGCTGAAGAGGAAGGAAACGACTCGGGGATTTCACAATGAGGCCAATGGTGACTTTAAGAAAACAGTTACAGAGTTTAATGGCTGTGATAGGAGAACACTGAGGATGGATCAACAACATTGTAGTTACTCCACAATAGTAACCTAATTGACAGAGTGAAAAGAGGGAAACCTGGACAGAATATGAATCCTGTTTGCAACAAGGCACTAAAGTAATACTGTAAAACGTGGCAAAGCAACTCACTTTTTATCCTGATTACAAAGTGTTATGTTTGGGGCAAATCCAATACATTACTGAGTACCACTCTTCATATTTTCAAAAATAGTGGTTTCTGCATCATGTTATGGGTATGCTTTTAATAGTTAAGGACTGGGGAGTTTTTCAGGATAAAAAATAAATGGAATGGAGCTAAGCACAGGAAAAATCCTAAAGGAATACCTGGTTCAGTCTGCTTTCCATCAGACACTTGTTACGACATCCGCCGAAGTTGGTCCCTCTCCTTGTTCGGGCGACGTTTGGCAGTCGACATCACCGGCCTTCTAGCCATCGCCGATCCACTTTTCATTTTCCATTTGTTTTGTCTTTGTCTTACACACCTGGTTTCAATCCCCCAATTGCCTGTTCATTATTTAACCCTCTGTTCCCCCATGTTTGTTTGTGAGTGATTGTTTCTATGTAGAAAGGTCTGTTATTGTGGGCTCTGTTTTTGTATTGCATTTATTATTATGTTGAGTAAAATACGTTTATTTACTCATATCTGCTGTCATATCTGCGCCTGACTCCTATACACCAGCTACACACAGACTTCCTTACAACACTGGGAGATTAATTCACCTTTCAGCAGGACAATAACCTAAAACACAAGGCAAAATCTACACCAGAGTTGCTTACCAAAACGACATTGAATGTTCCTAAGTGGCCTAGTTACAGTTTTGACTTAAATCAGCTTGAAAATCTTATTGAAATATTCAGTAAAAGTTTTAAGGAAGTTATTCAAAAACCTCCTAATAACCTATAATTTCTGTTCTCAGAGCGTTAATAAAACCTCCAGGAAAACTTTCAAGGAAGCAGAGTAAAACGTTCTCAGAACATCCCTGCAACCTAAAAATAAATGTTCGCAGAACAAGCAACATTTTCACTTCTGTTCTCAGAACATTTAAAAAACGTTCCCTTTTGCCGTTCAGAAACGTATGACTTCGTTCCAACAAATAATGTGAAGCCAAAAACATGCATTCCCACAACTTCAAAGGAACCAAATGTGCTAGCTGGGATGTTCTGTCCATGGACAACTTAACTGCAACAACAATTACCTGTTAAATAATGGATGTATCCAGAATCTTCACATTGGATTAACACTTGACTAGACAATCCTTTCATAGCCCAAAAGTCATTAAGTCTATTTTCTAGTTCACCCTGGGTGTGTGTGGAACTATATTGCCAAAAATAACTTGTTTCTGTGCATCCAAATCATCTGCAGCGGCCAAAGTTAAGTGTAGTTCAAACTCAGGAGACTGATGTTTGCCACACAGTTTTTATTGGCTTCATTTTTCAAACCGGAAGGTCATTGACTCCCTCTCAGGTTTGTCAACTTTCATTTTTAATGGTTCATTGCAGGGCCGTAACCAGCATTTGAGTTTTAGGGAGGTCCAAAATGTGTTTTATATTGAAGCACATTTACTGCCTTTCTATACAATAAAAAAAACTTTCAAATTCTATTCGGAGATCAGCAAAAACAGGCAAAAATGACCCCAGCCATGATCACCTTGGCTGCTGTAGATTCATTCACCTCAGATCTACAAACACATAGCTAATATCTATACAATTGTAATGTTATACCCCTGAACGGGGGGAAATATGAGAAATGATTCACACTGACACGTAGCATCAGTGACTGGTCAGTCAGTTGTAATGATGCATAAAATCATGAACTCTTTACATAAAAATGTATTTTTTCTAATTACATAGCGTTCATATTTGTATTCTTAGGCATTACTAATCCATTTCTGCACAAAGAGACATCGATGGAGCGCACAGATGACTGTATTATCACATTCACATGAATTATTAGACTACGACTCACTATTCCATATCAAAATCAGTGACGTAGTGGTACAAAAAAGTAGGTAATGGGTCAAATATAAACTCCAGTGGGCAATCGAGATAAAAACAAACAAACTACGATATAAATAAAAACGATTACATTTTTAGAACTGTATTGTTTGCATTTTGATTGCATTTTAATATTGGCCCAGGCCTATAGGGATGGTTGACCATGTGGAGATGTTCATCTTGAAACATATCAGTAGGGTTTAATCTGACAAACTGTTTTTCCCACCTCATGATTTATGAGGGGAGCTTGGCAGGAGGTAATAGAATGTGTGTTTTTTTCATCCATGTGGTTTCACCCATGGTTGTAAACATCCAGTTTGTGGGGGACTGATGTCGGGGGTTGGTAATTAGGTAGGGATGTGTTCTCCTGTGGCTGTGGGCTTTAATGATGTTCATTAAGACTCTATAAATTAGAGTGAATGAGATGTGTGTGGGGGTTGTCTGTCATTGATGAATTGTATATAAGGTCCCACAGCTGACAGTGCATGTCAGAGTAAAAACCAAGCCATGAGGTCAAAGGAATTGTCCGTAGTGCTCCGGGACAGGACTGTGTTGAGACACAGATCTGGGGAATGGTACCAAAAAATATCTGCAGCATTGAAGATTCCCAAGAACACAGTGGCCTCCATCATTCTTAAATAGAAGCAGTTTGGAACCACCAAGACTTCCTTGAGCTGGCCGCCCTGCCAAACTGAGCAATTGGGGGAGAAGTTGGCCAAGTTTTTCACCGGCAGGGACTGGAAGACTAGTCAGGATAAAGGGAATGATGAACAGAGCAAAGTACAGAGAGATCCTTGATGAAAACCTGCTTCAGAGCTCTCAGGTCCTCAGACTGGGGCGATGGTTCACCTTCCAAACGGGATAACAATCCTAAGCACACAGCCAAGACAACGCAGGAGTGACTTTGGGACAAGTCTCTGAATGTCCTTGAGTGGCCCAGCCAGAGCCCGGACTTTAACCCAATCGAATATCTCTGGAGAGACCTGAAAATAGCTGTGCAAACGACACACCCCATCCAACCAGACAGAGCTTGAGAGGATATGAGGAGAAAAATGGGAGAAACTTCCCAAATACAGGTGTGCCAAGCTTGTAGCATCATACCCATGAAAACATGAGGCTGTAATCAATGCCAAATGTTCAACAAAGTCTGAACACTTATGTAAATGTTATATTTCATTTGTATTTATAAAATATACACATTTGCAAACATTTCTAAAAACCTGTTTTTGCTTTTTCATTATGGGGTATTGTGTGTAGACTGATAAGGGCAAAACACAATTTAATACATTTTAGAATAAGGTTGTAACATAAAATGTGGAAAAAGTCAAGGGGTGTGAATAGTTTCTGAATGCACTGTGTTAGATTAGGTGTGCGTGTCCTTAATCGTTT
Source organism: Oncorhynchus clarkii lewisi (assembly GCF_045791955.1). Classification (NCBI taxonomy): domain Eukaryota; kingdom Metazoa; phylum Chordata; class Actinopteri; order Salmoniformes; family Salmonidae; genus Oncorhynchus; species Oncorhynchus clarkii. The sequence continues at coordinate 72,414,509 of NC_092147.1, forward strand.
GCTACAGAGTTGGTCGCTCAGGTTTAAGCCAGTTGTGGGGAGTTAGATAATTAGCATGTAGTTCACGCATCATGCTTTCAGTCTCAATGAGTAGTAGTTCTAATCATGTTCTATTTGATGTAGCTCTGTCTTTTAAACTGAAGTGTAAAAGGCAAAATATGGTAATTTAAACTAATGAATGCAATTAACTTAAATCATGTTTTCTACACAGCAAATGTGAAAGTGTTAATTTTATACACTTGTCCAGGGTTTATATAGGTCCACTCCCATCAGTGTTAATTTAACACTCTTGGTAGGGTTCATATTGAAACACTTGGAGTGTTAAAATATGACACTGTTGTTCAAATGACCCATGGGAGTGTTTTTTCAACACCCTCGGTATTAAGCAACACCTTTCAGTGTTGAGGATCAACTCCAGAGAAGTCATCCTGTAGCTGAATTGACACCAGGAAGTGCTAAATATTCACACTATGAAATAACATTGTGTGTGTCTGGTTCTCTCCCACTCAAATCAAGCCTGCAAGTTGTAGGGGATTTAAACATGAGCAATAAAGGATTTGTTACAAGATTAATGACTCTGCTTTGTTTAATTTATTTAGGCTACAAAGATAGGATGCATCAGAATGAAATCAGTGCATCAAAGGCACATTAGAATGAAATCAGTGCATCACAGGCACATTAGAATGAAATAAATTGAAATGCCCATACTGGGAGACGCCTAAGACAGCGCTACAGGGAGACAGGACGGACAGCTGATCATCCTCGCAGTGGTAGACCACGTGTAACAACACCTGCACAGGATCGGTACATCCGAACATCACACCTGCGGGACAGGTACAGGATGGCAACAACAACTGCCCGAGTTACACCAGGAACACACAGCCCCTCCATCAGTGCTCAGACTGTCCTCGTCAGGCTGAGAGAGGCTGGGCTGAGGGCTTGTAGGCCTGTTGTAAGGCAGGTCCTCACCAGACATCACTGGCACAATGTCGCCTATGGGCACAAACCCACCATCTCTGGACTTGGCAGGACTGGCAAAAAGTGCTCGTCACTGACGAGTCGCGGTTTTGTCTCACTAGGAGTGATGGTCGGATTCGTGTTTATCGTCGAAGGAATGAGCGTTACACTGAGGACTGTACTCTGGAGAAGGATCGAGGTGGAGGGTCCGTCATGGCCTGGAGCGGTGTGTCACAGCATCATCGGACTGAGCTTGTCATTGCAGGCAATCTCAACGCTGTGCATTACAGGAAGACATCCTCCTCCCTCATGTGGTACCCTTTCTGCAGGCTCATCCTGACATGACCCTCCAGCATGACAATGCCACCAGTCATACTGCTCGTTCTGTGTGTGATTTCCTGCAAGACAGGAATGTCAGTGTTCTGCCATGGCCAGCAAAGAGCCCGGATTTCAATCCCATTGAGCACGTCTGGGACCTTTTGGATCGGAGGGTGAGGGCCATTCTCCCCAGAAATGTCTGGGAACTTGCAGATGCCTTGGTGGAAGAGTGGGGTAACATCTCACAGCAAGAACTGGCTAATTTGATGCAGTCCATGAGGAGGAGATGCACTGCAGTACTTAATGCAGCTGGTGGCCACACCAGATACTGACTGTTACTTTTGAGTTTGACCCCCCCTTTGTTCAGAGACACATTATTCCATTTCTGTCTGTTGTTGAATCTTGTTATGTTCATACAAATATTTACACACGTTAAGTTTGATGAAAATAAATGCAGTTGACGTTTCTTTTTTTACTGAGTTTATGTCAGGTTAAAGTGGACTTTGAATAGTTCATCAAACGCACACAGATCACTAGTTGCCTGGCAGGGACCTAGCCTCTTGTCCACCAAGATGTAGTAGTTGTCAATCTTGCTCTGTCTTCTTCCGACGGCAAGGAGGTATGGCTGTCGACCATGGCTCCCATCAAGATAGTCTTCAATGCTGCAGCATGACTGCAACACACAAAGAGTCTTAAGTCACACTCCACATGTTAAGACAATGAAGAGACAACCCAAAAAGAAATGACACAACAATTACTGTATCATCTTACCTTATGAAAGTGCACTAGTCTGCCGACAGCATCACTGGCACTGAGTTTGGTCCTCTTCCCTCCTGCTGGTGGAGGGAGGAGATGAAGCAGCAGCAGGGAGGACATATTGTCCCAGTCTGAGGGAAAGAAAAAGCAAACAACCACAAATCACATAAAACAATATCCTGAATTTGAAATATTGCACTACCCACGAGAATCCACTAACTGGTTTTGCTGTCATTCTCCAGCAGTTTTTCTGCAGACTTCAGGAGCTGTGGTGGTCAGGGATTTTGCCAGTTTGATGACTTTAGGCTTCAATACAGTGTCCCATTTTTCAAGGAGCTTAGAGGACGTTTCATAGTCGCACATCAGCAAAAAGTCCTGATTCACCTAAAACAAAGTGGATCAACTCAACTTTATAACCAACACAAAATAATGTTCTCAATCAGACAAATAGTCTGTAGTTCTGATTCCAATACATACTACATCACTCACCAATCGTATGATTCCCAGAAACCTGGGAAAGACTGAGGACATTTGTGCTTCTGTCTGGACTATAAACTAGCTCCTGGCGATACTGGCATACCTCCTACATCTTCTGATAGATTTGTTTTTAATTGACTGTGTGGACAAGGAATGATATGGCCTCCTTGCAGGCATCACCAACAAGCTGGTGGTCCAGGCCAGTTTTCCTCCTATGGGTTGGGCCTCCTGAATTCCAAGAGCATAACGTTCTCTCTGTTGATGAGTGGAAGCCTCCTGCTCAAAAACAATAAAGCATACACACAGCAAATACATGTTTAACCATAGTTTTGTTGATGACGGTACTGCATCTTTCTACAGTCTCATAATGATGCCAAATAACATTAATGTATAGTTTGATTGTTTTGATCCATTGTTTGTGGCCAATGAGAAGCTTACTCATGCATCTCTTTCATGCGGCTGACTAAGATGGCAATCTCTCTCCTGGTTCTGTGGTCCAATGTTTTAGTTGTCTGGTATTCTTCTAATACGTCTTGCTGTCAGAATCTCCATGAAGAGCAAACACAAAAATGGGATTATCAACCTCCAATATCAGTTGTAATTATACCTATTTTGCTGCTGCAGAGTCAATGGCCTCATCTCCTAATGTTGAGTGGGTCTTTTTAGACAGTCTTTCTGGAGATCTCAGGTCTAAGTCACTTGACAAGAGGGATAATGTGTCTGTGCACACACTCGGTGTCGAACAGCCTGTAGGAAAAAAGTCTGAGCACAAACAATGGATCAAAGTAATCAATCTATACATTCGTGTTATTCGATATCATTATTTGAGACTTTAGAAAGATACCTTCATCAAGATCTTTGATTGTGAGGCACAGGTTTGGCCTCAATCAGGTCCAGCAGGACATCCTCCACCTCCATTTGGGAATCATCAAATTGTGTATATGTGCTGCAAAGGGCAGTCCAAACCTATTTTAGTCTACAAAAAGAGAGACTAATCAGAATACAGGGAGATAAGTCACCTAGGGGGCTACAGAATGAGTCTGACCCAAATCAAGCCCAAGGGTTCAATTAAGAAAACACATCAGACAGTTCATATATTCAACTTGATTGATGAAATCTCCATAAGAGAACCCAGGCTGCAACTTCATGAACTTCTTGCATTTTTGGCATTGGACATTCTCCAACATGTTACACTGCAATTACACATAATGTCGTATTTAAGTTCAATTTGGTTGCAAACATTTTATGGTATAGCTGTACATATAGAAACAATCACACAAAATGCCCCCTTATACCCTTTGTCTTCCCTGCAGTGGATCAACCCTTTGTTCCGAATGCCACTTTAATGATGTAACAGGTGCCTGCAGGCCCCAGGCTTGGCAAGGCATTATTTCAGTGAAATCAACCAACCAAACTAGCAAGCTAACAAACTTGCTACAAACAGTTACCACCACCCCTATATATTGGAAATAAACTGGCCAAAACATTTCAAGCCGTATCGTCTTCAACACAATGTCTGATCTGTGATTAAGAACAAGCACACACCATAGACATGTTCATCTAAATGACCGAGGACAACCCTATCACGTCTGGCCACGTACGTTAGCACTAATTTACAAGATGTTGAGGTTGGTGTTGTAGTTAGATATATAGCTAGCTAGCTGTCTAACAATTTTTGGCCAGACAAACATCCTTATTTATATGCGTTTTGTGCAGATATTAGCCATGTTGTTTCCTTCACTTCCAGGCTAGCTACATGCTGCACCAAACAAGGCTCGAATTTATCACACTAGGTCTCACCCCAATTAACACCATGCTCCTGCTGCACCACTAATGTCAGTTGGCCTCATGAACTCAACATGCACATGATTGAAATCACCTACAGTAACTGTACAGCCCAACTCTGATCCTTTTGGATTTCAATTCATTGTCTTAAATAGAATGGTTTGCTAATTTTAACGAACTAATGAAGTTGAGATAAAGTCCCCGCTAACATTTAGCTAGATAGCTAATTAATCTAGCGCAAATCTTAACTAACCACATTAGCTAGCTATAAACTTTCTAAATCTAAACATCGCAGATGTAGACAAATTTACAAACAAATATTTTGACCATTCACTTAGCTGAAATAACAAGTTTGGCCACCAACTAACTTATTAAAAAATATATTAAAACATAAACATATTACTTACCTTTCACACGTCACAATTCCAGCTGCCCTTGCATCATCGGCATTTAGATGAAAAGGAAGTTTCAAGTTAAACCCGGAAGCTCAATCAACACTGCCCAACCTCTGTACAGTAACTCTCAATTGGGAGTTATATTACCACAGGGTGTAAAAACAACTCTTAAATCAACACCTCTTAACACAAAAAATTTGACACCAAGAAAATTAACATTTGTTTACACTGGCCAATTTTACATGGTCTAATTAACAAAGTAAAGTTATTCTAATAAAATGCTCATTCTCGTTGGTCAATTTAATAAGTGTGGGTGGAGTTGAGGCGCAAAGGGATAAATGCTGTCCTCTTCTCTCAGCTTAGGGTTGAACATCATTTTACGATGTGCTCCATAGCAGTTTGTTTGTTGTGTCCTGTGTGTACAGGCAGTTTATTTAGGCTGTTCTGGTAGACTCTCTTTAGTACCAGTAAGGGTAGAGTAGGTTCTGCTTAGAGCTGGAAAAGGGGTAATCCCTAGTTATGCTGTTTAGCATTTAAGTCTAGTCTTAGCTGCAGTGTGAACCCTCTTGAGGGGCTGAACTTTAGACTCGCCGTCATCTGTCATTTTTGTGATTATTGACAACTGTTTTTCGAGACAAGCCATGTATCCTGAGACCCTGGATCTGTAATAAATTCAGGGACTGATGCACTTCACAAAATGTATCGCATCATGAGGCAGGGAAAGTATGTGGATAGATTGAAGCAACATCTCAAAACATCAGTTTTGCTTGAATTTGCAAGTTAAAGCTTGGTCGCAAATCGCTCTTCCAAATGGAGAATGACCCCAAGCATACTTCCAAAGTTGTGGCAAAATGGCTTAAGGACAGCAAAGTCAAGGTATTGGAGTGGCCATCACAAAGCCCTGACCTCAATCCTATAGACAATTTGTGGGCAGAACTGAAAAATTCTGTGCGAGCAAGGAGGCCTACAAACCTGACTCAGTTACACCAGCTCTGTCAGAAGCTTGTGGAAGGATACCCGAAACGTTTGACCCAAGTTAAACAATTTAAAGGCTACCAAAAACCAAATGAGTGTATGTAAACTTCTGACCCACAGGGAATGTGATGAAAGAAATAAAAGCTGAAATAAATCATTCTCTCTACTATTATTCTGACATTTCACATTCTTAAAATAAAGTGGTGATCCTAACTGACCTAAAACAGGGAATTTGTACTTGGAATAAATGTCAGGAATTGTGAAAAACTGAGTTTAAATGTACTTGGCTAAGATGTATGTAAACTTCCGACTTCAACTGTAAATGCAAATGCAACAAGTTCAAAGATTTTACTAAGGGACATTTCATGTAAGGAAATCAGTCAAATGAAATAAATTAATTAGGCCCTAATGTATGAATTCGACATGACTGGGAATACAGATATGCATCTGTTGGTCACAGATACCTAAAAAGGTATTGGCATGAATCAGAAAACCAGGCAGTTTCTGGTTTGAACACCATTTGCTTCATGCAGCGCGACATCTCCTTCGCACAGAGTTGATCAGGCTGTTGATTGTGGCCTGTGGAATGTTGCCCCACTCTTCAATGGCTGTGTGAAGTTGTTGGATATTGGCGGGAACACAGATTCAGAGCATTCCAAACATAGTCACTGGTGACATTGAGTATTCAGGCCATGGACGGACTGGGATATCTTCAGCTTCCAGGAATTGTGTATAGATGCTTGCGACATGGGTCCATGCGTTATCATGCTGAAACATGAGGTGATGGTGGCGGAATAATTGCATGACAATGGGCCTCCAGATCTCGTCAACATATCTCTGTGCATTCACATTGTCATCGATAAAATGCATTTGGGTTCTTTGTCTGTAGCTTATGCCTGCCCATACCATAACCCCACCGCCACCATGGGGCACTCTGTTCACAATGTTGATGTCAGCAAACCGCTTCCCTACACGATGTCATACACACTGTCAGCTATCTGCCCGGGACAGTTGAAACCGGGATTCATCCATGAAGAGCACACTTCTCCAGCATGCCAGTGGCCATCAAAGGTTAGCATTTACCCATTGCAGTCGGTTACAATATCAAACTGCAGTCAGGTGAAGACCCTGATAAGGATGAGCTTCCATGAGATGTTTTTTTACAGTGTGCAGAAATTCTTCAGTTGTGCAAACCCACCGTTTCATCAGCTTTTGGGGTGGCTGATCTTGGATGATGCAGCAGGTGAAGAAGCCGGATGTGGAGGTCCTGGGCTGTCGTGGTTACACATGGTCTGCGGTTGTGAGGCTGGTTGGATGTACTGCCAAATTCGTTAAACGACGTAGGAGGTGGGTTATGGTAGAGAAATTAACTTTCAATTATCTGGCAACAACTCTTGGGGGCATTCCTGCAGTCAGCATGCCAATTACACACTCCCTCAAAACTTGAGATATCTGTGGCATTGTGTTGTGTGACAAAACTGCACATTTTAGAGTGGCCTTTTATTGTCCCCCATCACAAGGTGCACCTGTTTCATGATCATGCCGTTTAATCAGCTTCATGATATGGCTCTTCTGTCAGGTGGATGGATTATCTTGGCAAAGGAGAAATTATCACTAACAGGGATGTAAACAAATTTGTGCAGACAGAAAACAACTACCCACAAAACACAGGTGGGAAAAGGCTACCTAAGTATGGTTCTCAGTCAGAGACAACGATAGACAGCTGCCTCTGATTGAGAACCACACCCGGCCAAACACACAGAAATTGAAAACATAGAACACAAAACATAGAATGCCCACCCCAACTCACACCCTGACCAAACCAAAATTAGAGACAAAAAAAGGATCTCTAAGGTCAGGGCGTGACAGAAATAAGCTTTTCTGGGCATGTGGAACATTACTGGGATCTTTAATTTCAGCTCATTAAACAAGGGGACCAATATATTTTTGCTCAGTATATTTTTTTGCTATTGGATTAAATCGTAGTTAAAATGACTAAATGGTGAGCCTATTATTATCTGATGTATTGGTGACTAAACAAAATGTTTCCATGGAAACTGAAAACTTCCACTTCGCATGAATGACTCGAAGGTGAAAGATGTGTGAAACCCGAATGAATGCACAATCAAAGGTTGTGAACAGAAGATAGGAGGCATTACAAGTGTTATCAGTTTAGAGTTTGGTACTTAGAGTTTTGAAAATATGACACTTACTGTACATCTGAAAAAAGAGCAAAGGTGATTGAAAAAAACGAACAGAAAAGGAACACAGTTGCACTGCTATTTATAAAACAGATATGATAGACATTGTATCAAACATTTTTACTAATATCGATATCCATATTCGTCCCCATCACTAGTAAATTTCAATATTCGCACAAACATAATACAACTATTTTGGGGGGGGGGAATTTACCACTGCTGCATGTCATATTTTCTACTGAACAATCATTGAGAAAAAATACAATTCTTGTAATACATTCTGTATTCAAGTTACGTTTGGCATCACTCCGCGGCAAAGGGATACATCCAAGGTGAGGATTTCCAGATTTACTCCATTTACTCCAGTGTACACCTGTGTCATGGCTGTGGTCCGCTCCTATATATTGACCCCATTGCCGCAACATATATGTGTGCCTTTCCAAATCATGTCCAATCAATTGAATTTACCACAGCTGGACTCCAATCAAGATGTCGAAACATCTTGAGGATGATCAATGGAAACAGGATTCACCTGAGCTCAATTTCCAGTGATAGGAAAGGGTCTGAATACTTATGTAAATAAGGTATTTCTGTTTTTTTTTAAATACATTTGCAAACATTTCTATAAACCTGTTTTTGTTTCATCATCATGGGGTATTGTGTGCAGATTGCTGATAATTTTGATTTATTTAATACATTTTAGAATAAGGCTGTAACTTAACAATATGTGGAAGAAGTCAAGGGGTCTCAATACTTTGCAAATGCACGACATATATATTTTACAAACACAGTATATTTTACATTAGTTATCTTGCTGTTTCTATTCCATTCAGCTCCACTCAACCCCTCCCATCTATCTTTGAACACCATCCTGATTTTCAACTGTGCTGTGATGTTTCACAAATGTTCAATTCTCATAGTTTCCACAGATTGTAAATTAAAGATGACATTTTTTACTAAGATTATCATTATATTACTGATCGATTGACAATCACTTTTTAAATCACCCAGCAGTACTATTTGCAGAGTTCCAGATAAATGTTCCAATTCTTCAGCCATTCCTGAACCTGCGACCAAAAACAAGCTACATGTGGACAGTATCAAAACAAGTAGCAAAATATGCAGAGCTGGGATGGTTGCATCCCCAATATATATATATAACATTCTGTTGGTTGCAAGAATTTTGTATAATAATGTAAATTGAAAAACTCTATGTTTTGAATCCGGTGTCATTTTGTGTATCAGTTCATAAACCATGTGCCAATTTTGGTCTTTAATGCATGACCGACAGACAGGTTCCTTACCTTCTCCTTTTTCCACTTGCCTCCTCCATTTTTGCGGTAATGCTGCAATCAGTTGGTTGTAATTTTGGAAAGAGCAGACATACATTCATGTGCTCCTTCTCTGGTTCAGGCTGTTGAAGAGCTCCAGACTTATTTTCAGTCACTGCAGGCCTCCCTTTACGGTATCAAACTGGTCTTGAATGTACAAAAAAAATACATTCATGACCTTTACTAGAGCTCGCACTCAGCCAGAGAAGGTTAGCATTGTCACATCTGGTGGCTTATCGAAAAAATAAGTGTCATTGAAAAAGTGTCATCCTACAAATACCTAGGTATATGGTTGGATGACAAGTTGTCCTTTAAAGTTCATGTGGATAATCTTGTGAGGAAGATTATATTGAAATTGGGTTTTTATTTTCGTAATAAGGCTTGCTTCCCGCTTATGGCTAGAAAGAAACTTGTTCAGTCCACTTTTTTCCCTGTAATTGATTATGGTCACTTGTTGTACACGCATTCAGCCTCCTCTGTCTTACAGAGACTGAACTCTGTTTATCATGCATCCTTGCGCTTTATCGCAAATGTGAAGTCGCTGTGTGTTTTAATTCTGTAATGTATTGATTGTTGCTGCCTTCTTGGCCAGGTCTCCCTTGAAAAAGAGACTCTGGGTCTCAATGGGCTTTTGTTGATTAAATAAAGGTTAAATCAAATAAATAAATACAAAAAATAAAAATGTGTTAACTGCATGTGTGACATAACTCCACCAGTCCTATTTATGATATCATTTGCAAAGACTATACCGTTAAAAAAATCTACAACATTATATATTTTTAGATCAATTGCCATATTTTAATTAAACCATAATATTTGTCGTAATGTTTGTTCTGTCTTTTTTGGTGGATTAAACTAAAACCAGCTTTCTATGACTTGTTTTAAAAAATAGCAATATTTTTTAGATTATTTCTGAATAACCGAAAGTGAAGGGTGGTAATTCTTGATCATGGGGTGAGTCATTCTTACTCATCTTTTAGAGAACCAGTTCGGATTTAAGTATAGTTTTTGTGTGACTGAAGCCTTAAGTGTGAGGTCCAATGCTTTAATATGTAATACTTTCTACCCTCTGAATTCTTATTCATTATATAAATAAACCCATTTAAACATGGCTGGCTTGCTGTTCCAAATAAATTGGAATATTCGTTCATATAATTAAAAAAGCAAGTCGTAAATAAATAGGTAAACTGGGATATGACTAAATAATTAATCCGGGTGACTTTTCCACAAATAGACAGGTGTTGTCCTTTCCATGGCAGCAAGAGCTTATCTAATTTGGCTATCTTTCTATTATTCTTTTTTAAAATAGAACTTGACTCAACAGCGGACAATGAAACCTTTGTTTTTAACCGCTGGATTTCTAGTCCCTTCATATTATTGTTGGATCTGATTTTAATAGCTAACATTTCGATGGCCACAATAAATATATATGCCGATAGTAGACACCCTTGTCTTACTCCTCTTGACAATTCAATACTTTCTGAAAAGTAGCCATTATTTACTATTTTACAACTGGTGTTACTATACATAACTTTAACCCATTGTATGAGAGATTCTCGAAAATTAATATATAAATTCCATTCGTACATAGGTATGAAAGGCCTTTTCAAAGTCAGCTATGAAATAAATAATTATGGAAATACTGGCGCCGGAGGGGATGGCTGCCATTTTACATGCTCCTAACCAACTGAACTATTTTGTGTGTTTTTTTGCATTGTTTGTAATTTATTTTGAAAATAATGTTGCTGCTAGTCTCTTATGACCGAAAATAGCTTCTGGATATCAGAACAGCGATTAGTCACCATGAACTGGACAAAGATTATTTCTTTAATGAGTCCGACGCAAAGCATATACTGATTCTCCGAGTCCAGGCCCAAAATCCTGTCATTCGCGTGAAGGAAAGACAGAAATACAGGGGGCGGAGATCAGGGTGCCTTGTGAGAATTCGTTGGCGAGTGTGTAACCCGCCTCGACCATCCGTTCTTTTGGTCAACGTGCAATCACTGGAGAATAAACTGGATGATCTCCATTCAAGACTATCCTACCAACGGGACATTAAAAACGGTAATATCTTATGTTTCAATGAGTTGTGGCTGAATGGGGGTGTGTGTCTATTTGTCAATAACAGCTGGTGCACGATGTCTAATATTAAGGAACTCTCAAGGTATTGCTCGCCTGAGGTAGAGTACCTCATGATAAGCTGTAGATCACACAATCTACCAAGAGAGTTTTCATCTATATTTTTGTAGCTGTCTATTTACCAGGCATTTCACAGTAAGGTCGACACGTGTTGTATTTGGCGCATGTGACAAATACAATTTGATTTGATTTGATTTCAATACCCGGCCTGGTTTCCAGATTTTTCATAGTGTTCCATCGTTTCCAGTACTTCTTTATATTATCTCCAATGTATCGTCCATGTAAAAAAACGTGTCTGATTAGGATGAATAATATCCGACAATACCTTTTTAATTCTATGCGCTATGCATTTTGTTAGAACTTTGGCATCACAACACTGAAGTGTAAGGGCTCTCCAGTTTTTTAGGTGGACTGGATCTTTATATTTACCAACTGGGCCCTGTTTCAGTAATTGTGGAATCAGACCTCCTTGCTGAGTATCTGATAGACTACAATTTTTATAGGAGTGGTTAAAACATGTTAATAATGGACCTTTGAGTACATCGAATAATATTTGATATACCTCAACTGGCATGCCATTCAGCCCTATTTAGCGTACTTTGATTGGACTAAATTGTTTTTGGTATCTTAGTTGTCACTGTATTAGACTAAGTATTGCTGATTTAATGATGTTGAAATGGTCATGGAATAGTGGAGGCATCTCCTGTTTTCTTTGCGACTTGCAGTAACTCTCCGTGGTTCTAAATCAATAGTTGACCATGCTATAGTAGGTCATGTAACTGTTTGTTTGTGGACATCACGAGACATATGTTGCTCTCCGGTTTTGTGATGAAACAAAGGTGTGGTAGAATTTATTCTGCCACTGTGTCTTCTTATTGTCTCAGCCTTAGGCCTATATACTATAACAGCGGCAAGAGATATAAACTAACAGGTTGTAGAGCAAACGCAATTATCACAACACATAAACTCAGCAAAAAAGGACCTTGTCTTTCAAAGATAATTAGTCAAAATCCAAATAACTTCACAGATCTTCAATATAAGGGTTTAAACACTGTTTCCCATGCTTGTTCAATGAACCATAAACAATTAATGAACATGCACCTGTGGAATGGTCGTTAAGACACCAACAGCTTACAGACGGTAGACAATTAAGGTCACAGTTATGAAAACTTAGGACACTAAAGAGGCCTTTCTACTGACTCTGAAAAACAGCAAAAGAAAGATGCCCAGGGTCCCTGCTCATCTGCATGAACATGCCTTAGACATGCTGCAATGTCCGTACTGTGAGACGCCTAAGACAGCGCTACCCAGGGAGACAGGACGGACAGCTGATCATCCTCGCAGTGGCAGACCACGTGTAACAACACCTGCACAGGATCGGTACATCTGAACATCACACCTGCGGGACAGGAACAGGATGGAAACAACAACTGCCCGAGGTACACCAGGAACGCACAATCCCTCCATCAGTGCTTAAACTGTCCGTAATATGCCGAGAGAGGCTGGACTGAGGGCTTGTAGGCCTGTTGTAAGGCAGGTCCTCACCAGACATCGCCGGCAACAACATCACCTATGTGCACAAACCCACCGTCGCTGGACCAGACAGGACTAGCAAAAAGTGCTCTTCATTGACGAGTCGCAGTTTTGTCTAACCGAATTCGGATTCGTGTTTATTGTCGAAGGAATGAGCATTACACCGAGACCTGTACTCTGGAGTGGGATCAATTTGGAGGTGGAGGTTCGTCACGATCTGGGGCGGTGTGTCACAGCATCATTGGACTGAGCTTGTTGTCCTTGCAGGTGTCGTGTCTTTGGCTATGCCGGATTAAGTGATATGACATGCTATTCTATAAAATAATTTCTCCGTAATTAATATTACCTGATTGAGCTAATCCTTTAAATGTAATTAACTAGAGAGTCGGGGCACCCCAAAATAATATTTGTAGAGCTCTAATCTTCCGAATAAACTCTTAAAGACCTGGTAATATTTTACATTAATAGCAGTCAATATTAATCGTCATCTTAATTCAGTCTCATCTGAAAGCTGTAATTCTTGGTTATCTGCACGAACCCTGGCTAAAAAGTTGAATCAGCAATACAAATTTGGGTTTAATTATTTATTTACTAAATACCTAACTAATCACACAGAATTACACATACACATAATTAAATCATAATAGATATGACAGCTTGTTACACAAAAGAAAAGGGCTGGGTTTGAGTGAAAGAGCGGGAAGACTGAGGAACAAAGGGCGAAGCTGTGCTATCGTAAATACAGTATCTTATGCATTCTAAATTACCGCCCATTTGGAAAAGGAAAATGCAATAAATATTTACTCTGAGCTGCTGTGTAGGTTGGTGGTAGATGGAAGGCCATGTTGCCCAACCGAGTCCTTTGTCCTTTGAAGAATGTCTCTGGTTGTCAATTGGATACGTTGTAGTAACGGGATACTCTGTCTGTTCCTTCCTAACCCTAGTTTTCAGCGGCTGTTGCTAACTCAACGGCTAGGAGGTATCACTTCTGTACTGAATAAGAGTTCAAAGTTCATACCTTTCGCAACCAAAGCTCACGCTGATGTTGGCTTCGTTCTGTAGTTATTATCTGAACCATTCTGACATCGGACCGTCGTCCTCACATCCTCGGAACAGGAGGTTATATTGTCGTCAAGGCTTTATATAGGAAGGGAGAAAAGGGGGGTGTTTCATAGTTTACAACCTGTGTCTCTTCACGTGGGCGGGCCACTGAGTCGGGCCTTATTCACTCATGAAAACCCAATTCTCACATTTTAGAAGCTAAAATCACATTTCATCCCATCATGAATAATTTCATATTCAAACATTTAAATTGAACAACAATTCCATGTGAATCCGATAACTCTGATGTGTAGACTTTACACTGTAGAGTTTATGTCATCTTATCATTGATGAGAATGTCTCAGATGACAACCGAACTGACATCATATTCATTAAGTACCACCCCATATGTTCAATTGGTCGGATTACCAGAATATAGTTAATTTCCCCCCACCTTCTGATGTTCCCGAAATCTCTATTGCAACCAAGGGTTTTGCAAATGTAACATCAGTAGGGTAGAGAGAGGAAAAAGGGGGGAGAGGTATTTATGACTGTCATAAACCTAACCCCAGGGCAACGTCATGACACAGGCAATCTCAACGCTGTTTGTTACACTCATTTGGTACCCTTCCTGCAGGCTCATCCTGACATGACCCTCCAACATGACAATGCCACCAGCCATACTGCTCATTCTGTGCGTGATTTTCTGCAAGACAGGAATGTCAGTGTTCTGCCATGGCCAGCGAAGAGCCCGGATCTCAGTCCCATTGAGCACGTCTGGGACCTTTTGGATCGGAGGGTGAGGGCTAGGGCCATTCCCCCCCAGAAATGTCCGGGAACTTGCAGGTGCCTTGGTGGAAGAGTGGGGTAACATCTCACAGCAAGAACTGGTAAATATGGTGCAGTCCATGAGGAGGAGATGCACTGCAGTACTTAATGCAGCTGGTGACCACACCAGATACTGACTGTTACTTTTGAGTTTGACACCCTCTTTGTTCAGAGACACATTATTCAATTTCTGTTAGTCACGTGTCTGTGGAACTTGTTCAGTTTATGTCTCAGTTGTTGAATCTTGTTATGATCATACAAATATTTACAGATGTTAAGTTTGCTGAAAATTAACACAGTTGACAGTGAGAGGACGTTTCTTTTTTTTGCTGAGTTTAGGTTGTAATATGGCTTTTTTCCCCGGCTTGGGTTCCTCAGTGATTTTACCCATGCAACACTACTGCTGACTGCAGTTCGGCGTCGTAAACGACTTCAGTGGGCCAATGCACACCTTCGATGCATGACCCCATGTTGCAACAATCTGCACACAATTCCTGGAAGCTGAAAATATCCCAGTTCTACCATGGCCTGCATACTCACCAGACATGTCACCCATTGAGCATGTTAGGGATACTCTGGATCTACGTGTATGACAAAGTGTTCCAGTTTCCATTAAATAGGAGTGGACAACATTCCACAGGCCATAATCAACAACCTGCTAAACTCTATGTGAAGGAGATATGCTGCGCTGCATGAGGCAAATGTTGGTCATACCAGATACTGACTGGTTTTCTGTTCCATGCCAATAACTTTTTAAAGTATCTGTGACCAACAGATGCATATCTGTATTCCCAGTCATGTGAAATCCATACTTTAGGGCCTCATTAATTTATTTCTATTGACTGATTTCCTTATGTGAACTGTAACTCAGTAACATCTTTGAAATTGTTGCATGTTGCGTTTATATTTTTGTTCAGTGTACTATGTCTGCATATCATTAGTCTACCATGAATATATCCATACTATCCTACTAAAGCACATTTTGATGGGGAGCCAGGCTGGGAATCCCTCGTACAGTCAGTCCAAAACCTTTGTCCAGGAGTGTCAAATTAAATTCCTGGAGAGCTGTGTGTCTGCTAAGTTATTTCCTTTGAATTTGTGTTTAGTTTTGACCTAGAAGACCAGGTGAGAGGAGGTCCAAACTAAGAAACCAACAGACACACGCCCCTCCAGGAATTGAGTGTAACGCCTCTGGCTTAGTCCTTACATCAAGAGGTCTAAGCATAACAATACATTTTAAATTCCAGAATTCAGAATCAATTGGGCTTCCAGAAATAATATGGTCGCCCGGATAGCTTTATTTTGATTGCAGACAAGAAAATAAATGTAAAAAGTTATATGGCCTATGTAAACAGCCGAGCTCTGTGCCCCGATTTTAAGTCCCAATGTGAGGATTCGATTAAACTGGTCGAGGTGCCAGGTTGGGTGGAAATTTCACCGGTTGAAAAGTGATTGCATTCCTTTTGAAACCTGGGCTGCCTCTTGGGCGTGAGCCGGGTGATGTAAGTCACCTGGGCTCAAAACAAAGTGACGTAAGTCATGCACGTGGAGTAATGATTACAACACATGCAAAGTGCTTGCTCTTGATAAAAACACATACATTACATACTTTATCTGCCTTAAACTAGTTTGAAAATGTTTACATTTATTTATGGAAAATACATGTTGTATGTTCCTGAACAATGCACCCTGCTGCCTTGATGACAATATGACCTGGTGGCCCAGATTACGGTTCTATTTGAGCAGGGCACTCCTCCCTCACTGCTTAAGCCTGTTCATGTAATGAGCCATAGCCCGGTGCACACCGGTTCAGCTTAATCGAACTCCCTCATTCATATGCTGAAACAGTGTCAAACAAGGCATATCCACATGGGCAGTAATATGAAATACACTTCCACGAAGGTTCAGATGCTACTCGATAAGCTAACAAGGAAGTGTTAAGTAATTACACTGTGGCATTTTTTTTATAAAAAATACATGTTAAACCCTTTTTCTCCCCAATTTCATGGTATCCAATTGGTAGTTACAGTCTTGTCTCATCGCTGAAACTCCCACACGGACTCAGGAGAGGCGAAGGTCAAGAGCCGTGCGTCCTCCGAAACACAACCCAACTGCTTCTTGACCCAATGCCCACTTAACCCAGAAGCCAGCCGCACCAATGTGTCGGAGGAAACACTGGACACCTGGCGACCGTGTCAGCGTGCACTGCTCCCGGCCCACCACAGGAGTCGCTAGTGCGCGATGGGACAAGGACATCCCTGCCGGCCAAACCCTCCCCTAACCCGGACAACGCTGGGCCAATTGTGCGCCGCCCCATGGGTCTCCAGGTCGAGGCCGGCTGCAACAGAACCTGGACTCTAACCCAGAATCTCTAGTGGCACAGCACCTTACACGACTGCGCCACTCAGGAGGGACCGACACTGTGATATTACATGAGAAGGAGATCAGCTTACTTTAAAACAAAAACAGTATACTTTTTTGGTGTTTGTGTACCTCCTCTGTAAAATCTTATCACATACCATGGGGATATGCAAAAAATAACAGTAGGTTGGATTGTTAAGCACAAACTGAAGTCCTTTTAAGTATGTGCCACTGCACTATACACTACATTGAATGTATCTTCATGTTGTCTTTTTTCTTTCCTGCTGCCAGGACCTACCAGCTGCCTGGTTCAGAACCAGTCCCGCCTGGCCAAGTCCACTCATGCTTCTGGCCCCTCACTGTGCTGGGTAACAGGTCACAAACCATAACAGGCTGGAAAAGTAAGTGAAAAAAGTTGTCAGTGAGTTTCAAGATACTCGGTAGCTAGCTATGCGGCCTCAAAGACAATAATAGGCACACAAAAAGGGCAAGGACATAATTTCAGTATGCTTTCCTACAATCAGGGCACAGGATAGTGGAAGTGGCTTCTAGCTTTATACCTGCCTCCATAAGGCTATTGAGTGCTGCACTCTGTCCTCTCTGTCCTCCTAGGCACCCTGGCGGCCTATTTAGAGATTTATGGATACATTTATTAATAGGCTACACAAGGGGTAGACAACCCTCGTACAAGAGGGCCGCAGGCACTTAATGTATTTGATTTAACCAACCTGGAAGACCAGGTGTGTTGTATTTAGTCAATCATTGAACTGATCAATTAGCTCAGGTGGTCTGGTGTGTTGCCTAGTTGGGACAAAATCCTGCAGTACCTGTGGCACTCCAGGAACAGGGTTGCCTACCCCTGGGCTACACCCTCATGCACAGTATTTTATGTGCTAGTGCACGTACATCCTGTTTATTATGTAATAATGCACTGTTATGTGAGCTTTAAATTGTGCTTGATGTATCTGACACCACACATTTTTCTCTGGGAAAATAAAGTTAGTTATACATGCTGTTTTGCTATGATGTGTTTCCAGTAGCCTTAACTTGAATATTCTATCCATTTGTCACGTGAATGCTGCTACAGGACTGTGCTGTTTATCTCCGCCACAGGCAATTTACTTATGTACAAGACACATTCTTATTGCTCTTCCATGTTGGTATGGAAGATATGTGTAACCCGAGTTTGTTGTGGTAAAAGAGAATGAAATGGAGAGTTAGATGTACAGTACCAGTCAAAAGTTTTAGAACACCTACTTGTTCAAGGGTTTTTCTTTATTTTTACTATTTTCTACATTGCAGAATAATAGTGAAGACATCAAAACTATGAAATAACACATATAGAACCATGTAGTAACCAAACAAGAGAATGCCAAGAGTGTGCAAAGCTGTCATCAAGGCAAAGGGTGACTATTTGAAGAATCTCAAATTTCAAATATATTTTGATTCGTGTAACACTTTTTTGGTTACTACATGATTCTATATGTGTTATTTCATAGTTTTTATGTGGAAAATAGTATAAAAAAAAAGAAAACCCCTTGAATGAGAAACTTTTGACCGTAGTGTATGATATGGGATATTTTATGTTGATAAATGGTAAATTCATTATCTACCATGATCTATATCCCGAATTGGTTAAAATAAGGTTAGGTTAAGGGGGTGAGGGACGTTTTTATCTCAATATCAAATACTTTCTGACCCTGGTTAACAATTAAGTACCTTACTATGATTGTTTTTAATTAATATGGTCAAAAAGAAAGAAAACACAATTATTCGCAAAGAGCAATTTCTTAAGCAATCATTTTAGACCTGTCTGGGAGTGGTCTGATTGGGGAGTGGACATCTAAAAATGTGCTGTTATTGGCAGACAGGTTTGGAAATCTATTGATGTCACCCTTATTGATAAGGGATCATAGCCTTTACCTGGTCAGTCTATGTTATGGAAAGAGCAGGTGGTCACAATGTTTTGTCTGTTATTCCTGAGTCCTTGGTGATAATCCAATAGTTTATAGACTGCGAAATACGTATATAGTTCTCTGAATAAATGTCTGGGTGGATGCAGTTTGTCACATTCTCTGAGTATGAATTATCATGGCCCTTTATCTCCAGCATCTATCTGATGATATACACTTTTATTTTTTTTCCCCCTTCATTTTTTATACCCCCATTCTCTCCCCAATTTCGTGGTATCCAATTGTTAGTAGTTACTATCTTGTCTCATCGCTACAACTCCCGTACGGGCTCGGGAGAGACGAAGATTGAATGCCATACGTCCTCCGAAACACAACCCAACCAAGCCGCACTGCTTCTTAACACAGCGTGCATCCAACCCGGAAGCCAGCCGCACCAATGTGTCGGAGGAAACACCATGCACCTGGCAACCTGGTTAGTGTGCACTGCGCCCGGCCCACCACAGGAGTCGCTAGTGCGCAATGAGACAAGGATATCCCTACCGGCCAAACCCTCCCTCACCCGGACGACGCTAGGCCAATTGTGCGTCGCCCCATGGACCTCCCGGTCGCGGCCGGCTGCGGATATACACTTTTGAGGTGTGCCCATCGTTGATGTCGAATGCCACATAGGCCTAACAGCTGTTTGCCCCGGTGTCATCTGACTGCCGTGTCATCTTTCCACAGTAAAAATGAAGGGGTTGTGTATTCTGACTTTGCAGACATTTGGCCCATCAATGTCACTGATGTCGCTTTCGCTGAACTCCTCCACCTCAGCCTCAACCACTTTCACCTCCACCTTTGCCCCATGACTCCTTTTGATAGCGCTCTCTCTTAATTCAATTAAAAAGATACTTCTCAAGAAATCCATTCTGGAAGAACATAACAAATACAGCATATCATTTTACTCCTCTACCTCACCTCCCCCATGTCCTTTACCTTATAAATTGCCTCTACCTCCCCCACAATCATATTTTTCTTTAATGTCCAATTCAGGGTTAGTGGAGCCCACCAACCGCATTTTTTAAACAGGCCCCCAAATCGCAAAGTCCCCTGCAAGTAAGGCCTACTGAGAGCACTCTCTCTGAAGTCATTTGATATTGAAATAAAAACGTCTCTCGCCCCCTAAACCAAACCTTATTTTAACCAATTCGGGATATAGATCATGGTAGATGATGAATTTACCATTTATCAACATAAAATATCCCATATCATACACTACGGTCAAAAGTTTTAGAATGCCTGCTCATTCAAGGGTTTTTCTTTATTTTTACTATTTTCCACATCAAAAAAACATCTCCTGCCATGTCACTGATGCGTCGTGAAACGGTGTTGTTTGATGAAGGCACTGTCTGTATAGTTTTTGTTTTGCCTTTTGTCCCAGCATTGTCCCAGCCATATCCGGGAAGCAGGAAAAATGATGTCCTCCACAACAGTATGGGGCTTGCCTGTCCTAGTCGGTAGCTCACCATATAAGACGCTTATAACCCCTTGTTATTAATGGTATCTGTTGCTTTTATACATGTCTTACTACTCGAAAGGCATCTTAATTCTCGCTCAAAGAACTCCTGTGGCTTATTTTTCAAATTGTCATATTTTGTTTCTAAATGTCTGCGCAAGAGTGAAGGTTTCATCGAGTTGTGAGATAGTACTTTTGCACATATAACACACTGTGGCTGAGGAAAGGCACTACTCCCAATATAAGTGAACCCCAAATCAATGTAGTTCTCATCATATTTGCGCCTCTTCGATGGTCCAACGTCTGTTGTTTGGTGCTTTCCCAGGTAAGAGGTCAGTAGCTCTTCGGCTGCATCAGATTCACAACTGTCAGTGTCCATGCTAGCTGGGCTAACAACAAATGTAGAATTACTGATGCTAGCATTGGATGTGCTCGTGGAAGCAGAACAACTTGTGTTGTCGACAGGTGCAGGTGTAGTACTGCTGGTAGTAGCAGTACTACCAGTAGAGCTGGTATGTGTCTCTATGGACACGGGCAATACTTTGTTTAACCATTAATCAATTATCGAGCAAATGGAATGAGCACCGGCTACATATGGACCATTAGTGGAATTCCTGTGAGAGAGTAACGTTTAATGTGATTGGATGTTAATTATTTGAATATGCTACCTGTATTTGACATTGTGTTGTTATTTCGCTGAACTCTAGATGGTTTAATTTTATTTTTGGCAGTGAAACGAGGCTACTCTGGCGAGAAAACAACCTCACCCAAATGTATAGCCCCGTTGGAAAATCTAAATGGACTGTTTGAAAATGTGAAGAATTACTGTATATATATTTTTTTTATAAAATAGGTAGCGAGCTTGCTTCTTTGCTGCTTTGGACACAGAAGGCAGATTGCTTCTCCTAGTTATCTAGCTAGCTAACTAATCATTATATGGGTGTCGTTTATTTTACTGTTGTGGCTGGCTAGCTAGGTTCTATAGAATCAGACACTAGCCAGTAGAATCAGACACTAACCATTTTATGAAAAGACAAGAGAAGAGCTACAGTGCAGTCGGAAAGTTTTCAGACACACTTGACTTTTTCCACATTTTGTTACGTTACAGCCTTATTCTAAAATTGATTAAATCGTTTTTTTCCCTCGTCAATCTACAACCGATACCCCATAATCAAAGCAAAAACAGGTTTTTATAAATGTTGCACAACTGAAATATCACATTTACATAAGTATTCAGACCCGCTACTCAGTACTTTGTTGAAGCACCTTTGGCAGCGATTACAGCCTTGAATCTTCTTGGGTAAGATTTTACAAGCTTGGCACACCTGTATTTGGGGAGTTTCTTCCATTATTTTCTGCAGATCCTCTCAAGCTCTGTCAGGTTGGATGGGGAGCGTCGCTGCACAGTTATTTTCAGGTCTCTCCAAAGATGTTTGATCGGGTTCAAGTCCGGGCTCTGGCTTGGCCACTCAAGGACATTCAGAGACTTATCCTGAAGCCACTCCTGCATTGTCTTGCCTGTGTGTTTAATGTCATTGTCCTGTTGGAAGGTGAACCTTCGCCCCAGTCTGAGGTCCTGAGTGCTTTGGAGCTGGTTTTCATTAAGGATCTCTCTGTACTTTACTCCATTCATCTTTCCCTCGATCCTGACTAGTCTCCCAGTCCATGCCGCTGAAAAACATCCCCAAACATCCCCAACATCCCTTTCACCGTAGGGATGGTGCCAGGTTTCCTCCAGACGTGGTGCGTGATATACAGGCCAAAGAGTGTAATCTTGGTTTCATCAGACCAGATAACCTTGTTTCTCATGGTCTGAGAGTCCTTTAGGTGCCTTTTGGCAAACTCCAAGTGGCCTGTCATGTGCCTTTTACTGAGGAGTGGTTTCTGTCTGGCCACCCTACCATAAAGGCCTGATTGGTGGAGTGCTGCAGAGATGGTTGTTCTTCTGGAGAGGAAATCTGGAACTCTGTCAGAGTGACCATGGGGATCTTGGTCACCTCCCTGACCAAGGCCCTTCTCATCCAATTGCTCAGTTTGGCCGGCCGGCCAGCTCTTGGAAGAGTCTTGGTGGTGCCAAACTTCTTCCATTTTAGAATGATGCAGGCCACTGTGTTTTTGGTACCCTTCCCCAGATCTGTGCCTCGACACAATCCTGTATAGGAGCCTTTCAGACAATTCCTTCGACCTCATGGCTTGGTTTTTGCTTTGACGTGCACTGTCAACTGTGGGACCTTATATAGGCAGGTGTGTGCCTTTCCAAATCATGTCTATTCAATTGAATTTACCACAGGTGAGCTCCAATCAAGTTGAAGAAACATCTCAAGGATGATCAATGTAAACATTATGCACCTGTGCTCAATTTCGAGTCTCATAGCAAAAGTTCTGAATATTTATGTAAATAAGGTATTTCTGTTTAGTTTTTCTTATACATTTGCAAAAATGTGTAAAAACCTTTTTTTCACTTTGTCATTATGGGATACTGTGTATAGATTGATGAGGGAAAAATATTATTGTATACATTTTACAATAAGGCTGTATTGTGGCCAAATGTGTAAAAAGGGAAGGGGTCTGAATACCGTCCGAATGTACTGTAAATCACGTAGATATCTAACTAACAGCTGCCTTGCCTTGTTTTTGCAGACTGTCTACTCGGCTTGTTATGAGAAGTTCATTTCACAGACTCATCTTATAAATCTGAACAGATACTCTAATTACCAACATAAAACCGAAGTTGATACAGTTTTTTACTTTAATATCGTTGTCCTGATCTCATGACAAAGCTGTCAAAGTTGTGAGAACCCTTTATGCCTTGATCACACCAATAGTATATTTGTGCAAAACAGTACACAGCATCATCTGGATATGTATGCAACAAAAGTTGAACATTCACCTTCTGCTACCGTCTACGCATACAGTTTGACGCATATGTTTGATAAATCCAACGTATGCACCACACCTGTTTGATAAATCCAACGTATGCACCACACCTGTTTGATAAATCCAACGTATGCACCACACCGAACGCACTGCAACCGCCTCTGCAATGCAATGCAAACGCAGCGTTTCATTGGAAATGAATGTAATTCTGGTGTACCAAAATGCGATGACGCTGTCGGTGTGATCGAAGCATTAAGGTCCAGTGGAGGCAAGGCACCTCCCAGTGGCAGCATTCACTTTCAGTCCCCTGGCAAAACATTGGCGTCAGTCGTTACTATGGCAATTCAAGTTGGAGCTACCCATACCTCTAATAAACCTTGTTCAATATCAAAATCCCCAAAATCCAGATGTTTCTATATATTAAATGGGCATGTTTAGTATTCGTGGATGGAATACACCTCTTTGGTTAGCTTTACTTCCTAAAGGGTTTCTATTCTCGTTGAATTCAACAGGTGTTGTGCTTCAACATGAAATGCATTATGGGATTCATTCTACATGACACCCTTGAACAGCATACCCTATCAGTGGCACGGTGGCAGAGCTTCCGTCAGTGTCGGCATCGATGTGTGAATGTGCGATTGTCTGTGTGATGAACAATGGCACATTACAGATAACATCAAATGGAGGGTACACAAACCTCTCTTCTCTGTGACCCTGCCACCAAATGCTGTACAGAGCTGAACGCTTCTGTCACACTGAGTTTATGCCTCTTTGTACTGTGCCACGAATAGCCTCATAAACTGGACACTGAAGACTGCATCAAGGTTAACTTCAAGTGTTGGTGTGCATGCGTGTGCATGCATGTCTCCGTGCGTGTGCATATCCTTGGGTTACCATAAACGCAAGATAACATGTATCTTAGCGTTGGATACATGTTTAAACCTCTTGAGCTGACCGCTTTCAATATAGAGAGGGATTAGTAGAAGAATAGCAAAACCTTATATGGAAGGAAAGCTGGAGAGCTGTAGAATAGCTATGGATTTCATTCCTCAATGGCAAATACAGCTTCAGTGAATTGTCCGTTGTGGCTGTGTCCTATAGAAAATCATTCAAGATTGTTTAGTAGGTCTGCTGCTTTATAAGTAATGCATTCCCAAACGGACAGCTGTTTAGCCAAGTGAAAATGCTAACAATTTAAACCATGTACCCTAATGACCAATAAAATGAATACCTTTTCTATTTATTAAAATAAGTAGCTCTTAAATAGCTATTTCATCAAATAAATAGCTCATGTGGTCAAGGCGAGTGCCAGGTGTGTGTGCATCACAATTAGGCTGCCCAACAATGGCATGTGTTTTTTTGGATAGTTTGGCATGTGGTTGTTCTGAAAGTTTTGAATGTCCTGGATACCTTGCATTCCCATCAAAAAAAATGTTCGGGGAGGAGGGGGCACCAGTGGTTGGTCGTTAACGGGTTGCCATTTCTGAGGTTGACGTTACACCCATCTCAGTTAGGCACTCCCATCACTATTGCTTTTGCTGCTGCTATTGCTGCTGGGTTCAGCATAGTAAACAAAGGCAGCAGCGCATTCTCTTTGTACAAACTCGGTGACTCACTCAGTGGCACTCTTCTTGATGCACCAATCTGAGAGAATGCTATACACATTGGCACTCAATACACACAGGTGCAGGCCTACACTGACTGTAGCTCAAACATGCTTATATGTCTCAGAGCAGAGGTCCCCTCAGTCCCCCTCAACAGACATACTCATGGCCATATAAAAATGTGAACTTCTCTAGTGAACTTGTTGCTATAATCTGTCGTAAACTCATCCCACTAAACTCATCCCACTAGGCCTACACTGACTGTAGCTCAAACATGCTTATATGGCTCAGAGCAGAGGTCCCCTCAGTCCCCCTCAACAGACATACTCATGGCCATATAAAAATGTGAACTTCTCTAGTGAACTTGTTGCTATAATCTGTCGTAAACTCATCCCACTAAACTCATCCCACTAGGCCTACACTGACTGTAGCTCAAACATGCTTATATGGCTCAGAGCAGAGGTCCCCTCAGTCCCCCTCAACAGACATACTCATGGCCATATAAAAATGTGAACTTCTCTGGTGAACTCGTTGCTATAATCTGTCGTAAACTCATCCCACTAAGCATGGACTGACACTGACGTCTTATGGACGTCTTTTATTTATTTTTATTTTTTTGATCTGGTCCGAACCAAACCTGAACCAATCATAGACGTTTTTGTTTTGTTCAGATTTGGTCTAGTCCGGATTGGCCTTGATTTGGCCCAAACATAGACGTCTATATTTAGTTCAGATTTGGTCCTGTCCGGACCGGCCTCAATTTCAACACCCACAGACATCCAGAACAGCCTATATTTGGCCCAAACATAGATGTCTATAATTGGTTCAGATTTGGTCTTGATTTGGCCGGTCTGGACGTCTATTAGTTTTAAAGCTTTTGAAAAAGCTAATATAAAAGTGTGACAGCAATACTAAATATTCTATGTTGTGATCTTCAGTTGGCTCCTCTTTCTTATTCAGTGGTTTAAAAAATAATTATTGTAATATAATACTTACTTCATTGAGAATGTGCAGTTGAAATTCTCTTAACAATCATCTTGAAAAAACGTATACTAAAAACTTGGAAATCAACCAATCCGTAATCATTAACACAATGGAAAAATATAATGATTTATTATTGAAATATTAAAATAGCATGGGTGAACGAGAAAAACGAATTGTTAGAATTTGAGGCCATGTGGCAAACAATAATGAAGGTAATAGGGTTGAGAGTGTGAGCATGTGAGTCTGGACAGAGTAGATGTAGTCATTGTTTGCATGTCTGAAAGTTGTTGTTCGTATGTATTTTAACCTTTATTTAACTAGGCAAGTCAGGTAAGAACAAATTCTTATTTTCAATGACAGCCTAGGAACAATGGGTTAACTGCCTTGTTCAGGGGCAGAACAACAGATTTTTACCTTATCAGCTCGGGGATTCGATCTTGCAACCATTCAGTTACTAGTCCAACACTCTAACCAATAGGCTACCTGCCACCCCATATACCTTTGTATGTGTAGAAAATATCTAAAATAAAAGGGGAAGACAAATATCAGAAAAAGTAAATAATAATAAGCGTTTTCAACGTCCATAAAATACATATTTTCAGAGTCCCAAAGAATACGTATTTTCACCATTCCTTCAGAACCCAAAATGAACCTAACTTCAACGTCTGTAAAATACATATTCTAGACCTTTGTTTACTGGGTTATGTCTCTGAGGTGCCCATGCAGGTGGCTCTCACATCTGAACTTATTTATTATGAATAGGTTGCTGAATTTTGGCCTGTATCCAGTCTTACTCTAAACTTCACTCTAAACACTTGGCAGAAGTTGCAATTGCCTCATGTGGAAAGTTTGAGGGTTGACTGCCTGTGATATCCACAATGTTCTCATCTGTTCATAGGGTAATTAAGGCATCGGGTCACCTAAGGAGAAATCCGTTTGTCTGAACTAGCTTTGGCAATCTGTGAAACAGGGAGGTAACTCTAGGCTCTTCTGTCGACATGAGAGGTTCTAGTAAAGAACTCTTGAGGTGGTGAATGATGAAACGAGAAGCTTTTACAGAGTTCAAAGACTGGCTAGGCTGGAGTGTGTAGAAGTGTCTTATGTCTACATGAGTGAGCATGTCTGGGCTAATTCATATTGTTTTGAGTGACTTCTTTGTAAGTGTCTGAAAATGTCAGCCTATTTCTGTCTAGGTCCTAGTTTTGTGGAAAAAAAATCACCAAAAACTCATTTTACATACATATCTTTAGTATTTATCCACAATCTACTCTGGACAAGTCCAATTCTGGCCAAAAAAGGTTTTAACACCATCATTGAATGAGTTATTATCTTCCTTATCCATTCTGCATCACACCATAAACCGATTCTACCAACAACCCTTTGAACGTTCTTCCTCGAACCCTCCAAAAACAGTTCTACCAGCCTTATTTACACATCAGGCCTGCAAGTCACATTATACTGGTTTGTAAAGTGATGTATGATTCTTATGGGAATCCAGACAGAGTGAGGATATCCAACAATTTGAACCACCTGCAACCTGCATTCAGAATGACTAACAGGGTAGGGGAGATAGGGTACTGAGATGACCTACATTTTCTAAACTGGAACAACCATCTCATTAACGGGTGCTATAGTCCAACTGCTAACACATTGATTAGTTTAGAAAAATGTATGTTATTTATCTTCGTGCAGCATGAGGTTAGTCAACCAATCAATGCACATGCAAAAAACAAGATATTGAAATAAACATTTCTGAAAATCAAGCTGTAGTAGAGCATGCTGGGAAATATGATAATGAGTTTCCAGTGTTTCACTCTACACAGAGTCAAAATGACACACTCACACTCAACTCTGGTTATTAATACGCCAACGCTGGGGGTTTTGTACACCACTGAGTGTTAATTTTCAGGACCTCTTTGAAGACCGAATGCTGCCTCCGAGGCAAAATTAGTTTGACACCCCTGCTAAACCATTACTGTTTTAGCAAAGGTTTAAAAGAGCGTCAAAATTATTAAACCATGAATATGGTTGTTTCTTATTTATTTGTTTCAAAGCCAAGCCAAACATTTGGCAGAAGTTGTAATTGCCTCCTTTGGAAAGTCTGAGTGAATGCAGTGAGACTGCCTGTGATGTTCACAAAGTTCTCATCTGTTCAAAGGGTAATTAAGGTATCGAGTCACCTCAGGAGAAATCCGTTGGTCTGAACTAGCTTTGGCAATCTGTGAAACAGGGAAGGAACTACATTTCAGGCTCTTCTGTCGACATGAGAGGTTCTAGTAAAGAGCTCTTGAGGTGGTGAATGATGAAATGAGGACCTTTTACAGAGTTCAAAGACTGGCTAGGCTGTAGTGTCTTATGTCTTCTTGAGTGAGCATGTCTGGGCTAATTCATATTGTTTGTCGTAAGTGTCTGAAAATGCCAGCCTATTTCTGTCTAGGTTGTAGTGCTGTGGAACAAATACACCCAGTGGTTATATGGCTAGGTCATCTCAGGATTCAGTTGAATCTAGTTATTTCAGGTAAGCATATCAACATATCAGTAGGTATTCAGACACAATTTAAATGTAAAGGTTTTTTCACCATGATTGAATGAGTTATCAACTTCCTTGTCCATATTGAAACACACCATAAACCGACCACCAATATGGAGTATTTGAGGATTTTAAAATCTTATTGCAGCAGGAGTATGAAAAAAAACTTTAACGCACTGTGGGAATCAATTGTGTCTCAAGTTTCAGGAGTTTAAGCTCAGCATATTAAAGGCAGCAATCAGGTAATATCTGTGTGCAGGTTCCTAT
Source organism: Oncorhynchus clarkii lewisi (assembly GCF_045791955.1). Taxonomy (NCBI): domain Eukaryota; kingdom Metazoa; phylum Chordata; class Actinopteri; order Salmoniformes; family Salmonidae; genus Oncorhynchus; species Oncorhynchus clarkii. The sequence goes on from NC_092147.1 coordinate 72,443,276, forward strand.
AGGGACATGGAGGAAGTCTCCTGGCTGTATCTTGTCCCCTTTACTGAGTGCCTGACCCATAGTCCCATTAGATTAACATGGGGTGCAGTAAAAGCTTTTGCAGAGAGAGAGAGAAAGAGAGAGAAAGAGATGGATGGAGAAAGGTAGTTAGAGAGAGATTTTTAAGCTCTAAAAATATCTATTTCAATAGCTGTGTTTACCTTAGCTTGCCCTGAATGATATTGACTTTGAATCTTTCATTGTCACACACTCCCTGATTTGAGCATATATTGAATAATCTTATAGGCCTATTGATCTTGAAGTACACAGAGTTCTTTGATTGATTTCATTTGGCTTCTATAGGTCTTTTCCAGACTGAATGGAAATGGTATTGGCATTAACCAGTCTCACGTAGACAATTTTACTCTGGCCCATCTGCTAATGTGTTCATCCTATGGAACGTTTTCCAAGAGGACAAAACATTTAAATGCTAAATATATGATGGGTTTTATTTACATTCATTGTATATGTCTTTCTTTTTTGTAATAAATGTAGAACAAAAGTAGAGAGGTAAAACTGAAAAGAGAATATTATTAGGTCTATAGCCCTTTTATTATTGTATATTTGTTTCACTAGATGGCAGTGTAAGCAAGCACTGGAGATATTTCCAAATATGCTAATAGGCCTACACAAAATCCAAAACGTTGAGACCAAGTGTTGTATTATTTCGTTTTTAGACTCCTCCTTCGAGAAAGTGTTGCTTACATTTTCATGCATGTATTGCAGAGATCTTAGCCATTGACATGGGCTTGTTTACAAATGCTTAACTCCTAGTTTTAAATCAACATGACACCTCCTAAAATAATGACACTGGCCTTTTTGGGATGGGGTGTTATCCTGCGGGTGTGGTTTACTGATTGGAGAACGTTCAGGAAATGAACGTTTTTTTCAGCCTATTAAAAACAACAACAACATGGTGGGTGGGAGAAGCTGCAGCCAATCTAAATAAGGGTGGATTTACATTAGTAAAATGTGTCTAGTGAGATCTATCTCTCTTCAACATCCGATTTGCAACTTTTCTGTTTACACTAGCCTTGGATGTGTTGTGGCCCAAGCCACATTCCTGCTTCTTGTGTGAGTACAGCTATTACTATACTATACAGGAGCTTCTCACCTAACCCATATTGCACATGGTGTTGCACACTTGATTAATGCAATGATTCACAAAAACATTTCATTATATTGTTTGGCTAACAGAGCAAAAATGCTGTCTACTGTTAAAGTAATGAAGGTAATTATTGCAGGGACGTGATGTGGGAGAAAAAGCGTTTACCCAAATATGCATACTATGTCACATTTAATGCCTTCAGAAAATATTCATACCCGTTGACTTATTGCACATTTTGTTGTGTTACAGCCTACATTCAAAATGAATTAAATATTAATTGTGTTCTCCCATCTACACACAATGCCCCATAATGACAAAGTGAAAACATGTTTTTAGAAATGTTTGCAAATTTATTGAACATAAAATACAGAAATAAGTCTCTAAAATCTTTGCACACATGGATTGTACAACATTTGCACATTATTATTTTAAATAAATGTCAAGCTCTGTGAAGTTCATTTTTGGTTATTGCTAGACAGACATTTTCAAGCCGATTTCAGTCAAAACTCTAACTAGGCCACTCAGGAACATTCACTGTCGTCTTGGTAAGCAACTCTAGTATAGTTGGCCTTGTGTTTTAGGTTATTGTCTTGCTGAAAGGCAAATGTATCTCCCAGTGTCTGTTGGAAAGAAGAACCAGGTTTTCCGCTAGGATTTTGCCTGTGCTTAGCTCTATTCTATTTATTTTTTCTAAAAAGCTCCCTAGTCCTTGTCGATGGCAAGCATACCCATAACATGATGCAGCCACAAATATGAAGAGTGGTACTCAGTGATGTGTTGTGTTGGATTTGCACCAAATATAGCACTTTGTGTTCAAGACATAAAGTTAATTTGTTTGCCACATTTTTTTTCAGTTTTACTTTATGCATGTTTTTGAATGTATTCTGTATTCTTCTTTTCACTCCATCATTATTGTGGAGTATTGTAGAGTAACTAGAATGCCGTTGATCCATCCTCAGTTTTCACCTGTTACAGCCATTCAACTCTGTAACTGTTTTAAAGTCCTCATTGGCCTCATGGTGAAATCCCTGAGCAGTTTTCTTCCTCTCTGGCAACTGAGTTAGGAATGATGCCTGCATCTTTGTAGTAACTGGGTGTATTGTTAAAGCATTCAAAGTCTAATTAAGGGATGCCCAAAGGGATATTCAATGTCTGCTTTTATTTATTCTTACCCATAGGTGCAATTATTTGCAGTGCATTGGAAAACCTCCCTGGTCTTTGTGGTTGAACCTGTGTTTAAAATTCACTGCTTGATCATTTTATGTGTGGGGTACAGAGATGAGGTAGTCATTTAAACATCATGTTAAACACTATTATTGCACACAGAGTGAGTCCATGCAACGTATTATGTGACTTGTTAAGCAAATGTTTTATCCTTCATTAATTTAGGCTTGCCATAACAAAGGGGTTGAATATTTATTGACTCAAGACATTTCAGCTTTTAATTTTTAATGATTTTAATTTTATTTTTTATCTCTAAATCATAATTCCACTTTGACATTATGGGTTATTGTGTGTAGGCCAGTGAAACAAAATCTCTATTTAATCAGTTTTAAATTCAGGCTGTAACACAACAAAATATGGAAACAGTCAAGGGGTGTGAATGCTTTCTGAAGGCACTGTATGTGCAGATATGTGCACCACATCATTGCTCTCTCTCGTTCTGCTATGTGAGCATCTTACTAGCCTTCACTCAAATGGCAAGGGGCTGAATGAAACTCATTGGCTAAAACTCTAATTGTGCAGATTGACATAAAGTGTAGTCAACTTTGTTTAAATTCAGAAATAATCTGATTGGTTTAGGGCAGAACAAATCTGATTGTTTTCTAAAAGGTCAATGGGCGGAGTTTACGAGATTCACAATTTATGAAAACATGTTGGAGGTTTGAACCAGTTATTTGTATATGCACTATTTGGTGTTATTTTTTACTCATCTATTTTTTACTTAACACTTATTTTTCTTAGGAGAACTGCATTGTTGGTTAAGGGCTTGTTAGTAAGTATTTCACCGTAAGGTTGTATTCGGCACATGTAATAAAATTGATTTGACTTGTTTGACTTTAATGAAATGTTAAGTTCAATAAGCTATGTGAACTTAAAAAAACAGGAATGGACAGCTCCAGGGACAGCATTGTAAATGCTAAGCTGAACAGAATGAGTTGGCTAGCAGATAGCTATCTCTTACTAATGTTGAGTCATAGAACATAGGTAGCTAGCTCCCACTTACTATATAAAACATATTTTGAATAAGCTTTAGAAACTTAAAAATTGGAATAGACTGGTATACTTCTATGGGGGCAGAAATGTAACATACTAAGCTAAATGTAGTTTAGCTGCGCAGAGAGCGACCTCCTACTAATGTTGAATTCTAAAATAAAATAGCTAACAAGCATGGTCTCAAATCTGACAGTTTGTCAGTTAACATTTGTTTTATTTAAAGTTTAGTTGAATAAGCGATATAAACAAAACACATTGGAACAGACTGTTTACGATGCCCAGGGGGCAGAAATGTTTATTTGGGTCAAGATCACTTGAGGCCATAAGGGCAGACATCAAGTACAAACGGTAATTTAAGAAAGTAAACTGCCTTCGGGGCAGCCTTTTGAATGCACTGTTTAAATACTTCCCCAGGACCAGTAATGTTAGTTTGGGTTAAGATAACTTGGTGCCCATGGACTTATCTAAATCAGTGGTTAGAGCACTGGGCCAGTAACCGAAAGGTTGCTAGATCAAATAGCCAAGCTTCCAAGGTAAACATCTGTCGTTCTGCCCCTGAACAAGGCAGTTAACCCACTGTTCCTAGGCCGTCATTGTCAATAAGAATTTGTTCTTAACTGACTTGCCTAGTTAAATAAAGGTTCAGTTAAAAAATCACCCAAACTAACATTTGGGTGAGCAGCATTTAAACGAAGTATTCCAATTTATAGTTTATTAAGCTTAATCTTACCAATTCGTTTTGGTAATAATTTTCTCATTTACTGGCATATTTGAAAGCTAGCTAGCTAGCTCTGCTTTTTTATTCAACATTAGTAATAGGTAGCTAACTACTTAGCTAGCTAGTTCAGGTTAGTGTAGCATTTTACATTTCTAACCCCAGGGAAGCATAACAATCCGTTCCAATTTTTAAGTTTATATAACGTATTCAACTAAATAGTTTGATAAAGTAAGTGGGAGATGACTTACTGGTATATTTGAGACTGAGCTAGTTATATTCTACGACTCAACATTAGTAAGAGATAGCTGCTAGCCAACTAGCTCTGCTAAGCTTAGCATTTTACGTTGCTGCCCACTGTCCATCTCTCATTTTTATGTTCATATATATTATTCAACATAACATTTCAATAAATCAGATGTCAGCTGACTTTCTTGTATATTTGACACCTAGCTAGCTAGCTCTATTTATTAATTAAACATTGGTAGGTAAGAAGTTGCTAAATACTTAGCTCACTTGTTTGCTCTGAGTAGTTTAGCATGTTGCTGCTAGCTTGCTGTATTTTACCAGTTGTGTTTTAGAGATTTTGTCACTTTTTGTCTGACTACTGTAACACAATAATGATTTATTACAACTTGTAACTCAAAGTTTTCTTTACAATATTCTCAGTTGAAACCTCCACCCTTGTTTTAAAAAGTTATGCATCTGTTAAACTCCGCCCATTGATCTTTTTGAAACCAATTGGATTTGTTCTGCCCTAAACCAATCAGAATATTTCTGCCCTTAGAGCAAAGTTCACTACACTTTATGTCAACCTGCTCGAATTGCTAGGGGCTGGCCCGCATAGTGGAAAATGTAGTGAAAATGGCACACGGCGTTCAGAAAAACAGTCACTTTCAAATTAGGGATTTCATGGCTAATTGAGGTAAATCTGTAATTCTGCTCATAGATTATGCATGTATTATGCAGGTTTCAAAAATATTTAGTAGTCGGCAAAGTTCCGGTTGATGTCTTCAAAGAGAGATTTGAATCTACATCCGGCTCATTAATAAATTACACAAGTATCTCTCCTGAATCTACTTTATGTTGTGGAAGCAGTGTAGTGTAAAGAGGCCCTAAAATCACTACTGATGCTCTTCCATTTTTCTTTCCTTAAAGTTTATGATTCATTATCAATGTTGATTATTTGTGTTAAAGTTATATTGTCTATACTTCTGTATTATATGTGTGTATTCTATTGTCGTCTAATCAAATGTGTAATAGATACATAAAGGAACAACGTGTTAGTCGGTCCCACACACTGTCTACAGTACTGGGTTCCCCTATAACATTGTGAGAATACCCAGTACCCCCTATGATAGATGTTCATATCTCCTATATCAAAAATAATATTCCTCTTCTCCATCTCTCTGTTTCCTCCCACACAAACACTCTTTGACACTCTCTCCCTCTCTCTCTCCCCCTCTCTCTCTCTATCTCTCTCTCCCTCTCACACACACACTTCCTCTCTCTCTTTCTCTCTCATGTGGTATTTATTTTTGTTAGTGTCTTTGTATTGCTTTACTGATTCTTTATGCAAATGCTTGGCTCTAGGCCACAATGTACTGAATAAAATGTACTATATGTCATGTATTCAGGCAGGCAGCACAGTGGAGAAGGGAAGCAGTGCTCTTTTACTCATCCACTCCTGTGTGGGAGGATGAGGTGATAGTGGGCAAGCATTCTCTGAATTGTCCTCCGAGCTGCACAATTTACAACATGTAGCCTAGCTGCACACAGAAAACAGGTTGAAAATATCTCATCCAGACAACTGAAAGTGAAAAAAGCAATAAAGTATGAATTGATAAAATGATCTATTTCATTGGTAATCCCTGATTCATCATTGTAATGTCACAGATCTTTGTGTAACACTCCAATACTACCATTTCTTTAATTTGATATGAACTATTTAGTTATTTAAAGCCCACTCTCAAAACGTTGAATATTCCTGTTCTAGTCATCTTTGCCAGAACATATCTGGTGGATGTGTGACTGTATTGCTCCTCCCACTTTTGCACAATACAGTCCCATACAACAGATTGGTATCTCCACAACCTCGTCTGACATGTTTGGAGGTTTTTTCGAGCAAGCTGTGAGAATGTACAGTGCATGTCAGTGAGGAACTGAGGGAGCAAAGCAAAGCAGCAGTCCTTCATCCTAGTTGGAGCTAGATTTTTAACCGTCCCATTGTGATAATGTAAACTGCAGACTGACAACTGGCAGAACTGTGGGAGTTTGACGTGACAAATTCCCCCACCGAGAGGTAAGTGGAACAGCATTCAAGTTGTTGCAATGGTGGTTGTTAAGACAAGTGAATTGAACTATAATAGTAGTTTGTAACTGCAAACAGGGCAAGTTTTTTGATATTTTATGTCATATCTGTAAATCAGGAAATGTTTTGAAAGTAGCTCCTCATTTTAAGACGATTACTTTATATAGACTCCATAAAGACTTGCTCAATGATTGATCAGAATGACAATCCATATCATGGATGAATGGAATGAATCACCTGTGAGTCTGTTTAGAAGGAAACGTTGGACTGATAAGCCTTTCCCTTACCAGATGTGTTATCCTATTCAGTAGTCTTTTTTATTAACCCAACAAGCCCCCCTCCCTCTTCCGAGGACAAAAATATATATTTATATATTTTTGACACCAGTCTCAACGTCAACAGTGAAGAGGCAACTCCGAGGTGCTGGACTTCTAGGCGCTGGACTTCTAGGCAGAGTTCCTCTGTTCAGTGTCTTTGTTCTTTTGCCCATCTTAATCTTCTATTTTTATTGGCCAGTCTGAGATATGACTTTTTATTTGCAACTCTGCCTAGAAGGCCAGCATCCCGGACTCACCTCTCACTGTTGACGTTGAGACTGGTGTTTTGCAGGCACTATTTAATGAAGCTGCCCGTTGAGGACTTGTGAGGCATCTGTTTCTCAAACTAGACAGTCTAATGTCCTTGTCCTCTTGCTCAGTTGTGCACCGGTGCCTCCCACTCCTCTTTCTATTCTGGTTAGAGCCTGTTTGCGCTGTTATGTGAAGGGAGTAGTGCACAGCGTTGTACGAGATCTTCAGTTTATTGGAGGTCTCTGGAGGTCTCGAGCACCGAGCCTGTACAACCTGTCCTGGCTGGATACTCCCCATAGCCCGGCAAGTGCGGCGGGGTGGAACAGACCGCATTGGGCTGTGCTGGCGAACCGGGGACACCACCCCGGTCCGAGGAGACGCACTGGAGACCAGATGCGCTGAGCCGGCCTCATTTCTCCTGTCTCGATGCCCACTTTAGTCCGGCCGATACGAGGCACTGCGATGTAGCGCACCGGGCTATGCCTGCGCACTGGGGACACCGTGCGCCTCACGGCATAACACGGTACCTTCCCGGTCCACCTCTCTCCACGGTAAGCACAGGGAGTTGGCTCTGGTCTCCTGCCTGACTTAGCCACACTCCCCGTGTGCCCCTCCCCAAGAAATTGGGGCTGCCTCTCGTCCCTGTTGCGCTGCCTCTCGTCCCTGTTGCGCTGCCGTGCTAGCTCCTCATAATTCCGCCGCTCGGCTTTGGCTGCCTCCAGCTCTTCCCAGGGGCGGCGATATTCCCCAGCCTGTGCCCAGGGTCAACCTACCGTCCAAAATCTCCTCCCATCTCCAGGAGTCCAGAACCCTTTGCTCCTGGTTACCACGCTGCTTGGTCCGGTTGTGGTGGGTGGTTCTGTAACGAAACTGTAACGGAACCATACCAGGCCAAACACATCAAAACACCAAACATAGAACAAAAACATCAGATGCCCACCCCAACTCACGCCCTGATCAACCTAAAATAGAAACATACAAAAGGAACTAAGGTCAGGACGTGACACTTTGTCTTTGTCTTGTCTCGTCCCATGTGTATATATCTTTTTCTTCACAATCTTTTTAATATTTTTCCTAAACCTCAACTTCAAAATACTCTCCTGCAACACGCCTCGCATAATGTGGTGTGGATTTGTTTATTTTTTCCCCCTAAAGTTTTTCTATTTACCTCCAAACTGGAATATCTCAAATGAAGCTAGCTAGCTAACTAGCTACCAGCTATCAGTCAGCAAACCACTGCTAGCGGTCATCAGCTAACCTTTAGCTCGGAAAGCTCTCGCCAGTTCGTACAACGCATTTCAAACCAGAGCATACCGGACCTATTTTTCCCTCCATATCCCCAAATTCCTACCGCAAACTCTGAACCTTTTCATCTGGATCATCACAGCTAGCTAACTGCAGCAAGGGTTGACTACTCCTGGCTAACGTTTCCGGCCCGGAGCTAGCACCAACTAGTCTGGGGCTAGCCCATGCTAGAACCATCTCCCGGCTCACTCCTGGGCTACAATATCCGGACCCCTTCTACTGCCGGTACAGGGCACGGAACCCCGCCGATCCTCTACGACTGGAATACCGACATAATCTGCCAGAGGATTCCAACAGGCCCCTCAGGCGCGACGCCCGCTGAAGGCCCATTCTGCTAACCAGCTGGCTACCTAGAGCTACTTGGAACCCTACTAATTCCACGACTGGTCTATCGACGTCACCGCACGAAGAGGCAAAAACAGACTTGGCCCCATCGCGGCGTCCCACAAAGGCTAACTTGCTAACCCCGGTCTGCTAACTGCTAGCTTGCCTTCCCCGGTCTGCTAACTGCTAGCCCCTGCTAACTGCTTGCTTGCTAACCCGATTTGCTAACTGCTATCTTGCCAACCCCGGTCTGCTAACTGCTAGCTTGCCAGCCCCGGTCTGCTAACTGCTAGCTTGTTTAGCCCCTCCCTACTAACTGTTAGCGTGTTAGCATCGGCCTGATAACTGTCTGAATCGCCGTGTTCCCAGTCAGCCCAACCACTCACTGGACCCATATGTTCACTTGGCTACGCATGCATCTCTCTAATATCAATATGCCTCGTCCATTACTGTCCTGGTTAGTGATTGCTGTGTTATTTCACTGTAGAGCCTCTAGCCATGCTCAATATGCCTTAACCAACCATGTTGTTCATCCTCCTACATACGCGATGACATCACCTGGTTTAAACGTCTCTAGAGACTATATCTCTCTCATAATTTCTCAATGCCTAGATTTACCTCCAATGTAGTCACATCCTACCTTACTTTTGTCTGTACACTATGCCTTGAATCTATGCTATCGTGCCCGGAAACCTGATCCTTTTACTCTCTGTTCCGAACGTGCTAGACGGCCAGTTCGTATAGCATTTAGCCGTACCCTTATCCTAATTCTCCTCTGTTCCTCTGGAGATGTAGAGGTTAATCCAGGTCCTGCAGTGCCTAGCTCCACTCCCACTCCCCAGGTGCTCTCATTTGTTGACTTCTGTAACCGTAAAAGCCTTGGTTTCATGCATGTTAACATTAGAAGCCTACTCCCTAAGTTTGTTTTGCTCACTGCTTTAGCACACTCTGCTAACCCGGATGTCTTAGTCGTGTCTGAATCCTGGCTTAGTAAAACAGCCAAAAACCTTGAAATCTCCATCGCTAACTATAGCATTTTCCGTCAAGATAGAACTGCCAAAGGGGGCAGTGTTGCAATCTACTGCAAAGATAGCCTGCAGAGTTCTGTATTACTATCCAAGTCTGTACCCAAACAATTCGAGCTTCTACTTCTAAAAATTCACCTTGCCAGAAACAAGTCACTCACTGTTGCCGCTTGCTATAGACCTCCCTCTGCCCCAAGTTGTGCCCTCGATTCCATATGTGAATTGATTGCCCCCCATCTATCTTCTGAGCTCGTGCTACTAGGTGACCTAAACTGGGACATGCTTAACACCCCGGCCATCCTACAATCCAAGCTTGATGCCCTCAATCTCACACAAATTATCAATTAACCTACCAGGTACAACTCCAAATCCGTAAACACGGGCACCCTCATAGATGTCATCCTAACTAACTCACCCTCCAAATACACCTCTGCTGTTTTCAATCAAGATCTCAGCGATCACTGCCTCATTGCCTGCATCCGTAATGGGTCTTCGACCAAACGACCACCCCTCATCACTGTCAAACGCTCTCTAAAACACTAATCGACCTGGCCAGGGTATCCTGGAATAACATTGACCTCATCTCGTCAGTAGATGATGCCTGACTATTCTTTAAAAGTGCCTTCCTCACCATCTTAAATAAGCATGCCCCATTCAAAAAATGTAGAACTAGGAATAGATATAGTCCTCGGTTCACTCCAGACCTGTCTGCCCTTGACCAGCACAAAAACATCCTGTGGCGTTCTGCATTACCATCGAATAGCCCCCGTGAAATGCAACTTTTCAGGGAAGTTAGGAACAAATATACACAGGCAGTTTGGAAAGCTACGGCTAGCTTTTTCAAACAGAAATTTGCATCCTGTAGTACTAACTCAAAAAGATTCTTGGACACTGCAAAGACCATGGAGAATAAGAGCACCTCCTCCCAGCTGCCCACTGCTCTGAGGCTAGGAAACACTGTCACCACCGATAAAACCATTATAATTGAGAATTTCAATAAGCATTTCTCTGCGGCTGGCCAAGCTTTCCATCCTGGCTACCCCTACCCCAGTACTCTGCCCGGCACCCTCCACAGCAACCCGCCAAAGCCCCCACAATTTCTCCTTAACCCAAATCCAGATAGCTGATGTTCTGAAAGAGCTGCAAAATCTGGACCCCTACAAATCAGCCGGGCTAGACAATCTGGACCCTCTCTTTCTAAAATGATCTGCCGAAATTGTTGCAACTCCTATTACAAGCCTGTTCAACAACTCTTTCTGAGATTCCCAAAGATTGGAAAGCTGCCGCAGTCATCCCCCTCTTCAAAGCGGGTGACACTCTAGACCCAAACTGCTACAGACCTATATCTATCCTACCCTGTCTTTCTAAGGTCTTCGAAAGCCAAGTTAACAAACAGATTACCGACCATTTCGAATCCCACCGTACCTTCTCCGCTATGCAATCTGGTTTCAGAGCTGGTCATGGGTGCACCTCAGCCATGGTCAAGGTCCTAAACGACATCATAACCGCCATCGATAAGAGACATTACTGTGCAGCCGTATTCATCGACCTGGCCAAGGCTTTCGACTCTGTCAATCCCCACATTCTTATTGTCAGACTCGACAGCCTTGGTTTCTAAAATGATTGCCTCGCCTAGTTTACCAACAACTTCTCTGATAGAGTCCAGTGTGTCAAATCGGAGGGCCTGTTGTCCGGACCTCTGGCAGTCTCTATGGGGGTGCCACAGGGTTCAATCCTCGGGCCGAGTCTTCTCTGTATACATCAATGATGTTGCTCTTGCTGCTGGTGATTATCTGATACACCTCTACGCAAACGACACCATTCTGTATACTTCTGGCCCCTCTTTGGACACTCTGTTAACTAACCTCCAGACAAGCTTCAATGCCACACAACTCCTTCCGTGGCCTCCAACTGCTCTTAAACGCAGGGGAAACTAAATGCATGCTATTCAACCGATCACTGCCCGCACCTGCTCGCTGTCCAGCATCACTACTCTGGACAGCTCTGACTTAGAATACGTGGACAACTACAAATACCTAGGTGTCTGGTTAGACTGTAAACTCTCCTTCCAGACTCACATTAAGCATCTCCAATCCAAAATTAAATCTAGAATTGGCTTCCTATTTCGCAACAAAGCATCCTTCACTCATGCTGCCAAACATACCCACGTAAAACTGACCATCCTACCGATCCTCGACTTCGGTGATGTCATCTATAAAATAGCCTCCAACACTCTACCCAACAAACTGGATGCAATCTATCACAGTGCCATCCGTTTTGTCACCAAAGCCCCATACACTACCCACCATTGCGACCTGTACGCTCTCGTTGGTTGGCCCTCGCTTCATATGCGTCGCCAAACCCACTGGCTACAGGTTATGTACAAGTCTCTGCTAGGTAAAGCCCCGCCTTATCTCAGCTCAATGGTCACCATAGCAGCACCCACTCGTAGCACGCGCTACAGCAGGTATATCTCACTGGTCACCCCCAAAGCCAATTCCTCCTTTGGTCGTCTTTCCTTCCAGTTCTCTGCTGCCAATGACTGGAATGAACTGCAAAAATCTCTGAAGCTGGAGACTCATATCTCCCTCACTAGCTTCAAGCACCAGCTGTCAGAGCAGCTCACAGATCACTGCACCTGTACATAGCCCATCTATCTACCTACCTCATCCCCATACAGTATTTATTTATTTATATTGCTCCTTTGCACCCCAGTATCTCTACTTGCACATTCATCTTCTGCACATCTACCATTCCAGTGTTTAATTGCTATATTGTAATTACATCGCAACCTGCTCCTTTGTACCCCAGTATCTCTACTTGCACATTCATCTTCTGCACATCTACCATTCCAGTGTTTAATTGCTATATTGTAATTACTTCACCACCATGGCCTATTTATTGCCTTAACTACCTTATCTTACCTCATTTGCACTCACTGTATATATACCTTTTGTTTTCTTTTGTTCTACTGTATTATTGACTGTATGTTTTGTTTATTCCATGTGTAACTCTGTGTTGTTGTATGTGTCGAATTGCTATGCTTTATCTTGGCAAGGTCGCAGTTGCAAATGAGAACTTGTTCTCAACTAGCCTACCTGGTTAAATAAAGGTGAAATAAAATAAAATTAAAATAAATTCGTCATGACTGTGTTGATGTCTCTGTGGACCATCTTAATTCATTAGTAATATGGACTTGAAGCTCTCAACCCACTCCACTACAGCCAATGTGGGGATGTGCTCGCCCTCTGTTTCCTGTAGTCGAAGAACCACTCCTTTGTCGTGCTGACGTTGAGGGAAAGGTTGGTGTCCTGGCTACCAGGTCACTGCCCTCATCCTTATTGGCTTTCTTTTCGTCGTCGGTGGTCAGGCCTTCCGCCGTCGTGTCGTCAGCAAACTTAATGATGGTGTTGGAGTCATGCACGGCCACACAGTCCTGGGTGAACAGGGAGTACAGTAGGGAACAAAGAATGCACCCCTGAGGGACCCCCGTGTTGTGGGCCAGTGTTGCTGATGTATTGTTGCCTACTCTCACCACCTGGGGGCGGCCATTCAAGAAGTCCAGGATCCAGTTGTAGAGGGAGGTGTTCAGTCCTGGGGTCCTGAGCTTAGTGATAAGCTTGGAGTGCACTATGGTGTTGAACGCTGAGCTGTAGTCAATGAACAACATTCTAACATCCTCTTATCCAGGTGGGAAAAGGCAGTGTGGGGTGCAATAGAGATTGCATCATATGAGAATTGGAGTGGGTTTAGGATGTCTGGAATGTCAGTGCTACGGGGCAATAGTCATTTGGACAGGTTACCTTAGCGTTCTTGGGCACAGAGACTATGGTGGTCTGCTTGGAAAATGTAGGTATTACAGACAGAGTCAGGGAGAGGTTGAAAATGTCGTTGAAGACACAATTTCTAGCTGATCAGTGCATGCTCTGAGTACTCGTCCTGGTAATCCATCTGGCCCTGTGGCCTTGTGAATGTTAACCTGTTTAAAGTTATTGCGCACATCGGCTACGGAGAGCGAGATCACTCAGTCATCTGGAACAGCTGGTGCTCTCATGCATTGTTCAATGTTGCTTGCCTCGAAGCGAGCATGGAAGGCATTTAACTTGTCTGGTAGGCTGGTGTCACAATGTAGCTTAGCATCCACTTCATCGCACCAGTTCCGTATTGAGCACAATACTGTTAGATTTTGTTTGAGTTTTTACCTGTAAGCAGGAATCAGGAGGATAGAGTTATGGTCTGATTTGCCAGAGATGCTATGGTACCCCTTCTTAGGTAAGAACCATCTAGATGTATTTTTTGCTGATGTACTCTATAGTTAAAGCTGTTTTAACAATCTTGCCGAGATATATTTTTTATTGTTTGTCTGGTCTTTCTGTGACCAGAACCTCATCAGTTCCAGATGCTGAGTTAATTAAGTTACCAACAGCTGTTTCAATGAATGTCTCTCTCTCTAGAAATATTATACAATGGGTAGGCGTGTGTAGTGGAATTGAGACATGCAAGATTTCATTGCTAATTGTGTCCTTTAATGTAGGTTTTCAGACACCCATCACGTTCACATGCAGTGGGTCGTGACCCAAACCATTTTAACCATGTAATTGAGCATTATCAATTAATTTGTCAAGTTTAAGCAATGTTTCGGCAAAATAGGGAGTGGGAGGGACAGATGCAGTATATCATAATGAGAAAGACATAATTTGAAACATATTGGATATTTTCTACACAACACAAGTCTCTTTAGCCATGAATTTTACTCAAATAGTTGCCATGTTCTTAAAAGTAAAGTTATTTATGTAAACACTGAGTGCACAAAACGTTAAGAACACCTTCCTAATATTGAGTTGCACCCTCTTTTGCCCTCTGAAGAGCCTCATTTCATCAGGGCATGGACTTAACAAGGTGTCGAAAGCGTTCCACAGGGATGCTGGCCCATGTTGACTCCAATGCTTCCCACAGTTGTGTCAAATTGGCTGGATGTGCTTTGGGTGGTGGATCATTCTTGATACACACGGGAAACTGTTGAGCATGAAAAACTCAGCAGCGTTGCAGTTCTTGACACAAACCGATGCTCCCGGCACCTACTACCATACCCCGTACAAAGGCCCTTCAATTTTTTGTCTTGCTCATTCACCCTCTGAATGCCACACCTACACAATCTATGTCTCAATTGTATCAAGGCTTAAGCCTGTCTCCTCCCCTTCATCTACACTGTTTAAAGTGGATTTAACAAGTGACATCAATAAAGAGTCATAGCTTTCACCTGGATTCACCTGGAGTCTATGTCCTGGAAAGAACAGATGTCCTTAATGTTTTGTACACTCAGTGTATATGTTTTAGCTTTCAGCTTCATCTTCCCATGGTCTAGTTTTATATGATAAACCCACCAGGAGTTAAACTAGGCCAGACGCTTACTCCAGCCCAATAGTCAGCCGCACCCTAGACCACATCCTATGATGGAGGCAATAGAGGCCAGTCCAGTCTCTGCCAGGTCCTCCATGTACTGTAAATAAACAAAGCTTGGCCGTCTCCTCATTCTCCCCCATCCAGCTCAATCCTCTCTCCTAGTCATTATGTATGTGTTGTATCTGTCAGTTTTAAATTCTATATAAAGCTGTGGAAAATACTGTTCTGACTGCAGCAATGTAAATTGCTCCAGGTCCCTAGTTGCCTGTACATGTGTATTGCTGCTTATCACCCACACTGCTAAAGTGAATAGCAGAACCATGTTCAAGTCTAGTGAGTACAATGCATATTCATAAGTAGTGTGATTGTATTGAAAAGATAGACTTGCAGTCAGAGGGTTTATTATTTAGAAATTCCATATAATTAGGTTCCCCTATAGCATGTTCTTCATATTATAGAGTTCAGCATACATGTAAATGTTTGTAAAAGTAGTTATCTTGTTTGTGCATTTGACAGTAAACTTAGAACACTACAAGGGGGAACAATGGCTCAGACCAAAGGCAGGAGTAGCCTTCAGTTAAGCTATGCAGTGTTCAATATCCTGAAATAGGGTTTCAGAAATAGACGGTTCTCAGGCCTTTGACACTGACTTGGTTATTACATAAGGCTCTTGGGGGATATTATCTAAATTTCCATTATATGAGAAAGCTGTGCACCACTCATTTACAGTGAGGTATCAATTTAATCAGCATTACAGAGGCTTAATCCTATTTCATTACTTACAAAAAGGCTTGAAGTGGGTAACAAATTCAGTGGCTAAGACGCTCTCAAAGCAAATGTGTCAAGGATAAGAATGTTCATGTTTATGCATACTGTATCTAGGGAGTTGTGAAGTTGTTCAACATTGGTCCATGGTTGTATTCTCTTGAGAGAGCTGTTGTTGATGGATATTTTTTCTCAGTGGAACCGACTTGAAGGTGCTGTTGGTGAAATTCGATGAGGTATCCATTTCCTCAAACTCTGAAACTATGCGGTGGGATATTTTACTGTATCAAATTAACTCATAAACAACACTTTATTTTTGGTGTCTGTTGGTTTTCAACAGTTGGTATCAATTAGTTGGGTTAGGGTCAAAGGTTATTTTGTTGATAATAAAATATGGTGCTCCCCATCACAGAGGCCAAAGGATAATTACCAGAAATTGAGGTAGGGGAGGGGACAGACATGGACGTAAAAGTCTCTGGAAATATTTCATAGACCCTAGAGAGAAAAGTTGCCCTTTCAGTATTTAAAGAGTCATTAACTAGACATAAGAAAATCAACAGATATGCGTAGAGCGAATGCGAATGGTTGATAAGGGGATATGACCTTTAACATTTTGCTCTGACGGCAGGAATAATCAGTCAAGAAGGCAACATGACCTGTAATATTGACTGATGAGAATAGGATGTTTCCACCTCCAAGACACCTAGCTAGGCTCTCTTCTTTCTTTCTCTGCGATGACAAACAGATGATTTTCTGGCTGGAAGCCCAGAGTTCACCATGAGGCTTCCTGTGAAGACATGTCGTTTTTCTCATTATCCCCACACTTACGTTGACAGCCACCATGATGTGGAAATGATTTCCTCAGTTTGAGCAACAGACATAATAATAATGTCTATAAACTTTAATGGCCTCCAACGAACCAGAAGTCTTGTCAGCTAGAAACATTTGGCGGAGTATGTGAAGGAGATTCCATGATTAGATTCATTGATAGTTAATGTTGTGTTACATTTCAGATTAGTACAGTAATAACTATTAGCATCACTTGATAAATAAAAATAATGAAAATAAAATGTGAACACTGAAATAGAAAAAATATTTTCATCAAGAGTTCTTGTGAGAATCAATCAATTACTGACAGAGTAAGCTAAAAAACACTGGCCAAAACATTCCTGTTTGACCTATGCTGTGTTGAGTTAGATGCTCTGATGGGAAAAACAGCTAAAGAAAACAAAAAGCAAAATTAACACATGGTGACAAGAACCAAATGGAGAGAAAGGTATAAATTAATGATTTTAGTTGCCATTACAGTCAGTTTATTAGGATATACTACTGTATGTCTTGCCTGCCAGAGTTCTGATCCAGTGATTCATTAAGGCTGAAATCTAATTGAATTCCTGCCAAACTTTCGCTTTCACAATTATTTTGTGAGTTGTAAAAAACACTGGTTGGAAGTTATTATGCACATTTTGAGAATGAGAACAGAAAAAAACAAACCACATAACTGACCCAAAAGACGTGCAGCATATTGCATCTTCTGGAGTGGATATGTGCCATTCACGTGTTACCAATCTAAAAGTCTAAGCCGTTTGGGTGGTAGGGGGAGGGGGCATGGGGTTTACTAAGCTAACATATGGAATTGTTTTAAGATGGTCATAATATGTATCAGTTAGCTATTACATTTTGAATTTTAGAACCCCTTTAGGTATCCCCCCAAAATATATAAAAAATATTTTATAAAATATTGAATTTGGCATTTACTACTATAGCCCACAGAAACGCATTGAATAACACATTCATAAATGGCAAAAAAGACCGTCTAAAAATAAATCATAAGGAATAAGGTTTTGAAGTGTCTGTCCTATATCTAGGAGATATAAGAAAGCTAAGGAAATGTGTGTTTTTATGGACACATAATTAACCCCTTATTCTTGTTGGCACAAAACATACTTCCATTTGTTTGTATGGGTTACCTTCAAACGAGTCCCGTGACACTTGTGGGAGTCTCCCCTTTCCATGGAGTGGTCATACTAGTTTGTAGGCCAAACCGTTTGGACGCTACATGTGTTTTCATGAGAAGACCGATTTTTGGGATGTCTCATGGTCTGACAAACACCTCTGGAGCTCGGCCACCTTCCACCTTCCACCACAGATGCGGAAACCCGGCATAGGCGGATGCAGTGGATTGCAAAAAACCTGATATTTCGAGCATAAATTTACGGATTTTGATGGGGATTTTTACAATTATGTTACTTAGATTGACGCACAAGTTGTATTCAGTGGTTCTGTATGTAAATGCATTACTTTGCGATGAGTCTAGAGTCAAAACAAATCTAATTATATTTGTCACATGCCCCTAATACAACAGTTGTAGACCTTACAGTGAAATGCTTACTTATGAGCTCCTAACCAACATTGCAGTTTAAAATTGTTTGAATAAGAATAAGAGATAAAAGTAACAAGTAATTAAAGAGCAGCAGTAAAATAACAATAGTGAGACTATATACAGGGGTGTACTGATACAGAGTCAATGTGCGGGGCATCGGCTAGTTGAGGTAGTTTGTACTTGTAGGAAGAGTAATTAAAAGTGACTATGCATAGATGACAACATAGAGTAACAGTGGTGTAAAGAGGGAGTGGGGGGAGGGGGGCTGCAAATAGTCTGGGTAGCCATTTGACTAGATGTTCAGCAGTCTTATGGCTTGGGGGTAGAAGCTGTTTAGAAGCCTCTTGGACCTAGACTTAGTGCTCCGGTACCGCTTGCTGTGCGGTAGCAGAAATAACAGTCTATGACTAGGGTAGCCTAGTCTTTGACAATTTTTAGGGCCTTCCTCTGACACCGCCTTGTATAGAGGTCCTGGATGGCAGGGAGCTTGGCCCCAGTGATGTACTGGTTCGTTCACACTACCCTCTGTAATACCTTGCGGTCAGAGGCCGAGCAGTTGCCATACCAGGCAGTGATGCAACCAGTCAGGATGCTCTCGATGGTGCAGCTGTAGAAGCTTTTGAGGATCTGAGGACCCATGCCAAATCTTTTCAGTCTCCTGAGGGGGAATAGGTTTTGTCGTGCCCTCTTCAAGTCTGTCTTGGTGTGCTTAGACCATGTTAGTTTGTTGGTGATGTGGACACCAAGGAACTTGACGCTCTCAACCTGCTCCACTGCAGCCCCGTCGATGAGAATGGGGGCGTGCTCGGTCCTCTTTTTCCTGTAGTCCAAAATCATCTCCTTTGTCTCCTTCTACTTGTTAATAATGTTAGAGTGGACATCTTGGAAGTTCATTGGAAGCCTTTGGAAGAGCAGTGAGACTTGTTACTGTGAACCCATTTTATTCTATAAATCAGCCTTTTATATGGTTCCCTCTGCCAAGGAGTGAGGTCAAGTTCATGTCAGGGATGACGTAGAATCTCATAAACGCTTTTGTGCTGTTATCGCTCTAGTTGTTATCCTAAGATAATGTGGGTTTCCTCAGTTCTTCATGAAAACTTGTTTGCTGACAAGCAATACATTTTGGGACTATGTCAACAATGGGCTAATGAAACAAATAACAATATATTGTTTTTGAGTGGAATTTTCCTTTATGTGTTTTGGAGGATTGTATTTAGGCCCTTAGTAATCAATCATAAGAAAGAGGTATGCTTGTGTTTCTGATACATATTTCTTACTGTTTATGAATACGATCTCTAGTAATAACACAAGACATCTGGTCAATGCTACACGAGAGGGATTGCCCTGTTTAAAAAGTCAAAATAGAGTTACAGAGAATATAAGGGTTCAGTGGGAGGATGCTGAGTATGTGTGTGTATGTGCACTACATGTTTAGTGTAGTGTGCAGACAGGGTTGAAACCATGCTAGCCTTTGGGAGTTGAAGGGTCACACAACTCTGCAGTGAGAATGTTCTGCTTTTCATTAAATCAACCCATATGTCCCCGTATCTGCCTCGCCGTGGAGACTCCACTCTGCTTCCGCTCCCCGAGTGTGTGTGTGTGTGTGCGCGTTTCACCTTTTGAACCGATAGGTTAGAGGTCCTTGGTGCAGCAAGAAATGTTTACGTTTGGTGCATTTGGAGACCAAATTCTACTCTAAACTTTCTGTGTGTGTTTGCGTGGGAGTGAGTGCATCTGTTTTCATATAGTAAGTCAATGTTATTAATTGCTCCTACAAGGTGGCAGAGCACATCAATGATTTGTTGTAATTTGTATGTCTTTGTGTTTGTGTTCTACCAACTTTTGTGTCAATCTCATTTCTATTTTTGTGCAACAAAGCCATTTAAATTTCTCAGAACAAAACTGTTTTGCGAGTGGTTAGGACACAACCCAGAGTGGGAGTTCATTAACAGAGTTAATAGAGTTAAGTAGTATTATTTCCTGAATGGGCTAGTGAACCACATTCTCAAGGGACCAAAACAGGGGCTAGAGATACACATTTTATCAAAATATAGTTTTAAAAGGATGCCAGAATATACAATTACATTTAATTCAAGTAAGGAATAAAATGTTTACATCAATCTGAAGAGGTAATGAACTGTAATTTATATTTTTTAAATGTTCCTAATTAATTCAACCGTTGACTAGAACTGGAATAATTTGATCTATGTTTGTAGGCTAATCAACACAATATCTGCACAATCCCACCAGTGCTTGAGGGGCATATCACTATGTTGTTGTTTGAAATGTGATGTCTATGTGTGCCCTCTATGGCACAGGAAATTAATGTTGTCCATTTGATACACCATTTTTCAATCTAAAGTTCTGAGAGTTGTGAAATATACCCTTGAGAGTTAGACTTGGTGTCAATTGTATTTATAGAATAGTCAGATTATTCAAGAAACAGATCAAATGTGGCTATGATGTCTAGACTCAAGAGCTCTCTCAGTAAGTGATGCAATTGTATGCAATGTGTTGCCCTTCAAAGTGCTTTGTAGGTGAAATCATATTCTGACAAATCCAAGATTGTGGAAATGGGATTATTTCAGTGTGACACATACACAATACTCCTGTTCCTAAAAGGATGTCTGATCACTGTGAACTGAAGGGACAATCCTGTAATGTGTATTATTGAGGCATGCATATGTGAACATTTGTGTTGCATTGCTTCCACTGGGCCACAGAGCAAACCACCAGCCTACTACTTACTGCCTGCATTCACTTTTTGACTGTATTCGTCAGGGGAGATACACAGCACGTTGAGGTTTTTAAGTTTTATTTGTTGGTAATGTTTGGCCAAAGACTTAACGTCAACCTCTTCTGCAAGGCCATGGGAAAGGCAGATGTCTCAATTATTCATGAAATTAAATAGCGGACGGTTATTTTCAAGATCGTCATACACATACGCTTTTACACACACACACACACACACACACACTCACGTGCACACACACTTTTCCCAACAGTGACATCATTCCTATTCCCATTGTTATAGGTATAAATATTCGGGAAATTAGTCCAGCAATAACGATCTATTCATGATCTGTTTTACTGTAGCCTATTGGAGGTATTGATAACATAACTGAGTTTCACTTAACTTTATATGTAATTAGCCTACTGTTACCGAAGTCAGTCAATTGATCATGAATTTCCTTTTATTTTGTCCCGCCAAATTGGCAAATTAGTAGGCGGATATGAGAAGTCACATGGTCTCTCTTTTCCCTTTTTCCCTACACAAACACACCCACTCCAAAGAGAGTACAGTATGCCCACACTCAACACGCGGACGTACTCCATCGTGCACACATAGCTGTTTAGATATTCACTAGCTACAATGCACATACGGATTAATTTTTTACACCATTGCAGTCAGAATGCATCGACATCTGGAATACATTTAACACTTTTCCCTCTCGATCTTTGAATTCTAATTCTGTCCAGGACTGTGGTTTCTTCTTCGGTTAGATAGCCTACGAGGATACGATCACTGCCAAAAAGGTTTGATGTTTCAAATAGTTACTGCATACTATGTTGTCTGTTTCCTGGGGACTGGTTTTGTGCAAAGTGTTGTAGCACTCTGCGTCTTGATAATATTCATGGAAGGTGAAAGTCACTAGTCGATGTCGACTATAAATTGGCATGCATTTTCAACTTTTTGTCTTGATGCGCTCCTCAATGGAGTAGCCGAATTCGAGTTTTCTAAGTATACTCGACTACGTCCAAAATATACATACTCAACTCTCTGGAAATAGAGATTATCTTCGTTAAACTTTTGATTGATATCATGCATGCAATTGTTAGTCTGCTCTTCCATCACATCACATTGTTGGAGGTGATTTTAAGCGTTAACTCTATTGAGTGCCTCTGTATGCTGCTTGCCAGTACGAATTAGCAGTTTTACTCCTTTTTGAACATATGGTTGAATTTAATTTAGAAGCCCCCCATCATTAGTTATTCTATGGGTACAATACAGGAAATGCTCTGCTGATGTTTTCTGTAATTACTGTATGTTATCTTTGGCAGAAAAAGTACATTGAATAGCCCACGTTTGAAACTGTAAAACGAGTAAAAATATTTGTTGCCACAATTTTTGTCCAGACTTCATCACATCTAGTTGTGTTGATAAGAACGTGCTGACGAGCCTGACATTGATCAGGCATAGTAGAGCAACAACAAAAAAGTATGTTGCCCACCACCCCAATGGCTGTTACTTTAACACCCGAGGTGCTAACTACCCTAAAACTAGTTGATTTACATGAGGTGGTAACACAAAGCACCCCTATGATGTTTTATTGACATGCTTTATGGCTGTTGGCATGACAGTAGACGTAGGTGGTTGTAGTTTCCTTCCCTCACAGATTACAGTTGACACGGGATTCTCTGTCTGCCTGCAGAGATAGTGGTTAGAGGTTTTTTATTTTATCTTTATTTAACTAGGTAAGTCAGTTAAGAACACATTCTTATTTACAATGTCGGCCTACCCCGGCCAAACCCTAATGCCGCTGGGCCAATTGTGCGCCACCCTATGGGACTCCCAATCACGTCTGGTTGTGATACAGCCTGGAATCGAACCAGGGTCTGTAGTGGTGCCTCTAGCACTGAGATGCAGTGCCTTAGACCGCTTCGCCACTCAGTAGCCCAAATTGTGTGTGTGTGTGTGTGTGTGTGTGTGTGTGTGTGTGTGTGCAACTTGGTGTAAGCCTCCTATTAGATTTCCTCAGCAATAAAATGAACTGATTTAGTATCAATCAAGTTTCCTGTGAAATAAATACATTTTCAACATCTGGCCCTACTTTACTAGCTATGGTGAGAAACTGAAGTTTTGGTCTGTCCCCAACAGATTCCCAGAGCCAGCTGTCCTGCAGTGTGGCAGGTGAGGACCAGAGAGAGGTGAGGCGTGATTCTGAAGATTTGGACAGTATGAGTTTGGTGGAGATCAGACAGGCTGTTGGGTCCATGACCCTGTCCCTATCCAGCACAGATTCCAAGGAGAGGTACTTTGACCGGGTGGATGAGAGTGACCCTGAGTACCTCCGCAGCAGGAACATGTCGCCTGAAATACAGCAGGACTTCAACATGATGGAGCAGAAGAAGAGAGTCACTCAGATTCTACAGAGTCCAGTATGTTGCTTGTTCTCTGTCTATGTTAATGTGTGTACACAGTACAGTCACTTTCATTATCTGGTTGGAGACCATCAAATGGCCTGAAAAGGTTTGCTCTTTGAGATCCAGGCCTATGTTGTTGGCTCTTGTAGAAACACTACACCATTGATGTTTTCATAAAATGAAATGTTATTGGTCATATACACATGGTTAGCAGATGTTTTTGTGAGTGTAGTGAAATGCTTGTGCTTCTAGTTCTGACAGTGCAGCAATATCTAACATGTAATCTAACAATTCCACAACAACTACTGAATACACACAAATCTAAGGAATGTATATATTTATATATGGATGAGCAATGACAGAGGCATAGGCAAGATGCAATAGCAAGACTCTGCTTGCACTGAATGCAAGATAAGTGACACAATTTCCCTAGTTAATATTGCCTGCTAACATGCATTTATTTTAACTAAATATGCAGGTTTAAAAAAATATACTTCTGTGTATTAGTTTTAAGAAAGGCATTGATGTTTATGGTTAGGTACATTTGTGCAACGAATGCGATTTTGTTAAATTGTCACCTGTTTGGCAAAGTTAAAGTAGGCTGGGATTCAATGATAAATTAACAGGTTATATTATATGATTATGATTATATGAAATGCAGGACACGCTAGTTAACCTAGTAATATCATCAACCATGTGTAGTTAACTAGTGATAATGTGAAGATTGATTGTTTTTTATAAGATGAGTTTAATGCTAGACAGCAACTTACCTTGACTTATTGCAGCCACACGGTCCTTTTGACGCTGCACTCGTGTAGCAGGTGGTCAGTCTGCCATGCAGTTTCCCCATGGATTGCGATCTAATCGGCCATAATCGGCATCCAAAAGGGCCGATTTGTTATGAAAACTTGAAATTGGCTCTAATTAATGCCGATTAATTAATTGATTAATCGGTCGACCTCTACTCTATACTGACATTTTGCTTGTTTGATTGCCTTGCAGAGGGAATAACTACACTGTTTGTATTCGGCCTTTCCATGGTTAAATGCGGTGGTTCGTGCTTTCAGTTTTGCGTGATTGCCTCCATCTATCCACGGTTTCTGGTCAGGGTAGGTTTTAATAGTCACAGTAGGTACAACATCTATGCACTTCCGTATAAACTCACTCACCGAATCAGCGTATACGTCAATATTATTCTCTGAGGCTACCTGGAACATGTCCCAATCCGCATGATCAAAACAATCTTGAAGTGTGGATTCCGATTGGTCAGACCAGCAATGGTGGCAAAACATTGAATCAACTGACACCATGTTTGTACAGTGTTAATATTTGTTCCAATGAAGTGAAATGTGCTACTGTCAGAGGAAACAATATTAAATATTAACCAGTCCAAAAATAAATGTCAGCTTTAATATACATTGCCTGACCAAGTTCACAGTTTAGCATTATTAAAGGTCCAATGCAGCCATTTTTATTTACATTTCAAAAAAATTCTGGGTAACAGTTACGTATCTTACCGTGATTGTTTTCAATTAAAATGGTCAGAAATGATCAAAAAAGAGCCATTTTCTCAAGCAAGAATTTTGCTAGGACTGTCAGGGAGTGGTCTGAGTGGGGAGGGGAAGAATGAAAACTAGCTGTTATTGGCAGAGAGGTTTGGAAAACATAATGGGCTTATGTCTGCTTGTTTTAGTCAATTACAAAACTAGATTTTAAGAAAAGTACAACTTTGATGTTGCTAGACCAACAACACAAACGGACTATACATCTACTAGTGAGTGGAGTTACAAACGGTCTATACTAAACAAGTTAAATGTCTTACCTGTGGGGAAATGCTTTCCACACATATAGTTAGTTACATGTAGCCTACTTGGACAACGGGTCCCCACATTTCCCACTATTCCACGCTGAATAGCCCTGAGGTCACAGGGCTCTTCTCACAGGCTCCATTTCCCTACGTGAGAGCATTGCGAACCTTTAGGTCTGGATTTTTTTAGCTGGTTACATGTACATTGAACAACACAGCAACTCTTCGACATGTTTTGTTCTTTCTGTATAACAAAAAATCTACGACAAAGTTGTCTCTTACAATGGGGGTCAATATAATTTTTTGGAGGGTTTCCCCCAATTTGTGGGTGTGGTCGATGGGGAATTACTTAGTATCATGTGACAATGGCTGCCTGGTATTGTTATGCAATAATTTCCGTGGTAATGTAGATTGTTCATTCTAACTGATGTGCCTCATGTAATGGAATGTATTTTTTTAATGTCAGTTGAGTTGATTCAACAAATCACAGCACAGATTTATGGATACAGTTCCTGCTTTTACTTCCTGCTTTGCTCGTATGGGTACACTCGCAAAGTCCACCCATTATGCCATCAATGACTTGAATGGGGATGCCCATCTATTCAATCTATTTCTATGTTTGGAACTTTTTCATATTGGTCTACTAATTTACCACCTGGTGATGTCACCAGGCAGGCCAAAATGCCATCCCAACAAAACATGCTGAAATTTCAGGTGTTTTTGTTTTCAAACAGCTCTTACACTAAAAGGGCATTATCATCCTTTTTACAATTTTACAGTATTATTTCAACATCATAGTGTGGAAATATATATGTATAACACAAGACAATCATGTTTTTGACTGCACTGGGCCTTTAATTAAGTCAAATGGAGAGAACAACATATAGGCATGAACAGAAGAAGTATTGGCATCCACTGTATGTATTCCTATTTGACTAAAACCCTTGAGTATAAGCAGAAAATGTTGCCTATATGCACTGATGATAAATGCATCATATATGCCATTGTGAATCAGAGGGGCAGATAATCAAGCAGTAAAATGTGGTTAGAGAGGCTGCTAGGAGATGCAACAAACACATGCCTGTAAAGAAAAAAAATGAGATGAGCCCACGCTCATCTGTGATTGCATAACAGACCCCAACAAGTGGAACTTAGCTCATCACCATGGGAACCGCTCTGAGATGGTGTGGAATGCTGGCGTTGCACCAAAGAGGCTTGCAGAATAATCGTCTTTTTTGGAAAGGATACCCAAGATTCACAATAATACTGTGAGCATAAATTAATAGGCTGACTTAATGGGAGGGCTACCTCCCAGTCACCTCTATTCACATGGACATAAAGAGGGGTTTAGAAACCTCTAATGTGATTTGTGTAAACTTGTAATAAGGAGGGCCTCGTTAGGCCTGAGAGTACACTGTGCACCCTGTCCTAATGCGAACGGCTGAATAGACATGGAATTGGAACAGGGTCAAGGTGAAAAGTATTGCGTAAATACACAGACCATACCAGCAGTTGAATAATATATTTCTATATATAATTTAGCCTAACAGGGTGGACATTTATGAGTGGGACATACAGACTAACAACATGAAACATGGATAAATAGATAAAACTGGGTGTTTATGTTTATTTAGCTTTGCGCCATAGTTTCCCACCAAATAAATTATAACACTTCCTGAATGTGGGGTCATTGTAGGAAGAGGTTGTACTTCTCCATTTAAGAAAACAACAAACTAACAGGGTGGAAAGTGGTATCAGGGACATAGAAAATCTTAAATAAAATTATTATAATAAATACAATAATCGTGAAGAGAAAAAAAAGTTATTGATGAAAGAGACTTTAACTAGGACTATAAAATAATGAAGAAAGATTTGATTTATTTCATGCCTTATATTTCTTGTGGAAGTTGATAAATAACACCTTTGGACAGCAAAAGTTCCTACATCCATGGACAAAAAGTGTTTAAAATGCATAAATTTTCCTTTCAGGATCCATATTTTGGTGTTTTTAAGGTAAAGGACACCTGACCTTTATATTTAAATCCACATTTTACACTAAATAAGAAATTATATTTCCTAGGGACAGAAAAGGCACTGCAGAGTAAGAATGACCCAGCTAACATCCTTTCCTCATTTGTTTTGTGACCTGTGACCACTATCCTGGAGTGGTAAGCATTGATCAGTGGCCAGTGGTACTATTTTCACTGAGTTATGGATTCCAAGGTGTGTCATTGTTTGGTTTCCAGGTGTTTAAGGATGAACTGGAAGGACTGATCCAGGATCAGATGACGAAGGGCAATAATCCAACAGGGCTGCTGGCTCTGAGGCAGATAGCTGATCTGATCATGGCCAGTTCTATGGGAGGGCCAGGCTCCTTCACATCTCCTCTCAGTAAGTAGCTGTGTGCGTGTAGGTCTGCGCATTCTGCATAGTCTTTCAGTGACGCATCCTGATTCTCTCTGCATTGTCAACGTTCTGGGGCATGGAATTCACAAAAACCTGTGACATTGAGAGCCCTAATGCAGCAAAATTCTGCTCAATTACATGTTAACCACATTCCGAATGTTTCTAAGTGAACCAAATGTTCCCGACTTTATAATGAATTACAGCTGTCTGGAGCGTAAATGATGTTGCCCTCCGTCTTTCAACGGAGGTCACTATGAACCCTAGGGCTAAAAAGTTCCATTTTAAAAACACTAGGAATGTTTACTGTGACTGTTAGGAAATGTAAAATGAACTGTCGTCTCCTATGGCTTTGAGGTAATGGAGGCAGAACGGTCTCTTTATAAATCAACAGTCCCTCTTAAAGTACTTGTAAAATAATAGGGTTCCGGTTTGTCCAATGCCCTTATACAGTAGGAAAAATATGTACTACTCAGAGCTCTTATGAGAAGTACTGAGAACAGCTTCTTTTATGATCCAAAAGTTAACCATGGGATGCTGAGATGTAGTGAGTTTATGAGGAAGACATTTATTTATAGCAATCATTTCAACTAAATTTTGTAAGAGAGAGGCAGGACCATTTAGAACTGCTCAAGTTAAACAAGTAAGCATAGGTGGTGCTTGTAAGCTCAAACCAAAGAGAAAGCAAATGACATTGACCGTGTCATAATGCAACTTCAACATGAAGAATGTTCTTGTTTCATGAACATTCATGAATGTTATATCTCTGAAGTAGTATGAATGGTTAACACACCAGCTTGTTTAGACACACAAAGAAAGCTGTAATTTGTGGTGGTTGTCACAAAGGCTGTGGGATGTTAGTCACTGTGCTCTTGTCACAGTTCACTATGAATGCATGTGTTTTCTCCAGACCTAGGGATGGTCACCCCGGTCAATGACCTCTATGGGGTAGAGTCTGCATCCTTTACTAAAGGGGAGAAACAGTGTCGCTGTAAGCTAGCCAGTGTCTACAGACTGGTGGACCTCTTCAGCTGGGCCCATTTCACCAGCTCATACATTACTGTGAGTATTACCCTCATTAAAAACCTTATTAGACCTCTTTACTTACATGTAACACAAACTTAATGTAGCATTATAAGCACAGTAGGAATTGTGATTACTGTAGGCATGTCAAAACGACACACAGAGTCCTCAGTCACCCAATACACATTTTATTTTAGCAATTTTCAAGCATTGTTGAAGTACAAATAAATAGTCTAGCCATTTTTATCTTGAGAAAAGCCTACATCCAGTTTACTGTATGTAACCGGTGCGATGTTGTTCTTGGAAATGCCTTTTGACATTTTGCTTTTTGACCTTTTCCTAATACAGGTCCGGGTTAGCAAAGAACAAGACCATGTTCTTATCATCCCACAAGGGCTCTCTTTCACTGAAGTGACGGCTGGCAGTCTGGTAGGTATAATGGTGCATGCATTTTCATATTCCAGATTTCTTAGAACTACCATAGAAAATAACAGTTTGTGCTTTTCTCCAGTGGGTGAACAACACTATCATTATCAACAGTATCCAGAAAACCGCATTGAGATGTGAATCATGCAGAATATGTGTTCAGACTATTGACATGGCCACATAATCAATAACCAGCCACCCAGACAGCCTCTGGGTATGCTGAGACACGCCTCACTCTACTTCACCAAGGGGTCAAGGAGAAATTACAGTTTTGTTGAATGGATGTTTTTCAGCATGTAGTTGCCAATAGTTACAGTATTGATGGAGCGCTAAGTCCCAATAGAATGATAACTAGATTACTTGTAATCCTCTTACAGTGTCATCATAATAACAACGGAATATAGTTTAATTCCAATAAGAAAAAACAAGAGTGGAATAATGAATCTATTTTAATAGTGCAGCAATAATGGTAGCACAGTCTAAAATGTTTTTATTGAACTAGGCAAGTCAGTTAAGAACATTCTTATATACAATGACGGCCTACAGTGAGTTGGAATAATTCCCAATACAGTTGTGCGGCTTTTTATCCGACTCAGTATCTGGTTGCCATGGTAGCCCTACTGATATTGTGTCCTGGTCTGTTTCCAGGTGAAAGTGAACATGATTGGTGATGTTGTCGACCAGGGATCCACCTACCTGGAGGTGGACCACTTTGGCTTCAGCCCTCACTCTGCTATCTATTCCATGCGCCCTGACATCAGGTGTATCATACACATCCACACCTCTGCCACCGCTGCAGTGAGTACACTCAACTTAAACTCAGTGAGTGGCCATGTCACCTGGCCATGATACTCAATGACGGAGTTAACCAATGAGGCCCGAGGGGGTGTGGTATATGGCCAGTATACCGGGGCTAAGGGCTGTTCTTATGCACGTCGCAACGCGTGGACACAGCCTTAAGCCGTGGTATATTGGCCATATATCACAACCCCCAAGGTGCCTTATTGCTATTATAAACTGGTTGCCACCGTAATTAGAGCAGTAAAAATAAATGTTTTGTCATACCCGTGTTATACGGTCTGATTTTCCACGGCTGTCTGCCAATCAGTATTCAGGGTTCGAACCACTCAGTTTATAATTAAGAGAAACCTCCTGGTTTCATTATTGTTTGTACTGTAAATACACCTAATGTACTAGTACTGTTGCCTTTTGAGGTCGTCTCTTATGGTTCATGCAATATGTCTGATATTTTACCAGCCGGAAATAAAATAAAAGGTGCCTTTAGGTAGTTGTTGTTGACATAGCATTGTCACAGTTGCTTTTATCCTGAATTCACAGGTGTCCTCAATGAAATGTGGCATCTTGCCAATTTCCCAAGAGGCTCTGATTCTGGGCGATGTTGCATACTTCAGTTACCAAGGCTTTTTGGATGATCAAGACGAGAAGGTGGAGTTCCAGAAAGCCCTAGGGCCCACTGCCAAGGTAACTATTGGTTTCCTTAACAACACCAACAGGTATTGTAGTGTGTGCCATACATAGAAACAGAACACACAGAATTCAATCACCATGGAGATTAGACTGCCTGCCATTTAATCTGTTTTGATACTGTAGTAATTGGTGTTTTTACACAGGTATAAGAGCATTCTAAATGTAATGTGTTACTGGAAGTTGTTTTCACTCCAATTTTTTTTTTCATGTATTGGTATTCACTTGTTCATTTCACCTTTGAACTTGTTGTTATACCGCGCTTCATCTTTTTGCAGGTGCTTGTTCTGAGGAACCATGGCCTGGTTGCTCTGGGGGAAACCATAGAGGAGGCTTTCCACTACATTTACCACTCACAGCAGGCTTGTGAAGTCCAGGTAACACTTTAATTCATCAGCCACACTTGTTCTACCACATCATTGTATAGGTCATGAAATAGTTAGTTCACTGCTATTTATGTGTTCTTGTCATGTAAATTCGATGAGGGTGTGTTGCGATCCAATATACAGAATATACAGTGGGGCAAAAAAGTATTTAGTCAGACACCAATTGTGCAAGTTCTCCCACTTAAAAAGATGAGAGGCCTGTAATTTTCACCACAGGTACACTTCAACTATGACAGACAAAATGAGAAAAAAAATCCAGAAAATCACATTGTAGGATTTTTTATAAATTTATTTGCAAGTTATGGTGGAAAATAAGTATTTGGTCAATAACAAAAGTTTATCTCAATACTTTGTTATATACCCTTTGTTGGCAATGACAGAGGTCAAACATTTTCTGTAAGTCTTCACAAGGTTTTCACACACACTTGCTGGTATTTTGGTCCATTCCTCCATGCAGATCTCCTCTAGAGCAGTGATGTTTTGGGGCTGTTGCTGGGCAACACGGACTTTCAACTCCCTCCAAAGATTTTCTATGGGGTTGAGATCTGGAAACTGGCTAGGCCACTCCAGGACCTTGAAATGCTTCTTACGAAGCCACTCCTTCGTTGCCCGGGCGGTTTGTTTGGGATCATTGTCATGCTGAAAGACCCAGCCACGTTTCATCTTCAATGCCCTTGCTGATGGAAGGAGGTTTTCACTCAAAATCTCACGATACTTGGCCCCATTCATTCTTTCCTTTACACGGATCAGTCGTCCTGGTCCCTTTGCAGAAAAAGCATGATGTTTCCACCCCCATGCTTCACAGTAGGTATGGTGTTCTTTGGATGCAACTCAGCATTCTTTGTCCTCCAAACACAACGATTTGAGTTTTTACCAAAAAGTTATATTTTGGTTTCATCTGACCATATGACATTCTTCTAATCTTCTTCTGGATCATACAAATGCTCTCTAGCAAACTTGAGACGGGCCTGGACATGTACTGGCTTAAGCAGGGGGACACGTCTGGCACTGCAGGATTTGAGTCCCTGGCGGCGTAGTGTGTTACTGATGGTAGGCTTTGTTACTTTGGTCCCAGCTCTCTGCAGGTCATTCACTAGGTCCCCCCGTGTGGTTCTGGGATTTTTACTCACCGTTCTTGTGATCATTTTGACCCCACGGGGTGAGATCTTGCGTGGAGCCCCAGATTGATTATCAGTGGTCTTGTATGTCTTCCATTTCCTAATAATTGCTCCCACAGTTGATTTCTTCAAACCAAGCTGCTTACCTATTGCAGATTCAGTCTTCCCAGCCTGGTGCAGTTCTACAATTTGGTTTCTGGTGTCCTTTGACAGCTCTTTGGTCTTGGCCATAATGGAGTTTGGAGTGTGACTGTTTGAGGTTGTGGACAGGTGTCTTTTTATACTGACAACATGCAGGTAACGAGTGGAGGACAGAGGATCCTCTTAAAGAAGAAGTTACAGGTCTGTGAGAGCCAGAAATCTTGACCAAATACTTATTTTCCACCATAATTTGCAAATACATTCATTAAAAATCCTACAATGTGATTTTCTGGATTTTTTTTCTCTGCATTTTGTCTGTCATAGTTGAAGTGTACGTATGATGAAAATTACAGGCCTCTCTCATCTTTTTAAGTGGGAGAACTTGCACAATTGGTGGCTGACTAAATACTTTTTTGCCCCACTGTATGTGTTATTTTGCTTCACTTAACCTGTGTGGTCTAAACACATCCGTATGTATTAAATTGACAACTAATTTTACACTACATGACCAAAAGTATGTGGACACATGCTTGTCGAACATCTCATTCCAAAATCATTGGCATTAGTATGGAGTTGGGCCCCCCATTGCTGTTATAACAGCCTCTACTCTTCTGGGAAGGCTTTCCACTAGATGTTGGAACATTGCTGCGGGGACTTGCTTCCATTCAGCCACAAGAGCATTAGTGAGGTCGGGCATTGATGTTGCGTGATTAGGCCTGGCTCGCAGT
The DNA here is from genome assembly GCF_045791955.1 of Oncorhynchus clarkii lewisi. NCBI lineage: Eukaryota > Metazoa > Chordata > Actinopteri > Salmoniformes > Salmonidae > Oncorhynchus > Oncorhynchus clarkii. Next base: position 72,476,102 of record NC_092147.1, read on the forward strand.
CGGCCTTCCAATTCATCCCGAAGGTGTTCGATGGGGTTGAGGTCAGGGCTCTGCAGGCCAGTCAAGTTCTTCCACACAGATCTCGACAAACCATTTCTGTATGGACCTCACTTTGGGGCATTGCCATGCTGAAACAAGAAAGGGCCTTTCCCAAACTGTTGCCATGAAGTTGGAAGCACAGAATCATCTAGAACGTCATTGTATGCTCTAGCATTAAGATTTCCCTTCACTGGAACTATGGGGCCTAGCCTGAACCTTGAAAAACAGCCCAATACCATTATTCCTCCTCCTCCAAACTTTACTGTTGGCACTATGCATTCGTGCAGGTAGTGTTCTCCTGGCATCCGCCAAACCCAAATTTGTTTGTCGGACTGCCAGGTGGTGAAGCGTGACTCATCACTCCAGAGAACGCATTTCCACTGCTCCAGAGTCCAATGGCGGCGAGCTGTACACCACTTGAGCCGACGCTTGGCATTGCGCATGGTTATCTTAGGTTTGTGTGTGGCTGCTCAGCCATGGAAACGTATTTCATGAAGCAGTTATTGAGCTTACATAGCTTCCAGATGCTGTTTCGAATTCAGTGTTTCGGTAGTGAGTGTTGCAACCTAGGATGGACAATTTTTATGTGCTGCGTGCTTCAGTACTCAGTGTTCCCATTCTGTGAGCTTGTGTGGCCTACCACTTTGCGGCTGAGCTGTTGTTGCTCCTAGACATTTCCACTTCACATTAACAGGACATACAGTTGACCAGGGCAGAAATTTGACGAACTGACTTGAAAAGGTGGCATCCTATGATGGTGCCATGTTGAAAGTCACTGAGCTCTTCAGTAAGGCCATTCTACTGCCAATGTTTGTCTATGGAGATTGCGTGGCTGTGGGCTCCATTTTTATACACCTGTCCGCAACGGCTGTGGCTGAAATATCTGAATCCACTCATTTAAAGGGGTGTCCACATACTTTGTATATATAGTGTATATTAGGTATGTACCAATATCCAATATTTTCCTTGCCAAAAAACCCGATACCGATATTAAATATTTTAAGCCTTCTAGTTAAGTTAAATAGTTGAAACACACACACTGACCAAAAAGTTATTTTGTTGACATTTACGTATGTCCCCATTACCAGTAAAAAATCATCAAAACCTGTTTCTTTCACTTACTTGCTGTGCTGTTTCATTGTTTATTTGTTTAGTCGTTTCATTATCAACCAGTATTTCATCATACATGTCAAGCAGAGAAGTTTCAGCTCTGTCTGTCTATGGCCTCTCTTCCTCCGTGCGCACTGTCACTGTGTCCGTTTCCATCTTGTCCAGCTGTGTTTGTAGCATACAAACACGTAAACCCTGTTTCTTGTCTGCATCGAAGTAGCGGTCCTTGTACCTAGCATCGAGCATAGTGGTGACACAGTAAAGAGGCTCAGAGAGAATGCCACCGAATCGCTTGTTCACAGCCTCTAGTTGAGTACTTTTGCAAGTTTAACCCCACGATCTGTTGTAAGTTTTGTTGAGCAGGCATTTCAATGCCATGACAGAGGGTAATACGTCTGCTGCAGAAGCAGTTGATGAGCTTATTTCTCGAGTCAGTTGTTTGAATGGAGCTAGGAGTGTGTTCATGTTTCAAACATGCTCTCAAATGCCATTGAAATGGCAGAAGTGGTATGAGAACCATGAGCGGTTTTCCTCAGTACGAAATCCTTGTCGACCCACTGTGCTGTCAGACTCGGCATGCTCATGGGGCTGACATCGCTGGTCCAAATGTCAGTCGTGAAGCTAATAGCAGTGACGCTCATGGATGTGTTTCAACAATACTGTGTAACTCCATTAGGGCTACATCTGAAAAATAGCGCCTACTTGGTAGTGTGTACCGGGGCTCGAGGTGCTCGACCAGTCAGCGAAAGCCAACATCATCCACAACAGAGAAAGATTGATTGTCAAGGGCAATGAATTCCATTGTCTTGCCGTTAATGGATTTCGCCTTTGAGTTGTCTCGCTGACATTTTCTTACTCTTTCAAATGACTGCTCAACTTGAACTTGTTTAGTTGTTGGAAGTGTGCGCTTAGTTTTGTTAATGCTTTTGTTCCAAGTAGTCGCTGAACTTCAAAATAGATCCACACAGCAGACATTGTGGGCGAGGTTAGGAATGCTGTGTAGCGCTGTATTTTTCATGGCATCATTACGTCCTCTACCTACGTTTATATAGGTTTGCACGTCCGCTTTGACATCGGTTTTGCACATCGCTGTTAAACTAGACATCAGGCCGATGCCGGTGTTGGAATTTTTAGCTGATGTCGGCCGATTCCGATATGCTTACTGATATATTGTGCATCCCTAGTGTATATATAAATCACTGGGTTATACTTGTAGAATGGTTTCCCTCATGTAAAGAAAAATGGTCCCTGGTTTTGAAAAGGAATCAAACTTGGTGTTGGTCGTTTTCCAATTGAATGGTGTTACATTCTCTGCATGAAAGAGACATTTGTGATAAGTCAGACATCTGTTAAAACAAAGCTAAATCAAGGACTCTATGTGTCTTTGAAACCACTTCTCAAAGAGCAACAGGTGGAGTTTAGTGTTCTAGGACTTGGTTGAGTCTCATTGTAGCTCATAGCTCTATGTGGAGCAGACCGATAGTGTTCTCTTATCATCATATGTTTCTAGGATAGTGTTTCCATTGAGCAGGTCATTCCACATGTGGTCAGTCTCGGATTCCTGTGCTTTACTAGACTCTACTGTCGCCTTGTGACACACGTTTTTACCTCATATTTTCACTATAATAGCTACAGATGTCGGATCTTAATTTGATTACCCTTTTGCAGGAGAACTTTCTTGCAATGCAGGAATTGTAAAACGTGTAGTGTATTTGAGGCTTAAAAAGGCTTCTGAAGTTTGTAATTTGCACCTTGAAATTTTAATTGATTTTTCCCTTACAATTTTTTTATCAACTCCTACAAAGATGTGCATTAATTATTATCCACATAATAATTCACATTTCCTGTTGCTACAGAATAATTTTTCTTGCTGAAGCAAACTGGTTCAAATTAAGATCCTACGTCTGTAGTTTTAGACTTTACTCATTATTCACCAGACCTGGTCTTCTCACATGGTCAAGACAAACTCCCGGTCTTAACTATGATATGTGTTTTTGATGTGGTCTTTCAGGTCAGTGCTCTGCGGTGCTCTGCAGGAGTGGAGGACCTGGTGCTCCTGGACAGGGAGAGGCTCAAGCCCCTGACCCACGGAGTGGCTGCTGCTGGGGTCACCGTGGACAGCGAGGTCAAGTGGAAAGTGGGCGAGGCAGAGTTCGAGTCACTCATGAGGATGCTGGACAACCTGGTAAGTGACCTCACTATTTTATCTGACTTTTCCCACAATGCTTAGCATTTCCATCCTGAGGATGTGTGGGAATACATTGACATCATAATCCCAACCAGATCTCCCATGAATCAAACATGGGAGATCATGAATGCCAGCTGTAGCTCCTTGAACTAATGCACGATTATTGTCCAATATAACCTATTAAAGAGTGCCACACCGTTGGGGGTTTATCAAAGATGAACGTCCAATCTTAGCCTGCGGCTAGCAGACTGTTTGCTAATGCTGGGTCTAGCATCCCCTGTAGATAACTGTGATGTTCAGGGGGCTTCTCCCCTTTAAACACTACTATCTCAACATCACTACTAATGATAAGGGACAGACACAATCTCTGGGCACAGCACACCCTACTCTGAGAAATCCTCTATTGAAACTACTAATGACATGCCACTTCCTGAGTAGGCTACAGCTGTGTTAGCTTGTACAGCCCTGTGTCATCATAGCCCGCCTCCCCCATCATGGATTCCAGATGGCAGGCCATGCTGTGTGGAGTAAAGAGCACAGACCACAAAATCCTTCAGAGTCGATTGACTGGAATACTCAACACACTCCCTGGGTTCCGCTCAACATGGTTGAGTTTGGGGTTTGCGGTCCCCCACCCCCCTTTTCTTTGATGTATTCCACACAACATTTCCCCTGTGTGGCCAGACTTTATCTATTCCCTTTGAAATCAGGCACTTCTGAAAGCGTTGTTTATATGTACTGTACAAAGTGTTCCAACAATGTAAAGAATGTCTTCACTGGAGAGGCTGAACATTGGGTGTTCTACAAACTGCTTAAACCACTGGCTATAGTCATTTTTATGGAGTGTAATATTTCACATGGTTAAAGATGGAAATGATCTTACAAACTTTGTGATGGGAAACTGCACGACCAATGTCCGAAAACGTGTCTTTGGGAGATTGATTTTATATGTTGCCACGGTGCAAATCACTTAACAGTACCTTGTGGTACTGAGCGTAATTATGTTGCGGAAACCTTTTCCTTGGAAATCACATTTCCTAATTAATATTCATGTATAAAGGCTTTATAGTTGATGGATAACAGGTGGCAGTTTTCATGGAGTCCATTTTGGCAGGTGGACTGAAACAATGTCTCTGTGTTGCTAGGGTTACCGGACAGGCTACGCATACCACCACCCCATAGTGAGGGAAAAGATTCGGACCAAAAACGACGTGGAGATTCCTGCCACGGTCTACACTGTCCCATTGGTGGACAGTGATCTGGGTCAGAGAAAACCGTTGAACGTCCTGGTGCAGAAACAGAAGAGGGAGAGGACCCGCTGGCTCAACTCTCCCAACAGCTACCTGAAGGTCAATGTGCCTGAACGTTCCCCCAGTGGAGAGTGCAGCCCCAGGACCAAGACCATGGTGAGCAGCTATAAACCATTGTTCTTCAATCTACCTTGTGTACCGGGAGACATGCAGTAATATCTATATTGCTTCAACCTGACAGTCTGTGTTCCTATGGCAGAGCTAAAATATTTGCTCAAATATGAAGCTTTTCTGTAGGTTGCCAGAGCAGTTTTAAATGTGTGGATTAGCCTGCCCTCTTGTGGAATCTTGTAACTGTATGTATGAAACACCAACATTTTTCTACATAAAATCTTCTTAGCTTACCCAATGCATCAAATGTGTTAATGTCTGTGTTAATGTAATGCTCCAGTCTGAAATGTATTTTTATTAAACCAATATCTTTCCTTTTAGTGGATGAAATCTGAAGAGACCAGCAATGGCACTGGCACCCCCATAAAGATTGAGGACCCCAACCAGTTTGTTCCCCTTAACACAAACCCCACTGATGTCCTGGAGAAGAGGAACCTGGTGAGCTAGAACATTGTGTTTTCTAATCATGCTCCTGATTGAAAGTTCGGACATATTGGGTTGGGATAAATGTTGAGTTCAACAGCTTGACCATACTATTGAACTCTCTTCCCAAGCAAATTCGTATTGATCGCAGTGACCTATAGGGTGCAACCTGTCTCCCTCTGGCATGACAGCTGGGTGGACCAGAGGATCAATCAGTCATAAAGCCTTTCTGTTAATTTTGATGGAGTCAAAATGTGGTGTCACTGGGTCATTTCAGGACAAAAATAGACAAAATAATAGACTCCCGTTAGTCTAGGGACACATTTGGGTGTAGTAGATCATTCTAATTACCCAGAGAGTTATGCCAATGTCTTGAAAACAGAACTTACAATTATTTTAAATTTGTTATTATTATATTTTTTTTTTAGATAAGGCAACAGAATGCTGGTGATCACATGACTTCAGGACCAAAGTCCCATCTTCTAGCTGGCATCGTTGTGGACACCATACCAGGACCTGTAAGTACTTGGATCAACTTCACACCACTAACATGATATATGTCGTTCCACAAAATGTTTGCCTTTTGAGTCCCTTTGATATTTTAAGTAGAAATTGGGCACCAATAAAATAAATAAAAAGCCTGTTATATTAAATTAAGTGCCCTCTAATATAGACCACATGGAGAATTCAATAAATCAGATGTATATTATGACTAAGGGACTTGCTTAAGTGCCAAAATTAAGCATTTTAACATGTCCATTTTGACATGTCCGTCAACCCTGTGTCACCTCTAGGAAGATTTTAACCCCATAATTTCGCCAAGTTTTCACCATCATTCTAAAGCCCAAAGTTATTTTGTTGCTTTGACAGTCATTTCTGAAGATTATTATTTATTTCATGTGATTCATTTACATCTGTCCCTTATTATGAAGTCAACCCAGTTACCTGAACTCAATTCTCGTTTTGTAATGGTGAAACTATTCCTTTTTTAAATATTTTTTTCAAAAGGAACATAGAACATCTAATAGTCATATCATAGTGTAAAAGTAGATGAGCTGCTTCTACTATTTTTGGCCATTTTCTGGTGTTTTGTGGTGTAAAACTGAGTGTGTCGAGCACAACACGTCAACCCTGTTATCCATAGGCTAGAAATGTTGTGTTTTTGTTTTGTTGTCGAAGCTTGCATTCAATTGCCCATCCCTGTTGCACACAACACGCTTCCATTCCAACTTGTTTTTTTGTAAAGTTGAAAATGTGCTCTTTATGACAGAATGTTACTGCACTGTTGGAGCTAGAAACAGAATCATTTCGCTACACCCGCAAAAACATCTGCTAAACATGTGTACGTGACAAATAACATTTGATTTGTCACAAGAGGTTTTATGGCTGATTTTAAGATTAAATCGTCAACCCTGTTACATTATTTGACACTGTGTATAGCACTTACTATAGTCCATTTTTTATTTAACCTGTTGAGATGGGAAAACTTGTTTTTTATAAAGTTGAACATGTGATCTTTATGAAAGAATGTTAAAATTTGGTGAAATCAAAAAAAAAAATGTGCAAGTTACACTTCTCCACCTAATTGGTGGAACGGCCCATATGGTAGTGCGTTTCATAGTTGTCATGATCAGAAGACTAATGTGGGTCTTCGTTGGTCCATCCTTATATTATGTGTTCAGTGAAGTAGTTGGGTTGGAGATCGCAGGTATGTATTGGCCTTACCAATGGTTTTAGGTTAAACTGAATTTGTGGAGCTCATTGGTCACTAAGCACTATGTCTAGCAGTTAAAAGTTTAACCCCATTTGTATGTACCTCTCTCCCCTCAGGCCTTTATCATTGAGGATGAGGAGCAGACACGCTCTCTTCCTCCAAACCCCTTCAGTGAGCTGACAGAGAAAATGCTAGAAGAGTATAAGAGTGTTTTGGAGCAAAGGCAGCTAGGTCAGGATGGTATGATTCTCCCCTATCTCATTACAAATATCAACTCTGTCATGATAAAGATAATTTTATTCCCACCTCTGTTATCTACAGTAGTGATGACTAGGGCCCAACGTTTTACCTGGCCAGGTCACATGGTCAGAATAAAACTCCAGGCCCTATTGATAACCCTTGAACTTTGAACTTGCAGATGCTGATGATGTCACAGATGCAGATGAGATGACAACTTTTGACGAGTCCACCATCTCACTGTCCCTGTCTCCACTCATGTCTCCAGTCAAAGGTATAGGCTATTTCATTAGAAAGGAACAAGACCATTGTGTGAAATAAAGTTTCAGTGAGATGCTTAATTCCTAAATCAGGGCATTCCTTCTCTTTAACATTGAATTGGTTCTAATACATAGAGTTTTGGAAAGGTTGCACTACAGACAAAATTGTCATCGTCATACTTCCTGTAAAGGAGTATTCTTTTTTTAAAAGGTGTATAAGTGCTTCGTTCACCAACCCTTCCTCGCTGACTTGGTTTCTTCCTGTTAACAGAGATCATACCCAATGGGAAAGACTATATGGAAGAACTGGAGGAGAAACTGAACATCAAGGTATCCAAGATCAGCGTCAGCACAACAGAAACGGTTGAAATCTCCATAACAGAGAAATCAGGGGGAGACAAAACCCCTGAGAGCCAAACCAAGTCCCCAAAGAAGAAGAAAAAGTTTCGCACTCCCTCCTTCCTAAAAATGAATAAAAAGAAGGAGAAGGCTGAGGCCTAGATGGAGAGAACCTGAAGAAAGCCAGGTCAGCTTGTTTGGTATGAGATGAGATCATAGGATGAGGTGTGTTCCTTAGAGAGGGAATGTATGAGTCACTAAGATCTTAATAGATCTCCAGCTTTTGGGAGGGAGCAACTGTGACAATAAGCCTGTTATTACAATCTTCTTATTACTAAATTACTTCCTCTGAGGACTCCACACATGAATAGTAGACATGGTGATGAACGTGTAGTGTATCAGCTTTATTGTTCTCAGTATGTACAATAGCCAATTTGCCATTGTGTAATCAAAACACATAATAGTATATAGCTACAGAAACTAATTCTTTAAAATCAAAAAACTCACTGAAATACCACATTTAGCCTGCTATGTATTTGTGTTCAGGTCCTTTTTCCAGACGGCTCATCCTTGAATGTACAGTAGCCCATAGTTGAAGGTAAGACATGTAGATGTCATGAGGCAGTGTCAAGTGAGTGTTGTATCCTGGTGCCTGAATGTATTGAATGTATAAGAAGTGTGGTTGGTTTGTATCTGGACCTAGACATAATAATGCTGTTTTAGTAGATTTTTATGAGTAGGATAAAGTATGGGTTGTAGTTGTGTTTCTGATTATTCGGTTAACATTTTGATATACACTACAGTACATATTTGTGTTCTTAATAATCCATTTGTTATACATAATACTTTTAACAATGCAAGACAGGGAAGGCAGTTTTAGCCAGGCAGAAACTTTTCAACTTTTATTTATGCCAGTGATATTATTTTAGTGGTTGCTGCTTATTCGTTATTGTGATTAAATGGACTGATAGTATGATGATTAATACAATCTCTATGAGCTCAATATGGCTGAATTCGTTTTGCCACATTCACCGATATGTACACATGGATATCATATGACTGAAAGCGAAATGACAAGTGTAATGATATGAGATAGCTAGGCCTATATAAGGCTATGGAAATGTTATATGTATGTGCTGTGTATGTGAAAGATTTAGTTGAGACAGTATCTTGATAGATCATTTGAAAGTTGATTAGGCCATACAAATGTAATCAAATGTTTAACGGGTGCCCCTCTTAAAAAAAATGTTTTTTTTGAGAGAGAAATCTGATATTGTTGGAAGAAATGCAAGATTATAGCAAAAAAACTATGTTGTGAAGCTTCCAGTAGAGATATACAACTTCCTCTCTGATTATGGCTGAATTGTACCTCTTTTTGTCTCCCCAAGAGGCTAAAATCTCTTGATTAGGTCACCAGGTGTTAAACTAAGGTCACTATAGTATTTTAACAAGAGTGAGTCTACTTTTCACAAATATTTAAATAAATGTGTGTGGCCTTAATAGCAATATGTTATAAAAAAAAAAGCTATTCTCTGGACCTGAGTTAAACCTAAAGACAAAGTAAAACATCCAGAGATGGTATAAATCGAGGATTGGATTTATCCCAGTAACCAATGTGAATGATTTGCTTCGATCCAAAAGGAGAAACATGGTTTTCCTTTGTAAATACTGTGTTTTGTGAAGCTGTTTTTAAATGCAATACTGAAATGAAGGTTGATCAATTTGCAACGGTCTGACATTTTATTTAGTATGTTTTGATGCTTGTCAGTTTATGGTCTGTTGAAGTATTACAAGTTTAGATGCATAAACCCTGTATATCGTGTTCACATTCCCAGTTTGTAACCTGCATTACTAATGCTTATATTGTCCTTGTTCCTTTGTTTGAATTGCTTTTGTATGGACTGAGCTTTTGTAATATAACTTTTGCTCTGTATAGACGCTTCATAGAATTTCATTACATTCTTTAGGAAATGACATTTCACAACATATAATAAAAACAGTGTGTGTTTACGTGATTGTTTTATTAAACCATGGTCCATTGTTTATATATTTTTGCATTTTTATGTCATTACATCATGCCACAAACATTGCCATACACTGAGTGTAGAAAACATTACATCTTTCCATGAAAGACTGACCAGGTGAAAGCTATGATCCCTTATTGATGTCACTTGTTAAATCCACTTCAATCAGTGTAGATGAAGGAGAAGAGATGGGTTAAAGAAGGATTTTTAAGCCTTGAGACAATTGACACATGACTGTGTATGTGCGCCATTCAGAGGGTGAATGATACAAGTTTTAAGTGCCTTTGAACAGGGTATGATAGTAGGTGCCAGGTGCACCAGTTTATGTCAAGAACTGCAATGCTGCTGGGTTTTTGATGCTCAACAGTTTCTTGTGTGTATCAAGAATGGTCCACTAAAGGACATCCAGCGAACTTGACACAACTGTGGAAAGCATTGGAGTCAACATGGGCCAGCATCCCTGTGGAACACTTTCAACACCTTGTAGAGTCCATGCCCCGACAAATTGAGGCTGTTCTGAGGGCAGAAGGGGGTGCAACTCAATATTAGGAACGTATTCTTAATGTTTTGTCCCCTCAAGTGTATATCTGGCTGTATGAGACCATCTTCAAACCCAAATGGGAACACCAACCAGGGGTGTATTCTGTGATGTTAGATGTCAGAATATTGCAGATGGAAATGTCATGAATAAAGCTGCCTCTTATTTGTAGATACTTTACAGTCAATCATATTGGTTCTACATAACACATTCTATAATGTTGCATCCTCCTATCAACAGGCTCCCCTGGCAATAGCCACACACATACAATACCGCAGGTTTTAAGGCTTTCATTTTCAAGCAGACACAGCAGTGTGCTAGAAAACGGTATCACCCAAAAAAACGATGCATTTTCCTGATTGATAATTGCTTGTGAAGCCCTTTCTATATTATTCGGTCTATTGCTGTAGTGCCTAAATAGAGGTTGCCATGGTAATCCAAGGAGAGGGGCCGTGGAGACAAAGAGGTGATTTACAATCCGACAGGTGTTCCTGTAAGGGGTGTGAGACAGGATCATACCACCACCCTCATCTCAGGAGGTGACAGATTGACTATAATTGGGAGTGAGATCTCCATGCATCAAGCAGTAGCTTAAATTATTCTTAAAGTAGTCAAATAAGCGTTTGTAATCCAGTTTAATTTGGAATGTATATAAGACGCATATTTGTATCCTCTAGTGAACCACACAATAAGTGACAGGCAAACATGGAGGATTAAATCATTCAGAATGTAATTCAGAAAAAGTAGGTGACAAACTTTCAAAACTTTTCTGAACAACAACCCCCTGCTTTGTCTGAGTGTTAACGGGAGGAGGAGTCTGTGGTGGTATGCTTTAAGGAACAGGTGACACACTCTGGCCTGGTGGAGTGACCGTCTGCTGTGACCTCAGGGCAAAGAACAACCATTGTGTTCAGACAATAGGCACAACTGCATAATGCCTCACTACAGACATAAATAGCATCTCGGATCAGATGATCACCACGGTATGTAATAACATAGTCATATATAGACAATATGTTCCAATAAGGTCAGATAGGAAATATCTTACTCTTTAAAGTACAATACAATATCTTAGAACACTTACACAATATTTCATTTTGTGTACCAGTTTTGAGAACAGTCAGTCGGCAGACAGTACAGTGGCAAGAAAAAGCATGCAAACCCTTTGGAATTACCTGGATTTCTGCATAAATTGGTCATAAAATTTGACCTGATCTTCATCTAAGTCAAAATAGACAAACACAGTCTGCTTACACTAATAACACACAAGCAATTATACATTTTCATGTCTTTATTGAACACACTGTGTAAACTTTCACAGTGTAGGGCGGAAAAAATATGTGAACCCTTGGATTTAATAACTGGTTGACCCTCCTTTAGCAGCAATAAACTCAACCAAATGTTTTCTGTAGTTGTGGACCAGACCTGCACAATGGTCAGGAGGAATTTTCGACCATTCATCTTTACAAAACTGTTTCAGTTCAGCAATGTTCTTGGGATGTCTGGTGTGAACTGCTCTGGAGGTCATGCCACAGCATCTCAATTGGGTTGAGGTCAGGACTCTGACTGGGCCACTCCAGAAGGTGTATTTTCTTCTGTTGAAGCCAGTCTGTTGTTGATTTACTTCTGTGTTTTGGGTCGTTGTCCTGTTGCATCACCCATCTTCTGCTGAGTTTCAATTGGTGGACAGATAGCCTGACATTCTCCTGCAAAATGTCTTGATAAACTTGGGAATTCATTTTTCCGTCGATGATAGCAAGCTGTCCAGGACCTGAGGCAGCAAAGCAGCTCCAAACCATGATGCTCCCTCCACCATACTTTACAGTTGGGATGAGGTTTTGATGTTGGTGTGCTATGCCTTTTTTTCTTGATACATAGTGTTGTGTGTTCCTTCCAAACTCAACTTTAGTTTAATCTGTGCTGTGGAACATCCAGTTGCTCTTTTGCGAACTTCAGAAGTGCAGCAGTGTTTTTTTGGACAGCAGTGGCTTCTTCCATGGTGTCCTCCCATTAACACCATTCTTGTTTAGTGTTTTATGTATCTTAGACTCGTCAACAGAGATGTTAGCATGTTCCAGAGATTTCTGTAAGTCTTTAGCTGACACTCTAGGATTCTTCTTAACCTCATTGAGCATTCTGCATTGGGCTCTTGCAGTCATCTTTGCAGTACGGCCACTCCTAGGTAGCAACAGTGCTGAACTTTCTCCATTTATAGACAATTTGTCAGACGTCTTTGTCTTTTGTCCGGTCGTGTCCCTTATACATCTTTTTACATATTTTTCTTCACATATCTTTTTTAAATATTTTCCTAAACCTCAACTTGTAAACTAACTTCTGCAACCCGCCTCACCCAATGTGGCGTGGATCTGCTTTTTTCTAAAGTATTTCTATTTACTTCGGATCTGGAATCCCTCAACTGAAGCTAGCCAGCTAGCTAACCTACCAGCTGTCAGTTAGCAAAACATTGCTAGCGGTCATCAGCTAACCTTTAGCTCAGAAAGCTCTCGCCAGTTCGAACAACGTGACTCAAACCAGAGCATAACTGACCTATTTCTCTCCATATCCTCGGATTCCTACCGCAAACTCTGAACATTTTCATCTGGATCTTCGCAACTAGCTAACCTCAATCCCGGGTGATTACTCCTGGCTAGCATTTCCATCCCAGAGCAAGCACCAATTAGCCTGAAGCTAGCCCGGACAGGGCTCCTGTGCTACCACCGAAGCCCACTCCTGGGCTACAATATCCGGAAACCTTCTACTGCTGGTACGGGGCACGGAACCCCGCCGATCCTCTACGACTGGAATACCGACATAATCTGCCCAAGGATTCCAACAGGCCACTTAGGCGCGACGCCCGCTGAAGGCCCATTCTGCTAACCTGCTAGGCCTGCTAGCTACCTAGAGCTACTTGGAACCCTACTAATTCCACGACTGGTCTATCGACGTCACCGCACGAAGAGGCAAAAACAGACTTACCCCCATCGCGGCGTCCCCCAAAGGCTAACTTGCTAACCCCGGTCTGCTAACTGCTAGCTTGCCTTCCCGGTCTGCTAACTGCTAGCCCCTGCTAACTGCTTGCTTGCTAACCCGATCTGCTAACTGCTATCTTGCCAACCCCGGTCTGCTAACTGCTAGCTTGCCAGCCCCGGTTTGCTAACTGCTAGCTTGTTTAGTCCCGGCCTACTAACTGTTAGCGTGTTAGCATCGGCCTGCTAACTGTCTGAATCGCCGTGTTCCCAGTCAGCCCAAACACTCACTGGACCCATATGTTCACTTGGCTACGCATGCCTCTCTCCAATATCAATATGCCTCGTACATTACTGTCCTGGTTAGTGATTACTGTCTTATTTCACTGTAGAGCCTCTAGCCCTGCTCAATATGCCTTAACCAACCATGTTGTCCCACCTCCTACCATGTTGTCTCTAGAGACTATATCTCTCTCATCATTGCTCAATGCCTAGGTTTACCTCCAATGTACTCACATCCTACCATACCTTTGTCTGTACACTATGCCTTGAATCTATGCTATCGTGCCCAGAAACCTGCTACTTTTACGCTCTGTTCCGAACGTGCTAGACGGCCAGTTCGTATAGCATTTAGCCGTACCCTTATCCTACTTCTCCTCTGTTCCTCTGGTGATGTAGAGGTTAATCCAGGTCCTGTCGTGCCTAGCTCCACTCCCACTCCCCAGGTGCTCTCATTTGTTGACTTCTGTAACTGTAAAAGTCTTGGTTTCATGCATGTTAACATTAGAAGCCTACTCCCTAAGTTTGTTTTACTCACTGCTTTAGCACACTCTGCCAACCCGGATGTCTTAGCCGTGTCTGAATCCTGGTTTAGGAAAACCACCAAAAACCCTGAAATCTCCATCGCTAACTACAACATTTTCCGCCAATATTGAACTGCCAAAGGGGGCGGTGTTTCAATCTACTGCAAATATAGCTTGCAGAGTTCTGTATTACTATCCAAGTCTGTACCCATACAATTCAAGCTTCTACTTCTAAAAATTCACCTTTCCAAAAACAAGTCTCTCACTGTTGCCGCTTGCTATAGACCTCCCTCTGGTCCCAGCTGTGCCCTCGATACCATATGTGAATTGATTGCCCCCCATCTATCGTCTGAGCTCGTGCTACTAGGTGACCTAAACTGGGACATGCTTAACACCCCGGCCATCCTACAATCCAAGCTTGATGCCCTCAATCTCACACAAATTATCAATGAACCTACCAGGTACAACTCCAAATCCATAAACACGGGCACTCTCATAGATGTCATCCTAACTAACTCGCCCTCCAAATACACCTCTGCTGTTTTCAATCAAGATCTCAGTGATCACTGCCTCATTGCCTGCATCCGTAATGGGTCTTCGACCAAACGACCACCCCTCATCACTGTCAAACGCTCTCTAAAACACTTCTGCAAGCAGGCCTTTCTAATCGACCTGGCCAGGGTATCCTGGAATAACATTGACCTCATCTTGTCAGTAGATGATGCCTGACTATTCTTTAAAAGTGCCTTCCTCACCATCTTAAATAAGCATGCCCCATTCAAAAAAAAATAGAACTAGGAATAGATATAGTCCTTGGTTCACTCCAGACCTGTCTGCCCTTGACCAGCACAAAAACATCCTGTGGCGTTCTGCATTACCATCGAATAGCCCCCGTGATATGCAACTTTTCAGGGAAGTTAGGAACAAATATACACAGGCAGTTAGGAAAGCTAAGGCTAGCTTTTTCAAACAGAAATTTGTATCCTGTAGTACTAACTCAAAAAAGTTCTAGGACACTGTAAATCCATGGAGAATAAGAGCACCTCCTCCCAGCTGCCCACTGCTCTGAGGCTAGGAAACATTGTCACCACCGATAAATCCACTATAATTGAGCATTTCAATAAGCATTTCTCTATGGCTGGCCATGCTTTCCACCTGGCTACCCCTACCCCGGTCAACTGCCCGGCACCCTCTACAGCAACCCGCCAAAGCCCCCACCATTTCTCCTCTACCCAAATCCAGATAGCTGATGTTCTGAAAGAGCTGCAAAATCTGGACCACTACAAATCAGCCGGGCTAGACAATCTGGACCCTCTCTTTCTAAAATGATCTGGCAAAATTGTTGCAACCCCTATTACTAGCCTGTTCAACCTCTCTTTCGTATCGTCTGAGATTCCCAAAGATTGGAAAGCTGCCGCGGTCATCCCCCTCTTCAAAGGGGGTGACACTCTAGACCCAAACTGCTACAGACCTACATCTATCCTACCCTGTCTTTCTAAGGTCTTCGAAAGCCAAGTTAACAAACAGATTACCGACCATTTTGAATCCCACCGTACCTTCTCCGCTATGCAATCTGGTTTCAGAGCTGGTCATGGGTGCACCTCAGCCACGCTCAAGGTCCTAAACGACATCATAACCGCCATCGATAAGAGACATTACTGTGCAGCCGTATTCATCGACCTGGCCAAGGCTTAGTCAATCCCCACATTCTTATTGGCAGACTCGACAGCCTTGGTTTCTCAAATGATTGCCTTGCCTGGTTTACCACCTACTTCTCTGATATAGTTCAGTGTGTCAAATCGGAGGGCTTGTTGTCCGGACCTCTGGCAGTCTCTATGGGGGTGCCACAAGGTTCAATCCTCGGGCCGACTCTCTTCTCTGTATACATCAATGATGTTGCTCTTGCTGCTGGTGATTATCTGATACACCTCTATGCATACGACACCATTCTGTATACTTCTGGCCCCTCTTTGGACACTGTGTTAACTAACCTCCAGACGAGCTTCAATGCCATACAACTCTCCTTCCGTGGCCTCCAACTGCTCTTAAATGCAAGTAAAACTAAATGCATGCTATTCAACCGATCACTGCCCGCACCTGCATCACTACTCTGGACGGCTCTGACTTAGAATACGTGGACAACTACAAAAACCTAGGTGTCTGGTTAGACTGTAAACTCTCCTTACAGACTCACATTAATCATCTCCAGTCCAAAATTAAATCTAGAATTGGCTTCCGATATCACAACAAAGCATCCTTCACTCATGCTGCCAAACATACCCTCGTAAAACTGACCATCCTACCTATCCTTGATTTCGGTGATGTCATCTATAAAATAGCCTCCAACACTCTACTCAGCAAACTGGATGCAGTCTATCACAGTATCATCAATTTTGTCACCAAAGCCCCATACACTACCCACCATTGCGACCTGTACGCTCTCGTTGGTTGGCCCTCGCTTCATACTCGTCGCCAACCCCACTGGCTACAGGTTATCTACAAGTCTCTGCTAGGTAAAGCTCCGCCTTATCTCAGCTCACTGGTCACCATAGCAGCACCCACTCGTAGCACGCGCTCCAGCAGGTATATCTCATTGGTCACCCCCAAAGCCAATTCCTCATTTGGTCGTCTTTCCTTCAATGACTGGAACGAACTGCAAAAATCTCTGAAGCTGGAGACTCATATCTCCGTCACTAGCTGTAAGCACCAGCTGTCAGAGCAGCTCACAGATCACTGCACATAGCCCATCTGTAAACAGCCCATCTATCTACCTACCTCATCCCCATACAGTATTTATTTATCTTGCTCCTTTGCACCCCAGTATCTCTACTTGCACATTCATCTTCTGCACATCTACCATTCCAGTGTTGGAATTGCTATATTGTAATTACTTAGCCACCATTGCCTTAACTCCCTTATCTTACCTCATTTGCACTCACTGTATATAGACTTTTTGTTTTATTTTGTTCTACTGTATTATTGACTATGTTTTGTTTATTTCATGTGTAACTCTGTGTTGTTGTATGTGTCAAATTGCTATGCTTTATCTTGGCCAGGTCGGAGTTGCAAATGAGAACTTGTTCTCAACTAGTCTACCTGATTAAATAAAGGTGAAATATATATATTTTTTAAATTGAATGAACATCAAGGCTTTTAGACATACTTTTGTAACCTTTTTCAGCTTTATGCAAGTCAACAATTCTTAATTTTAGGTCTTCTGAGATCTCTTTTGTTCGAGGCATGGTTCACATCAGGCAATGCTTCTTGTGAATAGCAAACTCAAATTGTGTGAGTGTTTTTATAGGGCAAGGCAGCTCTCACCAACATCTCCAATCTCGTCTCATTGATTGGACTCCAGGTTAGTTGACTCCTGACTCCAATTAGCTTTTGGAAAAGTCATTAGCTTAGGGGTTCACATACTTTTTCCAACCTACACTGTGAATGTTTAAATGATGTATTCAATATAGACAAGAAAAATACAATAATTTGTGTGCTATTAGTTTAAGAACACTGTGTGTGTCTTTTGTTGTGACTAGGATGAAGATCAGATCTAATTTCATGACTAATTTATGCAGAAAAACAGGTAATTCCAAAGGGTTCAAATACTTGTTCTTGTCACTGTATGTTAGAATCAATGCCCTCCAAGCCCAAGCCATGGCTGCACCCCTGCACAATCATGTGAAATCCACAGATTAGGGTCTAATGAAGTTATTTCAATTGACTGATTTCCTTACACTGTATGAACTGGAACTCAGTAAAATCTTTGAAATTGTTGCATGTTGCGTTTATATATGTTCAATATGACTTATTTCTGTCCACTATGTGATAGCATTTGTTATTAGTCAGGAGACACAATTGCAATTCAAAATGTGACCTGCATTAGAAAAATCACCCACATGATGTCTGTACACGCTGAAAGAGACAATGTTAGTAATTTCCACATGCCTATTATCTATAGTTTTCCTTCCTCTTTAAGAACACACAGCTTGCTGTTCAGAACATTACATGTGATACACTCCCTACTGAGGGTAACCATAGGGACTGCTGGTTTGACTGACACACACACACACACGTGTGACTTTGCCTCCTCTGTGACAGCCGAGCCACTGGTGTAATCCTCAAGCTTTTCAGATTACTCCAGTTGGGGTCACATCCTACACTGGGTCAGTTTTCTATGTTGTCTGTGTCAAAGTAGAGAGCTGACAGTCTGTCCACTAGCCCAGTCTGCAATATGGACAGGACATTCTCTAGTCTCGACAAAATCCTCACCCTCTCTGCTCTATGAGTGTGCTTTGAATTTGCATATTAATTAGGTTAAAAAAACAAAGTGTATATCTATCCAATAAGAAAAAGACAGCGGATTAAACCTGGTTAACCTCACTACACAGCTAACTATCCCTGAGCATGCGTCTCAGCAAGTCAACGAATATAGTTAATAACAGCGGATTGCACCGAGCAAGTCCTGGCAAGGGACAGACTGTAGGAAAGGCCTACTAGAGTGCTAGCTGAAATAGTTTTTCTAAAGAAAAGCTGAGCCTCAGTGTACCACACAAAACGTGTTATACTAAAAGGCCTTGACTATTCGTACCTAAACCCAGTCCTCATACGCTTTTAACATGAGCATCTGTCTCACTCCCTTTCTCTAACTCTCTGTGTGTGTGTGTGTGTGTGTGTGTGTGTGTGTGTGTGTGTGTGTGTGTGTGTGTGTGTGTGTGTGTGTGTGTGTGTGTGTGTGTGTGTGTGTGTGTGTGTGTGTGTGTGTGTGTGTGTGTGTGTGTGTGTGTGTTTGCCAGGCAGCTGAAATAGACTCCGTGGGAGGGTGTTCTCTCTCCCAGGCGTCCGTGACAGCCACAGCCACGGTTGCTTCTGCAGTGGGGCAGCCATCTGCGGCCATTGTCTCAGTTGCACAACACAGGCTCACACGCATGGCTGCCCCCTAAAAGCCAGCCCCTCTACCCTCTGTCCTCCCCCTTCCTTTCCTGCCAAGGAAAAAATGACTTCTTAATCAGTCAAAGGCACAATAGTAATAGACCGTCCACTAGAAATTAATTCAATTTCAAAGTAAGTTTTATTGTAGAGCTCTGGGGCTTTCAATTTTAGATGGTGAAATATGGTCATTTCATGGTATCCTATATATATGGGCCAATAAATATTATTCTGTACTTCATTTGAAGTGGTCCCACAATGGAACAATTTATTTAGAGTTAACTCTTTCAGAAGTCAAGTCTATTGAAGTCAAACATAACAATACAAAATGCTAACTTGGTAAATAAAGCTTGTCTCCAGAATACACCCTTTGACTTTTTCCACATTTTGTTGTGTTACAGACAGAATTTACATTTGATTAAATTGAGATTATGTCACTGGCCTACACACAATACCCCATAATGTAAAAGTGGAATGTCTTTTGCGATTTTTACAAAAAAATGAAAAAAATGAAAAGCTGAAATGTCTTGAGTAAATAAGTATTTAATACCTTTGTTATGGCAAAGTCCAGGAGTACAAATTGGCAAGTCCAGGAGTAAGTCCTGGCAAGTCCAGGAGTACAAAGTCACATAATAAATTGTATGGACTCACTATGTGTGCAATAATAGTGTTTAACATGATTTTTTAACAACTACCTCATCTCTGTACCCCACACATTTAATTATACGCAATGTCCGTCAGCTGAGCAGTGAATTTCAACCACAGATTCAACCACAAAGACGAGGGAGACTTTCCAATGCCTTGCAAATAAGGGCACCTATTGGTAGATGGGTAAAAAAAAAGCAGACATTGAATATCCCTTTGAGAATGGTGAAGTTAAACTTTGGATGGTGTATCAATACACCCAGTCACTACAAAGATACAGGGGTCCTTCCTAACTCAGATGCTGGAGAGGGATGAAACCGCTCAGGGATTTCAATGTTGACTTTAAAACAGTTACAGAGTTTAATGGCTGTGATAGGAGAAAACTAAAGATGCATCAACAACATTGTAGTTACTCCATAATACTAACCTACACGACAGAGTGAAAAGAAGGAAGCCTGCACAGAATACAAATATTCCAAAACATGCATCCTGTTTACAATAAGGCACTAGAGTAAAACTGCAAAACATTTGCCAAAGTAATGAACTTTATGTTGTAAATACAAAGCATTATGTTCAGGGAAAATCCAACACAACATATTACTGCGTACCACTCTTCATATTTTCTAGTGTGGTGGTGGCTGCATTTGCAAAAATGTCTGAAAACATGTTTTCACTTTGTCATTATGTGGTATTGTGTGTAGATGGGTTAAAAGGTATTTAATACATTTTGAATTCAGGCTGTAACACATCAAAATGTGGAATAAGTCAAGGGATATGAATACTTTCTGAAGGCACTGTATGTTTTAAAACTGTCTCAAAGTAGCAACAGGGGGTGCTAAAGTAACTAAGGGCTCTATTCAACCCGCATCCCGGAAGTTGAACTTTACAGCCGTGATTGAATAGAGCCCTAAACTTTGGGGAAGGAACACGCGGGATATATAATCCCAAATGCTTCCACAGTGTGTACTCATACTCTAAACTGTAACTTTGGAGGCACATTCCCAATCACATCAAGGCCCTGCAGAGCATCCAATTTCAATACATCAAAGTGATTGAGGCCGGATGACAATGCACTTTATGTGAGGACTTGATGTGATAGGTAGAGGAAGACATTTCCAGCAGGTTCATTTCCTCTCTCCTTGGTCACACTTGATTTTTTAGAACTGATAACATTCAATGACCTCCAGCCTCATTTGTTTTTACCTCATAACTTAAGTTTGTTTTTTTGATACAGATGCTAGTCATAATGATGGTAACAATATACAAGACAAGTAAAGCAATTATTTGAACCAGTCTAAAACCAAATATATGAAATAATGTGTTACAAATTATGTGAACTATTTGTATCATGAAGGTGGAGTGATCACTTGAGCAAAACATTTTAAGTATATTGTTCAGTCCATTTCAGGTAGTTGTAATTGTTTATCTATATTGAGCATACTGATGTAGTGCGTTTAAGACTACATAGGCTACATGTATTAATGTTACTTTCCAGCAATATGTTTATGACGCTTCAATACAGTTGACAATGTTGAATGCGACGCATGCGTTGGTGGGAGGGATTAACCACCAAGTAGGTAGGGCAAGTGGCTCAAGGACTGCACAATTTCATCTACTCCAGTTCATTTCAGTCTCTCTCTCTCTGCACTGTACAGTCTGGACAAGAGGACCTTCAGTCTCACTGGCAGTTGTCATAAAATAAAATAGTTAAATATATGAGACAGCAGAGCGAGTTGAAATCCAACGAGGTTGTTTTGGAGTCGGATGAGTCCATGGACCAACAAGATTTTAGCGAGATGTCTGGTTATTCTATTAACGACGTCATATACTCCGAATGTTCCGCAATGGAGCAAATCGACACTTTTATGAAAAACGTTCAGGTGTTGCTGGATGCAGCAAATTACATTGAAAACCATGAAAAGAACAACGGAAGTAAGTAATGTGGTCTATTCTGGTGATTTCAGACGCAGACTGGCCAAGGCAGACAACAATGCAATGGACCGAAATGGCGACAAAAGACGCAAACATGAGAGGCAACCGTAAACATGAGGCAATTTGCCTGATTGTGAATAATATTTAAACCTATTATGCCAATGCAAATTGGTTTAAATGAAATAGAGCCTATAGCCTACAAATAACAATACATGGTCAAAAACAAACCCGTGACATCGAATTACTTTCTCACCCTGGCATTTTCCATGAACGGTAACCGTATTTAAATGTATATTAAATTGCGCATTTTCCAATTGGATGAGACTTGCCTATGGCTCCATTAATTCCTTTCCTTAGAGACAGTCTAAACTAAACAGCCTAATGGTATCCGTGAAGGCATCCCTGTGTTTGTAAAATAGACTGTCTTCCTTTGAGCACGTCGAATTACGCATTAAAATATTTAGGCTACATAATAGGCTAATCGATCTATCAAACTCACTCACCTTTCTTTTTTAAAATCTAGTTTACTCAACATTTAGCATAGGGTTTCCTTCAACTTCTATCTGTGGGTGCCTGCAGGCCGAAGAAAAGCAATGTAATTCCTATGCGGCCTGTTTATCTCAGACCAAAGTCAAATGAAGCAAATCAAACCTCTTACAAATATTAATTTTATTTGAGAAAACTCGGCATATTGTGCAAAAACTAAATAGAGAAACCCTATTATTCCATCCCTATAATTTCGTTATTCCTGTCAATTGCGCTTCCTCTCTATCCACATGGAACAAAATGTACCGTTTTGATTGGACTAAACACATGTTCCCATCTTGCGAGTCCTTGCAGATATCCAATCAAACACAGGTTCAACTTTGACGTCGAAATCCGATTTGCAATGTGTCTCTGGGATTTGTAGGCTTATGGACATTTTAGTCTTCTATATGCATTTCATTGCGTACTGTAATAGCCTACTATGTGATATTCCATCATTACCTAATTAATGAATAGGCCTATGTCTTGAAGAAAGAGTTCGTTGGTATTTTTCAATAAACCATGTACAAAATATAGGTTTAGGCCTACGTGCTTTGCAGCACGAACACTAGGTTGCTGCCAATGATGTATATAAACTGGATTTATGACGTTGCTATTTATTGGCATTTGAGTGGTTTTGAAGCAACATGTCGGCCATATTGACACTCCCCAGTAGTAGCAGGAATGGAATTATACAGTAATTCAATTAAACGTTTCAAGGACACAATTACATATGTATTTAATATTTTTTGTTTTTTTGTAGTGGGGACAGTAACATTAGTTATCTGAAATAATTATACTTAGCTCGCATATAATTTAAAAGTATGCATTAAGGTGTCTGTAATATAATACAATGTGTCAAAAACGAATGTAGACATTAATAAATGCATTTCTATAGCTTCCAAAACATGTTTAAGCTATACTGACATGCAAGGTGCCCAAATTGATGACGTTTGATGAGTGGAGATGAACAGATTCAGTTCAGTCAGTTTCAGTCAGTTGTCCTGATGAGCCCTTCCCATCTAGCTATTTTATGCTTGTGGATAGGAACTTCAGCTGGAATTTTAAACTTGTCTGACAAAGTTAGGACGTGGGAGTGTTTAGAATAATTATGTTTTTACAAGAGTGATTATTTTACAAAAATGAAATGTTAATGTTAAAGCCATAACTTTGTACATTTTCGGTGAAAATCACTACAATAAATCTTCTTTAGCTCTCACCCTGGCGTGATATTGGCTGCACTATCTAGCGGCCGCTTCCCTCTCCTTACTGTGGCAAGCGGGAGCAATGGACACTGTGTCCAGTGTGGTTGTGTTGCCGGCTTTCACCGCAAACTCTCCCCATTGAGCAGTGTAGACTGCATCACAGTGACATCCAGATGGTAACAATCAATATTACAAGTTATTTCTCGTGTAGGCAGCTATCCTACTCTAAATAAAATCAAGTGGAATGGAAAGAATTGGAGATGGTGAACAAATCCAGATGACAAGTTTCAACTATCACCATGCTGCTGTTGCCAGCTAGCCAGCATAACCTTGCTGGGCCTGGGAAGGGCTCATCAGGATGACTGCCTTAATGGTGGGGGAGTGCCAAGATGGAGGAACAGTGGCTTCAACACAGAGCCCCCTATCAGTAATCTAGTGTGTGCATCACTGGTTGCTGCTCAAACAAAATAACCTTTATGGAATTTATCCCAAAATGCATTGCAGGTGGCTTTAAAACTGTCCTCTTGTCAGCTGTTGAGAAGGTAAACGACAGTGTTGGGTCAAGCTACAGGCATATATATATACACACATACACTACCGTTCAAACGTTTGGGGTCACTTAGAAATGTCCTTGTTTTTGAAAGAAAATTTTAAAAAGTTGTCCATTAAAATAACATCAAATTGATCTGAAATACATTGAAGACCTTGTTAATGTTATAAAGGACTATTGTAGCTGGAAACGGCTGATTTAAAAAAAATGGAATATTTACATTATCAGCAACCATCACTCCTGTTTTCCAATGGCACGTTGTGTTAGCTAATCCACGTTTATCACTTTAAAAGGCTAATTGATCATTAGACAACCCTTATGCAGTTACGTTAGCACAGCTGAAAACGGTTGTACTGATTAAAGAAGCAATACAACTGGCCTTCTTTAGACTTGTTGAGTATCTGGAGCATCAGCATATGTGGGTTTGATTACAGGCTCAAAATGGTCAGAAACAAAGAACTTTCTTCTGCAACTCGTCAGTCTATTCTTGTTCTGAGAAATGAAGGCTTTTCCATGTGAGAAATTGCCAAGAAACTGAAGATCTCATACATTGCTGTGTACTACTCTCTTCACAGAACAGCGCAAACTGGCTCTAAACAGAATAGAAAGAGGAGTGGGAGGCCCCAGTGCACAACTGAGCAAGAGGACAAGTACACTAGTGTCTAGTTTGAGAAACAGACGCCTCACAAGTCCTCAACTGGCAGCTTCATGAAATAGTACCCACAAAAACACCAGTCTCAATGTCAACAGTGAAGAGGTGACTCTGGGATGCTGGCCTTGTAGGCAGAGTTGCAAAAAAAGCCATATCTCAGACTGGCCAATAAAAAGAAAAGATTAAGATGGGCAAAAGAACACACACTGAACAGAAGCACTCTGCCTAGAAGGCCAGTGTCCCGGACTCACCTCTTCATTGTTGACGTTGAGACTGGTGTTTTGCAGGTACTATTTAATGAAGCTGCCTGTCAATTATTTATTCAGGACAACAGTTTTCAGCTGTGCTAACATCATTTAAAAGGGGTTTTCTAATGATCAATTAGCATTTTAAAATGATAAACTTGGATTAGCTAACACAATGTGCCATTGGAACACAGGAGTGATGGTTGCTGATAATGGGCCTCTGTACGCCTATGTAGATATTCCATAAAAAATCTGCCGTTTCCACTTCTGATCAATTTGATGTTATTTTAATGGACAACATTTTTTGCTTTTCTTTCAAAAACAAGGACATTTTTAAGTGCCCCCAAACTTTTGAACGGTAGTGTATATATTACAATAATCAACAGTATATGAGTTCTGTTTGCCAACATTGAAAGATTATTGGAAATTTCAGCATATCTAAAGAGGAGGGAGTGGGGTATGTGACATGTTGTCTGTGCATTCCCCGTTGTGTTGGGACTTTAGACTATAGCTTGATGTCACAAATGTTACAGAACAAAACACTACCATGAAAGTAAGTCTTTGTCTGGTGGAAATGACAGAATTTGTAGTGTATAATGTGTTACTTATATACACTGAGTATACCAAATATTAGGTACCCCCTATTGTTGATACACACAGGAAACTGTTGAGCTTGAAAAACCCAACAGCTTTTCAGTTCTAGACACAAACCGGTGCGTCTGGCACCTACTACCATACCCCGTTCAAAGGCACATTAATATTTTGTCTTGCCCATTCAACCTCTGAATGGCAAAAATACACAGTCAATGTCTCAGTTGTCTGAAGGCTGTAAAATCCTTCTTTAACCCATCTCTTCTCCTTCATCTACACTGACTGAAATAGATTTAACAAGTGACATCCAAAATGGATCATAGCTTTCACCTGGTCAGTCTATGTCATGGTAAGAGCAGGTGTTCTTACTGTTTTGTATACTTAGTGTATATTTCATCACCAGAATGTGAACATGGATATGCCTCAACATACCCTGCAACTCAAAGCACGCATCATCAGAGACAACGGAAATTCAAGAATAAGAAAATGGACAATATTCACAACAGGTAAATTAATCTTGTCATAATTATTCATAACTCTTATTATAAATACCCATGTTACAGTTGCGTGATAAAATTTCATTGTTATCCCTTCTTCATTATTGGACTTGGCTCCAACATCAGTCAAATGTGGGTGGAAAAACAGTGCAACTAGAAAAACTGTCAAACCAGTCTTTTTTTTTCTCTCTCTTGCTAAAATCTTGTTTTTTGATTTATGTCTATAACCTGTCCATTTTATTTTACACCCAGGTCAGCACACAATGAGCTGGAAAAAAACAGGTGAGTCAGAAGGGGTTGTGACCATCATTCTGTGTTAGAGTCCATTACGAGTATTTCCATTGACAGTTAATGGTTATTATTGATCAATTGAAGATCTCTGTAAGTACCACATTTGCATTAATCTGCCATTTTCTTCTCTACTCCGTTCCCCACCGAACTGTGATTTGCTCACACAACTGTGTCCCACGGGGTAAAACACTTGAGTTACAAGATAATTCATTAGTCAAAGAGATATTGTACTTATATCTTATGGTCTTATATCTTATGCTTATATCTTATGTGTCCACAAAATCATTCAACTGTGCAGACCGATACATGGCTTGATAGCACACATGTAATACAGGGATGGAAATATTGTTTTTCTACAAATTTCATACAATTTTAAGTAATGTGGCAAATAGCTATTTCCGGGGAGTTTATCTCTAGAGCAAGCTGTCTTTTCAAAATGGAACTTCAAGCTGATAATCCAAAATACTCTGGAGGCTGCATATATTATTTGCATATCCTGGTGATATGCTAAATATATTGACCCACAATTTGAAAATGTAATACTGGCTGATTTATTATTTGATGGCTGGACTTCAAACACCACTTATTTGATCAATATCTTCACCATTTCAAGCTTGTTTGTACAGTGGTGGTCATTGCTAGCATTCTGGGGGAAGCATAATGCATAGAACAAAGATGTCTGTTTTGCAAGGCAAATTAGGGCGTGTACAGGTTCTTAACCATACGTTTCCACAGTTGGAACTGGAACTGCTTGTTTTAGACGGTGTGCCTCCCTCCACATAAACTAAGCTTTTCTGTGCATTGAAAATCAGCTTATTGCACAGGACCTGATCTTTGTTTCCAATGAAAAGCACATGTCAGGGCACGGTTCCCAAAATACAAGTGCTAATCTGTAGAGAGCAGCCAGTGTGGGAATCATGTAGATCACAGAGAGCGAAGGGCCAGGCATCTGGATGATAAAAACGTAATCTCAAACAGACTCTTTGCACTACAAAGGGTTGGTCATCATTAGCCAGACAGGAGTTGACATCCCAACTTGACCTACATTTCAAAACATTTGATAGTAAGAATAATGCCCTTCCAAATCAAGACACTAGGATGTTCAGTTCTTATGGCGCAAAGGCCCTGGCCTTAAAATGAGATTGTCTGCCTGCCTGTCAGCTCATAGCTCTGGGCACAGACTATGTATTCCATCTAAGTAATGGATTAGCCTGTCTATCCAACAAAATGGAAAAAAATATAAAGGGTCTGCTTTTATAGGTAATGTCATTACTAAAAAAAACAGATCAATGTCTAATTTGTCCAAATATATGAATGTATTCATCCATTGATGTGGAGGGGATGGGAATAATAGGGCCTCATCAAGGTATTAATTTATGTATAAAATCAATCACGTCATTCAATTCCAAGAATTGCATCTGGATGTAGAGGGACTGTTCCTATTACTGTTTTCACTAAAGATTAGTCCTCTATTGTTTCTTCCCCCTCTCAGACGAGCACATCTCCGCCTGTGTTTGGAGAGGTTAAAGATGTTGATCCCACTGGGACCAGACTGCAGTCGGCACACTACCCTGGGGTTGCTTAACAAGGCCAAGGGTCACATTAAGGTATTGTAGTCAACAATGCCGCCATGGTGGTGTCATGGGGACCATGGTGTCATGGGATCTGGTGAATGGTTAAATTGAAGCCCCTAGCCTATGGATAGAGAAGCTTTGTGCGCCCATGACCTGCCATAGCACTGCAGCACAGAAACACAATGTGATCTACTTTCTCAGCCTGCAAATCACTTGCTACTCCTGACTGCACACTTCTGGGCCTGACTCAAGCAAATCCAATGGAACTCAAGCAAATCCAATGAAAATGTGAATATACCTTTCAATGGGTCTAACTGATTGATCAAACATGATTGGTTAGAAAGGTTTTTCCCCCATTTTGTCTAGTTATAGAGGTAGTTTGGACATGGCCAGCTCTAATGAGAGAAATGTACATTTTAAAGTTAATTTCCTGAAATTGTACACATTTTGCAATGGGTGTACAGAAGATTTTGCATTTATAAATTAAGTCATTTTGCAATGAGGCAATTTTATACAAAATGTCATGCAATTCTATTCGTTTTGCTATGGAACATTTCTGCAGTTTTACAGCTAATTTTACAGCTAATTCTCACTCAGCTAATTGAGTGAGAATGACAAAAAAGATCTATGGGGGCCCACTGGAGGTCAGGGCTCCTGGGCACGTGCCCTGCATGTCCGGTTGGTATTCGGCCATGATTACTACAAGTTTAGATAGTCTAGCCAGCTATCTAACTACCAATCTAAAAATAGTTAGCCGACATGCCTAATTGAGTGACTGACACAGCCTACTCTAACCAGAGAGAAACTGCTGATGCACAACCAAATTTCACCAGGTGTATTTTCCTATTCTTACTCTCAATAGTAAGTTGAGACCCCAATAGAGTTCCTAAAAAAAAAATATATATATATATATATATATATATATATATAGTACCTTTCGAAAAGGATTCAGACAGCTTTTTTTTTTTATTGATTAAATAAAACATTTTCCTCATAAATCTACACACAACACCTTATAATTAAAGTCAAAACAGGTTTTTAGATATTTTAGCAATAACAGAACTACCTTATTTACCTAAGTATTCAGACCCTTCTGCTATGAGACTTGAAATTAAGCTCAGGTGCATCCCATTTCCATTGATCATCCTTGATGTGTTTCTACAACTTGAGGCCACCTGTGGTAAATTCAATTGATTGGACATGATTTGGAAAGGCACACACCTGTCTATATAAGGTCTCACAGTTGATAGTGCATGTCAGAGCAAAAACTAAGCAATGAGGTCAAATGAGTTGTTCATAGAGCTCCGAGACAGAATTGTGTCAAGGCACAGATCTGGGGAAGGTTACAAAAATAATTCTGCAGCATTGAAGGTCCCCGAGAACAGTGGCCTCCATCATTCCTAAATGGAAGAAGTTTGGAACCATCAAGACTCTTCCTAGACCTGGTCGCCCGGCCAAACTGAGCAATCAAGAGAGAAGGGTCCTGGTCAGGGAGGTGACCAAGAACCTGATGGTCACTCTGACAGAGCTCCAGAGTTCCTCTGTGGAGATGGGAGAACCTTCCAGAAGGACAACCATCTATGCTGCACTCCTCCAATCAGGTCTTTATGGTAGAGTGGCCAGACGGAAGCCACTCCTCAGGAAAAGGCACATGACAGCCCGCTTGGAGTTTCCCAAAAGGCACCTAAAGGACTCTCAGACCATGAGAAACAAGATTCTCTGGTCTGGTGAAATCAAGATTGAACTCTTTCGCCTGAATGCCGAGCGTCACGTCTGGAGGAAACCTGCGACCATCTATACGGTGAAGCATGGTGGTGGCAGCATCATGCTGTGTGGATGTAAAGGGTCTGAATACTTATGTTAATGTTATATTTCAGTTTTTTTATATTGAATACATTAGCAAAAATGTGCCTTGTCATTATGGGGAATTGTGTATAGATTGATGGAACAAAAACAATTGAATCCATTTTAGAATAAGGATGTAACGTAACAGAATGTGTAAAAAGTAAATGGGTCTGAGTACTTTACGAATACAATGTATTCTCTTGGAGGGGGAGGGTGACTGCTTAAGCCTGCAACCGGCCCATAGTCTGGAGAACCTATTTGTCTCCCCCTTGTTAACTCGGAAAAAGCCTTTGCAATTGATCTGCGATTTTTGGCACATTAATGTGTTTCGGAATTAAAATACAAAATGAAAGGAAGTGTGGCTTGTATGTTCAGCCTTAACCAACACAGCTGTTGCCTTTTGTTTTCCACCAAGCAGCAAATTCAGGTCTACAATTGGCCATCATACAAAAATGTCAGGAATTACTTTGCCACTACAGCCGTTTGGATCTGTTGGTATTTTTAGCCTGGTCTGATGTTGATGAATTCACATATGATTATTCAGGCTCAGGAGAACACAACACACAGTTTGTCCCTCAATCTTGAATGTTGCAAGAGTAGAGTAAAATGAAAATAAAAACATTCCATTTAAAATGTTTGTAAATGGCAGCTGTTGAAGATTTTATAATTTGTACAGTAAAACTGAATGTGCACTGTGAGACAGAGTGTTGTTTTATTGTATTTATTTATCCTTTTATTTAACCAGGCAAGTCAGTTAAGAACAAATTCTTATTTTACAATGACGGCATTCCCCGGCCAAAACCTCCCCTAACCCTGACGACGCTGGGCCAATTGTGTGCCGCCCTATCGGACTCCCAATCATGGCCAGTTGTGATACAGCCCAGGATCGAACCAGAGTCTGTAGTGATGCCTCTAGCACTGAGAGGCAGTGCCTTAGACCACTGTGCCACTCGGGATGTGCAGATGTCTGAGGAAATTTGACAAATAGCTGCTCTTTAGCCTACACCATTTATATGTGAAATAAAGGTTACATTTAAAAAAAAAATATATATATATATATATGCAATTATTATTAATACAATATTAAGGGTTATGCACACATTAGGTTGATTAACTCTGTCCTCTCTGAATGTTTGTAGAAACTAGAAGAGATGGACCGGAGGAGCCAGCACCAGCTGGAAAGCCTGGAGCGAGAGCAGAGGCACCTGCAGAGGCAGCTGGCCCACCTGCAGACCCCCGGAGGCGGAGACAGGGTCCGTATGGACAGCCTAGGTTCCCCTTTGGCCTCAGAGCACTCGGACTCGGACCAAGGTGAGCCAACCATTCCACAGAGCTTAGTTAGTCCCTTAGAGGGAACAGAATAATCTGAAACACACCCCAAACAAAAAGCAAATGCACCCAACGTTTGTAGTCACAAGCTTGATGTAGTCATTGCGTGTTATGAATATGGGAGCAAATACTAAACTTTTTACTTCTTTAATACATATAGGTGAATTTGTCCCAATACTTTTGGTCCCCAAAAATGGGGGGGCGGCAATGTACAAAAAGTGCTGTAATTTCTAAACTGCTCATCGCGATATGGATGAAAATACCCTCAATTTAAAGCTGACAGTCTGCACTTTAACCTCAGTCATTGTTTCAAATTGAAAATCCAAAGTGCTGGAGTAGTGCCAAAACAAAACCGTCACTGTCCCAATACTTTTGTAGCTCACTGTGTTTTGTCTGTGGCAATGTTATATTTCAGTTCCATTTCAAACCAGTCAATAGAATTTACATGTGTTAGTCTATATAGTGTAGCATTGGGTGTCATCAAGCATTAATTGTCACTCAATACATTTACCTGATTAATAAGTGTGGGAGGATCATTATTAAAAATATATTCCTCTGACTCTAATTTCTGTAGAAGAGATCAAGGTGGATGTGGAAAGCACCGACTTCTCCCATGGAGAGTTGGACAGTATCAGCACCAATGGCTGCAGTGACTTGGAAGACCACAACAGTCGGCAGAGCCTAGCCAGCGACGAGGGCTACTCCACCTGCAGCCTAAAACTGGCCTTTTCCTCCTAAGAACCAGCCTGAAGCTCCTAATCCACACCTGCAGTCTAAACGGGCCTTCTAAGAATCATCCTGAAGCTCCTCATCCACACCTGCAGTTCCTCATCCACACCTGCAGTCTAAACTGGGCTTCTAAGAACCAGTCTAAAACTCCACTCCACCTGCAGTCTATAACTGGTCCTATACTATGAACCAACCTGAAGTTTTACTCCTTATGCAGTCTAAATCTGGACTCACCTAAGAACCAGCCTAAATCAAGAACCAGCTAAAAGCTAAACCCCACCTACAGTTTGAAAGGACAGATCTTACCTCAACTGTAAAATCTTGACTCTGATGTGTCTGTTACCCGTCTCCTCCTAAAACCAGCACAAAAATGACATAAAACCAGCCAGAAGCTCACCAGTGACAAGGGCAACTCCCCCCCCCCCCCACTTTGGAAACCCCTAGCAGATGACCGTCTGAGAAAAGAAACAATTCTTGTCAATCACCAAGCAAGTTACTAGGGCTTCTCTATCTCCAATCCAAACCGCTTTTCTTATACAGTACCCACAGTTATACCCCAAATCTTTGACAAGCCACCAATGTTATTCCTACCATATGATTGAGAAATGTATTTATTTTCCCAATATTTATCGTGCTGTACTGTCTTGGTCACACTTGAATTATGAAATTAATGGATAATATTATTTGGATGTTTTGACAACTGTAATGTTTGGTTTTATATAAGTCTTGTGGTTTTGAACTGAGCGTTGACAAGTTCTTAGACAAAAGCTAGTGCAATGGTACACAACACGCTAAATGTATCACTCTGGTCTGTTGTGAGTGACATTTATCCCCGTTGAGATTTCAAAATAATTGTTTGTACACATTAGGCAGCTATGAGATATACCGCACTTCAAGGCCCAAGCACAATTCTGAAGCAATAACACTTGCCAGTCATGTCAACTCTTAAGTTGGCTGTTTTAGGCACACCATTTTGGCCATCAACACCAAATTGAATGTGCTTATTTTGTAACTTCAATAGCTTTAATTACAAATAGTAATCAATATTAAGAATGGTTTGAACAAGTCATGTTGCATGTGTATTGAATGTAGTTCTCCATTTTTTCATCATGGGCTTTGGATTGACCAGTTGAGAGCTCATGTCTTTGTAATGATGAACACATGGCAAGAGTTTTTACTTAGTAACTTATTTGTTGCATTGTAGCTAAGAAGCATTCCAATGTTAAAACCCTGACACTGTATATTCTGAGTATTTATGTACAAAAATCACACTTTCCCCTAATTGCACTGCAAGACTATTCCACTAACCAAATTGGAAATGTCATCTTATGACCATACCCATATTTTTGTGGTACAACTAAATAGATTATCACCACCAACTGTGTCTTAACATGGCTAAATTGACTCTTGCACAGGTTTCTTAGTTCCAAGTCTTTATTCAGTGTCAGTGTTGGGTAATTTGTAAAACGCACTATGAAAAAGACTTGTTCTAAGAAAGTGTCTCTTAACACTACTGTGCTAAATCAGCCATCAAAGGTGACTTTTACAAAAGAACATGTTGCTGGCCCCCTGCTACCATTTTGTGTTTCCTGGTAGTGGTCCCTTAAACTAGATCAATAAACCTTTACCACCCCAGGTACCTACCTATATAGTGTCCAGTTGTTCCTTGTTATTGGCGTGTCCAAAGCTATAATCATATATACACTTCATTACTGAAATCATGTATTTTCTATGCAGTACACTTCTGCGCTAGCACCAGACAGATGCAATCTGGCAATAAATCACAAACATAGGAGACTACACAACTCATCCCTGATTTTAATTGAGAAAAAGAAAAGCTTACGTCGCCAGCAGTGATACAAGGTCATTGATGTACGTCACGGAAACAAAGATGGTACAAAATGCATTACTGCCATCTGGAGGAACTGTTAAACATTCAGTACCAATATGGAAACCTACTCGTAATTTCAGGGCAAAATGAGAGGGACATCTTACCTCAACAAAAATGACAATCTGTTTTACTGTAAATGTACAAAACTGAAATGCTTTAAAAATAGTTATTACCACTAAACAGCAAAAAGTAAAAATGTCTAATATAGCCCAGTTCACCCTGAAAAAGCTATAATAAATGTGTAACATTGAAACATGCACATATTATAGTTTTTGCCTTTGTTGCATTCAGAAAGATACAGCAATCCAGACAAATGTCACCACAATCTAAACACTTGAGTACACTTATTTGTGCTGATCCATTACAGGGGTAATTTATTTTATTAAGAATTCTGCTGTTCTATATGACATACCGGTAAGAACAATATTCCAACGAGCCAACCAATGGTGAGTAAGCGATTAGTTTCAAAGCTCCTTTACTTGAGTAACCTAAGCCATATAAACACAATGGTAAACACTGATCCTCCTACTATACAATGGGATACTTCAAACACCAAGAAAACATTTTTGGTCACTGTGGCATGAGATGCCTGACGTTATATTTGGATGTGTCGTGATACGTGGTCATGGGTTTGTCTGCTATGCCACATGTTCCTACTCCCACCTTTCCATTTACACTCTCCGGCGATGCAAATATACTCCTCTTCACCTGCAACACACAATGCAAATCTCAGAATATTTGTGATGGTACTCTCTCCTGCAACAACACAATGGCTGAAAATGCGCAAATAACATCTGAAATGTTACTTAGTTTAAGACTTGAAGCGCAGAGACTGTCATTTTAACTTCACATGAATTTCAAATTGTAATATCTTTGCCATTTTCTAAGTCGCGTCCCCATTCATCTTTGCCATTTTCCTAAATAAGTCTAACACGCTGACATTGTTAGAATTTCAATATCACAGAGTTCGTGTTGTAAGCAGTTTGGGGAGGAAATGTAACCCCCCCCCCTCTTTTCACCAGACAGTTGGCTGCCCATCTGATAACGGGGCCCATCGAAACTATATCAAAACTAATTTCATATATAATAGATGTAGCCTAAAGAAAATATTAAATTGACAAAAGTATGATGGGCGACAATATTATCATCTGTCAAATTGTAATTGATGCTTGCGTAATTGACAAAGGGGGGGACCAGAGCTTACCAAAAAGCGACTTCTTCAAATCACCCTACCGAGGTTCACACAGGTAAGACGTTTTGAAATAGCATATTCTAAGGATTCTAAAAAAACAAAATACTTTTGCCAAACTACAACAGGCTGCATTTCAAAATATCACTTTTCCCCAGAACAACTGAAAATTAATGCATTCAACACACGAGCGCTCGCTGCAGCATATAGCCTAGGCTACTAAACACAGACTAGTAACATAATACAACTTCAAATATGGTATTCTGTTCTTTTGAAATATATTTTCTTAAGGTGTTTCTTAAGACCTACCAAAATGGAATAATGATGGATTTCCTTGTGATGGATTTAATTCTGAATTGCGGTGTGTTTTCATTTTTATGTATAGTCTACAGTAACAAACTAATGAAAATGCTATTGTTTTTTTAAATCACCCCCCCAGACTCTAAATGTTACCTAATACTTTCATCAACATAACCAAATTATTATTTTTGCAATAGCATACATGAAATGTATTTGACTGTTTTAATGGGGAGTAAAAAAAATTACAGGGCCTGGCTTTTCTAGTGTTAAGTTGTGTGTGTAAAGTAGATGAACATGTGTTACCTGTCCTTTCTTGTTCTTGTTGTAGGCCTTGTTGTTGAAACTTTGCCACTTGGATTTCTGGTCTTCTCGCTCCTGTTCCAGCTCCTTCATCCTCAGCACCTTCTTCTGGGCCTTCTTCTTCTTGTACTCCCTCTGGTCTGCTATCTGCTCTTTCCTGTCATGGCACGCACACACAAAGTTACAATTTTTGATCCTCCACGGACTGTTCGGGACATCCCGGAAAAGTGAAAAACTCCCGACCCTACTACACAGGACCTATTTAACATAAGTGTCATCTCTCCTACCTGGACTTGGGTTTCCCGTCCTCCTCAGAATGCTTGCCCTCCTCGGCAGGTTTGAGGTTCTGCAGTGGCACCACCTCTGCGTTCCCGTAGCCGAAGAAGGTAATGGCCGCCGTGCCGTTCTCGCCGTCTATCTCCTCAATCTCAGCCTCATACACCCTGTCAAAGAATCACGGCTGTAAGCAGGTGAGTACGAGCCACAGACCCAAGCCCTACTACACAACATTGTGAAGAAATACAGTTGAGTGTGTTATTGTTCTTATTCAGGGCCTAGGCTCTTAATTAAAAATATCTCACAATAGTTTTGTTGAACAAATAAATTACTAGAGTGTAGGTCAAATGGTAAGTCAAGACCATGCAAGCAAGATTAACAAAGATTACCATCCCACTTAGCATCATTGTAAAATTGGTCATTTATCAGTTGATTATTTTACACTGAACAAAACTATAAACGCAACACGTAAAGTGTTCGTCCTATAATTGTTTTGTGCTGGGGACAATAAAAGGCCACTAAAATGCCATAGACGTCTCAAGTTGAGGGAGCGTGCAACTGGCATTTTGACTGCAGGAATGTCCAACAGAGCTGTTGCCAGAGAATTTAATGTTAATTGCTCAGATAAGCCGCCTCCAACGTAGTTTTAGAGAATTTGGTAGTACGTTCAACCGGCCCCACAAGCACAGACCACATGGAACCATGCCAGCCCAGGACCACCACATCCAGCTTCTTCACCTGTGGGATCGTCTGAGACCAGCCACCTGGACAGCTGATGAAACTGTAGGTTTGCACAACAGAAGGACCTCTGCACAAACAGTCAAAAATCTTCTGAGGGAAGCTCATCTGCGTGCCCGTCGTCCTCACCAGAGTCTTGACATGACTGCAGTTCAGAGTCATAAACCGACTTCAATGGAAAAATCTTCACTTTCGATGGCCACTGCCACACTGGAAAAGTGTGCTCTCCACAGATGAACCACGGTTTAAATTTTACCAGGCAGATGGCAGACCGTGTGTGGAGTGGTTTGGGCAAGCGGTTTGTTGATGTCGACATTATGAACAGAGAGCCCCGCTGGGTTTTGAAGGAGTGTGCAGGGATATCCACCAGAGCTCTTGCCAGATAATTTAATGTTAAACCGCCTCTGTCATTTTAGAGAATTTAGCAGTATGTCCAACCGGCCTCACAAGCGCAGACCACGTTAATGGCATCGTGTGGGCAAGCGGTTTGCTGATGTCAACATTGTGAACAGAGTGCCCCATGGTGGCGGTGGGGTTATGGTATGGGCATGCATAAGCTACGGACAACTAACAATTGCATTTTATCAATAGCAATTTGAATGCACAGATATACTGTGACTAGATCCTGAGGCCCATTGTCGTGCCATTCATCCGCCACCATCAACTCATGTTTCAGCACGATAATGCTCGGCCCTACGTCGCAAGGACCTGTACACAATTCCTGGAAGATGATAGTGTCCGTGTTCTTCCATGGTCTGCATACTCACCAGACATGTCACCCATTGAGCATGTTTGGGATCCTCTGGATCGACAGCGCGTTCCAGTTCCCGCCAATATCCACCAACTTCACACAGCTATTGAAGATTGGGACAAAATTCCACAGGCCAGTCAACAGCCTGACAAATTCTATGCGAAGGAGATGTGTCGCGGTACATGAGGCAAATGGTGGTTACACCAAATATTGACTGGTTCTGATCCATGCCTCTACCTTTTTAAGGCATATGTGACCAACAGATGCATATCTGTATTCCCAGTTATGTGATATCCATAGATTAGGGCCTAATTAATTAATTAAAATTACCTGATTTCCTTATATGAACTGTAACTCTGTAAAATGTTTGAAATTGTTGCATTTATATTTTTGTTCAGTGTATGTTAATATTGACGGAGGAACTTCTGGTGACACTCACTGTCCATCCTGACTCCACACAGTCATACACCTGTCCCCAACGCTCCAGCTGTGTTTCAAGGGGGCTGCATCGGAGCTGTTGGCACTAGCAGTACCTTCAGAGGGCTGCGACGTCAGGAGGTCTTTTGTCAAGTCTATGACTTCCTGTGAAGGATACATAACTTGGGGTCATTTTGTTCCTAGATAATAATCACATTTGAAGACCGACACACTAAGAAACCTATTGACGCTCATTGACTTTAAAAAAAAAAATGTCATGGATAATACTCGTGACATGGATAGCTAGTTACCGATAAGTCTTTCTGTAATTTGAGAAGATCTTCGTTCTCAGGATCGGTTGATAAGGCGGCTTCCACTTGTTGTAACTGGGCTTTGTAGCTACCCAACTGTTTCAACAAATCTTCTGACATCTAATAAATGGACAATGAAAGGGGGGGATACAACATAGTAAAATTACACTTGAAGCAAAGTGACAATAGCAAATAAACAACTCAGCGAGGATGGCAAGGCAGTGGAAAGACTTGCAAGGCGGAGCCAGGCTACTCGCAAGTAGTCGCAACTAACGGGGTTGGACAGTGAAGGACTATTTAAATGTGTTATTGTTTTGGTCTTTGCTTACTTTAAATATTTTTGGTGATGTTTATTCAAATTCAGCTTTTAGCTGTGAATGTGTAACACGATTTACATTTTTGAAGAGGACCACAATGGAAATAAGTTGTTATCCTAGACATTTTTTCATGTACTTTTGGTTCAGGGAAAATGTATGGAGTAAGAAGTACAACATTTTCTTTAGAAATATATTGCAGGAAAAGTTGTCTAAAATATAAATACTTTAGTACACATACACCCAAAAAACAACTTGAAGTATAAATACTTTAGTGCTTTACGCCACTGGTGTTTGACAGCCTATTAGCACAGCTACTCCACTCGGTCTTCCATCTGTTTTCATAAACAAGCGCTGTAACATGGAAATATGTCCGCGCGGGAACCCAAAATCCATAAAAGGTGAGTATGAACCTTTTTTCCGCCAATTTGAAAAGATATGAAATCTACTCCTTATGCTTCCAAAACATAAACGCAAGCGATGCGTGTTAATGTTCAGACCGAGCGTCGCTGCTCTTAACAAAAGTCCCCCCCTTCCGAAGACGGCTTTGTCCAAAGCAAATACTTGTGTGAAATTGAATGACACTGAGTCATGATCAAGGGACATGGTTGGGCATAAGGTTAGCAGTGTGGTAAAGTTTATGGTTAGATTTAAAAACTGAATATAACCAGAGATTGTAGATATAGGCGGTTTATCTATAATTATGACTTTGTGGCAAGTTGGGACGACCAACAAATAGCAAATAAGTTAGCTAGCTACAAAGCTAAGTAGTAGTAGGCTTAGCTAACGTTAGCTAGTTACATTTCGGTGTTAGGGGAAGGTTAATTAACACATTTTCACTCGTTTTTAAAGTAACTAGTTAGTTATTGACCTATATTTCCATACTCTGATAGGTATAAAAATCTAGCTACCGACTTTCAAATTCATTTCAAATAGGCATCGCTAGCTAGAATGTTAGCTACCACTAGATAGCTAACGTTAGCAAGTAACGTTAGCAGCTAGGCCATCGTCACAACACAGCGACCGCTGGCAGTAATGACACTTTTGGCAATAAAAAAACTAATTCAAAATGATTAAATGTTCATTAATAATCTTACCTTCCCGTATTTGCTTCAAATTAATAGACTCAGGATATTCAGATTTCACTTAAATTGTTTCTAATAACTCAAATCGTAGACAACAACAAAACAGTTCCTTTCCTCCTCAGCAAATTTTACCGGAAATGCCGATTGTTGATATAACATGTTCTTCTCGCGATACTACAGTATCCTAAAGTGTCATATCGCACTTTGTCAGCAGATGGGGCTTTATCCCAATAATTTCAGTCCATGGTGATTAAATTTAACAATTGTGTCTTTCATTCGACTCCCTAACGAATTACCTGTAAAAGGTCAACTCTGACTGTAAATCTTATTCTATAATATATTGTCTTCTTAAATAAAATCCATTATGTTGTCTTCAACATGTCATGTCAATTTAACCCCCGCTCCAATTAGTATATTCAACTATAATTTACTCCTTGCAGCGTTTATTTTGGGCTATGTCCTGTCATTAACATTTTTATCAATGTCTAATTTGGCTCATTAATAAACAGTAGATGTAGTCACAAAATACAAAATATATATGTATATCCGGAGAATATTCAGAATGACGATATTTTGTCAATGTTCAGTTTGGAAAGCAGCAATACAACTAATCTGTAGCTGCGATGGTAGTTGGACCCCGCCCATAATTCTCACTGAAATATACTGACTGGGAACCGGAGTCTCCAAACCATATATAAAGCAGCAATCCCATCCTCTGCCACATAAAGGTCTGTTTCACCAACTACTGTTTCAGTGGGCAGAGAAATATCATCCTGCTCAGATGCTATTCTACGCACAACGTGGGGCCATTTG
Organism: Oncorhynchus clarkii lewisi; assembly: GCF_045791955.1. Taxonomy (NCBI): domain Eukaryota; kingdom Metazoa; phylum Chordata; class Actinopteri; order Salmoniformes; family Salmonidae; genus Oncorhynchus; species Oncorhynchus clarkii. The sequence continues at coordinate 72,516,085 of NC_092147.1, forward strand.
ACGTTTTTGAAGGATAACGATTAACCACTTTTTTCCTGAATATGTAGTTGGTAAAGCTGAGGTTTTGGATGCTGGAAAACAAAGAGGGAGTAAAACTACAGTTCTGTTTAAGGAGTATTTTCTCTTTTACCTGGTTATTTATTTTTTTATCAACTTTTTTTATCAACAAAAATAACTAACATTGAGATTATTTGTTTGTTAGATTGTTCATATGACATAATTTTCCCCAGTGGGCAAAAATGAAGGCTACTTCTGCTTCATTAACAAATGTGTGAAAATAGTGGATCGGTTGTGGCTCTTCGAACAAGGACTCTTCTTATACAGACACATGCTTCATCCTTATGGGTTGTGATAACTTGACCAACAGCAACGGGACTTTGCCTGCTAGGCTCCCTTACACTGTGCAGACTTCTGTGCCTCTGACAATACTGGTGGGTATCCTTATTCTACTCACAGTGTTCGGCAATGTCCTAGTGGTCATCGCTGTGTTCACCAGCCGGGCCCTAAGAGCCCCTCAGAACTTGTTTTTAGTGTCCTTAGCATGTGCAGACATTTTAGTGGCCACTCTGGTAATGCCCTTTTCTCTGGCTAATGAACTGATGGGATATTGGTACTTTGGTCAAGTGTGGTGTGAGATCTACCTGGCCCTGGATGTTCTGTTCTGCACCTCGTCCATCACACATCTGTGTGCCATAAGTCTGGACAGATACTGGTCGGTCACTCAAGCCATTGAGTACAACTCAAAAAGGACACCACGCAGGATCAAATGTATAGTGTTATTCGTGTGGGTGCTGGCTGCCATTATATCATTCCCACCTCTCATTTCGATGGAGAAGGAAGGAGCCAAAGAGGAGGGTCCCACATGTAAGATCAATGAGGAGAAGTGGTACATCATATTCTCCAGCACCGCCTCATTCTTCGCCCCATGTGTGATCATGATTCTGGTGTACGTTCGAATTTACCAGGTTGTCAAGAAGAGAACCAGGGCCCCTCCGGGTGAGAGGAGAAGAGAAAACAATAATCTAGAGAAAAGTCAGTATGGCTTAGTTCAGCAGGACCCTTTGGAGAGAGGGAACAAAGGAGGGAGAGATGGAGTGCAGGAGGAAGCGGAGGTCAATGGACTAAATGTGGAGGAAGAGTGCTCCTCGTCTGATGGGAATGAGAACCAGTGCTCCATCAAAATGAAGCGGAGCAAGGAAAAGACCAAAGTGTGTCAGGTGAAACTAGCAGAACCGTCCCCTAAAGGTGATGATGCACAGCAGTATGTGAAAGTGAGCCGGTGGAAAGGAAGGCAGAACCGAGAGAAGCGCTTCACATTTGTTCTGGCTGTGGTCATGGGAGTGTTTGTTGTCTGCTGGTTCCCCTTCTTCTTCACGTACACACTCACCGCAATATGTGACTCTTGCTGTGTCCCTGAGTCATTGTTCAATTTCTTTTTCTGGTTCGGATACTGCAATAGCTCGCTGAATCCAGTCATATACACTATATTCAACAATGACTTCAGGAGGTCTTTCAAAAAGATCCTTTGCAAAAGGGATCGACGAGGGCTATGAATAAGCTTTTTTTGGACTAGCTACTATTTCCTGTCTGAATACAGATTTCATTGTTTACAAGTTGGAGTCATGTACAGTCTCTTATGAAAAGAAAATGTACCTATTTGGAAAAACTTCCCAACTTCCCAAAATGTTCCATATTCAGTTCGGTCCTACTGGGCACACATTGGTTGAATCAATGTTGTTTCAACGTAATTTCAATGAAATTACGTAGAACCAATTTGGAATATACGTTAAATTGACGTTTGTGCCCAGTGGGGTGCTGCAAGAAAACTGTGATCAATTTGTAATGCATCTGTTACTGTTTTTATGTGTGTGTCAATGTACAACAGTTTTGAGTTCATTACAATCTTTAATCCCACTACAACCATTTAGATGTATTTGACTTTGAAACTAATGAATGCCATGTTGTTTATTACTTCACGCATGTTGTGAGGGAGCTGGCTAATATCTCCATGGATCTTGCTTAATAAAAATACATTTTAAAAAGTATGTTTTTATTGTCACATACACCGGATAGGTGCAGTGAAATGTCTCGTTTTACAGGATCAGCCATGGTAGTATGGTGACCCTAGAGCTAAATATTTTTCACCCAGTAGGCTCTGGGATTCAAACCAGCAACCTTTCAGTTACTGGCCCAACCCTCTAACCACTAGGCTAACTGCTGCCCATGATGTAATGCTAAATGTTAATATCTAGGCTATAATTCTTTCATGCATACTGTCAGGGAGCATATGCATGTATTATGAATAGACATATTTAAACATGTCTTCCCTGAATATTACAGTATTCCCTGAATATTACAGTATACCCTGAATAGTACAGTATTCCTTGAATCTTACAGTATTCCCTGAATATTACAGTAAGTTCTATAAGCATGCATGCATTGGGATACCAATTGAGTTTGAGGGGTATGATTTTTGTACATTATGTAAATATTCCAGAAAACCAGTACTATAACTCAAAACACTACGCTCTAAACGTGTTCATTGTATTCTACCTACTGAATAAGGACAATGTTTCAACCTTCATGTACCATATTGCACAGACCCAGAGGAGATAACAGAAAGAGATCCCTGGTTTCCCACATGGCAAGACAGACTGAATCATCCTACTGCAGACATCCCTACCAGTATAATTTGATTATTTCTGTCTTTATCAGTAGCGAGAGGAAACACCATGCCAGTAATCCACCCAGAATCAACTGATTTTTATGGTGCATGCTAAATACAGTATATTATTTATATGATCTTTCACTCACAGCCTGCAAATAGGCAGGATGAACACAAAAAAAGAAAAGGTTATCATTTTTTTCAGTAAAACATCAATACATTAAAGGAAAAGTCCACCCCAAAAATATATTTTGGTATTTGTTTCATTAGCCCATTGTTGAGTCTCAAATGTTTTTGCTTGTCACCGATCAAGTTTTCAAGATATATAACTTTGAAAATAGATATATTTTGTTGCATCATATGATGCATAATGCATCATATGGGGATGATTTTTATATTTTGAAAGTTGCATATCTTGAAAACTTGATTGCTGACAAGCAAAACATTTTGGGACTATGTCAACAATGGACTAATGAAACAAATAACAAAAGATAGTTTTTGGGTGGAATTTTCCTTTAATTGATGGGTGTTGGATTTCTGCCATCAGAGAGTAGTAAATTATGTTAGTGATGCACACATGAGTCACTGCAACTCCTGTTGATGATCCATAGCAAAACAAACTATATAATCATAGTATGTATAGACCGGTTAGCTGACAATGTCACGAAACGATGTGTGCTTCAATGGAGCGGAAGGCTGTGTGTGGTTATAATTCTGGATGGCCAGATAGCTAGCAACAATGACAAGAAGCTGCCATGTGGGGAATCGTATGTGGCTCATTTCAGCTAGTTTTATCTTGTTCTTGATACCATGTCTTGTTTTGAGGTGTTTGACAGATGTCATATCTATGCTAATGCTAATATAGCAAAAGATTTGCGAGCCAAGTAATAACCAACATCTGTAACGATGTATTTGAGAGACAAGAGGTGCTCACTGTGTAAATGTATTTATGTTTTCAATAAACATTGGAGACTAAATATAGTTTACATGTTGTCAACAATCTATGCCAACCCTGTCTGTTTTGCCCCATAGTTGTGCACGCATCGGTTTTGTTGCTAAACAACCAACCTGTCTATGCAGTTGTCTTCACTCCCTTCTCTCTGGGGACTTGCATTTGCTTTAACACCACCATTTCAGATAGCTTGAATGAATCCAAATAGAGGAATAATATTGCCTTATCAATGTGACTGGAAGAAAAGACGGTTTTCCATACTATATACGGTGCATTCGGAAAGTATTCAGACCCCTTAACTTGTTTGAAAATATGTATATATATATATATATATATATTTGTACACCAGTATCTCTACCTGCACATGACCATCTGATCATTTATCACTCCAGTGTTAATCTGCAAAATTGTAATTATTCGCCTACCTCCTCATGCCTTTTGCACACAATGTATATAGACTCTTTTTTTTTTCTACTGTGTTATTGACTTGTTTATTGTTTACTCCATGTGTAACTCTGTGTTGTTGTCTGTTCACACTGCTATGCTTTATCTTGGCCAGGTCGCAGTTGTAAATGAGAACTTGTTCTCAACTAGCCTACCTGGTTAAATAAAGGTGAAAAAAATAAAATATATATATATATATACACCTTATTTACATAAATATTCAGACCCTTTAGTATGAGACATGAAATTGAGCTCAGGTGCATCCTGTTTCCATTGATCATCCTTGAGATGAGTCCCCCTGTGGTCCACCTGTGTTAAATTCAAGTGATTGGATATTATTTGGAAAGGCAAAACACCTGTCTATATAAAGTCCCACAGTTGACAGTGCATGTCAGAGCAAAAACCAAGCCATGAGGTTGAAGGAATTGTCCGTAGAGCTTGGAGACAGGATTGTGTCGAGGTACAGATCTGGGGAAGGGTACCAAAACATGTCTGCCGCATTGAAGGTCCCCAAGAACACAGTGGCCTCCATCATTCTTAAATGGAGGAAGTTTGGAACCACCAAGGCTCTTCCTAGAGCTGGCCACCTTGCCAAACTGAGCAATCAGGGGAGAAAGGCCTTGGTCATGGGAGAACCTTCCAGAAGGACAACCATCTCTGCAGCACTACATCAATCGGGCCTTTATGGTAGAGTGGCCAGGCGGAAGCCACTCCTCAGTAAAAGGCACATGACAGCCCGCTTGGAGTTTGCCAAAAGGCACCTAAAGGACTCTCAGACCATGAGAAACAAGATCGAACTCTTTGCCCTGAATGCCAAGCATCACGTCTAGAGGAAACCTGGCACCATCCCTACGGTCAAGCATGGTGGTGGAAACATCATGGTGTGTGGATGTTTTTCAGCGGCAGGGACTGGGAAACTAGTCAGGATTGAGGGAAAGATGAATGGAGCAAAGTACAGACAGATTCTTGATGAAAACCTGATGCAGGATCTCAGACTGGGGTGAAGTTTCACCTTCCAACAGGACAACGACCCTAAGCACACAGCCAAGACAACGCAGGAGTGTCTTCGGCTCAAGTCTCTGAATGTCCTTGAATGGCCCAGCCAGAGCTCGGACTTGAACCCGATCGAACATCTCTGGAGAGACCTGAAAATAGCTGTGCAGAGATGCTCCCCATCCAACCTGACAGAGTTTGAGAGGATCTGCAGAGAAGAATGGGAGAAACTCCTCAAATACCGGTGTGCCAACCTTGTAGCGCCATACCCAAGAAGTCTCAAGGTTGTAATCGCTGCCAAAGGTGCTTCAACAAAGTACTGAGTAAAGGGTCTGAATACTTACGTAAATGTGATATTTCAGTGTTTTATATTGAAAAAATGTGCAACAATTTCTAAATACCTGTTTTTGCTTTGTCATTATGGGATATTGTGTGTAGATTGATGAGGATTTGTATTTATTTAATCAATTTTAGAATAAGGCTAACGTATCAAAATGTGGAAAAAGTCAAGGAGTCTGAATACTTTCCCGAATGCGCTGTAGTTAGAAATGGTTCTGTTTACGTTATCACATAAGTAAGGATTATGCAACACGCTGTGGAACTCTCCTTTAATTCATCACACGCCATATTCTGTGTTATGTCCTTCCTTAGCTCATCAGGCTAATTGGATTAGAAATGGTCTCCATAAGGAATAAACATTTGAATAAAAGCTTATTTGAGAATGACATATTATGAACATGAGCAAGGGAATATAGCACTGAAATCAATACAAAATGGCAGAAAATCTAGAACGTGAACATTACATTAAGCCCTATTCAGGAGGGCAATTGGAACATGATAAGTGTATTCCGGGGAGCCAAGATCTCCTTATGTTTCATCATCTGCTCACAATTGGGTGATGAAACTTTTGATCAAAACAAATTGCATTGCCTTCAAAGAGCCCCCTCCTCCCCAAACTACCAATGAGAACAAGGCAATCAAATGAGAGGGAAATTATGCCTACAAGGTCATGGCTGGCACAACAATATTGAACACAGAACAGTTCAGCTCTCAAGAAATGATAACGCTACAGTTTGAGATATCATTACATCCTTCCCCCAAGTCAAACAAGAAACATACCAAGAGCCACATTTGATTGGTTATTGTTATAGGCCCTGCACACACATTATGGTGCATGTAATTTCATTGTGAGGTTATATTCACAGCCTTATTTATGGTTGCCTCTGTGCCAGACAGTTTCTTTGATTAGCATGCTCTTTTATTCTGTGGAAATGTTAGAGGCTACTCTATTTGTTTCCTTTTGAAACAAGTTTGCACTCGTTCTTCAAGTATTATACAACAGAATGATGGTGGCATTCTTATTATCAGTTCAAATATTAGTTATTTCATTTTGTTGTTGTTATAAAACATTTTCATATTTGTATTTGCCAGTGAGGAAGGCACACAGTAAAATACACACCATTTGTTATTCTCATAACTCATCTCCAAAAGTCCTTTCTCATTCCAGTTGATTTACTATGTCTCTGTTGCATAAGTTCTGCTGTTTAACATTCCTGTGCTACACATACTTGGGGTTAGCCATGTTGCCAGTCTTAAAATACAACAACTATTACTCACCACAGATGGTAAATTATAGATCCATCTTTGATGGATTCCCACGAACCATCTGACAGTGCATTCGAAAAGTATGCAGAACCCTTTCCTTTTTCCACATTTTGTTACGTTACAACCTTATTCTAAAATTGATTAAATAAACATTTTTTCTCATCAATCTACACACAATACCCCATAATGCCAAAGAGAAAACAGGTTTTTAGAAATGTTGACAGGATTGTGTCGAGGTACAGATCTGGGGGAAGGGTACCAAAAAATGTCAGCAGCATTGAAGGTCCCCAAGAACACAGTGGCCTCCATCATTCTTAAATGGAGGACATTTGGAACCACCAAGACTCCTCCTAGAGCTGGCCGCCCGGCCAAACTGAGCAATCGGGGGAGAAAGTCCTTGGTCAGGGAGGTGACCAAGAACCCGATGGTCACTCTGACAGAGCTCCAGAGTTCCTCTGTGGAGATGGGAGAACCATCCAGAAGAAAAAACATCTCTGTAGCACTACACCAATCAGGCCTTTAAGGTAGAGTGGCCAGATGGAAGCCACTCCTCAGTAAAAGGCACATGACAGCCCACTTGGAGTTTGCCAAAAGGCACCTAAAGGACTCTCAGACCATGAGAAGCAAGGTTCTCTGGTCTGATGAAACCAACCTTGACCTCTTTGGCCTGAATGCCAAGCGTCATGTCTGGTGGAAACCTGACAGCCTCAGAACGGTGAAGCATGGTGGTGGCAGCATCATCCTGTGGAGATTTTTTTCAGCTGCAAGGATTGGGAGACTAGTCAGAATCGAGGGAAAGATGAACGGAGCAAAGTACAGAGAGATCCTTAATGAAAACCTGCTCCAGAGCGCTCAGGACCTCAGCCTGGAGCAAAGGTTTACCTTCCAACAGGACAATAACCCTCAGCACACAGCCAAGAGAGTGCAGGAGTGGCTTCAGGACAAGTCTCTGAATGTCCTTGTTTACCTAGCTCTTATCAATATTTTAGCCTCTTATCAATTTGTAAATTACAATATATGGAGCATGCCTGGTGTTATTTCTATGAGAAAAAATAAAGTAAATGTTGTTCCACTTGGAACCGCTAGGTTGCCCGACCTTATTCATAATTTCATCACGCATAAAGGTGGTGGAATTATGAGGGAATTAAGTCAAGGCCAAAATACGGTGTATCTGTAGACACACCTCTGCCACACCTTGATTTCTTTGATATCCACCCCAAACGAATAGCAGGTGAAAATAGCATGTTATTCTCATGCTTAAGTTCAAGGTCAGAATACACCTAGGGAGGAAAGTGCATAAAAAGGGAATTACGTTCCATTTACCTGCGCTTAACTCAGGTCGGAATGACCCCCTTGGTAAATAAGCAACAAGCTCTCACAGTCTCACTGCAGAATCAGATGTTCATGTTGGAGCTAGGAACACAAGCATTTCTCTAACACCTGCTAAATATGTGTATGTGACCAATAAAATATGATTTGATTTGATCCACGTTCTCTGTGTTTCTGTTGCTCCTGCTGCTCTGTATATTCCGTTTCTCCAAAAGTCACATTTTTTAAAAAGTTAATAAGGGTTAAGTTTAGGCAATCATTCTGAATGGTTAAGTTAATCTTGCTTCTCATGGTCAACATAAAACAACTGTGTCTACGACTGGGATCAAACACACAACCTTCTGATCCAGAGTCATGAGATTACACCTATCCACAACGCCCTAGAAATACCCAACCCTACTTGATGGCAATAGCGCTCACTGTTGTCCTAGTGTCTGGTTTTGAAGTAATTTCCCGACGTCCTCAGGATATGGAAATATGTCCAATTTCGACACCCATTTAGAGCAACTTGGCTGAAATAAGGACATTTGCAGTGTGGTGACCTCATTATGTCACATCCTGCTGAGAGTCTGAGACCAGCCTGTCCTGTTGGGATGGACAGAGAGATAATGGTGCTGTGTTATCTCCATGGTAACTACAGACAAAGGCTCTCTGCCAGAAACACATCCTTATGCCTGTTGTTATGGAATAAAACACAAAGATGTAAACATTTTGCTGGCCACGGTACCTCGCTATATAAAGTTGAGTTACATTACGGATAACATAGAAAATAGCATTAGTCAGTTGCAGCTGTCACCAGGAGTCACATAATATAATAGTTTAATTGAATAAACTATTTGAGTCTCTACACGGGACAACATGGTTTCATATTTTTTCCAATGTTCTTTGAGAATAAGGGATGGGTGCGCCTTATTCATAATGTTCTTTAAGAATAAATGGTTGGAGCATTGAATTCAGGTTGCCAGAATGCAAATACTGTGTGTGCGTGCACAGGGTTGGCAGTATCTGATTACATGCAAAATCCAAGGAAGCTAAAGTGACAGATATAAATGTACACTACTGTTCAAAAGTTTGGGGTCACTTAGAAATGTCCTTGTTTTTGAAAGAAAAGCACATTTTTTGTCCATTAAAATAACATCAAATTGATCAGAAATACAGTGAAGACATTGTTAATGTTGTAAATGACTATTGTAGCTGGAAACAGCGGATTTTTAATGGAATATCTACATGGGCTTACAGAGGCCCATTATCAGCAACCATCATTCCTCTGTTCCAATGGCACGTTGTGTTTGCTAATCCAAGTTTATCATTTTAAAAGGCTAATTGCTCATTAGAAAACCCTTTTGCAATTATGTTAGCACAGCTGAAAACGGTGGTACTGATTTAAAGAAGGAATAAAACTGGCCTTCAACAGCATTTGTGGATTCGATTACAGGCTCAAAATGGCCAGAAACAAATAACTTTCTTCTGAAACTCGTCTGTCTATTCTTGTTCTGAGAAATGAAGGCTATTCCATGTGAGTAATTTCCAAGAAACTGAAGATCTCGTACAACGCTGTGAACTACTCCCTTCACAGAACAGTGCAAACTGGCCCTAACCAGAATAGAAAGAGGAGTGGGAGGCCCCGGTGCACAACTGAGCAAGAGGACAAGTACAATAGAGTGTCTAGTTTGAGAAACAGACCCCTCACAAGTCCTCAACTGGCAGCTTCATTAAATAGTACCCACAAAACACCCGTCTCAATGTCAACAGGGAAGAGGTGACCCCCGAGATGCTGGCCTTCTAGGCAGAGTTCCTCTGTCTAGTATCAATGTTCTTTTGCCCATCTTAATCTTTTCTTTTTATTGGCAGGTCTGAGATATGGCTTTTTCTTTGCAACTCTGCCTAGAAGGCCAGCATCCAGGTTGTTTTTACAATAAATAATTGATAATATTTTAACTGGACCATAGCTTTTTCAATAGGAGAGAGAGAGAAAATGTCTGCTCCAAGCTGTTGCGCATGCAAAACTCTGCTGGCACTCAGCCATCCACTGACGCGATGTGATCGTTCTCGCTCATTTTTTCAGAATAAAAGGCTGACTGTTCAGACTGTTCACACCATGTGGAAGCCATAGGAAAAGGAATCTGGTTGATATCCCTTTAAATGGAGGGAAGGCATGCAATGGAACAGGGAGCTTTCAAAATAAGAGGCACTTCCTAGTTGGATTTTCCTCAGGTTTTTGCCTGCAATATCAGTCCTGTTATACTCACAGACAATTTTTTGACAGTTTTGGAAACGGTAGAGTGTTTTCTATCCTAATCTGACAATTATATGCATATTCTAGCTTCTGGGCCTGTGAAATAGGCCATTTAATTTGGGTACGTTTTTCATCCAAACATCAAAAGCAGAACACCGCTCCTTTTCGAGAGATTCCTTGCGCCTACAAATCTGAGTGTGATGGTCAATCACACCATCGTCCTCTGTTGTGGGTGTTCATGTGTGCCGTTGTTGTTTATCATTTTAAAAGACCATACATTTGCACCTAGTTGACAGACATTTCTACCCTCTTGCTGATAAATTCTCAGGCTCTTGTGTCTACCAGGACGTTTAATCACGAGATATGTAACAATGGAAACATCTTGAAGTCCTTCAGTGCTAAAGCCATGCAGCACTTGACAGAGCTATTGGATAGATATGTGTAGTATTTTATCATTCTGCCAGAGAACACCTGTCTAAATGAGAGAATATCTGGATGTCTGGACAATCCAATGGCACGTGCAGCGGCTAGCAGAAGCAGAAAGACCATTGAGGAGTGATTTATGGCACATAGCACTGTAATATACAGCGAGTGGAATGGTAATTGACAACACACTGAGGGGTAATTTGTGATCCAGCACTGCTGACTGCTGACTAGAGAGATAAAGTACAGCAATGATGGGAATCTGATCTGAGCTGCTGGGTAGAGGTGGAACCAGGCATCAGGGAAGGTGGATACAACAGGGGAGGGGAGGAGAGCAGAGCAGAGGAAAAGGCCAGGCTGGAATTGAAGTAGATTGATAGTGTAGACAAGGTGAGGCGGCTAAAAGAGAATTATGGCGTCCAGGGTGGGAGATTAGCCAGAGCAGGGTTTGGCATCAATGTACTGTAGAATTTGTTACAGAGAGAAACGAGAGCTGCAAGTGGATGCAGGGGAGAGCATCTTTACTTCTGATTCATGTGATGAGTTGTGAAAAACCATTCCATTAGTAAGAAGAACTATGAGCAGAGACACACTCTTTGGCAGTTTTATTTGAATAGAGTGTACACTATTAGAAAAAAAAGGAGCTTAGCTGTTCCACTAGAGATTCTGGGTTTGAGTCCAGGTTCTGTCGCAGCCGGCCGCGACCAGGAGACCCATGGGGCGGCGCACAATTGGCCCAGCGTCGTCCGGGTTAGGGGAGGGTTTGGCCGGGAGGGATGTCCTTGTCCCATCACGCACTAGCGACTCCAGTGGCGGGCCGGGCGCAGTGCACGCTGCCACGTTCGCCAGGTGCACGGTGTTTCCTCCGACACATTGGTGCGGCTGGCTTCCGGGTTAAGTGGGCATTGTGTCAAGAAGCAGTGCGGATTGGTTGGGTTGTGTTTCTGAGGACGCACGGCTCTCGACCTTCGCCTCTCCCGAGTCTTTAAGTTGCAGCGATGAGACAAGACTGTAAATACCAATTGGATTCCACAAAATTAGGGAGAAAACGGGGTAAAAAAAAGTGCTATCTAGAACCTAAAAGGGTTCTTCGGCTATCCCCATAGGATAACCCTTTGAAGAACGGAACCAAAAATGGTTCCTCTATTGTGTCTGCCAAAGAACATTTTTTTCTAAGAGTGTTGAACCGACTGGAAATGTTCAAGGACTTGACAACTTATGATACAGTACATCCCTCTGTAAACAATATGCCCACTCTCTCTCTCTCTCTCTCTCTCTCTCTCTCTCTCTCTCTCTCTCTCTCTCTCTCTCTCACTCTCATGGGGTCAGATAAGTTCACTCAAAGGATCCATTAGTGTATTTTAGTTGTTTACATTTATATGGTGGGAGGACTTTATAAATGTGTGTCAATGCACTCAAAATACAATCTGTGGCAGAGTGTCTCCAGAAAATCCTGGTACCTCATTTGTCTGGAAAGTAGTGACCTCTAGTGAGGCAAACTTAATAGACTTCTCATAAGAATGTTTGATTTACGAATACCACATTAAATCCTGGCCAATCATTACACAGTAGGGGTTTCAGTGACAAATCAGAGAAAGTAATCCAAACTGATGATCCAAACCATCTAGCAATCATACACCATTTGATAAAGTCTTTGACGTGTGAGATAGTAGGTTTACTGCTGATATACAGTAGCTATGTTTTAACTACATGAATATGAAGATGAGTTCTAATCAGGTGAATATCAATATAAATTTAAGCACGTAAAAATGGGTATGGCTTTGAGAACATACAGTGCATAATCTTTGACTGCTTGGAGATATCTGATCCTGATTTGATGTCCCATAGTCCTGACCTTTTCATCTTTAAGTAATGAAGCACCTGGCTTAGTGTACAGATGTAATCACTTTAAAAAATGCTCACACATTTTTACTCTTAGCACCTGAAAAGGGTATTCTGTATTTTGTTTTCACAGTGCTACAATTGAACACCAGATGAGATGTTCTTTGTGAAAGTGTTGTGTAGTGTTTGAATAATTCATCAAACTTTCAAAGCAATAGGCCTATATAAATAAAAAATCAAACTTTGCTATTTGATACAGTCTGTAAAACACAGACAGTCTGAGTGTACTCTACAGAAGCTCCCCTGGCTGTCCCATAGAAACTGAAATCTCAATTTTTGATTGGTGTGTTATCCTTTGTTAAATCCACATGCACTATGCTCTGTGAGTTTCCCATGGGGGTCATGAAATCTTCTCAGACAAGCACGTTTTGCATTTTCTGATGAGCAAAGCAAAGAAAGAAACCAAAGGAATTTGTTCATCCAAGCGATCACTCTCTCTCATTATCTTTCTAATGGAAGATAGATCTCATGCTTGTTAAAAGCTCAGCCGTTTAATAACATCCCAATAGGAGTGGTCTCAATGGCCACAAAACAGTACACTAGGATCACTTTCTGAGAATAACCAGGGGTTAAAACTAATAGAAAACACTGCTTAGTAGAACTGAGTTACTGCAAGACAAGTTAGTCATCTCTTTTTAGCCTGATCAATCATCAAACAGTAGGGAGGCAGATGAATGAGCACTCCAATTGGACAGACTATACTTGGCAGCTCATTTGCTGGGGCGGCAGGTAGCCTAGTGTTGGGCCAGTAACCAAAAGGTTGCTGGATCGAATTCCTGAGCTGACAAGGTAAAAATCTGTCGTTCTGCCCCTGAACAAGGCAGTTAACCCACTGTTCCCTAGTATGCTGTCATTGAAAATAAGGGAATTTCAAGATACAAACATTAAGTTATTCAACAACTTGTTGTGGTATTACAGTGGCTGAATAATAAGTTGGCCTACCTCTGAAAATAGAAACTCTGTAATCAACTCTGCTGCTTTTTGTTCTATGTTGCTCTATGCTACGTCTTGCTTGTCCTATGTTGCTCTGCCTGTATGCTACGTCTTGCTTGTCCTATGTTGCTCTGTCTGTATGCTACGTCTTGCTTGTCCTATGTTGCTCTGCGTGTGCTCACTGCTCAATGATTGTCTATATTGTAATTGTTTTGTAATTGTTTTTAATAACCTGCCCAGGTACTGCGGTTGAAAATGAGCCGGCTGGCTAAAACCGGCACTTTTACTGAAACGTTGATTAATGTGCACTGTCCCTGTAAAAAATAAAATCAACTCAACTCAATGAGGTAGAGGTGTAGAAAATGTACCATATATAATCCTATGTTGTAAATCTCAAGAATATTGGCAATGCACTGTACAAGGGCAAGAAAAACACAATCAATTACCTTGGCAAAGATAGGGTACTGTTTGGCAATAGCGAGGTACGGTTGCTGTATGTCCTACACAAGGAAAAATATTGCAATATCCCCAACACAATATAGCCTAGCCGACTTCATGCTAAGAGAAGACTGAAATGAATAAATCTATATGCCCTTATCTACAAATGTCCACTCGAAGATAAGAAAAAACTAGACCAACTTCTTCAACTGTCTTTTGAGAGATGGTCCATAGAGAGTGATATTTTCAATTCATTGCCATTATTTTGTATTTATTCAAAAAATTGTCCCAACTCTGCTCAGTTTATAGGCTTACACCATCATCAGGGTGTATTTAAAAACTGATCCCCTTTTTCATGATATCCAATTACAATCTTGTCTCATCACTGCAACGGGCTCAGGAGAGGTCAAGTCATGCATCCTCCGAAACATGACCTGCCAAACCACACTTCTTAACACCTGCCTGCTTAACCAACGTGTCAGAGGAAACACTGCTCAACTGACAACCGTCGTCAGCCTGCAGGGACCCCACCTGCCACAAGAACACAATGAGACAAGTAAAGTCCCCCCGGCCAAACCCTCCTCTAACGAAGCTGGGCCAATTGTGAGCTACTCTATAGGACTCCCGGTCACGGCTGGTTGTGACACAGCCTGGGATCGAACACGGGTCTGTAGTGACGCCTCAAGCTTTGCGATGCAGTGCCTTAGACCACTGCGCCACTCAGGAGCCCACTTAGGCTTTTTAACAAGTCCCTGGACTTGGATTTTGTATGCCACTTCACACCTATTTGTGGTTAGAATTTTTCCTTTTGCTTTTCTAGTAGGCCTAGCTATTCCCCTCTTTGTTGTGGTCTTGCAGGATCTTTGTTTGATTATGTACACTTGACCTTCTCAGTATTCTTGGCATGTGCTCTGACACTTTGTGCCTTGGTTTCATACTTTTTCTCATTCTTACAGGCGCTCCTCCCTCAACCTGTTCAGTATTGTATTTGACCCTCTCTCCCTACTGCGTGAAACCCCCTCTGGCACTGACTACACCAGCAATGTTTCAGACAGCACAGTCGAATTTTCCAGAATCACTGTGACTTACTGTGGCTTATATAGAAGGGTGAAATAGGGAGAGGCAGACTTGAGAGCGATGTGAAAGCAGTGGGAACTACTGCCATACGCAGTTTATAAAGCATACTTTTACCAGCCTTGGTGTCACAGCCATAAATTGCAACCATGTTCGAGAGCCTTAGAGTGGGAAATAAATCATTGACGGAAATCCAGAGTAAAAACTGTATGTGTGCGAATGTGTAGCAATGCTATCGTAACCGGGAATAAAAGCAAAAATCTGCGTTAAAATGACGCTAAATCAAAGGGGTTATAGGTTCAAAGGTCATATTTGTTTGATCATGCCTGTAACATCCATATGTAAATGAACATAACTTATCTGTGATGACAGCATTACTTTCAGCAATTATCAATTCAAAGGTTCAACAAATAGGCTACCGTCTTTGCTTCCACAATTTCCTCATCACTTTGAGCAGTTGAGATTAATACACATGCATTCACATTCAACCATTTTAGTGTCAGTTAAAAACTGTGCTTAACCAAAGCTTTTAATTGTAATGTATGCATAGCTGACCATGCATGACGCAGGCCTTCATTATACCCCTAAGAACATCCCGGAGCTACAGACCATGAATGCTAATGAATTTGGATATATTCCGTGTCCTCTGCGGATTTGGGTAGTCAGAATGTCTCTCTCTCTCTGTGTGTGTGTGTGTGTGTGTGTGTCCTTCACTTTGATGGAAGACACTATCTTGTCAAAAAGTAATGAGTCATCCATTTCCAGCAGATCTGAAAAGGATGATGGAACAGAATGGGGAGAGGGGTCTTCCCTGCAATAAGATGGGACATTTCAACATGTTTTGTTCAAAGCGCAGAATGCACTAAAACAAAAAAACTATTGTAAAACTTAACAAAAAGCATAAAGTAGAAGTATATTAATCAACAAATACTGTACATTCAGTACCAGTCATAAGTTTGGACACACCTACTAATTTCATTCCTACTCATTTTCTTTATATTTACTATTTTCTACATTGTAGAATAATAGTGAAGACATCAAAACTATGAAATAACATATATGGAATCATGTAGTCACCCCAAAAAAGTGTTAAATCAAAATATATGTTATATTTGAGATTCTTCAAAGTAGCCACCCTTTGCCTTGATGACGGCTTTGCACACTCTTGGCATTCTCTCAACCAGCTTCATGAGGTAGTCACCTGGAATGCATTTCAATTAACAGGTATGCTTTTTAAAAGTTAATTTGTGAAATGTCTTTCCTTCTTATTAATGTGTTTGAGCCAATCAGTTCTGTTGTGACAAGGTAGGGGTGGTAAAAGACAAAGTCCATATTATGGCAAGAACAGCTCAAATAAGCAAAGAGAAATGAAAGTCCATCATTACATTAAGACATGAAGGTCAGTCAATCCAGAAAATTGAAAGAACTTTGAAAGTTTCTTCATATGCAGTCTCAAAAACTATCAAGCGCTATGATGAAACCGTCACTCATGAGGACTGGGCACAGGAACGGAAGACCCAGAGTTACCTCTGCTCCAGAGGATAAATTCATTGGAGTTAACTGCACCTCAGATTACAGCCCAAATAAATGTTTCACATACGTAGGTCAACTAACAGACACATCTCAACATCAACTGTTCAGAGGAGACCACATTGAATCAGGCCTTCATGGTTGAATTGATGTAAAGAAACTACTACTAAAGGACACCAAAAAGAAGAAGAGACTTGCTTGGGCCAAGAAACAAGAGCAATGGACATTAGACCGGTAGAAATCTGTCCTTTGGTCTGATGAGTCCAAATTTAAGATTTTTGGTTCCAACCGCCTTGTCTTTGTGAGACGCAGTGTAGGTGAATGGATGATCTCTGCATGTGTGGTTCCCACCAGCATGGCTACCACAGCATTCTGCAGCAATATGCCATCCCATCTGGTTTGCGGGGACTGTCATTTGTCAGTGGGACTGTCATTTGTTTTTCAATAGGACAAACACACCTCCAGGCTGTGTAAGGGCTATTTGACCAAGGAGAGTGATGGAGTGCTGCATCAGATGACATGGCCTCCACAATCACCTGACCTCAACCCAATTGAGATGGTTTGGGATGAGATGCACTGCAGAGGGAAGGAAAAGCAGCCAACAAGTGCTCAGCATATTTGGGAACTCCTTAAAGACTGTTGGAAAAGTATTCCTCATGAAGCTGTTTGAGATAATTCCAAGAGTGTGCAAAGCTGTCATCAAATCAAATCAAATCAAATAAAATGTTATTTGTCACATACACATGGTTAGGAGATGTTAATACGAGTGTAGCGAAATGCTTGTGCTTCTAGTTCCGACAATGCAGTAATAACCAACAAGTAATCTAGCTAACAATTCCAAAACGACTACCTTATAGACAGACACAAGTGTAAGGGGATAAGAATATCTACATAAAGATATATGAATGAGTGATGGTACAGAGCGGCATAGGCAAGATACAGTAGATGGTATTGAGTGCAGTATATACATATGAGATGAGTATGTAAACAAAGTGGCATAGTTAAAGTGGCTAGTGATACATGTATTACATAAAGATGCAGTAGATGATATAGAGTACAGTATATACGTATACATATGAGATGAATATATATACATATGAGATGAATAATGAATCATGTAGAAGTATCAAGGCAAAGGATGGCTACTTTGAAGAAGGAGCAAAAAAAATGACAACAAGCTATCTTTGATATACTGAGATATTCACAGTAACTTGATACCAGAGCAATGAAGCGCAGTATAATACATTAAAAGTGACTATTAAACTGTAAGACAATCATTTCTACAGTATTTTACTGTAATTACAAGGGATTAGGGCAAGCAGGTTGGCTAAAGGCATTTGCATTTTAAAGAATACTTGATGTTTTATGTCACTTGCACTTGTAGAGGCCTAAATAAAGGCTTCCAAACTGTCTGTGAATACAGGGCAAAACAGATCAAATGGACATGGGTAAATATTTAACCATTAAAATGTTTAAGACACACTACCAGTCTGATCTGTTTCCTACAGACATTTCATTCTTATGGACCTACTACCATATATCACTTAAATTGGTACAGGACTCTCACTAACAGGTACAACAAATATTGGCACTTAAAGCAAGTCTTAAAATATGTTAATGTCCCAGCGATTCTTTCTCCTCCCTCAATACTTCTCCACAATGCACCATCATTTACAGTATGCTGCAGTAAATATACGGTTTAAGTCAGAAGTTTACATACACCTTAGCCAAATACATTTAAACTCAGTGTTTCAAAGTTCCTGACATTTAATCTTAGTAAAAAGTCCCTGTCTTAGGTCAGTTAGGATCACCACTTTATTTTAAGAATATGAAATGTCAGAATAATAGTAGAGAGAATGATTTATTTCAGCTTTTATTTCTTTCATCACATTCCCAGTGGGTCAGAAGTTTACATACACTAAATTAGTATATGGTAGCATTGCCTTTAAATTGTTTAACTTGGGTCAAACGTTTCGGGTAGCCTTCCACAAGCTTCCCACAATAAGTTGGGTGAATTTTGTCCCATTCTTCCTGGCAGAGCTGATGTAACTGAGTCAGGTTTGTAGGCCTCCTTGCTCGCACACGCTTTTTCAGTTCTGCCCACAAATTTTCTATAGGATTGAGGTCAGGTATTTGTGATGGCCACTCCAATACCTTGACTTTGTTGTCCTTCAGCCATTTTGCCACAACTTTGGAAGTATGCTTGGGGTCATTGTCCATTTGGAAGACCCATTTGCGACCAAGCTTTAACTTCCTGACTGATGTCTTCAGATGTTGCTTTAATATATCAACATACATTTCCTGCTTCATGATGCCATCTATTTTGTGAAGTGCACCTGTCCCTCCTGCAGCGAAGTACCCCCACAACATGATGTTGCCTCCCCGTGCTTCACGGATGGGATGGTTTTATTCGGCTTGCAAGCCTCCCCCTTTTTACATCAAACATAACGATGGTCATTATGGCCAAACAGTTCTATTTTTGTTTCATCAGACCAGAGGACATTTCTCCAAAAAGTATGATCTTTGTCCCCATTTGCAGTTGCAAACCGTAGCCTGGCTTTTTTATGGCAGTTTTGGACCAATGGCTTCTTCCTTGCTGAGCGGCCTTTCAGGTTATGTCGATATAGGACTCGTTTACTGTGGATATAGATACTTTTGTACCTGTTTGCGGAGTGCCTGGATACTTCCCTTAGCCGTGGTATATTGGCCATATATCACAAACCACCGAGGTGCCTTATTGCTATCATAAACTGGTTACCAACGTAATTAGAGCAGTAAAAATAAATGTTTTGTCTAGCCTGTGGTATATGGCCTGATATACCACGGCTGTCAGCCAGTCAGCATTCAGAGCTCGAACCACACAGTTTATAATACAACATACCAACTGATATTTGGTGTTGATATCATTTGCACTTTAAGTCTTAACAAAGGCTTCTAAACTGACTGTGACTAAAGAGCAAAACAGAACAAAAAGACATGGCTAGCCACTCAACCATTAAAAGTTTGAGACTTGCCGCCATTCTAATCTGTCACTTTTAAACATTTTATTGTTAGAGTACCACTACCACATATCACTTAAATTGGTACAGCACTTTCACAAACAGGAGCAAGAAATATAGGCTCTTACAAGACATGGCTCAAAATATGTTAATGGGTGAGAAACAACAATACCATATACCCACTAGTATTCAAAAGGCTTTTGGCATTCCAAAAATGCAGTATGGTACTATATTCTGAGTTACAGTCAATTACTGGCAGCAATTGGCAAAGTTTGTTGAATTCCTAAAAAAGACATTATATTACCATATTCTGTGGGGGTACAGCCTTCTCACTCATGGGTGCAACAAATATAGCCCGTTACAAGGCACACCTTAAAATATGTTAATGAGCCAGAGACTCTTTCGCCGCCCACATTTTCTCACAATACACCATCATTAATACTGTAAAACACATTTGCTGTATTTTACTGTGCATTTTACACTGTTTTACTGTTGAGATTACAGGAAGGTCTTAGAATGCGCAGTAAAACAAATGTACAGTATTTAACTGTGCATTCTACATTCATCTACCGTATTCAGTTCATACATTATGATACTGTTGATTACAGTTAGTTACTGATAAAATTACAAAAATGGCTAACTGTGTGGGCCTGCCGGGAACATACAGTATGTTCCACATTATTATAGGACGACTTGGGAGAATTACGATCTGCAACAGACAGCACATGGAAGAAATGTGTTCAGTTCATACATTAGGATGGAAGAAATTATATAGTAAAACCTTATTATATAGTTAATGTGAACGGGGCATAAGTTTGAATCGGGCCCCAAGAGTGCAAGTATTGGAGCAAACACTGAAAGATACCAAAACTTATACAAATCAGATCTGCTGTGCTAACTGCAGAAAAAAAAACGATATGTCATTCCTATGCACTTTTCATACTTGTGTCGATTTAGTCTCTTTCTGGATATCTACAGTATGATCACATTCAATTTTGCCAGTATATATATTCATCAACACTGACAAGGAAGAAGGTAAATAACAGGAAGTATAGGTTCCATATAAAATGGGGTGACATGTCAAGCTCTCTGAATTTTGACTGGCTGGCTTGTTTGGCTGGATAACTGCATCCACTGTAAGACTGTTTTTACATAAAACAGAGGTCAATCTAACGTCAAATAACTTTTAGAATTTGCACCAAAAAAACAAGTATATTTTGGAGAGCAGTTTTTTTTAAAACTCCATACTAGCTGAAGATGAATGATGGTATAAGAAGTTCAGTGATTAAAATATCATGCCATCCTTTGATAAATATTTGAATCTCCTGTAACCTTTCAGAAAAGTCACCTACTGTTGAGGCCATAGTCATTTTGATCATGTGGATTTCCCTGAATATATTTGCCTATTTTGCAATATGTTTACTGTAGGGGATTCAGCACAAAGCATTGCACCTTTTAACCATGCAGTCATTGCACCATTCCACCTGAACAACAGAATCACACCATGCATAATAGTTAGCCTGGGTACCAGTCTGTTTAGCTATCATTCCACTGCTTGTCACTCCTTGTCATGTACCAAACAAATGACACAGAGTACAAGGAGGGAATGTTAGTGGAAACATACTGGATTTCAGGCTATAATATGGTATAAATTTTCCTGAGAATGTATACGGGTGTGAAATGTATCTGTTTGATGCATCCCCTGGTTTAATGGTGAATTCCCATACTAACTTTGAAGTGTAATTTTTGTGGTGCAGTGCGACAAAAGTAGTCTTTCCATCTATGGACTGGCGAGAATTCCTAATGGCTCTATCTATATCATGTTATATCATTTTGAACTGTGAGTGTGGGAGAGATAGGGAAGAGAGAAAGAGAATGAGGACATGCAGGTACAGTATGTGGAATCTGAAGCTGAATTGATTAGTGCATCACAATAAATTCCCAGAAGTGTTGAAGTTGAAATGTCATGTCCAGTGCATTGGGCAGCTTCCGATTTAGAGGCAGTTTGAAACAAGACAGGTCTCATAAGCAAAAGAAAGCGAGAGTTGGGCATCCAGGAATTACTACAGACCTTCACTGCCATCTGCAGAAAAACTACTGAACTGCCTTCAAGGATCTTATTACCTGTGTTATATTTTTCTCATTTTCATTTTTTATCTTATTTTCACCCAGAGAGGAATGAAATAAATATTCTTATAAATGGATTGAAATGATCCAGTGTGAGCTTTCCCACTCCAAAGGGACAGTCTTTGCATGAGGATACGTTCTCCATTGGTTGAAGTTATAGCCTAATTTAATTTCAATCAACTTATCTCCTTACAGCATGTCCACATTACAATGACTATCGATTCTAACAGCTTCTATCTTGGGGCAATTTGTATTAAGCTAGTCCTCACCAATAAGCAAAAAGCCCAACTTCAACCATCTTATCCTGCCAAGAACCAGTACTTTGAGGTAGCTGGCATCCAATTGTAATGTCAGCTCCCTATATTTTCTATCCCCCTAGGATAAGAAAAAAAAACTACAGTTCACAAGTAGTTCAAATTAAGTTTGTCTTTATTCCAGAGCCTTTCAGACTTGAGGCACAATTATCTGTCCATTCAGGACATTAATCAAAACAAAAAGTCATACAGAGAGGGAGAGAATTTGACACCAAGACCAGGAATTTACAATGGACCTTCACTGCCACTTGCAGAAAGACAAAATACTGCCTTGAAGGATATATTTATCGAACCATGGTCTGTAGTGACGCCTCTAGCACTGAGATGCAGTGCCTTAGACCGCTGCGCCACTCAAGAGTCCAATCTTATGGCAATGTTCTTCAAATCTTCTTCTTCTCTTCTTTTCCAGACATAAGGATTAAATTATTTATATACATTGTGAATCTATTATTCCAAATGGTATCTATGAGCTTGTCCGAAGAGTCATGAAAAGAAGACACTGAGTATTTACATATGGGGTTTTGTGCAAAACCAATAAGAATCTTTGACTAAACTTCTGTATTTCCACAAGATACATCATTGCTCACAATGCATTTAGTTGACTATAATTCTATCCTCCTGGTTCTTGGATTACAGGCAATATCCGTACCGAGCTAAAGGGTAGAGCTGCCGTTTCAAGGAATGGGACACTAATCAGGACGCTTATAGAAATCCCTCTATGCCCTCAGACTAACCATAAAACAGGCAAAGCATTCAATACAGGACTAAGATTGAATCCTACTACACTGGCTCTGACGCTCGTCGGATGTGGCAGTGCTTACAACTATTACAGACTACAAAGGGAAACCCAGCCAAGAGCTGCCCAGTGAAGCAAGCCTACCAGATGAGCTAAATGCCATTTATGCTTGCTTCAAGGAAAGCAACACTAAAGCATGCATGAGAGTACCAGCTGTTCCGGATGACTGTGTGATCACGCTCTCCATAGCCGATGTGAGCAAGACCTTTAAACAGGTCAACATTCGCACGGACAGACGGATTACCAGGACGTGTACTCAGGGCATGCGAGGACGAACTGGCAAATGTCTTCACTGACATTTTCAACCTCTCCCTGACCGAGTCTGTAATATCTACATGTTTCAAGCAGACCACCATAGTCCCTGTGCTCAGGAAAGTGAAGGTAACCTGCCTAGATGACTACTGCCCCGTAGGACTCACATCAATAGCCATGAAGCACTTTGAAAGGCTGGTCATGGCTCACATCAACACCATAATCCCGGAAACCCTAGACCCACTCCATTTCGCATACCGCCCCAACAGATCCACAAATGACGTAATCTCAATCGCACTCCTCACTGCCCTTTCCCATCTGGACAAAAGGAACACCTATGTGAGAATGCTGTTCACTAACTAAAGCTCAGCGTTAAACAGCATAGTGCTCACAAAGCTCATCACTAAGCTAAGGACTAGGGATGCACAATATATCAACAAGCATATTGGAATCGGACGATATTAGCTAAAAATGCCAACATCGGCATCGTCCCGATGTCTAGTTTAATGGCGATGTGCAAAACCGATTTCAAAGCTGATTTGCATACCTATATAACGTAGGTAGATGACGTAATGCCGCCACTAACAATACAGCGCTACACAGAACAAAAGCAGAATAATACTAAGCGCACACCAACAACTAAACAAGTTCGAGTCGAGCAGTCATTTGAAAGAGTAAGAAAATTGGGTGTCATTGCAATTAGCTTCACGACTGACATTTGGACCAGCGATGTCAGCCCCATGAGCATGCTGAGTCAGACAGCACAGTGGGTCGACAAGGATTCCGTACTGAGGAAAGCCATATTGCATGCTCATGGTTCTCATACCACTGCTGCCATTTCAACGGCATTTGAGAGCATGTTGGAAACTTGGAAACATGAACAAACTCCTAGCTCCATTCGAACAACTGACACGAGATAAAAGCTCATCAACTGCTTCTGTAGCAGACGTGATACCCTCTGTCATGGCATTGAAACGCCTGTTCAACAAAACTGCCGACACAGACCGTGGTGTTAAAACTTGCAAAAGTACTGTAAAAGAGGCTGTGAACAAGAGATTCGGTGGCATTCTCTCTGAGCCTCTTTACTGTGTCACCACCATGCTCGATGCTAGGTAAAAGGACCGCTACTTCGATGCAGACAAGAAACAGGGTTTACGTGAAATGTTAGATAGCTGGACAAGATGGAAATGGACACAGTGACAGTGCGCACTGAGGAAGAGAGGCCATAGACAGACAGAGCTGAAACTTCACTGCTTAACATGTATGATGAAATCCTGGTTGAGACTGAACAAATAAACAACGAAATAGCACAGCAAGTAAGTGAAAGAAATAGGTTTTGATTATGTTTTACTGGTAATGGGGAAATACGTAAATGTCAACAAAATAACTTTTTGGTTAGTGTGTGTGTGTGTGTGTGTGTGTGTGTGTGTGTGTGTGTGTGTGTGTGTGTGTGTGTGTGTGTGTGTGTGTGTGTGTGTGTGTGTGTGTGTGTGTGTGTGTGTGTGTGTGTGTGTGTGTGTGTTTCAACTATTTAACTAGAATGCTTATAAAATGTTAAATATCGGTTATCGGCTTAGTTTTTTTGGGGGGCAAGGGAAATATTGGATATCGGTATCGGACAAAAATGTAATATCGGTGCATCCCTACTAAGGGCCCTGGGACTAAACACCTCCCTCTGCAACTGGATCCTGGACTTCCTGACGGGCCTCCCCCAGGTAGTAAGGGTAGGCAACAGCACATCTTCCACGCTGATTTTCAACATGGGGGCCCCTCAGGTGTGCGTGCTTAGTCCCCCTAGCAGTGGGGTGCTAGGACAACAACCCCTCCCTCAATGTGAGCAAGACAAAGAAGCTGATTGTGGACTACAGGAAACGGAGGGCCAAACATGCCCCCATTCACATCAACGGGGCTGTAGTGGAGCGGGCCAAGAATTTCAAGTTCCTTGGTATCATGGTCCAAACACACCAAGACAATCATGAAGAGGGCACGACAACACCTTTTCCCCCTCAGGAAGCTGAAAAGATTTGGCATGGATCCCCAGATCCTGAAAAATGTATACAGCTGCACCATCGAGAGCATTGAGAGCATCCTGACCGCAATTGCTCAGCAGAGTGTAGTGTGTACGGCCCAGTACATTACTGGGGCCAAGCTTCCTGCCATCCAGGACCTATTTCCTAGGCAGTGTTAGAGGAAGGCCAACAAAATTGTCAAAGACTCCAGTCACCCAAGTCATAGACTGTTCTCTCTGCTATCGCCCGGCAAGCGGTACCAGAGCTCCAAGTCTAGGTCCAAAACACTCACAGCTTCTACCCCCAAGCCATAAGACTGCTGAACAAGGAATCAAATGGCCACCCGGACTATTTACATAGACCCCCCCCCCCCCCTTTGCTTTTACACTGCTGCTACTCACTGTTTATTATCTATGCATAGTCACTTTACCCCTAACTACATGTACAAATTACCTCGACTAACCTGCCCCCCATACCGGTACCTCCTGTATATAGCCTCGTCATTGTTCATTTATAGTGTTACTTTTTATTTTAAAAATGACTTTAGTTTATTTAGTAAATATTTTCTTAACTTAACTTAACTTATTTCTTGAACTGCATTGTTGGTTAAGGGCTTGTAAGTAAGTATTTCACGGTAAGGTCTACTACATCTGTTGTATTCGGTGCATGTGACAAAAATAATTTGATTTGAACCTGACTTATCAGCCTCTGAGGCTGCTATTGAATCTGATCAAGCTCTGAGGCTTAAAGCTAATTTTTGTAATAATTTATTTTATTTAACCTTTGTTTAACTAGGCAAATCAGTTAAGAACACATTCTTATTTACAAATAAAATTAGATTAGATTTGACGGCCTACCAAAAGTCAAAAGGCCTCCTGTGGGGACCGGGGCTGGGATTCAAAATAAAAATATAGGACAGAACACACATCCCAACAAGAGAGACAACACAACACTACATAAAGAGAGACCTAAGACAACAACATAGCATGGCAGCAACACATGACAACAACATGGTAGAAACACAACATGGCAGCAGCACAACATGGTAGCAGCACCAAACATGGTACAAACAGTATTGGGCACAGACAACAGCACAAAGAGCAAGAAGGTAGAGACAACAATATATCACACGAAGTCAGTAAGAGTGTCCATGATTGAGTCTTTGAATGGAGAGATGGAGATAAAACTGCCCAGTTTGAGTGTCTTTTGCAGCTCTTTCCAGTCACTAGCTGCAGCGAACTGAAAAGAGGAGCGACCCAGGGATGTGTGTGCTTTGGGGACCTTTAACAGAATGTGACTGGCAGAATGGATGTTGTATGTGGAGGAAGAGGGCTGCTGTAGGTATCTCAGATAGGGGGGAGTCAGGCCTAAGAGGGTTTTATAAACAATAATCAACCAGTGGGTCTTGTGACGGGTATATAGAGATTACCAGTTTACAGAGGAGTATAGAGTGCAGTGATGTGTCCTATAAGGAGCATTGGTGGCAAATCTGATGGCCAAATGGTAAATAACATCTAGCCGCTCGAGAGCACCCTTACCTGCCGATCTATAAATTACGTCTCCGTAATCTAGCATGGGTAGGATGGTCATCTGAATCAGTGTTAGTTTGGCAGCTGGGGTGAAAGAGGTGCGATTGCGATAGAGGAAACAAAATTTAGATTTAACCTTAGCCTGCAGATTTGATATGTGCTGAGAGAAGGAGTGTGTGTCTAGCCATACCCCCAAGTACTTGTATGAGTTGACTACCTCAAGCTCTAAACCCTCAGACGTAGTAATCACACCGGCTCTCCTTCTTACCAAACCACACGATCTTTGTTTTGGAGGTGTTCAAAACAAGGTTACTGGCAGAGAAAGCTTGTTGGACACTAAGAAAGCTTTGTTGTTGAGTTTTTAACAGACAATCCGGGGAGGGGCCAGATGTGTTTAAGACTGTATCATCTGCATATAAATGGATGAGAGTGCTTCCTACTGCCTGAGCTATGTTGTTGATGTAAATTGAGAAGAGCATGGGGCTTAGGATCGAGCCTTGGGGTACTCCCTTGGTGACAGGCAGTGGCTGAGACAGCAGATGTTCTGACTTTATACAGTACACTGCACTCTTTGAGAGAGGTAGTTAGCAAACCAGGCCAAAGACCCCTCAGAGACACCAATACTCTTTAGCCTGCCCACAAGAATGGAATGGTCTACCATATCAAAAGCTTTGGCCAAGTCAATAAAAATAGCAGCATAACATTGCTTAGAATCAAGGGCAATGGTGGCATCATTTAGGACCTTTAAGGTTGCAGTGACACATCCACAACCTGAGTGGAAACCAGATTGCATACCAGAGAGAATACTATAGACATCAAGAAAGCCAGTCAGTTGATTATTGACAAGTTTTTCCAACACTTTTGATAAACAGGGCAAAATAGAAATTGGCCTATAACATTTAGGATCAGCTTGATCTCCTCCTTTAAATAAAGGATGCACCGTTGCTGCCTTCCAAGCAATGGGAACCTCCCCAGAGAGGAGAGAGAGGTTAAAAAGGTCAGAGATAGGCTTGGCGATGATAGGGGCAGCAACCTTAAAGAAGAAAGGGTCTTTAAACCATCTGACCCAGATGTTTTTTGGGGGTCAAGTTTAAGGACCTCCTTTAGCACCTTGGACTCAGTGACCGCCTGCAGGGAGAAACGTTGCAGTGGGGCAGGGGTCAAAGAGGGAGGAGCATCGGGACTAGTCACATTGGAAGGGGTGGCAGATGAGTAAATGTTAGACAGGCAAAGAGGCATGACTGAGTCAAATTGGAATTCTGACTTAATGAAGTGGTGATTAAAGAGCTCAGACATGTGCTCCTTGTCAGTAACAACCACATCATCAACATTAAGGGACATGGACAACTGTGAGGAGGAGGGTTTATTCTCCAGGTCTTTAACCGTTTTCCAGAACTTAGTGGGGTTAGACCCACAGAGAGAGAACTGCTCCTTAAAGTAACACATTTTTGGTCTTCCGGATAGCCTGAGTGCACTTATTTCTCATTTGCCTGAACTAGAGCCAGTAAGCCTGAGTATGCGTGTGCCGAGCCTTTAGTCCAAATGGATTTTCTTGAGGTGGTGTAACTCTGCCAGATCGCGGTCGAACCAGGGACTGAACCTGTTTTTAATTATAATTTTCTTTATGGGGGCGTATTTGTCAACAATACCACTGAAAATATACAAAAAGAAGGTTCAAGCTGATTCAATACCAATTTACAGAGGCCAGATCATGAAGGAAAGCTTGCTCATTAAAGTTTTTTAGCAAGCGTCTATGACAAATCAGGACAGGTCGTTTCACTGAGCAGCCATTACGAACACAGGCTGTAAAACATGGATCACTAAGGTCATTACAAAAAACACCAGACTGATACCTGTCAGGATTATTTGTGAGGATAACATCAAGGAGAGTAAACTTTTCTGGGTTTTTCGGAGTTATCTTGTGGGATTGGTAGTAATCTGAAAAAGATTTAGGGAGTCCCATTGCTTTAGGACTTCGACAGGTGGTTTAAACACGTCCCAGTTTAGGTCACCTAGCAGGACAAATTCGGACTTAGTGTATGGGGCCAGGAGAGTGCATAGGGCATTTGGAGTAAGTGGGGTTTGTGACTTTGTGGCTGTTGTAACTAGTGACGACCAGCTCCAAGGCTAGTACCTAAACAAATATTATGGATATAATGTCAAGATAATTGTCTTTCTGCCCTAACAGTTGGATTAGTTGTCCACAATGCAGCACAGCAGGCTGTCTAGCTGCCGCCTATCCTTTATTTGGATTGGTAGATACATCTCATTATTTTAATAGTTGAATATTCGATAAGGTTGTTGACGTCAATCATTTGTATCAATGGAGAGAGATGCTATGCTACTAGCCTCATGTTATGAATATGCATAGCCATCTCGACACAACTCCGATATAGTGTTTTTTTTCCCTAAACATTGCGGGGATGTCACGTGTCCTACTTATATCAGTGCATTCGTAACAACCTAAGCATTACGGAACGTATATTCAATCAAATTAACCTGACACAGTAAATAAACTACTCATTTTTTTGTTGACCAAATTTGACTCTCTCATTGACCGCCATACAAAAAATAATCGATTCCTGGGTCGGAAAACGCCACCTGCTGGAGGGAGACGAATTTTCTCTTTACCTCTTCCTCTGACCAGAGTGTACATGTGAGCAGCGCATGCGTGATGTTCACCAACGACAGCCGATAAGTTACTAGCCAATCACATTTCACTTGGCCCATGTCAACAAAAGATTTCGTTATAATTGTTTTCCTGCTGCCTGGTAGTGTTGCACAACAACTTCTAGTGCTTACTCGTGTGATCGATTAAAATAAGACCAAACGTTTTTATAGTTCGTCGACAGAGCTCTATGCATTGATTCGAACGCGTTTTAAATAAACATGTCGCTTCAGAAGGAAATTCCGTATGAGGAGAGCTTGCAGGGTCAGTACAGAAACTAAACATCAAATACGCTATTTTTTAGCTAACGTTAGCTGGCCACATCATTTTTATGTAAGTCTGCAATAGCTGACTAACAAACTAGCTAATATACCTAACGTAAGTTCAGCTAATGTTGGCCTCAACTGGAATTGTCAGGTCAGGGGAATATTGTTAAGGCCTGTCAAATAATAGCTAACGTAACTAACTAGACCTATGACTGTTAATGTGGTTCTACATTAAACTTTATATTTCTCACGGAATTGGATCACGTTATACTTCTGTTCATTCCTGACTGGCAAGATTCAACACTAAACACGACAAAGGAAAATATCTAGCTAACGTTACTAGTAAGTTGCCAAACTAGTTTCTATATATCTGTGGGTAATATGTATCCCCAGGTTCCTGGGTGGAGTTGCACTATAACACTGGCAGTGGGAGTCAGGTGTGCCAGGAGCAGATCTCAACAACTGCTCTTGATGTAGACCTGGAGAAGTTACTACTAGACGCCCAACACGAGTCAAGCAGGAGTACCTCGAGAGGAAGCTCACAATGTGACAGGTATGGGGAAAGGAAATGGTTACAGTGCTGAGCCTTAGTTTCCCAGGAAACACGAAGATGAATTGCATTGAATTCTATGTCGGGCAGAAATGAGTGTTTCTAGTTACCTCTCACGACCTCTACAAGCAAGAATGTTGAATACAGTTCTATTTTAAACTACTTTATCTTTTGCCCGTGCAGTTGGTCATTTTGGGGGGTAGGAATGTGAAACATATCCACAGGAGAGTATAATTATATAAACTTTTCAAAGCCCTGGTAGTGCTTTCAGATTTCTATCATCTGAAGCATGTGCAGACCTGTGTAAACACGTATTTTTATATTGTGCACATGCTTCAGGTTATAGAATTCTGAACTGCACTATACCATCTCTTTGAAAACTTTATGTAATTATACTTTTCTAAATCAAATCAAACTTTATTTGTCACATGCGCCGAATACCTTACCGTGAAATGCTTACTTACAAGCCTTTAAACAACAGTGCAGTTCAAGAGTTAAGACAATATTTACCAAATAAACTAAAGTAAAAATTCAATAAAAAAATTATGAAAAGTAACACAATAACAAAAACAAGGCTATATACAGGGGGTACTGGTACCGAGTCAGTGTGCAGAAGTACAGGTTAGTTGAGGTAATTGTACATGTAGGTAGGGGTGAAGTGACTATGCATAGATAATTGGAGTGGGTCTAGACTGTATGTTTGTTTATTCCATGTGTAACTCTGTGTTGTTTTTGTTGCACTGCTTTGCTTTATCTTGGCCAGGTCGCAGTTGTAAATGAGAACTTGTTCTCAACTGGCCTACCTGTTGAAATATATATTTTTTAAATAACGCTTTCGGTAGCCAATGTTTATTTATCACACTCATCCAGAACGGCTTTTGCTCTTGTGCATGCTTCAGTGTTGCTTGCCTCAAAGAGAGCATTAAAGGCATTTAGCTCGTCTGGTAGGTTTGCGTCACTGGGCAGCTCATGTCTGGGTTTCCCTTTGTAGTTCGTAATGGTTTTCAAGCCCTGCCACATCCGACGTGCGTCAGAGCCAGTGTAGTAGGATTCAATCTTAATCCTGTATTGATGCTTTGCTTGTTTGATGGTTCGTTTGAGGGCATAGCAGGATTTCTAATAAGCGTCCGGAGTAGTGTCTCGCTCCTTGAATGCGGCAGCTCTAGCCTTTAGCTCGATACGGATGTTGCCTGTAATCCATGGCTTCACTGTGGGGAGGACGTCGTCAATGCACTTATTAATGAAGCCGGTGACTGAGGTGGTATACTCCTTAATGCCATTGAATAAATCCCGGAACATATTCCAGTCTGCTAGCAAAACAGTCCTGTAGCATCAGTGTCATCTGACCACTTCCCTATTGAGCAAGTCACTGGTACTTCCTGCTTTAGTTTTTGCTTCTAAGCAGGAATCAGGAGGATATAATCATGGTCAGATTTGCCAATTGGAGGGCAGGGGAGAGCTTTGTATGCATCTCTATGTGTGGAGTAAAGGTGGTCTAGAGTTTTTTTGTATTTTAATATTTTTATCAATTTTATTTTTAGGTTCCGCATGTGACATGCTGTTAAAACTGGTAAAACAGATTTAAGTTTGCCTGCATTAAAATCCCCGGCCACTAGGAGAGCCGCTTCTGGATGAGCATTTTGTTGTTTGCTTATGGCGGTGTATGTGTTGTTGAGTTGAGTGCGTACTTAAGAGGTCGACTGATTATGATTTTTCAACGCCGATACCGATTATTGGAGGACCAAAAAAGCCGATACCGATTAATCGGCCTATTTTTATATATAAAAATACAAATATATTTAAAAAAAATTGTATTTGTAATAATGACAATTACAACAACACTGAATCAAAACTTATTTTAACTTAATATAATACAAAAATAAAATCAATTTAGCCTCAAGTAGATAATGAAACATGTTCAATTTGGTTTAAATAATGCAAAAACAAAGTGTTGGAGAAGAACGTAAAAGTGCAATATGAAAGCTAATGTTTCAGTTCCTTGCTCAGAACATGAGAACATATGAAAGCTGGTGGTTCCTTTTAACATGAGTCTTCAATATTCCCAGGTAAGAAGTTTTAGGTTGTAGTTATTATAGGACTATTTCCCTCTATACCATTTGTATTTCAATAACCTTTGACTATTGGATGTTCTTATAGGCACTTTAGTATTGCCAGTGTAACAGTATAGCTTCTGTCCCTCTCCTCACTCCTTCCTGGGCTCGAACCAGCAACACAACGACAACAGCCACCACATCGAAGCGTTACCCGTGCAGAGCAAGGGAAACAACCACCCCAAGGCTCAGAGCGAGTGAAGTTTGAAACGCTATTAGCGCACGCCATCTAGCCAGCCATTTCACTTCGGTCACACCAGCCTCATCTCGGGAGTTGATAGGTTTGAAGTCATAAACAGCACAATGCTTGACACACAGGGAAGAGCTGCTGGCAAAACGCACGAAAGTGCTGTTTGAATGAATGTTTACGCGCCTGCTTCTGCCTACCACCGCTCAGTCAGATACTTAGATACTTGTGTGCTTGTATGCTCAGTCAGATTATATGTAACACAGGACACCCTAGATAATATCTAGTAATATCATCAACCATGTGTAGTTAACTAGTGATTATGATTGATTGTTTTTTATAAGATAAGTTTAATGCTAGCTAGCAACTTACCTTGGCTTACTGCATTTGCGTAACAGGCAGTCTCCTTGTGGAGTGCAACGAGAGAGAGGCAGGTCGTTATTGTGTTGGACTAGTTAACTGTAAGGCTGCAAGATTGGATCCCCCGAGCCCCTGAACGAGGCAGTTAACCCACCATTCCTAGGCCGTCATTGAAAATAACTGACTTGCCTAGTTAAATAAAGATTAAATAAAGGTGTAAAAAAAAAAATTGGGCAAATCGGCGCCCAAAAATAACGATTTCCGATAGTTTTGAAAACTTGAAATCTGCCCTAATTAATCGTCCATTCCGATTAATCGGTCGACCTCTAGTACTTAGTGACAGCATCGGTCTGTTTTGGTAAATAGACGGCTACGAATAATATAGATGAGAACTCTCTTGGTAGATAGAGTGGTCTACAGCTTATCGTAAGGTACTCTACCTCAGGCGAGCAATACCTCGACACCTCTTTAATATTACACATCGCGCACCAGCTGTTATTGACAAAAATACACACACCCCCACCCCTCGTCTTACCAGACGTAACATCTCTGTTCTGCCAGTGCATGAAAAATCCTGCCAGCTCTATATTATCCGTGTCGTCGTTCAGCCACGACTCTGTGAAACATAAGGTATTACAGTTCTTAATGTCCCGTTGGTAGGATAATCGTAATCGTATGTCATCAATTTTATTTTGCATGTTAGCAAGTAGAACGGAAGGCAGTGGGAGTTTACTCGCTCGCCTACGGATTCTCAGAAGGCAACCTCATCTGCATCCTCTCTTGCTCTGTATTTTCTTCACGCAAAGGACAGGGATTTGGGCCTGTTCCCGGGAGAGCAGTGTATCCTTCTCGTCGGACTCGTTAAAGGAAAGTTCGTGGTGAGTAATCGCTGTTCTGAAGTCCAGAAGTTATTTTCGGTCATAAGAGACGGTAGCAGCAAACTTATGTACAAAATAAGTTACAAACAATGCAAAAAAACCGAACAAAATAGCACAATTTGGTCAGGAGCATGTAAAATGTCAGCCATCCTCTTCGGCGCCATCTTAGTGGATATATTGGCTCATATTCCTACGGCAAACCAGTAAAGTATATTAAAATATAATTTTATTCAACGTTTTGGCTTGTAGAGGTTGTGAGAGGAAGCTTTCCTTATTCAAATGCTCGTTTTTGCCCCTTATTCAGTTCAATTTAACATATGGTTTCCAGGCAAAGCCTTGGTATCCCTGTTCAAGGCCTGAGAATGTGGAGATAAGGATTATGTAATTTATAATGCTCTTTCTTAGCAGATGACCTAATACACATTTCAAAAGTTCTAGGGATGTCTTGAGTCATCTTGAGTCATCTTTATTGTCTATCTTTCCAGTCCACTTAGGTCACAGACTCCTCTTCTTCTGTTTAGAGGCTCAGAGGGAAACAGTTCACAGGTAAATACATGGTCCTTAGGGGTTGTAAGGTTGTCTTCTGTTGATCTCTGATATGTAATGTATTGTGATGTTCAGAAGGTAATAATTAATGATAATACCAGACTTTACATTAGGTGAATAGTACAAACATGTTTGTGATTATAATGTGGAAAGTGGTTTTACTAAGGAATTTCTTAATTGATTTCAGTCTGAGGAAGATAACCAAGAAATAATCCAGGAAGTAGAGAATCTACTGAAGAAGAATGCTGACTGGATCTGGGACTGGTCCAGTCGTCCTGAGAACAACCCACCAAAGTGCATAGTACCTCGTAATTATATACAGTAGGGCCCAATGTTCATAATGTTGAAGATAGAAATTGAATGTAGAGAGAGAACATTTCGGCACGGCTGAATTGTATAGATAATTTTAAAGGTCTTAGTGGCTGAGAGACTTATTTTAAAACAAACTTCCTGTAATTCTACACATTTTGACATGCAGCTGCGAGAAAATGTTGCAAATGTCCTGCAATTATACATATTCTAACATGGAGCTGAGAAAAAAATCTTGCCTTTTTTAAAGCTAATTTCCTGCAATTATATGCATTTTGCCATGGCTAATGCTGTATTCTTTCGCTCAAACATAATAACAAAATCATTACTGCTAAAGTCATTGTTTTGGGAATTTTCAATTTTCCCTGACTGTCTAGCTTTTATTTTGTTGATTTGTAAATTCTCAAAGATTATATATAAACAAATAATTGTCCATAATCTTTATACAATGAGTGGATCTAATCATGAATGCTGATTGGTTAAAACCGCATTCCAGCTGGTGTCTATTCCACAAGTTATCACCTGCTAAATCTATGAGTTAACATTTCCTGTACAATCCACTGTCTCATCAGCCCAGCCAGACAGTTTATCAACTTGATCTCCACTATAAAAAGCATTTAAACATTATCTCACATTTATTTTAGTCTAACATTTAGTTTTCAACTGTGGAGATTTGTATAAACCTTGCTGTCTGTCTCTCTGACATTTGCAACATTGTTTGAATATTCAAATTACATCTCCAGCTGTCCTGTATTAATGATCATGTCAGGGATGAGACAGACAGGCAGCATTTCTCAGCCAGTCGAAATCATGAATCAGCATACTTTTTATGGATATATATATACGGTTGTTCAGAGGCGCTAGCAATTGCAGCTAGTTTGATTTCTTTCCAGCTTCAGTTTGAAGTGGTTGTGTTAGTTGTGTTGTTGGCTAGCGCCTCTGAACAACCGTGTCCTGACAAGAGCCCAATTTCTATGCCGGGCGAAATTGTTCACCATTAGCTCATTGTTGTGGATGGATCCATATAAATGTCACTAGAAAACAGCTTAAACAAACGCAAATGCATTTACTTAGCGGTTATTCTGGCTGCACTTTTTGACGTGACTGTAAGTTAGTCGTAGTTGGCTAGCTAGCAAGCAAGGGATAAGAATGTTGCCAGCCAGTATGGCAATGGAACATTTAGAACGAACGACTGGGTTGTGTCTGTACATTAAGAACAAAAAGACTGAACGACTGTGTTGCGTCTATTGCAAACGAACCGATAGAACCAACGACCAGTCGGCTTGGGTAGCAACCCTAGATTAGTGTCGGGACTATATATTGTGGAAGGATGAAATGGTATGAATACATTAATCAAAATAACGCTTTTAATGGAAATATGTAAATCATTATTTGAAAATGTTGGTAACCCGTTGTATAAAAGTGATAATTCTCTCGAAGTCTGTGTTTGGAGGATATATTGGCACGGTTTACCGGTCCGAGACGACTTTTCCCACATTTTGTTAGGTTACAGCCGTATTCAAATATGTATTCAATCGTTTTTTCCCCTCATCAATCTACATACAATACCGCATAATAACAAAGCAAAAACAGGTTTTTAGACATTTTTTCTCATTTATTAAAAAAAAACTGAAATATACATTTACAGAATTATTTAAATAAAGGTAAAACAAAATATTTTAAAAAATCAGACCCTTGACTCAGTACTTTGTTGAAGCACCTTTGGCAGCGATTACAGCCTTGTATCTTGGGTATGACGCTACAAGCTTGGCACACCTGTATTTGGGGAGTTTCTCCCATTCTTCTCCGCAGATCCTCTCGAGTTCTGTCAGGTTGTGCTCGAGCTCTGTCAGGTGTTGCTGCACAGCTATTTTCGGGTCTCTCCAGAGATGTTCAAACCTGTTTTCACTTTGTCATTGTGGGGTATTGTGTGTAGATTGCAGAGGATTTTTATTTTATTGAATCAATTTTAGAATACGGTTGTAACGTAACAAAATGTGGAAAAAGTCAGAGTACTTTCTGAAGGCACTATATATCTGGTTTTAGTCGTTTAATTTGACACTGAAAGGGTTTTTCCATACCCACTGTTTAGACTTAGGCGACCAGAAAAAATGCTTAGGCGGCCCACCCAAGAATTTCAATGGCATAAAAATACCTGTAATCACTGATTTAAGATAAGATTTATTAACCCAGTTGTAACTGTGTTGTGTCTCTGTAGGGAGTTTCTGCTGAAACACCCCAGGCGCTCAGCCTCGCTCAGCATCAGGAAGACCAACGTCATGAAGAAAGGAGGCGTTCTCTCCCCTGACTTCCTCAAGCTTTTCCTTCCTTCATTATTCATTTCTCATATACTCGCAGTTGGCCTGGGGTAAGGGACTGAGCATTTTGTAACTTAAAACACAGTACAAATACATGCAGTCTATTGAAAACTTTAAAAGCTGCCTTTTACTATTACTAAAAGTATGGTGCCCCAGATGGGTGTCGAATTGTTTTGTATTTTAGCTAAATGCCTTTTGAGAGTTGTAATACAATAAAGCAAACACTACCCTGTTGAGGAAATGTAGGCTTTGTGAAAGCTTGCCGCTGGCCATGGATAGATATTTCAGAGTAGCCATGATACATTTTTACTTGAATCAAAATCATATTTTGAATGGCCCTTTGCTATTGTGTTCTTCTTCTCAGGATATACATTGGGAGGCGCCTCAGCACATACAGCACCTACTGAAGCTGATGCTGCATTATGAGACCACTGACTCATACAGCTGGCATGCCTTCAAATGGGGGCAACTTCAGAATCCAAGGAGAAGTGGTTGATGTAGCATTCTCCATTTTAGCTGATTGCCTCATCTTATCTTCTGAATGCTGTGACTGCTTCTTTCTCCCAGAAATGCCTTGAATCAGGAACTGATTTGTGCTGCCATGTTCCTCTCGCTATTTTAGAATGTTGTTTTATATTGAACTGCTGCCAATTGGCATTGTTTCTCATTTTCTTAAGCATATTGTGTTTGTGTTTTGCCTGTTTGTTACTCTTAAGGGAATGATTAATGTGAATGAATATTAATTGCGAAATAATTTCCTGCACTCATTTTCTTTGAAAAAAGCTGGGGTTAATACATTTCATGCAACATGTGAAAGGCAGGGTGTGAATTGCAACAAAAGTCCAACTTTTGGGGGGTCTCTAATTTAACCTATTTTCCTATTTGTTTAAAATTCTATTGTGTACTGTTAGTGGTAAAGATGAAAATAAAAGCTTATTCCAAATTAAATGAACACCCTCACCACTCTGTCATGGTTTATACCAGTGACCGTTGGTTCAGGTTCTTTCAATTGCATTCATCTCTCTTATGTCTGTCTTGAGCTTTCACTAGCAAACATGCAACATTATATTGACTGGATTCAGCTAGCAAACCTGCAACATTATCAACTGAGCCCTCATTTTCCCCTGCTGATGAGCTCAGGACAGACACTTGTTTGCGTCCTGTATTTCAGGCCCTTTTCAGATGTCCCAACTTTTCTTTTTATAAAAAGCTCAATTTGTCAGCAAGATGATTTAATTCAGGCTACAAGAGTGAAGGCCTGATGACAATCACTGATGTCATTACATGTTTTGGTGTTTTGTAACAACTGTCTCTTTCCATTCATTCAATGACTGGTGCACAGTGGACTGTTTGAATGATGCAATTAGTGGAGTGGATGAACGTGCATAGTGATTGACAATCAGATAAAAACATGTCTACTATTAGGTCCATAAATGTAGCAACTATTTGAGTATAATCATATGAAATGTTTTGTTTGTTTTTCATAGCTATGGTATGTTACAAATACAAAATGTTTTTTAAAAACAATGTTTTTATTTGGTAACTATTTTACAGTCACAGCTGGTACTATATTTGGTACGTAATATGCTAAGAAGTGCTACTTTCAGGTACTCTAAAGAATGAAGTACCTGGTACCACATCTGCAGTGGCACTTGTTTCAAAGCATCCCAAGTTATGTCATTACCATGCAGTTTTAAGGCAAATAAGTCAATATCACTGTGAAATAAGATGTCTCCATTTTTTGTATGATCAGTAAGACATATAAGCTATGTTTGCTACTTAATTGTATTTTTTGAGCACTCAAATGAATTCCCTAACTTACATCTACAGTTGAAGTCGGACGTTTACATACACCTTAGCCAAATACATTTAAACTCAGTTTTTCACAATTCCTGACATTTTAATCTTAGTAAACAGTCCCTGTTTTAGGTCAGTTAGGACCACCACTTTATTTTAAGAATGTGAAATGTCAGGATAATAGTATAGAGTATTATTTATTTCAGCTTTTATTTATTTCAGTGGGTCAGAAGTTAACATACACTCAATTAGTATTTGGTAGCATTGCCTTTAAATTGATTAACTTGGGTCAAACGTTTCGGGTAGCCTTCCACATGCTTCCCACAATAAGTTGAGTGAATTTTGGCCCATTCCTCCTGACAGAGCTGGTGTAACTGAGTCAGGTTTTTAGGCCTCCTTGCTCGCACATGCTTTTTCAGTTCTGCACAGGGCTTTGTGATGGCCACTCCAATGCCCTTGACTTTGTTGTCCTTAAGCCATTTTGCCACAACTTGGAAGTACAGTATGCTTGGGGTCATTGTCCATTTGGAAGACACATTTGTGACCAAGCTTTAACTTCAATGTATCCACATAATTTTCTTTCTGCATGATGCCATCTATTTTGTGAAGTGCACCTGACCCTCCTGCAGCAAAACACCCCTACAACATGATGCTGCCACCCCCGTGCTTCACGGTTGGAATGGTGTTCCTCGGCTTGCAAACCTCCCCCTTTATCCTCCAAACATAATGATGGTCATTATGGCCAAACAGTTCTATTTTTGTTTCATCAGACCAGAGGACATTTCTCCAAGAAGTACGATCTTTGTCCCCATGTGCAGTTGCAAACTGTAGTCTGGCTTTTTTATGGCGGTTTTGGAGCAGTGGCTTCTTCCTGGCTGAGCGGCCTTTCAGGTTATGTCGATATTGGACTAGTTTTACTGTGGATATAGATACTTTTGTACCGGTTTCCTCCAGCATTTTCACAAGGTCCTTTACTGTTGTTCTGGGATTGATTTGCACTTTTCGCACCAAAGTACGTTCATCTCTAGGAGACAGAACGCATCTCCTTCCTGAGCGGTATGATGGCTGCGTGGTCCCATGGTGTTTATACTTGCGTACCAGATTAACGTGGTACCTTCAGATGTTTGGAAATGACTTCCAAGAATGAACCAGACTTATGGCGGTCTACAATTTTTTTCTGAGGTCTTGGCTGATTTCTTTTGATTTTCCCATGATGTCAAGCAAAGAGGCACTGAGTTTGAAGGTAGGCCTTGAAAT
Source organism: Oncorhynchus clarkii lewisi (assembly GCF_045791955.1). Taxonomy (NCBI): domain Eukaryota; kingdom Metazoa; phylum Chordata; class Actinopteri; order Salmoniformes; family Salmonidae; genus Oncorhynchus; species Oncorhynchus clarkii. The sequence goes on from NC_092147.1 coordinate 72,555,882, forward strand.
ACATCCACAGGTACACCTCCAATTGACTCAAATTATGTCAATTAGCCTATCAGAAGCTTCTAAAGCTATGACATAATTTCCTGGTATTTTCCAAGCTGTTTAAAGGCAGTCAACTTAGTGTATGTAAAGTTCTGACCCACTGGAATTGTGATATAGTGAATTATAAGTGAAATAATCTGTAAACAATTGTTGGAAAAATGACTTGTGTTATGCAGAATGTAGATGTCCTAAGCGACAAGAAATGTGTCTAGTAGTTGAAAAACAAGTTTTAATGACTCCAACCTAAGTGTATGTAAACTTCCGACTTCAACTATAGCTCCAGGACTATTCTCACCCATTTAAAGTAATGGAGGCATACAGCAGATGAACACAATTAGATTTTATTTAACTTTGGTCAACATAATCAAACAAGTGAATACACTGCCACCATGTTCAGAATGATTAAACAGAGAAAGGCTTTGTTACCGTTGTTCCTGTTTTTAAAATCCGTACAGGTCTATTTAACCTTCATTTTTGCATTGATATAACTTGGAAAACAAAGTATGCAGTTTTGACTTTAGTGGCATACCAATGAATGATTTAAAGGGCACATGTAAGAAGAGGTTTGTCTGAATCTCCTTCTCTTACTACACAAAGAACTTGTTTTGGAGGAACTCTGTCTATCACTAGATCTATCTGTATGGTGTGCAGTACTCTGACTATTATATACCTTGGTTTCACAGACAGCCACAAATAGCAGCAGTAATATGAGACATAAATCTATAAAATAGAATAAAAAAATAATGCACATAAGGTTTGTAAAACATTTGGGGACATAACCGGTAGCTGTCATTGATAGACGTAGGTATTAAGGCTGCAGATTCCCTTTGTCTTGCGTCTCTTCACATTAAGTTTCCAGCCTGTATCTTAAATGAGAGCAACACATAAATACATATATTGACACTTGCACATGGTCAGTCTCAAATGGTGATTCTGAAACTTAAGAGTAGTTATTTTAGAGATAGCTTGAAAGAACTACTCAAAAGACTGGTGCGACTTTACATTTTTTCCACCTAACTACAACATAAAAACATGCAAAGCAACTATAAACATGATTTAAATTCTAAAACACATATGTAGTTCTATTTACTTTTATTAAGTGGATGACACCATAAAGGTGTATTTGAATAGATACAGTCTGTGATATAACGTTACCATGTCTGGGGGATAAATTTAGGATAGGAGGGTGTGGGTGGAGAACAGAAGAAGTCCACTTTCCAAATTCACAACATGTTGCAAGTGCTTTAGCCTGAATGCATGGTCAATGGGGAATGTTAACAGGTAGGCCTATAACCCATGAAATATCCATGTTTCAGAAAGGCCAAAAAATCTTAATGAGGGTGTTGACAAGAGGTCATCTTCAGGGCTTTCCATAGTTTGGTTGTTAAGATTATGAAATGAAGGCTGAAAATATCAACACAAACACCAATGTTCAAGAGTTTGACCTCTTATGAGTGCCGTTCTATTGATTCAACACAAGGTGGGCTCTCAGGGTCCGATCTTGGCCCTGGCACTGATTTACCCAAGGCTAAATCAACCTCAGACTCAAAAGAAAACAGGCCGACCAATCAACCTCCTGCCACACAAAAGGAGACAAGTGCTTTAAACTTCACCAGGAGGACGAGAGGGCTGTTTGTTTCTGTTACAGATAAACCACTAGGCTTAACTATGCAGGAACAGTAAAGCCTTGTCCTCAGGATGGAGCCCAATTATTTTTTTAGTTGATCTTGTCCTGGAAAATGTACAGGTTGTTGGTGGCCGCCACAGCGATGACGTTTTCTTTGGGGTGCCAGGCGGTGTGCAGGATCTTCTTGTTGAAGTCCAGGCTGTCCACGCTAATTTCGTCTTTCTTCCTCTTGCCACCGGTGGAGACTTTGCGGGGTTTGAGTGTAGCCCGCGGTTTGCTGCTCTCCCTAGAGGCCTCCAGTGTGATGTCCTTCCTGGTGTTGCGGTCAAACATACGGAAAAAGTTGTTGTAGGAGCCGGTCATGATGGCACTGAGAAAGGAAGGAAACAGTGGGTAATTTATAATTCTCCAAAGATACTCCTTAAACTTACATATTGGCAGATAAGTTGTCCAAAGAACATTGTAGGTGCAGATTGCCTTAAACAGAGAAAGTGCTAGAGTTTCTTACCTGTCGCTACCGTTCCAGCAGCACTCAAACTTGTCGAAGATGCAATCATTTTCATATAACGAGCAAAGCTTGCTGCGAAGGTATTCATGAACCTGAGCGGGAGAATGTTGATTAGTGTATTTGGAAAATAATTGCATCTATCCAACTATTTCCATACACCTAACTGGACAATTGTGGACCACACTGAAAATTATGCCATTGTTGGTAGTGTTATCACTAGGCAGAGCAAGGCAGGTACCTGATATGTCTCGACTGGCCTGTTCTCCATGTTGAGGTCCCACACCTTGACGGAGAGGTAGTCCCGTGTCATCATGTAGCGCCCGCTGTGACTGAACTTCACGTCAGAGATGGACGAGATGATCTCAGAGAAAAATGACCTGCTGCTTGGATCCTCAGGCTCCTCAAAGACTGCAATCACAAACATGGAGAGATATTCAAAATGACAGACAAAACCCCTGAAAATAGATTAATTTAAAACTAATTTATCTGTGAATGAACATAATTTAGAATGCAGAGAACTAGGCTCTATGAGTACTCACACTTGGTGTGGCTATCGCAGAGTGCTGCTGTTCGCATGTCACAGAGGCGTATGGTGCCTTTGCTACTGCTGTACACAAATACATTGCATTGGTTTGGATGGCACTCAGCCGCTGTGATCACCTCTGTCAGTTCCTCCATGTTGGCAGGCTTGATGTCTACAATGTCTGAGAAGACACTGTTAAGGAAATTAACTGAAATAGGTCTAAAGGCTCATACCGATGTGGTCAAACATGTTCACACATGTATTTGTTTGACTTACAACTGCACAGGACCAATAAGAAAAAAATCTAAACTGAAATTGAGAACTGTATACGCTAATAGAGGACAGTTTGGATGAAGCAAACATTTGCATCTTTGCATCTAAGTCATGAGGATGAGGACTGATACGTTTTCAGAAGAGGATACTAAAACTTCGGTCTGTGATTTCCAAGTGCCATAGATTAATTCTTAGATCATCAGCGGAGAGGTAAGTTTGATGATCGCTATTTACAGAAATTGAATTAATATGATATGTGTGAGCGTTGGCAAACACCCTACGAGGACTTGCTTCTACCATGAGATCCATGGGCATCAGCACTGGTACCTGTAACCACAGGACAGATTTATTTAGGGGAGGAAGCTATAAGCATGCATAGACTGTGTTTTTTCTTGCACAGTGTCGGTTGAAATCTTAAAAAGGTAAAGCAACTTTAAACCAACCCGTAGGGAAGTAATTCTAAAGGGATCCCTGAGACGTCCGTCTTCGTCTTTCAAGTTGTAACCCTCAGCCCGCTTGTCTCGTTCACCGATTTTCCACAATTTGATAGTTTTATCTGTACAAAAAATATATATGTTCAGGGTGAAGAGAACTTAACAAAAAGGTTAGTAGGTTAAAGCAAAATGTTCTTACCATTTGTTGAGAGTAGAAAGTGAGCTGAGTTTTGTTGGGGTAACCATCTTATTTTGTTAATTTTTTCCTCAATTTCTAAACTTTTCAAGTAGTCAAATTCAGGTTCGTGACTCTGAAAAGTGCTATAAACATTGTATTCCCCTCGCAGGTTTGGTCGATTTTTACACTGAAAGAGAAAAGCAGATATGCACTGTGTGACAAAATTGGATATTAAGCATGTATTATGTTTAGAATTTAATCCAGTGCCTTTCTTTCCATAACAACCTATCATATCTAACTCCAAAAATGTAATTGTTCATGAAAATACATTTCGCTGGTAAAATGCACCTCCTGTTCATGCTGAAATATGACAACTCTGCCTCCCTTGTCTCCAGTTGCTAGCAACTCTCCAGAATGGTTGAATTCAACCGTTGAGATGATATCAGCTGAAAGGAGGACATGTCCCATTAAAGCTGGATTCTGGAATTGTATTGTGTGTAATGTATAAGGGCTGTTATAATCAAAAATATACACATCAGCAAAAGAACAGCACCTAGTATATAATAACATCAAAACCAATATAAAAAAAACTATCCTGGTGCAACTTTCATGGGTGCATACACTATGCATAGTAGCCGACAGAGCAGCGTGTGGATTTCTACCTCCCTGAAAATAATTGATTTATCAGTCAACCCAAGAAAAATGACTATGACTTTGACTGAATCAAACACACCGACTTCCTCCTTACTGTATCAGAACTTTCAATTGTCGTATTGCCGACGCAGACCTTCAACGTCACTGACAAAATCTCCCACAAATAACTAGCTAGAGTACTTAGCAAGATGACGCGCTAGTTTACGACAGTGCGTGTGTCTTACTACATTACATTAATAAGACGTACTCTGACTGCATAATTATTATTATATATGTTACATACATGTGCGGGACATAAGTTACAGTTGTTAGCTTGCTAATAATGCTAGGCAACTTGATTTGCAAGCAAGAGGAGCTAGCTAACATGCTAACGTTAGCTAGTAAGAAAAACAAACTCAGCATTGCCCAGCAGTGGTACTCATATACATGAACAGTGTCATGACTTTGTTCGTGAAAGACAGTAAGTCAAAGGCGTAGTTTGCGAAATAATAAGATAACAGCATCACATCTTTGATCACATTTGAGCTCAAATGCTAACTCATTCGTTAACCTAACGTTACTGTACTCACCTTCTGCAACATCTTCATCTATCGCCCCTTTCACTTGTGAGAAACACCACTGAAAATCATTTCCACCGGCAACTCCTGCATAACAATAATATTGGAATCATTACTTCGCTAGCGTCAGTTCACCAACCCATTTAGTCAAATGCTGTGTAATTTAAAACTTGCATTCAGGCCACACAGCAGTAAGTGGTATTGGGACCCTTTCCCGGCTACATAAGTAGCTTACCTGCCATTGTTTCATTTAGCAGAGTTAGCTATTACTGAACACGGATTGCACTGTTTATTCAACCAATGCAACTTGCGTGAGGTAAAAAATAGTCAACATTCACAGGCAAAGTGAGGAGTCAGGGATCACGGAAATCGTCCGTGATTTTTTCCATCCAAAATGGCGCACATTGCATAACACAATGACGTCATTTCGACACGCTTCCAAGCATCTTTCAGTTATCTATCATCCATCTGTGTTTGAGTCAGTTGGCCCTACTCCTTAAAACTTAATTGAGACAACAGAAAAACTGGATCAATTAAAATGGCTCCTCACCCCTCATGTTGATCACTGAAGTTCAAGTTAAAGCATTGTAAATGTAACCTAAGAAGCCTACCTGTTCAAAGAGTCTGTAAATCAATTAAAGTGACTGGCTACTACTGTTAGAGCAAATTTGAGGAACAATAATGTGTGTTGAAATAATAGTATGAAATATAAGAAATGTGTATGAAATGTACCATATATTATTTACGGGAAAAATAAAAATGTTTATAAGAAACAACTTTTTATTTGTTTATTGTGACACCTGGTGGTTACCTGTATTGCACCGGCAGTGTCAACATGGCACCATGTCAAAAACTAGATTTTCCGTTTAAAAAACATATATTTCCATCCTATTGAGGTTGAAATAACACTGAAATTGTACCAAAAAAATATGATAATGCCCCTTTAGTGTAAGAGCTTTTTGAAGAAAAAAAATACACCTGTAATAATAGCCTGTTCTGGTGGGATGGAGTTTTTGGCCCACAGCATGACATCACAATATGATTTGGATTATTCTGACCAATGACCAGTCATAATTTATTTGCATATGTATAATCCTACTTTGAAGGGGTATTATGATTCTGATGGTTTGTTGCCACAGATGGTTTGTTTAAGTTTTACCTTTGTGGCTAGATGGAGTAGGCCTAAAGCTTCGTCTAGTGGCATTATAGCTAAGCCTAACCTTCGCGTCGTAGCATTATAGCTAAGCCTAACCATTTTCCTAACCTTAACCTCATTCTCCTAACCTTCTATGCTAATACACCTAACATGCTGCCTTAGTTCTCCTAACCTGCCACACTAATTCACCTAACCTGCCACATTAATCCACAACCTGCTATGTAAATAAACCATCTGTTGCGACAAGCAATCAGTAATGTAATTGTGTTTTGTGTCGCCGAGCAGTGAACAATGAACTATACATCAGTATCATAGCACTGGTCAATAAAAATATTCATGAAAGTAAACCGCTTATTTGCCAGCTCAGCCAATGAGCCAATGAGATGTCTCGGCCAAAAACATGGCAACATCTTCTATGAGGAAATAGCTAGCATTTTTTAAACACTGGGCAAGTTTGTTTTGCATGAACCGGTGCCCCGGATGTGTGGAGTTTGTACATTTTAGACCATTCCATTGCCTGGTCCTTAAGTGAAATCTCCACCCACCAGGGGAACCAGGCCATGCAAAACAAACTCGCCCAGTCTGTTTCGGACACAAGTTTGAGGTCAGGTTTTTGAATTTTTTCCAAATCTAATTTATGCTCTGGCCGAAAATTCAAATATCGGATGAGTGAACAACATTATTTGGGTATGAGTTACTAGATTATCAGTTTTTAAACATGAGATTTTCACTGGCCAAAAGTATGTGGACACCTGCGCTTCGAACATCTAATTCTAAAATCATGGACATTAATATGGAGATGGTCCCCCCTTTGCTGCTATAACAGCCTCCACTCTTCTGGAAAGGCTTTCCACTATATGTTGGAACATTGCTGCGGGGACTTCCTTCCTTTCAGCCACAAGAGCATTAGTGAGTTCAGGCACTAATGTTGGGCAAATAGTCCTGGCTCACAGTCAGCGTTCCAATTCATCCCAAAGGTGTTTGATGGAGTTTAAGTCAGGGCTCTGTGCAGGCCAGTCAAGTTCTTCCACATTGATCTCGACAAACCATTTCTGTCAGGACCTCACTTTGTGCACAGGGGCATTGTCATGCTGAAACAGGAAAGGGCCTTCCCCAAACTGTTCCCACAAAGTTGGAAGCACCGAATCTTCTAGAATGTAATTGTATGTTGTAGTGTTAAGATTTCCCTTCACTGGAACTAATGGGCCTATCCCGAACCATGAGAAACAGACCATTATTCCTCCCCCACCAAACTTTACAGTTGGCACTATGCAATTGTGCTCCTGGCATCCGCCAAACCCAGATTCGGCCATCAGACGGCGATGCTTGATTCATCACTCCAGAGAACACTTTTCCACTGCTCCAGAGTCCATTGGCGGCGAGCTTTACACCATTCCAGCCAACGCTTGGCATTGCGCTTGGTGATCTTAGGCTTGTGTGCAGCTTCTCGGCTGGCGTTGCTTCCAGAGACAGTTTGGAACTCGATAGTGAGTTTTACAACTTAGGACAAACTATTTTTTCGCTCTACCTGCTTCAGCACTCTATGGTTCTGTTCTGTGAGCTTGTGTGGCCTACCACTTCATGGCTGAGACGTTGTTTCTCCTAGACATTTCCACTTCACAATAACAGCACTTACAGTTGACCTGGTCAGCTCTATCAGGGCAGACATTTTACGAACTGACTTATTAGAAAGGTGGCAGGCATCCTTTGATGGTGCCACGTTGAAAGTCACTGAGCTCTTCTGTAATGCCATTCTACTGCCAGTGTTTGTCTATGGAGATTGCATGGCGGTGTGCTTGATTTTATACACTTGTTAGCGATGGGTGTGGCTGAAATACCCGAGACCACTATTTGAAGTGGTGTCCACATACTTTTGTATATATATAGTGTACTTTAAGCCTAAAAAAACGGATCATTTTAGTAACTTGAGTCACACTTTGAAGAGATACAGGACCTTCAGAAAGTATTCACATCCCGTGACTTTTTGAAAATGTTGTCTTACAAAGTGGAATTAAAAATGATTTAAACATTTGTAAAAAATTTAAAGAATGAAAAATAAACACTAATATATCTTGATTACATACAGAGTGTGCAAAGCTGTCATCAAGGCAAAGGGTACAGTATCTCCTTTAACAATTTTGGTTACTATATGATTCCATATGTGTTATTTCATAGTTGTGATGTCTTCACTATTATTCTACAATGTAGAAAATACCCCCAAAAAATAAAGGAAAACCCTAGAATTAATAGGGGTGTCCAAACTTTTGACTGGTACTGTAAGTATTCAACCCCCTGAGTCAATGCATGTTTGAATCACATTTAGCAGTTATTACAGCTGTGAGTCTTTCTGGGTAAGTCTCTATGAGCTTTGCACACCTAGATTGTACAATTTTTGCACATTATTATTTTAAATAATTCAAGTTCTATCAAGTTGGTTGTTGATCATTGCTAGACATTTTCAAGTCTTGTAATAGATTTTCAAGCTGATGTAAGTCAAAACTGTAACGAGGCCACTCAGGAACATTCAATGTCGTCTTGGTAAGCAACTCCAGTATATATTTGGCCTTGTGTTTTAGGTTATTGTCCTGCTGAAAGGTAAAGTTGTCTCCCAGTGTCTGTTGGAAAGCAGACTGAATCAAGTTTTCCTCTAGGATTTCGCCTGTGCTTAGCTCTATTTCATTTATTTTTATCCTAAAAAAAACCTTTGCTGATGACAAGCATACCCATAACATGATGAAGCAACCACCATGCTTAAAAATATGAAGAGTGGTACTCAGTGATGTGTAGTGTTGGATTTGCCCCAAACATAACGCTTTGTATTCAGGACATACATTTAATTTCTTTGCCACATTTTTTGCAGTTTTACTTTAGTGCCTTATTGCAAACAGGGTGCATTTTTTTTGGAATATTTTTATTCTGTACAGACTTCCTTCTTTTCACTCTGTCAATTGGGTTAGCATTGTGGAGTAACTAGAATGGTGTTGATCCATCCTCAGTTTTCTCCTATCACAGCCATTAAAATCCGTAACTGTTTTAAAGTCACCATTGGCCTCATGGTGAAATCCCTGAGCGGTTTCCTTCCTCTCCGGCAACTGAGTTAGGAATGATGCCTGTATCTTTGTAGTGACTGGGTGTATTGATACACCATCCAAAGTGTAAGGAATAACTTCAGCATGCTCCAAAGTATATTCAATGCCTGCTTTTTTATTTTTACCCGTCAATACGTGCCCTTCTTTGTGAAGCATTGGAAAACCTCCCTGATCTTTGTGGTTAAATCTGTGCTTGAAATTCACTGCTCGACTGAGGGACCTTACAGATATTGTAATTGCATGTGTGGGGTACAGAGACAGTTGTCCTGTCTTTGGCTATGCCGGATTAAGTGATATGACATGCTATTCTATAGAATATTTTTTCCGTAATTAATATTACCTGATTGAGCTAATCATGTAAATGTAATTAACTAGAGAGTCGGGGCACCACAAAATAATATTTATAGAGCTGTTATCTTCCGAATAAACTCTTAAAGACCAAGTAATATTTTACATCAATAGCAGTCAATATCAATCGTCACCTTAATTCAGTCTCATCTGAAAGTTGTAAAGTCTTGTAAAATCTTCACGAACCCTGGCTAAGTTGAATCAGCAATACAAAATTGGGTTGAATTATTTATTTACTAAATACCTAACTACTCACACAGAATTACATATACAAAGAATGAATTATACCTTGATTACAAATTACGTCATAAAAGAAAACGCCCCTAGCGGGCGGAACACATGTGACCGCTGGTTACACAAAAGAAAAGGGCTGGGTTTGAGTGAAAAAGCGGGAAGACTGAGGGACAAAGGTAGAAGTGGTGCTATCGTAAACACAGTATCTTATGCATTCCAAATTACCACCCATTTGGAGAAGGAAAATGCAATAAATATTTACTCTGAGCTGTGCTTCGGTAGGTCGGTGGTAGACGGAAGGCCGTGTTGCCAAACCGAGTCCTTTGTCCTTTGAAGAATGTCTCTGGTGGTCAATTGAATACGTTGTAGTAACGTCGTTGTGTGATAGACGGGATACTCTGTCTGTTCCTTCCTAACCCTTGTTTGCAGCTGCTGTTGCTAACTCAATGGCTAGGAGGTATCACTTCTGTAGTGAATAAGAGTTCAAAGTTCATACCATTCGCAACCAAAGCTCACGCTGATGTTGGCTTCATTCTGTAGTTATTATCTGAACCATTCTGACATCGTACCGTCGTCTTCACATCCTCGGAACAGGAGGTTACATTTTCGTCAAGGGCTTATATAGTGGAGGAAGAAAATGGGTGTGTTTCATAGTTTACAACCTATGTCTCTTCACGTGGGCGGGCCACTGAGTCGAGCCTAATTCACTCATGAAAACCCAATTCTCACATTTTAGAAGCTAAAATCACATTTCATCCCATCAAGAATAATGTAATATTCAAACATTTAAATTGAACAACAATTCCATGTGAATCAGATAACTCTGATGTGTAGACTTTACACTGTAGAGTTTATGTCATCTTATCATTGATGAGAATGTATTAGATGACACCCGAACTGACATCATATTCATTAAGTACCACTGCATATGTTCAATTGGTCGGATTACCAGAATATAGTTCATTTCCCCCCACCTTCTGATGTTCCCAGAATCTCTATGTAAACTAAGGGGTTTTCAAATGTAACATCAGTAGGGTAGAGAGAGGAAAAAGGGGGGAGAGGTATTTATGACGGTCATAAACCTACCCCCAGGCCAACGTCATGACACAGTGGAGACTGCTGAGGGGAGAATCGCTCGTAATAATGGCTGGAACGGCACAAATGGAATGGCATCAAACATCTGGAAATCATGTGTATGATGTATTTGATACCATTCCACTGATCCCACTCCAGTCATTAACATGAGCCCGTTCTCCCCAATTAAGGTGACACCAATCTCCTCTGTACAGAGATGAGGTAGTCATTCAAATATCATGTTAAGTACTATTATTGCACACAAAGTGAGTCCATGTAACTTATTATGTGAATTGTTAAGCACATTTTTACTCCTGTTCCTATTTAGGCTTGCCATAACAGAGGTTGAATACTTACTGACTCAAGCCATTTCAGCTTTTCATATTTAATTAATTTGTACACATTTTTAAAACATAATTCCACATTGACATTATGGGGTAGTGTGGGGTCGTTTATTATGGGGAAGTGTGTAGGCCAATGACACAAAATCTCAATTTAATCAATTTTAAATTCAGGCTGTAACACAACAAAATGTGGATAAGGTCAAGGGGTGTAAATACTTTCTGAAAGCACTGTGTTGCCTACTGTGATAGATGGTGCACAAGGGACATCTAGTCGACATTTGGATACATTATTCTAAGTTCTTAGAATTTAAATTCCTCTGTCACAAATTTTAAGTTACTTAACTGAAAAGCCCCAATTTCACACCATCATAGAAATGATGTTTACTGTGATTTTTCTATAATAGTTGGTGTGATTTTTCTATTGAATTGGTGTACATAATCAGTGTGCATTGTATTTTTCATGTTTTCTCCTTCCTAAGCCTTTATTGTGTGTGCACGTGTGTGTGTGTGTGTGTGTGTGTGTGTGTGTGTGTGTGTGTGTGTGTGTGTGTGTGTGTGTGTGTGTGTGTGTGTGTGTGTGTGTGTGTGTGTGTGTGTGTGTGCACATGGGGTGAGTGTGTGCATGGGGTGTATGTGCAAATGGGGTTCCTTCACCTCTGTAAGGTATAAGGGAAAGGAAAGGGAAAGGGGGATACCTAGTCAGTTAGACAACTGAATGCATTCAACTGAAATGTGTCTTCCGCATTTAACCCAACCCCTCTGAATCAGAGATGTGCGGGGGGCTGCCGTAATCGACATCAACGTCATCGGCGCCCGGGGAACAGTGGGTTAAAGGAGATCTGTTGACTTTATTCCGAGCCTCCAGTAACAACACTGACTTCGATAGTTCCCCATCCCTTTGGGAATTCATTATAAGACAGCTAGAGGCTGCTTGTGGATGGTTACTCTGCTGCCTGTATGTTAACTTGTCACTATGACGCAAGGCAAACATTTGGTGCAGTGGCTTTCTTTGGCTGTGGGCCACATAGAGAGATTGATTGGTGAGCCTCCTGTTTTATCAAGGATCACATTCAGTAGACATGGTGCCTCAGGAGAAGTTGCCATTTCCCCCAGAAAAATATGCCTCATTACTGGCACACTCACAATAAAGGTATGCTGACATCACAGGAGGCTGCTGAGGGGAGGACAGGTCATAACAATGGCTGGAACAGAGCGAATGGAATGTCATCAAACACATGTATTTAATACTATTCCGCTCCAGCCATTACCACGAGCCTGCCCTCCCCAATTAAGGTACCACCAACCTCCTGTGATTGACATTGTTTCTCTCTTAGAACACTGTGTACTGTGTAGGCTCACTTAGGCCCCTCAGCAACAACCTTGTCTCACTCATAAAAGTCGTCAGTGAGTATCTTTTCATATTATATGACTACATAAAGATAAGATCCACTTAGGTGTTCATATTTAAGCAATAAGGCACGAGGGGGTGTGGTATATGGCCAATATACCACGACTTTCTTATGCACGATGCAACACGGAGTGCCTGGATACAGCTCTTATATTGGCCATATACCACAACCCCCCGAGGTGCCTTATTGCTATTATAAACTGGTTACCAATGTAATTAGATCAGCGGTAAGAATACATGTTTTGTCATACCCGTGGTATACGGTCTGATATATCACAGCTGTCAGCCAATCAGCATTCAGGGCTCGAACCACCCAGTTTATAATATCTGTTAATGCAACCATGCATCATTGCATGCTTTTGTTTTTTGACCAAACCATACAGTTGTGCAATCAGAAAATAGCATGTGATATCAGTATCATGCATAGTTTAGCCATCATTTTAAGCCACATTGACCTATGGTATACTATTTTGATGAGCCACCAAAATCTCAAGCTAGATCTTGTGGGTATGAATGTCTGTGGAGAGAGGCTAACGGTATACTTGAGGAGGCTACTGTATACAATATTCAGTGTGTTTTGCCCCAGTAAAGAAGCATCTCGTCACTTGAGCAGCTACACTCAAACTCACGTATATAACACACAATACGGTATCACAGAGATAAATGAAACCTTCTGGATTCGCTGTCGCCCCATTCCTCCATTCCACTCACCCCTCCCCCTCTCCCCTGGTCAGTCTCAGACACAATCCACTGGACCTATCTGGTCAGCTCAGGGGCATGAGCTCTGCCCAACCCTCAGTCTTCACACACAACAGAAAAGACAAACACAATCAATTATTCAGTACTGACTCTTGCTTGGCTTCTGTGCTTTTCTCATTATTTCTCTGTTGTTGTTTTTTTCTCCTCTACTCTTGCAAGTAGAGAGGAGAAACAGAGATATATGAGGCCTGAGGGTTTGGTCTTGGTCTGGCTTGTTAATAAAACTGGCCTTCAAAACTGTCTCACTGCAGACCTACTAAAGAGCCCTATGGGTCTATATAACAGCTCATAAGATAATATTCTGTTTTTTTTTTGTTTCTTTATTATATAACAATACCTAACATGGTTAATTAGTAAAGTTGCACAAGTGCTACATAGATTATGTGTAGGGTATATAATTACCTGCACTTGTGGCTACTTTATTTACTCTTCTTTTGATTTCTTAAATAACACACAGGGCATTTGTAAAGCTCTATAATGGTACTGTATAGTCATCAGTGGTGGAAAAAGTACCCAATTGTCATACTTGAGTAAAATGTATAGATACCTTAAAATAAAGTTTCTCATGTAAAAGTGAAAGTCACCCAGTAAAATACTACTTGAGTAAAAGTCTAAAAGTATTTTGTTCTAAATATACTTAAGTATCAAGAGTAAACATGATTGCTAAAATATACTTAATAATCAAAAGTGAAAGTATAAATCATGCTATGCAGGCAGAACCATTTTCTTGTTTTTAAAATGTATGGATAGCCAGGGGCACACTCCCAACACTCAGATATCATTTACAAAAGATGCGTTTGTGATTAGTGACTCCCCCAGATCAGAGGCAGAATGGATGACCATGTGTTGTCTTGATAAGTGTGTGAATTGAACAATTTTCCTGTCCTGCTAAGCATTCAAAATGTAAAGAGTACTTCTGGGTGTCAGGTAAAATGTATGGAGTAAAAATTACATTATTTTCTTTTGGAATGTCGTGGGGTAAAAGTAAAAGTTTTCAAAAATATGAATAGTAAAGTAAAGTACAGATACCCCAAAATACTACTTAAGTAGTACTTTAAAGTATTTTTACTTGAGTACCTTACCGCACTGATTCATACTCTGTAGATTCAACAAGATACAAAGGAATGTCATTGTCTTTAGGATATATTGAATTCCACTAGATGGCGTTATGTCACTGACTATAGAGAGAAATAGTAATGGCGTCTATAGGTAGGCAATAATTCTGCCATGGTTCATTGGACAAAGCCTATGAGGAAAATGAATGCAGTTTTGGATAAACGCCGAAATGAGGTATGTGATAGACACAGGCTTAGGAGACCTCATACGTTTTGTTCTATGCGATAATATCCATCAACTAACGTACATTTTTGGGAATTTTGATGAATTTATGTCGTTAAAAAAATATCACATTAAGGCTTCATACTTCATAAAGGTCATGCTGACTGCTATTATCTCATAGATCTCCTAAACCTGTGTTAACCTCATACCTTATTTTGGGCGTTTATTTCCCCATTAATTTTTACCATAGAGGTGGCTGAACAAACCAGAGGTAAGTTATTTCTGGATTTTAGGACTACAAGTTGGCGAGCTCTATTCATAGTCCTTATAGCCATAGCAGCTCTCCTATAGCATACAGGCCATTTTGAAAGATCAGTCTAAAACAATGTGAACAACTTACTGTCTTAATTCACATGTGACTGGGTCAGTATGTATTCTAAGCATCAACTGCTTGTGCACCTGACATTGTATTGACTCATTGAGGAACTTTGCAAAAACAGGGAGGACCCATCAAGACACTCTTTAATCTTTACAAACCCATTATTTCTATGAAATGTTCAGATGAACAGATTACACACATGCAATTGAGCAACCTATACATTTGGTTTCATCTCACTTACTTCCAAGGCAATTTTTTTTACAGGGAAAATGCAAACTTGTGGCATGTTAACAATTATTCAATAGGATAGTTACTTCTTTTTTGTTTCACAATCCAAATTAATATATATGAAGTGAAGATAAAACAAATTTATCTTTGCTTACATTTTTTATGAATAACACCTGAATAGGCCATTCCCTGGCTTATTGGAATCCTTCTGTTATAACAACAGATAAGAGAGACAAAATTGCACTTGGATCTTCTCTTCTTCCTACAACCATGACCTCACTCTGGGGAAATGGTGGAGACTGTGCGTACACCGACTCTCAATAAAGCTGGACAATGAAGCATTGGCTCATAACATGCCACAGTATAGGACACGTTTAAAGGGCTTAGTACGTAATAAAGTAGCAAGTCTTCAAATCAATGTCAGAAGATCAGGGGGCCACTGGGACCTTTCATAACATGTGTATGTGGAAGTTCAATTGCAGTGTAAAGGTTACACTTCCACAACCCTCTGATGAGTTCATGTATGCCACAGATTTCAAGACCACATTTCTGACAGGATTTCAGGGAACAAACACTTATTTTGAATAGTTGTTTACTGAATAAATGCAGCTTTGATAAATCTGAGCCTGCAGGAGTTCGAACTTGAATATTTTCTATAAAGTACAATAAGTTGCACTGTTAATTTGCCACCGACTTACTTAAATAAATAATGTAAATAACACCAATGTAAATATGTCACAGATGTTGTACAGTGTTAATAATGTTGATAATTTAATTCAGTAGCTTCAGGAGCACAATAATAACAGTAATTAATTACAGTTTCTTTGTCTGCGTTTCATAAACGCTGTCCCTCTCTGGTGAACGTCCTTTACTCGAACACAGACACTACTCCAGCATTTCCACCCACTTTGTTTGTCAGTCTTTGATCCACATGATTCCAGTTAAAGTTACACCCATGTGCCGCAGGTTGAAACTTTCATCGTTGCTCAGGGGAACCTTATACCCGTGGCGCCTTGTGCTCTTATCCTTCCCTTTAGTGGCAGAACTCTCCTATGGTGCAGGACAAAAGACTACTCACGACAACATGTTATGATCTGGGTGATGAAACCGTTTCTTTCTCCTAACATGTTACATAGATCTGTCCATTTAATCCAAGATGTAATGTCACAGCACCAGATACAACATTCGCATTATTTGTATTGTGACATGAAACAGATACAGCAGCCTGAGAAGTAGTTCATACACTATGAATATTATAATTGAAAAATAGTAATCCAAAACAACCTGTGATTACTACTTTACAAAAAAGTGTGCGTGCGTGTGCGCGTGCTTTGAGATAAAACACACAGACATGAGGCGCACAAAGCCGGACTAATATGTTAGCCCGCTAACTTTCCTAAATATTCTGAAATAACTTTACATGTTTTAGAAAGATACGCTTGAAATGGGCACCGTCTTTCCTGTAGTTTTTGTCTTGTCAACGTAGTGGTGCGCACACAACGATTCTTCAGTTGATCGTGACGATTCTTGATAACGCGCTGTCTCGCGGAAACAATGATGTGATGATATGATTATATTGTTAACCTAGCTAGAACGAGCTGTGGCTCGAAGCAGCCTCATAAAGGTTTTCAGTCAGACATTCACGCTTGCCATACAGAGTTGAAATATCCAGCAAACATTTGGAACATTTTGTAGTACAAGGTACTAGGGGGTAACTAGCCCATCCTGTAATTCAGATTAAGACCACAGGATGTCACCAAATAATTTCTTCAAAACTTTTCATGGCTGCCACAGCTCTTACTCAACAAAAAATGTCCCGTGTCATCACAACTTTTGGAGATATTTCAACAAAACGATTTTGTGGTAAGTTGATCAAATTCTTTGACATTTTGAAAAAGTGATATATATTCAAATGAAGTTAGATTTATAATAATATATTGTTTAATTATACAAATAGGAAAGCCTTAAGATAAATAATCCACTTGTTTAGAGAGATAAATTGAGATAATTTTTTGTAAAGTAGTAATATATTGGATGAGTGTGTTGGAGGCAACTGGCCCCCAATCTACCCCTTTATGGTTATTAATGAGGAAAATGGCACCAGAAGAAATGGCAGAAGTTTTAGGGGCGCTTGACCAATTGTGCTATTCTGTGGGGGGGGTTTGCATTATTTGTAACTTTTTTGTACATAATGTTTCTGCCACCGTATGTTACGGCATCGTAAGGATCCGCAGAAGGCGAGTGGGAAAGCTGCCGTTACTGTAAATGTTACTCGCCAACGTACAATCATTGGACAATAAATTAGACAAGGTACGATCACAAATATCCTACCAACGGGACATTAAAAACTGTAACATCTTATGTTTCACGTAATTGTGGCTGAATGATGACATGGATATTCAGCTATAAGGATATATGCTGCACCGGCTAGATAGAACTGCACACTCCGGTAAGACGTGGGGGGCGGGGGAACTAAGACTGCACTCAGTCAGCTGTATAAGGAAATAAGCAAACAGGAAACCGCTCACCCAGAGGCGACGCTCCTAGTGCCCGGAGACTTTAATGCAGGGAAACTTAAATCAGCTTTACCTCATTTCTATCAACATGTCAAATGCGCAACCAGAGGGAAAACAATTCTAGATCACCTGTACTTCACACACAGAGATGTGTACAAAGCTCTCCCTCGCCCTCCATTTGGTAAATCTGACCACAATTCTATCCTCGCTATTCCTGCTTACAAGCAATAACTAAAGCAGGAAGCAGCAAGTCTATAAAAAAGTGGTCAGATGAAGCAGATGCTGAACTACAGGACTGTTTTGCTATCATGGACTGGAACATGTTCCGGGATTCTTCCGATGGCATTGAGGAGTACACCACATCAGTCACTGACTTTATCAATAAGTGTATCGAGGACGTCATCCCCACAGTGACTGTACGTACATACTCCAACCAGAAGCCATGGATTACAGGCAACATTCACCATGAGCTAAAGGGTAGAGCTGCCGCTATCAAGGTGCGGGTCTCTAACTCGGAAGCTGATAAGAAATTCTGCTATGCCCTCCGATGAACCATCAAACAGGCAAAGCGCCAATACAGGGCTAAGATTGAATCGTACTACACCGGCCCGACACTCGCCTTATATGGCAGGGCTTGCAAACTATTACAGACTACAAAGGGAAGTACAGCCACGAGCTGCCCGGTGACACGAGCCTACCAGATGAGCTAAATCACTTCTTTGCTCGCTTCGAGGCAAGCAACACTGAGGCATGCATGAGAGCATCAGCTCTTGTCGATGACTGTGTGATCATGCTCTCCGTAGCCAATGTGAGTAAGACTTTTAAAAGTGGTCAACATTCACAAGTCCGTGGGGCCAGATGGATTACCAGGACGTGTGCTCCGGGCAGGTGTCTTCACTGACATTTTCAACATGTCCCTGATTGAGTCTGTAATACCAACATGTTTCAAGACCACCACTGTCTCTGTGCCCAAGAACACTAAGGCAACCTGCCTAAATGACTACAGACCTGTAGCACTCACGTCCGTAGCCATGAAGTGCTTTGAAAGGCTGGCAATGGCTCACCATTATCCCAGAAACCCCAGACCCACTCCAATTTGAATTCCACCCAAAGAGATCCACAGATGATGCAATCTCTACTGCACTCCACACTGTCCTTTCCCACCTGGACAAAAGGAACACCTACGTGAGAATGCTATTCATTGACTACAGCTCAGCGTTCAACACCATATTACCTTCAAAGCTCATCACTAAGCTAAGGATCCTGGGACTAAACACCTCCCTCTGCAACTGGATCCTGGATGGACTTCCTGACGAGCCACTTCACAAATTTCTTGTTAACAAACTATAGTTTTGGCAAGTCGGTTAGGACATCTACTTTGCGCATGACCCAAGTCATTTTTCCAACAATTGTTTACAGACACATTATTTCACTTATAATTCACTGTATCACAATTCCTGTGGGTCAGAAGTTTACATACACTAAGTTGACTGTGCCTTTAAACAGCTTGGAAAATTACAGAAATTATGTCAGGGCTTTAGAAGCTTCTGATACGCTAATTGACATAATTTGAGACAGTTGGAGGTGTACCTGTGGATGTATTTCAAGGCCAACCTTCAAACTCAGTGCCTCTTTGCTTGACATCTTGGGAAAATCCAAAGAAATCAGCCAAGACCTCAGAAAAAAATTGTAGACCTCCACAAGTCTGGTTCATCATTGGGAGCAATTTCCAAATGCCTGAAGGTACCACGTTAATCTGTACAAACAATAGTATGCAAGTATAAACACCATGGGACCACACAGCCATCATACCACTCAGGAAGGAGACGCGTTCTGTGTCCTAGAGATGAACGTACTTTGGTGCGAAAAGTGCAAATCAATCCCAGAACAACAGCAAAGGACCTTGTGAAGATGCTGGAGGAAACAGGTACAAATGTATCTATATCCACAGTAAAACGAGTCCTATATCGACATAACCTGAAAGGCCACTCAGCAAGGAAGAAGCCACTGCTCCAAAACTGCCATAAAAAAGCCAGACTACGGTTTGCAACTGCACATGGGGACAAAAATCGTACTTTTTGGAGAAATGTCGTCTGGTCTGATGAAACAAAAATAGAACTGTTTGGCCTTAATGACCATCTTATGTTTGGAGGAAAAAGGAAGATGCTTGCAAGCAGAAGAACACCATTCCAACTGTGAAGCACAGGGGTGGCAGCATCATGTTGTGGGGGTGCTTTGCTGCAGGAGGGACAGGTGCACTTCACAAAATAGATGGCATCATGCAGAAGGAAAATGATGTGGATATATTGAAGCAACATCTCAAGACATCAGTTATAGCTTGGTCACAAATGAGTCTTCCAAATGGACAATGACCCCAAGCATACTTCCAAAGTTGTGACAAAATGGCTTAAGGACAACAAAGTCAAGGTATTGGGTCAGCCATCACAAAGCCCTAACCTCAATCCTATATAAGATTTGTGTGCAGAACTGAACAAGCGTGTGTGAGCAAGGAGGCATACAAACCTAACTCAGTTACACCAGCTCTGTCAAGAGGAATGGGCCAAAATTCACCCAACTTATTGTGAAAAGCTTGTGGAAGGCTACCCGAAATGTTTGACCCAGTTGAACAATTTAAAGGCAATGCTACCAAATACTAATTGAGTGCATGTAAACTTTTGACCCACTGGGAATGTGATGAAACAAATAAAAGCTGAAATAAATAATTCTCTCTACTATTATTCTGACATTTCACATTCTTAAAATAGTGGTGATCCTAACTGACCTAAGACAGGGAATTTTTACTAGGATTAAATGTCAGGAATTGTGAAAAACTGAGTTTAAATGTACTTGGCTAAGGTGTATGTAAACTTCCGACTTCAACTGTAGCTAAATAGCTAGCTGTGTTTTTAAGAGAGAGCTTTTCAATTGATATCTCTCCCCCTCTTTTCAGTCACAGAAGGGGACTGAATTAGGTGTGAGCAGTGCAGGAGGTGGGCTCATGAGTTGTCCTCCAATTGTACTCCAACAACTGTATACACTAACGTTCAAAAGATTGGGGTCACTTAGAAATGTCCTTGTTTTTGAAAGAAAAACACTTCTTTTACCATTAAAATAACATCAAATTGATCATAAATACAGTGTAGACATTGGTAATGTTGTAAATGTTTATTGTAGCTGGAAACAGATGATTTTTAATGGAATATCTACATAGGTGTACAGAGGCCCATTATCAGCAACCATCATTTCTGTGTTCCAATGGCACGTTGTGTTAGCTAATCCAAGTTTATAATTTTAAAAGGCTAATTGATCATTAGAAAACCCTTTTGCAATTATGCTAGCACAGCTGAAAACCTTTTTACTGATTAAAGAAGAAATAAAACTGGCCTTCTTTAGACTAGTTGAGTATCTGGAGCATCAGCATTTGTGGGTTTGCCTTCTAGGCAGACTTCCTCTGCCCATTGTCTGTGTTCTTTTTGCCATCTTAATCTTTTCTTTTTATTGACTAGTCTGCGATATGGCTTTTTCTTTGCAACTCTGTGTCATAGATTTTTTATACAGGCAAATATATTGATAAAATTCAACCTTGTCCTAAAGAGATTTACACGGTTATCAAAACATCACGCCAGGGTAGGCCTACGCAAAACACAGCCCTAATTTGAAATGTTTCTAAAATCCCCTATTGGAAAAATAAATTGTGGAAAAACAATTGGAAGCATTTCCTTGTTTGACCACTAGGTTTTATGAGTATTATGAATGACTCATACTGTGGTACTCTATATCTCCAATCAGGAACAAGCTAGAATCATGTGACTCAATGTACAGGTGAAGCCAAAAGTTTTGAGAATGTCAAAAATATTAATTTCCACAAAATTTGCTGCTTCAATGTCTTTAGATACTTTTGTCAGATGTTACTATGGAATACTGAAGTATAATTACAAGCATTTCATACGTGTCAAAGGCTTTTATTGACAATTGCATGAAGTTGATGCAAAGAGTCAACATTTGCAGTGTTGACCCTTCTTTTTCAAGACCTCTGCAATCCGCCCTGGCATGCTGTCAATTAACTTCTGGGTCACATCCTGACTGATGGCAGCCCATTCTTTTATAATCAATGCTTGGAGTTTGTCAGAATTGGTGTGTTTTTGTTTGTCCACCCGCCTCTTGAGGATTGACCACAAGTTCTCAATAGGATTAAGGTCTGGGAGGTATCCTGGCCATGGACCCAAAATATCGATGTTTTTTCCCTGAGCCACTTAGTTATCACTTTTGCCATATGGCAAGGTGCTCCATCATGCTGGAAAAGGCATTGTTCGTCGCCAAACTGTTCCTGGATGGTTGGGAGAAGTTGCTCTCGGAGAATGTGTTGGTACCATTCTTTATTCATGGCTGTGCTCTTAGGCAATATTGTGAATGAGCCCACTCCCTTGGCTGAGAAGCAACCCCACACATGAATGGTCTCAGGATGCTTTACTGTTGGCACGATAGCGCTCACCTCGTCTCCCTTGGACAAACTTTTTTCCGGATGCCCCAAACAATCGGAAAGGGGATTCATCAGAGAAAATGACTTTACCCCAGTCCTCAGCAGTCCAATCCCTGTACCTTTTGCAGAATATCAGTCTGTCCCTGATGTTTTTCCTGGAGAGAAGTGGCTTCTTTGCTGCCCTTCTTGACACCAGGCCATCCTCCAAAAGTCTTCGCCTCACTGTGCGTGCAGATGCACTCACACCTGCCTGCTGCCATTCTTGAGCAAGCTCTGTACTGGTGGTGCCCCTATCCCGCAGCTGAATCAACTTTAGGAGATGGTCCTGGCGCTTGCTGGACTTTCTTGGGCACCTTGAAGCCTTCTTCACAACAATTGAACCGCTCTCCTTGAAGTTCTTGATGATCCGATAAATGTTTGATTTAGGTGCAATCTTACTGGCAGCAATATCCTTGCCTGTAAAGCCTTTTTGTGTAAAGCCTTTTGTGCAAAGCAATGATGACAGCATGTGTTTCCTTGCAGGTAACCATGGCTGACAGAGGAAGAACAATGATTTCAAGCACCACCCTCCTTTTGAAGCTTCCAGTCTGTTATTCAAACTCAATCAGCTTGACAGAGTGATCTCCAGCCTTGTCCTCGTCAACACTCGCACCTGTGTTAACGAGAGAATCACTGACATGATGTCAGCTGGTCCTTTTGTGGCAGGGCTGAAATGCAGTGGACATTTTTTGGGGGGGATTCAGTTCATTTGCATAGCAAAGAGGGACATGGCAATTAATTGCAATTAATCTGATCACTCTTCATAACATTCTGGAGTATATGCAAATTGCCATCATACAAACTGAGGCAGCAGACTTTGTGAAAATTCATGTTTGTGTAATTCTCAAATCTTTTGGCCACGACTGTACACATGCTCAGTTTAGTCCTCAACCCTCATGCGAAGAAGCAAGACCTTGTGATAGACTGCAGATTTTATTGACAAAATCCGATTTTAAGGTGAGAAAGTTGTTTTTTTGATCAATTTTGTTTTTGTGACGGCATCACCTGCTTTGCAGTTAGATTCACCAAACTTATAACAGGTTTATAACCAGTCTGTGTAAATACAGTGTATTTGATGTAAGTTAGCAATGCTAAAGTTGTAATATGTAGCTAAAATTGAAGCTAGCTAATGGCTACAAGGGTCCGGGTTAGTTGTAACAAGCCTAAGGAAGTCTGGAGACAATACTGGGAATGGACATTATTGGCCCACCAAGCTTGTACCCCAGAACTATCATAACACTGTCACAACTGTGACTCTGATTCAGCGAACATGTCCAACATTCACTCACTTACACACACACACACTTGTATTGCTATCCTTGTGGGGACCAAAGAATTGATTCCCATCCCAAATCCTATTTTCCCTAATCCCTAACCCTAAATCTAACCCTAACCCTAAACTTAACCTAACCATAACCTTAGCCTTAACCCTAACCCTAAACCTAACCTTAACCCCAATTCCCTAACCCTAAAACTATACGTAAACTCTAAACTATAATTTACCCTAACTCCTAACCCTAACCGTAATCCCTAACCCTAACCTTAATTGTAACCCTAATTGCAACCGTAACCCTAAACATAAATAATACTAAGGTAAACCATAGACATTGCAGCCCAAAGCTTAGTGAAACCAAGGTAAAAGGCAGTAACTGACGTGAGGAATGGCAGTTACTGCTTTATTCCTTGGTTTCACTGTAACTTTTTGCAGTCACTGCAAACATGACCTCCCATTTTCTCCACAATGGAGGCAGGATATTTGTCCACATGATAAAGCATGTATCAAAAATCAAAAATATCATTAACTAATTGTTCACTAAATGTGCAGTTACTGCTCTTTTGCTTAGTAGGGCAGTGTAGAGCATGCTCTCCTGAATGCTATTCCTCCTCTTCCCATATCCCTCTTCTACTACTGTTGCCGTCGAAAGTAGACCAAGTGAGCACCAGGGCATTACTTTTTTAAGATGATCAGTTAGTCAGTGTGTTTTTTGTGTGTGTGCTCAGGACGGCTATTCATGTGACTTGACTCTGTAGAACAAAGAGAAGCATTATACAATTTGAACCACTTCCAATAGCAAGGGAAAGGAAGAGGTTGGACAATAGGTACTGAGCATGGATGATCCAATACAAAATAGGCTTTTATTCAGGTCTTCAAATGTAATGTGTGATATGCTATTTTCTAGCTCTGAGTCTCTACTTTTATCCAATGTAAAAAACACAATTTTGCTACATAAGTCCGAATCGAGCCGGTCAGTCACAATTTATGTTTGAGGCTTTACTGCTTTACTGAGTCGGTCAAACTTCTCTCTTCAACGAAAGCCTAAGCACTTTCCCAGTGTTTCCCCAGATCAAGTATGCAGACATTTGCGCATCTCCAGTCAGAACAGAACTTGCAAACTTTTTTCCTCTGGCACATTTTTCGGCTGGCACCTGCTTTGCCTTCATTGTTGTTTTCCATACTAATAATAACTTTGGACATGTGTGCCTTTGTCACGGGCGTCGTAAGAAGTGGACCAAAGTGCAGAGTGGTGAGTGTACATATTCCTTTTATTTGAATGAATGTCACCAACAAAACAACAAAACAAAGAAATGACCGTGAAGCTTAACTGGGCAATAATGCCACTAACATACTTCGGTATACTTTTTCCCACTAAAAGGAGGGAAAAAGGGATACCTAAGTACGATTCCCAATCAGAGACAACAATAGACAGCTGTCCCTGATTGAGAACCATACCCGGCCAAAACATAGAAATAAAATAAAACAAATATATAAAACAAAGCATAGAATGCCCACCCCACCCCACATCACACCTTGACCTAACCAAATAGAGAAATAAAATGGCTCTCTAAGGTCAGGGAGTGACAGCCTTCTTAACAAAGTAAATACCTTATTATGTTATTATTATAGTTTCTGTATATTGTGTCGTTTCTACTGTATGTATGTATGGAGCATAATGTATTTACTGTTTTATTCACATTTTGAAGTACAGGTGACAAATCATGCATTCTCATTCTTGTATAGATTGTAATTGAGACATATGATGCGTGTAAAATACTTTTTGGAATGTTGTATTGATTATGATGAGCTAATGCTAAGCTAAATGCCAGCTATGTGTGGTGCCTGTTTATTGACATCATACAATGCATTCTGGTTGTCACGTAAATGTCTGTCAGACCAAAGATATCATAACAAAACGATGTGAAGGGATGGTTCACTTACTTTCGTTACTCAGGATTCCCAGCTCAGACCCCCCTTCCCAGGAATTACATTTTTTAAACTCGTAAACTACTCCTGTGTTTGCCCCCCATTTATTGATAAATCCCCCATCATAGAAATATTTCCTGCATCATATCCCCCCACAATACCTTCCCCCATTCTACCCCCCATGGACTTGAAATCACCCACAAATGAAACTAACCCCCTTTCAGTGGGAAAAAGGGCTACCTAAGTATGTTAGTGGCATTATCGCCCAATTAAGCTTCAAACCCCCCTAAAATGGTTTTGTCTAAATCTGGCAACCCTGTTTAGCGTTCACGCTATGGTTAGGCTAGGCAGTAGGCTTGTATTTGGGGTAATGATCTGTGGGGTGATAACATTTTCTTTGCTTTGTGATTTGTCAAAAACTGTAAACGACTTGTCAAGTCATATGCTCCGGTTCTTGTATACACTGTAACAAGTTTATAGAAGATTTGTAAAATGCTGAAAAGTAGCCAAACTATGTTCATCTTTTTCGGGCAATGGGCGCAGCCATCTTTGAATTTGACTTTGTTTATATGCCTTTTTAATGAATGGTATTCTGGGATTAGGGAATTTCACTTGTTAAACATAAACAAAGACGGCTGACATAATAAAGAATTGAACTGTTGTTACCTTAACTGACACACATCTCTTTTCTAAACAATGTTACATTTCTCCCTTATGCTCGCCAAGATGTGATACATTGTAAACAACTCTAAACGTTAGGTCGCTAACTTACGTTTTGTGTTTTGTCAGCGCAACCTGTTATTTAAAATGGTTTATGGGATGAGTTTGGCTATGGATATGTTCCGTGTGATGCTTGAATGATGAAGTTTGCTATAGAAGGTGAAATTGAGGAATACATTTGTGAAGACCTTTATTTCCCATCAGAAGCTTTTCAGACAACAATGCTGTTTAGACTTGTTTGTTGCATCATACGTTCTGTTGCTACTGTTCCAATCACATATGTGACCGACCATCTTGTTGAGAAACAATGGGAAAGTAATTCTGCTTTGAAAGTTGATAAACTTGTAACCTCACTTTTGAGAAAATGTCCCTTGAATGTTTTGGTAAACCTACTGGAGGGCTGTTCTTTGTCTACACCCATTCAGCATCATTCACACCCTCTTAAGCCTTAGTCCCACCCATCTCTTTAAGGATTCACATGTGAGGCTATGTACTAAACAACTAAAGATTTCAAGACTAAAGGCTGGTTTATACTACGGGTCACAACGTAAATTCAATCTGGAGTCCCAGAGTGCACTCTGGGCGTTCGTAAAGTCAGAGCATTGTCAGATTGTTTGTTCGTAAATTCAGAGTGTTTCCCTCATGGAGCATTCAGAGCGCACACTGGACAATCTGGCCGAGGAGTATGGTTGATTCAATAATTCTAACCTATCAACAGCAGTCAAGCACCCAAGCTAACTGGCTAACATTGGCTAGCTTGCTAGCTATTTCCAGACACAAATGAGAGAACAGCTCACTCTGACCGTTTTACTCACCCTAGCAGAGCTGGTTAGGCTGTTTTTATGTTATCCTGAGCGTTGGTGACTCTGACTGTGCTGCTGGCAACAATTTAATTCTGCTTTTTTTGCCAACTTTTACTGACACCGGCCATATTCAACGTGTGTTGAGCATTCTTAAATTTGTCAGTTATTCTGTGCTCTGGCACACTCAGATGAAATCGGAGTAGATAGCCAGAGCGAATTTACCAGCTACGTCTATCAACAGTTGTCGCAGTGACATCTTGAACATTCCATTGAAATAGTTACTTGCATAGTGGAGTCTCTTGTTTAGACATGTAGTTAGCTAGCTAAACAAACTCATAACATTACTACCCTGCATGAATCTGCAGGTAACTAACCAACCAGGTTCAATGTTAGCTAGCTTGCTATTAATATTACTACACAGATCATACACGTAATGTTAGCTAGCGAGCCAGCCAGGTAACGTCAGCTAGCTAGCTTTAAATTGAAATTAACGTGACTTCCTGACAAAATTAGAAACGTGCAATATCTGAAAATGTAGCTAGCTGGACTATCTTACCCGTCGTATACATGGATGGATGCTTCTCCCCCTTTGTCACAGATGCCATGGTTGCCCATAGTTTGAAGATGTAATCTGGAGACTGGTGTTTTATACAACAACAGCCTTCTGTGTGTTCTCTTTCCGACTCGCTCTGCATATTTGCAATCAAACACCAGAAAATTTCTCCATCTCCTTAGCTATCATACTCTAATTCCACTGATTTCAGAACTCGGTCCTCCAGAAAGTGGAGACCAACACTTTTGCAGTTCTACTATGTGATATCGTTCAAAGAAGCCGCATTAGAAAGCTCATGTTATAGGCAGAAGCGTGCTACATGGCAGACCGATCGGAACTCGTCTCTCGGCATGTCCGGCCCACCATTGTCTCAGCCAATCATGGCAAGGTTTCTGTCTTTTCCGTGGCTAAACCAACTAGGCCCGTAATTTAACCATTTACGGGCCTAGTTGGTTTAGTTTGTTATTAAGTCACATGAAATTCACATGTTTCAGAAGGCATTTCTGCCAAAAAATGCATTTTGATTTTTTTTTTAAAACGTTTACGTTCAAATGGCTCTCCTGTGAAGTAGTTACATGTGACAGACAGTATGCCTAGTTTTCTGAAACGATTGACAAATGTGGTTTCTACTGACAATTAAGATGTACAAACTATGGCAAAAGGGAATGATGAGCGGATAAGAGGCAATCCGTAATTTTGATTAAGACATTAATGTGCGAGCTAAGACAGACGTAGTCAATATAACTATTTGTTCAGCATTTTTTAAATGTACAGCGCTAGAATTCAGAACATGGGCCATTCTTACAGTATTCTCCATGTACACCAAGTCAGAACCGTAGGATAAATTAAGGGGGCATAAAAGCAGAAAATGAAAGCTCTTACAGAATTTGATGATGACATGTCTATAAAACAGGCTACAGGCTACATGTGCACCACAAAGTCAGAATAGTAGGCTAAGTTATGAGGGGGAAAGGGACTTAATTATTAGAGTGAGGTACATGGACTACTAACAGCTTACTACACAACATACACTTAGCATTACTTTCTTAGCTACAGAATACATAACTCACTGGCCTATTACATAATTTATGCAGCAGCATACGATACATTTTTTAACTCAACTTTGTGCTGTGCTCACTTGAACAGGAAAGTAGCCTGGCGGTCCCTCTTGTGGGCAAATTTTGTCATGAAACTTTATCATCAAAGACTAGCATTCTCTAGATTTATGGTGCTTTCAAGGCAACTGGGAACTCTGAAAAAACAACATTGAATCATGACGTCAATGATCTTCAGGTCGGGGCTCTAGAAAGAGGCCCTAATTCCCAACTTGGAATTCTGAGTTGGATGATCTTTCAAAACATATTGTCCTAGTCGGAGCTAATTTTTTTCCGGAGTTCCCAGTTGCCTTGAACTCACTGACATCGGAGATTACCCAGTTCCGAGTTTCCAATTGTTTTGAACGTGTCTGAAGTTATGCTGGATTGACAGCATGGCCAATGTATTCAACCTTTTCTGGCCCATAGAATGTTTATCCTTTTAAGCTTGGAAAAGAGACCCTTAAGCCCTTGGACCACCCTCTCCACCGAATAGCAGGCAGGGGAAGCAAAATAGTGATTGCTTTTCAACGCTTGCAGTTAGCCACTAATTCCTTCCAAACCATTCATTATTGAATTTGCAATTTCCAACTTGTCGTGTAATGTTTATGTCCAATGGCCGATAAGCACAGATACTGTACTTTTTATCTATCATTTATCTTCATATAACAAGGATTGAAAAGGATTTGCCAGTAGATTGTGAACTTGATTTATGATGACTGCTTGTGTAGATTGCTAGCTAAGATTTTGAAAGTATGATGTTGTTATGATCAGTCCAATCACAGCTGTAGATATAAATTGATTTGATGTCATTTTATCTGTGGTCAATGACCTTGATCTTTCTTGGATGGGCACTTCTAATGTAAAGCACCCAAGGGGGTTTGAACTTTCTAGCTTTCCCTCTAGATGTTGCAGTAATATAGTGTCCCCATGAGTAACAGAACACTGAGCCAATCACAGCACAACTAGAGAAGGTTACCAACCCCTATGCTCTGTATTTTCCGCTGGTGCCCCTTCAGCTCAGATAGACTTACTCAACAAAGAAAAAAAGAGACCATGTTTGTATGCAGCTTTATTATTATTTATTATTTATTAACTCAATACAATCTTTTTTACATTGTTTGCAAACTGGTATGTGAGACACGTATTAATGCAAAAGTACCATGCCAAACAGGCAACAAAAAATAACAAATATATACAGTACCAGTCGAAAGTTTGGACATACAGTGCCTTGCGAAAGTATTCGGCCCCAAACATAAAGATATACAACTGTATTTTTGTGTGAAGAATCAACAACAAGTGGGACACAATCATGAAGTGGAACGACATTTATTGGATGTTTCAAACTTTTTGAACAAATCAAAAACTGAAATATTGGGCGTGCAAAATTATTCAGCCCCCGTTAAGTTAATACTTTGTAGCGCCACCTTTTGCTGCGATTACAGCTATAAGTCGCTTGGGGTATGTCTCTATCAGTTTTGCACATCGAGAGACTGAATTTTTTTCCCATTCCTCCTTGCAAAACAGCTCGAGCTCAGTGAGGTTGGATGGAGAGCATTTGTGAACAGCAATTTTCAGTTCTTTCCACAGATTCTCGATTGGATTCAGGTCTGGACTTTGACTTGGCCATTCTAACACCTGGATATGTTTATTTTTGAACCATTCCATTGTAGATTTTGCTTTATGTTTTGGATCATTGTCTTGTTGGAAGACAAATCTCCGTCCCAGTCTCAGGTCTTTTGCAGACTCCATCAGGTTTTCTTCCAGAATGGTCCTGTATTTGGCTCCATCCATCTTCCCATCAATTTTAACCATCTTCCCTGTCCCTGCTGAAGAAAAGCAGGCCCAAACCATGATGCTGCAACCACCATGTTTGACACTGGGGATGGTGTGTGTTCAGGGTGATGAGCTGTGTTGCTTTTACGCCAAACATAACGTTTTGCATTGTTGCCAAAAAGTTCAATTTTGGTTTCATCTGACCAGAGCACCTTCTTCCACGTTTGGTGTGTCTCCCAGGTGGCTTGTGGCAAACTTTAAACAACACTTTTTATGGATATCTTTAAGAAATGGCTTTCTTCTTGCCACTCTTCCATAAAGGCCAGATTTGTGCAATATACGACTGATTGTTGTCCTATGGACAGAGTCTCCCACCTCAGCTGTAGATCTCTGCAGTTCATCCAGAGTGATCATGGGCCTCTTGGCTGCATCTCTGATCAGTCTTCTCCTTGTATGAGCTGAAAGTTTAGAGGGACGGCCAGGTCTTGGTAGATTTGCAGTGGTCTGATACTCCTTCCATTTCAATATTATCGCTTGCACAGTGCTCCTTGGGATGTTTAAAGCTTGGGAAATCTTTTTGTATCCAAATCCGGCTTTAAACTTCTTCACAACAGTATCTCGGACCTGCCTGGTGTGTTCCTTGTTCTTCATGATGCTCTCTGCGCTTTTAACGGACCTCTGAGACTATCACAGTGCAGGTGCATTTATACGGAGACTTGATTACACACAGGTGGATTGTATTTATCATCATTAGTCATTTAGGTCAACATTGGATCATTCAGAGATCCTCACTGAACTTCTGGAGAGAGTTTGCTGCACTGAAAGTAAAGGGGCTGAATAATTTTGCACGCCCAATTTTTCAGTTTTTGATTTGTTAAAAAAGTTTAAAATATCCAATAAATGTCGTTCCACTTCATGATTGTGTCCCACTTGTTGTTGATTCTTCACAAAAAAATACAGTTTTATATCTTTATGTTTGAAGCCTGAAATGTGGCAAAAGGTCGCAAAGTTCAAGGGGGCCGAATACTTTCGCAAGGCACTGTACCTACTCATTCCAGGGTTTTCCTTAATTTTTTTTTACTATTTTCTACATTGTAGAATAATAGTGAAGACATCAAAACTATGAAATACCACATATGGAATAATGTAGTAACAAAAAAAGTGTTAAACAAATAAAAAAATATTTGAGATTCTTCAAAGTATCATCAGATTCTTCAAAGTACCCTTGCCTTGTTGACAGCTTTGCACACTCTTGTCATTCTCTCAACCAGCTTAACCTGGAATGCTTTTCCAACTGTCTTGGAGGAGTTCCCATATATGCTGAGCACTTGTGGAGGCCAGGTCATCTGATGCAGCACTCCATCACTCTCCTTCTTGGTCAAATAGCCCTTACACATCCTGGAGGTGTGTTTTGGGTCATTGTTCTGTTGAAAAACAAATGGTAGTCCCACTAAGCACAAACCAGATGGGATGGTGTATCACTGCAGAATGCTTGGTACCATGCTGGTTAAGTGTGCCTTGAATTCTAAATAAATAACTGAGAGTGTTACCAGCAAAGCACCCCCACACTATCACACCTCCTCCTCCAAGCTTTACGGTGGGAACCACACATGCAGAGATCATCCGTTTACCTACTCTGAGACTCACAAAGACACAGCGGTTGGAACCCAAAATCTCAAATTTGTACTCATCAGACCAAAGGACAGATTTCCACCGGTCTAATGTCCATTTCTTGTGTTTCTTGGCGCAAGAAAGTCTATTGTTCTTTTTGGTGTCCTTTAGTAAGGGTTTCTTTGCAGCAATTTGACCATGAAGGCCTGATTAAGCAGTCTTCTCTGAACAGTTGATGTTGAGATGTGTGTGTTACTTGAACTCTGTGAGGCATTTATTTGGGCTGCAATTTCTGAGGCTGGTAACTCTAAGGAACTTATCCTCTGCAGTAGAGGTAACTCTGGGTCTTACTTTCCTTTTTTAAATGTTTATATAACCAGGCAAGTTAGTTAAGAACAAATTCTTATTTACAATGATGGCCTACCCTGGAAAAAAAACACTAATCCGGATGACACTGGGCCAATTGTGCGCCACCCTATGGGACTCCCAATCACGGCCAGTTGTGATACAGCCTGAAATCGAATCAGGGTCTGTCGTGACACATCTAACACTGAGATGCAGTGCCTTAGACCACTGTGCCACTGGGAGCACCCGGCAGTCCACATAAGAGCCAGTTTCATCATAGCGCTTGATGGTTTTTGCGACAACACTTGAAGACAATGTCTTAAAGTAATGATGGACTGTCGTTTCTCTTTGCTTATTTGACCTGTTCTTGCCATAATATGGACGTGGTCTTTTACCAAATAGGGCTATCTTCTGTATACCACCCCTACCTTGTCATAACACAATTGATTGGCTCAAACGCATTAAGAAGAAAGAAATTCCACAAATTAACATTTAACAAGGCACACCTGATAATTGAAATGCAATCCAGGTGACTACCCCATGAAGCTGGTTGAGAGAATGCCAAGAGTGTGCAAAGTTGTCATCAAGGCAAAGGGTGGCTACTTTGAAGAATCTCAAATATGACATACATTTTGATTTGTTTAACACTTTTTTGGTTACTACATGATTCCATGTGTTATTTCATAGTATTGAAGTCTTCACTATTTTTTCAACAATGTAGAAAACAGTAAAGATAATGAATCCTTGGAATGAGTAGGTGTATCCAAAATTTTGACTGGTACTGTTTGCACAGTATTTTTAGATTAATCTACTTTTACTTTATGCCTTTTGTTAAGTTTTACGATTGTGTTTTTGTTTTCGTGCATTCTGCGCTTTGAAGATCATTCAGAAAACAACAAATGTTGAAACGTTCCCATCTTATTAGAGGGAAGATTCGTAAAACTTTAACCTGCACCACTCTCCCCATTCTGTTCCATCATACTTTTTAGATCTGCTGGAAATGGATGATGTGTACAAACCTTTGACTGATACTGTATATATGTATATTTGGCTAAACAGCTGGGGCTTAAAACAGCTGCCCTGAATGATGGGTCGCCACTGGGCCTGTGTATGTCACATGGTAATCGTAGCCTCTTTTCCCAGAGCCTTCATAGCGATAAAGGGCCAGTGCAGTTAAAAATGTGATTTTCCTGTTTTGTTTTTGGTGATATTTCCACACTATGAGGTCGAAATTACACTTAGACTGATGATAAACAAACACATTGTTAAGGGCTTAAAAAAAGAAGACACCTATACCATTTCAGATATAGAGTTGGAATGTATTCAATTTTGAGTTTGCATCCCAATATTACACTTTATATACATCACAGAAGACTGAAATTGCCTTGACATAGAAACATAGAAAAATAATAATAATCTTTATTAATTATGAAATTATGGAAGATATTAATAATATTCACCCCATGATGCCAAAGAGGGCGCAAATGGTCATTGACTGCAGCAAAGGGTTTTAAGATCATCATTAGAACCTTCTAACTATGAATCTTTAGTAGCCAAAATGTTTCCCAGAGCCTTCCTTAGTAACTGGTTTTTAAAAAGCTTTGCACATCTATGAGTGATCCAGACCACTCGTAGAACAGACAAAGTGTGTTGTTAGCCGCTTTTTTGCCCCCCCGCGTCACTTTATTCACAGAAGATATCACTAAACATAGAATCAAGATGTTTAGGCTATCTGTCTGACTGTGACTGCTAAAAACTTCAGAAAGAAGTTGACTACAAATACAAAGTTGCCAAAGTATTTGCAATTGTTACAAACAAGTGAAGGAAAAATTATGCTTCAAATGAAAACTGAGATGACTGCATTAAAAGATACATGCATACATATTGAAATCAATTTCATGTTAATTGAATTGAGTTCTATTTTATGACTAGGCTACCAGTGGCTTAATTAGGCCTGGTCTTCCGGGGCTACAGTCCAGAATTGTTTTGGTTCAGCCTTGAACCTTTTGATGGTCGAATTTTGAAATTGCAGGCTGTATATGATATGATAATATGATAAGATATATTAAATAACGTCCCATCACAGCGTATCACTTACATGCTAGGCGGTATGCCATAGAGAAAAACCGACCACCACTTTGTGACTGTCGTGGTT
The DNA here is from genome assembly GCF_045791955.1 of Oncorhynchus clarkii lewisi. NCBI lineage: Eukaryota > Metazoa > Chordata > Actinopteri > Salmoniformes > Salmonidae > Oncorhynchus > Oncorhynchus clarkii. The sequence goes on from NC_092147.1 coordinate 72,590,266, forward strand.
TCAGCATTACTTTACTGAAAACTGTGTGTCTCTAGCCCAAACTGTTCAAAAGATACATTTGACCAAGTTATGATGTTTCTTTCTATCGCGAATTTGCGGGAAACATTTGATAAATAAACCATGTCCAGGGCCATTTTAAAACTAGGCTACTAGCGAACAAACAAACGTGTTCAGCCATGTTACCTTAATAGGTAACAATCTGGTAACTGGACAAGCACAAATATGGTTTAAGATGGCACATGGAGAAAGAAATTGTGAACCCAAATGTTTTATCCTAGTGGGGGAAGTGGGAAAAAATAAATAGACTTAATTTGGGTAGGCTGTAGTCCTGGTAGATTTAGGTTATGCCATGTTGTCTTCAGGAGATATTCTGTTTAATTTATGTCTTTCACATTAGCTGATGTAAGTCAGTGGAACAGTTCCTATTCCTTATGATGGGCTATCATATTAGGCTATAGGAAAATCAGTGTGCTTGTCAGCAAGAACAGTACTGTTATTCCTCATACTTTTATTATTCCTCTTCAACCCAATTTTGCTGGCGTAACTACTTATTTGAAATCTAATATGACTACTTACGAGAGGCTATGCATTTTTGTCGGCATTCACTAGGTAGGCTATGTATGTTAAGGACATGTTGATTGTAAGTATAAAAAAAGGAGAATAGGCTATATTGAAATGCATATTAACTGAATTATTTTCTCATTTTAGTAGTGGGCACAAGCTGCTAGGCAGAAATGGCAAGGGAACTCTCAATAGCTCATAAACAGAAAAGATCTTGCCTATGTATTGTAAGATGACAAGTATCTGCCACTAGTCAGACTCAACCACCTTTATATTTTTCTTGAAGGTAGGGTGACTTGGAGAAATTAATAGTCATAGCATGAACATTTTCAAATCCCCTGCACTTGAGAAGAATACCCCCCCCCCATGATTTTCATCAAGCCTTGTTTTAAAGGGATAATTTTTACGGGGGAGGATTCCCCTCGCCTGGACCCCCCCCCCCCCCCCCCACACACACACACACACACATGATGTTCCCCATCTGTGAGTTAGTGCATTATCATTGGGTAAGTATAATAGGCCGAGTCAATAGCCCATTTGCAGCCATAGGTGGTAATATCTCTCTAGGAGCTGATTCATTGTCAGTATTGTGGAGTATTTATAATGTTAAGGTGAGATTTGAATGGAGGAAGCTGATCTGAGAGCAGCGCTGCTTTTCTTTCTTCTTATCAGTATCAACATGACCCCGGGCCTTGTTTCTCACAGCCATCGTAACGTTAAGATCATCACTCGAACAATTTTAAGATGTATCTTTAGTATCCGATCTGTTTCCCAGAGCCTTAGTTGGTAACGTTGCTCTTAAAAACATTTGAACATTTATGAGTGATCCAGGGTCTCGTTTCCCAATTGCAATTTAACTTAAGCATTTTGATGATTGTACCAGTTATATCTTTATTTATGTGCTAACTTTTTAAGAGTGTTTCCCAAACAAGCATGAATAGCATCCTGGACTCGGGGGTAGAGGTAACATAGTGAATGTAAATCCGGGACACTCCAATTAGTATATGTTACGCTTTGTATGGTATGTATTAATTTGTGGATTCCATCATCCATTTCGTATGATATGTTACGAATTGCAATTCGTACAAAATATGTTACAAATTTGCAAAACATATGATATGTTATGAATTCCAATGTGTTGCGGCTAGCCTTAGCTAGGTGGCTAATGCGAACGTTATCTAGGTGACTAACGTTAGCTAGGCTAGGGGTTAAGGTTAAGGTTAGGAGTTAGGTTAAATGGGTTAAGTAACCTATTTTATGTGACATATACTAATTTGAGTGTCCGAGATTTACTTTAAACTACTATCTTAAGTCTAGTCTATAGGGTATGGTTCCCCAAAAGCATCTTAAGGCAAAATGAATCGTTAAAACCTTCATAGCAGCATCTTTAAATCTCTGAGCTGTTCCCCAAAACCTTTGAATTTAACGTTGGTCTTGAAAATGCTCCTAACGCCTGCCTCATACCACTTGTAGAACAGCCAAGGGCGTTGTTAGACACTTTTTACCCTCCCGCGTCACTTTATACACAGAAACAAATGGTTTATCCATCTCAATGTGACTGCTGATAACTTCAGAACAAAGTTGACTACAAATATACAAAGTTGCCGATGTCTTTGCAATTAAAACAAACAAGCGACTTGTAAAAATAAAAACCGAGATGGCTGCATTAAAATATAAACAGCAAGCCTAGGCTATTGGCCAATTTCAATCATATTGGCCAATTTCAATCTCATGTTCAATCAATGGAGTTCTATTTTGCTTCTTGTAGGCTACTGTCTGTAATTTGTCTCAATATACTTAATGATGTGTAGCCTAACGTGCTCAATGATGTGCCAAATCGGTGATTTAGTGCATTCATTGGGTAAGCCTGAATATTTCCAGCCATATGTGGTAATATCTCTCTAGGAGCTGATCCATCGTCAGTGTTGTGAAATAATTATGATGTTATTAAGGTACATTTGAGTAGAGGCTGATCCGAGAGCAGCGTTGCTTTTCTTTAGATCCTATCAGTATTGGTACATGGTCTAACAACGCACATAGCGAACGTTTGGGAAACACTTAAAAAGTTGTCTCGTAAATAACGATGCAACTAGTACAATCATCGTAATGTTAAAGTTAAATCGCAACTAGGAAAGGAGACCCTGGTCTGGTGATAAACAGAGTACCCGAATAGACTCCTATTATGAGCGTTCATAGAGTGCCGTAAGAATCTTCCCTGAAAACTCTCAATTCCTTCCTAAAATCCTTGACAATTTCGCAGACTCCTGTAGGTGGGGCAATATCACCGTCGAACAACTAGTCAATCAAGTGGCTCAATGAGCGAAACAAAGATCTCTAGATTCAGAGGGAACATGGCAGCATATCTTTGGCGTGAGGACTGTCAATTATTTGCCGGCATGCATTTATTTCCATGTTCTCGATTGGCAATGGCTGTTACAATTGCCATGTAAAATGGTTAAGTCTGAGTTTTTCATTGTTTATTGCAGATGATTAAAAACTGATTTGAAGTAGGCTGGTACCTATATCATATTCATTACTCTTTATAAAGAAATCGAAATAACTGAAAGGACAACTTTGTTGTGTGACACTTTCAGATGTAGGGTCTAGGCATATACTTCTAGTGATGGGAATTTTACAATGGATTTTAGAACGGTGTAAATGTGGAATGGTCATGCTGTTTTTTTTGGCCTCAATTTCCAGGGGATATTTTAGATGTTAATAGCCCTGAAGTGGTCTCGGTTTCTTATTTAATTTATCTTGCCGTTTTAAAATGTGAATTGCCCGCAGTCTGCGCCGCGAGGCTCTAACCGCGCAGCAACTCTCATCATTTCCAGCAGAATGGAAATGCAAATTGTGTGCGCGGCCAATGCCCTTGACAGAACTCACCATTGCATACAATTAACAAGACAACTCTCACTCAAGTTGGTGACGAAAATGTGAACTCGTGGTATCACTGTAAAATGCTATATAATAATAATAATAATAATAATAATAATACATTTTTACACTTAAATCGTCTCAATAAATTGCTCAGATTTTAGATTAAATCAAACTCGCAGTGCACATTTTACGCTCATAAAGCCCATGTTTTCACGTTGTAAAATAAAATTGTCAAATATTTTGGTGTGTTGAAATAAACTCCCCTTATAGATGCCTCCATTTTCAGTAGTAAACAGGTACGGGCAGTAGTTTGTAGGCTACTCAAGGAAAGACTATTAGGCCTGTAATCGAATCCATCTTCTTTTGCATACAATTGCATTGGTTCAAACTCTTCTCATTCTGTTGGCGTGAAAAAAATTATATTCGATTAATTTCATCACTGAGGAGAACAGATGCCCCCAATCGACAGAATGTCTCTATTTTAACCAACGAGGGGCGCTGTCTATCAACTCCTTTTGCGTCTCCACATGTGACTTCAGATACACTGAGTGTACAAAACATTAGGAACATGACAATGACTGACCAAGTGAATCCAGGTGAAAGCTATGATCATTTATTGAGGTCACTTGTTAAATCCACTTCATTCGGTGTATATGAAGCAGAGGAAACAGATTAAATACGTTTTTTAAGCCATCAGACAATTGAGACATTGATTGTGTGTGCCATGCAGAGGGCCAATGAGCAATACAAAAATATTGAAGTGCCTTTAAAAGGGGTATGGTAGTAGGATTTGATTTGATTTGATTTGATTCAGAGGTGTCAGGCGCACTGATTTGAGTGTGTCAAGAACTGCAACGCTGCTGGGTTTTTCACGCTCAACAGTTTCCCGTGTGTATCAACAATAGTCCAGCACCCAAAGGACATCCAGCAAACTTGCGAAAACTGTGCGAAGCATTGGAGTCAACATGGGCCAGCATCCATGTGGAACCTTGTAGAGTCCATGCCCTGACGAATTGAGGCTGTTCTGAGGGCAACATTGGGTGCAACTCAATATTAGGAAGATGTTCCTAATTTGTTGTACACTCAGTCTATGTTCCTCTAATTTCTCTGTAAAATGCTGCATAGCCAATACTTGTTGTTTTTATGCTAAACTAAGTATTTAAAACATTTGGGAAAACGGCTCAGAATGTGGTTTTCAAATGTCTGAAATGTATGCCTAGATGTAGACCCAATGCGTTTTTCGTTATGCCATTCAGTGTATTTTTTATGAGTACATTTTTCCTTGTCTTTCATAATATTGTACTTGTGTTTTTATTATGATATCTGCCTATGTTACTCATTTGTGTCATATCAGATTGAATTTTAAACAGAGGCTACATAAAGTCTACACAATCTAAGGCAAATAATGATGTTACAAGTGACATTTCTGTAAGGAGTTTGATTCGTATGACCTATTTAGCCAATACAGCAATAAAGAACAGGCCGATGTGTGAACTCCTTGCAACTCTGAAACGAATTTTCTATTTCACATTCAGAAACCAGTTGATAAAGACACACATTTGTAGTAAAATAAATGCGTATTATGCATAGACTATATTTATCTTTCGAATCAAATTCATACCTGGGTTGTTTACTATATTTGACACTAGGCTTTTTGATCACAAAATAGTGAATTGTGCATGGCTTTTGTAAATGTGCATTAGGCCTACATTCATTTTTTATAATAAAAACGCTGAAAGTTCACAAAAGTGGCTTATCCGTGAATCAATCAAGCTAAAACATGATGGCTAATCAGTGAATGTGATTATAATAGTTTTCCTAACGTCCATAGTCTTCAGGACAGCTGGGCAGCGGGCGTCTGATTGACTTTGCCTTGACATCTGGGAGGCCCTCTGGCCTGTGGCATGCGCATCGGCTGATGTCGCCATTTACATGCAAATTTACGGAGATCATGAGGGCCTGGCCCCGTATATTCGTACAAAAAAGAAGACGTCACCATCAACTGTGGAGACTCGTTCCTTCGAGACGGGAGGTCTTAGTCACAAGGCACAAAAGAGCCACGCGCCAATGATCTGAAGACATCCAGCCTCATCACCATGTTA